>NC_136073.1:31615394-32215394 GCF_964261635.1 Lissotriton helveticus | reverse complement strand
AAAAGTGAAGTGGTGTTATCTTTTATAAATGTGATATATTTATATATATGTACACACACATAAAATACACATAAACATGATTTAAATAATGGTATCAGTTATTACAAAAATAGTTGCATTTAAATATACATTTCAAAAAAGCTATTAAAAAATAAAATAAATAACAAATAAAAGTTACAAAATTATTACTTGATATTAAACAATAATGTATTAATGATTAAACCTATTTTAACTGCATTAAACTATTTACTATTCAAACTCAAGTTTATCCACCGTTGGGGACAATACATACATTTGGGGTTTGGGGGGGAGGCAGACTTAGTATTTTATATTTCAACATCATTTTTATTGTTTTTTACAACATATAATCATCAGCGCTTTGTCGTTACAGGATGGCACCCAAACTGGCTGTGTTATTGGTAGTACAGTTTTACAATACAACCAAATAATATAACAACATATTACAATTATTTAACAGATACAAAAAACTACATTGCAATTAAATATCATGAATTCAGAAAGGCTCATTAAAATCATTCTAAAATATTGACAAATATACAGAATTGTAGAAAAAAAATCAAATTATTAAATACATAATTTCTTAAATCAACAGTAAACATCAGCCCCCTGAAAAAACAAACACATTTAAAAAAACTGTAATAAAATCTTTTATGATAATAATTGTTTCTCACAGCTTTGAAATTTTACAGATTTTACTTTTTGAGTAATTATAATTTTTTTTTTAATGCTCCACCCACCCATTACCCCAATATTCACGACAACTTAATTTCATAAATCAATAAATTAAGCAAAGTTACACCAATAAAACATTTTCAAATATATACTCATATAAGAAATAGATGAATCAATTAGCATTAATAACATTTACAATATTCCATAATTAACATATCAATCAATTTACATTAATTATTGTACTGTTAAAAAGTGCTACTCACCCAACCCCCAGTAAACCCAACAACACGAAAACAATATTTAAAATATATTTCACAACAACACACATAATAAATAAAAACATATATCACACAACAACATAATAATAAATGAAGTGATAGTAAAAGATATTTTTAACTCCAATGTTATTGTAGAAAAAATGATATACTTACTTTTGATATTTTTTTCACAATCTTTTTTGGGTCACAATATTTTGACCACAATATTATTATCAAATAATATCTTGAAGCTCACTCCACTCTAATTCGTATTGTCTTGAAATACACTGAGACTCCATTGAGCCCTTTAAGTATCTTAATTATGAATTTGTAAAAGATCTTGGTGCAATCTCAAAGGGAATTCTTTTAAAATAGGAAACCTCCTTTGGTAGTGGTAAAAGATTAAATATGGCACGATTCTTCGTGTAAGACCAAATCTTCAGATGCCAAAAGTAGAATTACATTGTAAACTCAGTTTGGTCAAAGTTTACAGCATTTTGCGAATATGTTGTCACGAGTGTTATTCGTTCCATATTTGTTTGCTTAGGTTGTGTTAGCTACCGCATACACATTTGTCTCCATTCCCTATTTTATAGAGGTATGCAGGTCTCGTAATATGCTGTAGCGTAATTACTTGAAATTACCACATAATGATGCAAGAGTTCACAGTCTTACTCAAGGAGCATAATCCAGATTTTAGCGCTATTTTCTTAGTAAAAAATGCACAATTGCACCCAAAATGGACCTAAGGTAAAAAAAAAGTGCTTAGTTGAACAGAACACGAAGAGCAGCAGTGATAGTCAATTATACCCAAAATTTGTCTGAATTATGCGAGTTGGCGCAATTGCGTAATTTTCAGTAATTTTGTGTCACAAGAGTAATGCCAAATTACAGAAATTACTCTGATTACCACTGCGTAATTACTATTTTAGCGATCTCTACAGGAGAAAGGCAGTGGGTTCAAAAAGCTTGAAATACATAGATGTTTCAGCTCCAGCTTGATCTGCTTCATCAGGGCATGGGGGACAGGCCTCACTTTATGTGCTGCAGGGATGGCTCATTTCTTCAATATGCTTCAACATTCCACTCGCCTTAGACAATCTGGAGTTTCTGAAAATACCCTGGGATAGGGTTTACTCTTTGTCTTCTCAGTGCGTTCTAAAACATGCATCACTTGTTGAACAGCATTATAATGTAATATCATGCTCATGTGTCATCCCCGTATCAATGTTCTTCTGTGTGTAATGTATACCTTGGCAGTTGTCATTTCATCTTTGTTTACTAGAGAAAATGAGGTGGGTGGACCTGTGGGAATGAAAGAAAGTAGAAAACCCACTGAGCAAGGAGCCTATCCTGCCTGACTGGTTGCTCTGTAAAAGAGAGCCAGCTGCTCTTCTGACAACTTAAACAAGCATAAGCAAATTCAATAGGCCTATCAAATGCAAATGCTGACCTATTGGCTTTGGTAATGTTTGTTTGCCTTGGTGCTTCTGCTTCCTTTGCATATGTGCAAAATGTGTCATGAAAAATACTTTTCAACACGTGTGCCGGCATGCGCTGTGAAGCATGCACATACATGCATACACATGGCTGCCGACTTGGAATAGTAAGAAAACCCATTCCAAGTTGACTGGGGTAGGTATGCAGACGTGCACATGCATTATACAGCATGAGCACGCATGTGTTGTGATGCAGCAATAGCCATTTTGGGCCATATTACGAGTCTGGAGGTCCGAGGATTGCCAGACTTGTGGTAGTGCGGTGGTGGCGGTCCTGCCACTGCCTCACTGGTGGTTCGGCCGCCCAATTACAAGTTGGGTGGTCAGACCATAATTGGACTGCTGGCTCCACCACCAAACCCCGCTGTTCCCTGGCGGTGACGCGGCGGTCAGGGCCATTGTAAGATGCAGGTTATGGCGATGCGGCAGTGCTATGCATATTATAAGTTTCAGGACCGCCAGCGTTATCATGGAGGTCTTTCCTCCATGAAAAGGCTGGCGGTGCTGAAACAAAGGGGGCCCAACAAGGGCCATCTGTGCCCCCTCGGCCTGTGGAGGCATGCCGGGCGGCACAACGCGTGCCCCTCTGTGTGCATGCGCCCCGGTTCTTGCATTAGACTATGCTTTATTGGAAAGCTTATGCTTAGGAGAGTAGGTCTGAATTAGTTATGGTGACAAGCCAGTGATACCATTGGTCAGATGCCATAGTTCTGATGCATTCATTATTATAAGTTACGACAAAGGCAGCCGACCGTACCCCTTTATGGTAAAACATAAGTAAAGCCACAAGGCTTTTTAGGGTGGATTGTTGTTATAGTGTTGTGAAACCTGTACACAGGTGTTTTGTTACATGTAATCTCACAGATGAATTTCCATGGGAAGGCAAGGTTTTGGTGTGGATTACCCCTTCTGACAAACAACCATGGCAGAAGACGTGCTCTGTGATAATCTTACATACGCCCGTAGGATGGGTCGTATATTGTTTCGCCACCTGTAATTACATACATATTTGTAATTTTATGCTTAGCTTGTGCCAAAACTTATGCTGAATACAGTCATCGAGTGTGTGACAAGCTAATGACAATAGCTTGAGACTGATTAGGTCATTTGTAAAAGTTCTGTCTGATGCCAAATGTCTGTTCTGTTTATTACAAAAAGTTACGACAAAGGCTGTAGGGCTGACATATTTACTGTGAAAAGCTGATGGTAAAGACAACAGGCCTTTAATTGTGAGTCATTACACTGTGCTAAAGCCTGTAGACATGAATTTTGTTAGCTGAATCTGACTGATTATTGTAGTAGGCAAGGGATTTGGGGGCATATTACCAAGGGTGGCGATAGGCAATTTTCGCCGGTTTGGCGGCCGTTTTCGGCCGCTAAGCGGCGATAATTCTATCGCTCTATTAGCAAGCTGTCGCTAACTGATGTTAGCGACAGCTTTTAGGCGATAGCGACCGGTTTGGGGCTCGCTTTGCATGTCAGCGATATTTATCGCTAATGACGAGCAAAGTGGGCGTACCCAACCTGTTAGCGACTGAAAGCAGTCGCTAACGTCGCTATCGCCTATTAGCAAGGCAGGCGTAGCGATGAAAATATTCCCGCTATCGCCAAAAGCCAACGCCTGCTCAGACCAGTTCTTAGCCATGTTATCCAATGGGAGGTGGATAACATGGCTAAGAGCATTTCGTCGCTAATGCGTGAATATCGCTGCATTCTCAGCGATATTCACGTATTTCGCCGATATCGCTGGATATTTTAGCACAATGGAGAAAAACATTGCTAATAGCATGTTTTCTCCGCTAACATATCCAGCGATAGGCAGCGATAAAAAAAATCGCTACTTGTTGGTAATATGCCCCTTGGTGTTTGTTACTCCTGACCTGCCCTAAGGGTTAGCGATGTAAAATTGAGAATCCGTATTAGACCTCTTAAGAGGGGTCGTTTATTGCTTTGCCACTTGTAATTTTATACATGTTTGTATTTTTATGAGTGGTGTTAAGGGGTGTGTGACTTAAAGTACTTTTGAGGTCTGGCATGACAGCTTTACCTGCCTGCCTGGCTCTTGTCATCGTGTATACTAACAGAAGTAGGGTCAGCCCTCATCAGCCACTGATCTTTTTGAGTCTCTTGCACACTCTTTCCACCAATGACACCAAATCCTATTGACTCGTATCTGTTTCTAATGTATGCTATTTAACTGATGTAACTATGTACAATCTGTTCTCATGTAACGAGCTCTGATACCTCTGGGTCTAGCCAGCGCTATATAAAACTCTTCAAATAAATAAAAATAAATAAAAAATAGCATGTGGCAATAGGTCAGCCCATTTGAGCTATTGTTTGGCTCACCTGACAGCTACACAGACAATGCTGCTCATTTTAGTTGCAGTGCACCACGTCCCATGTGACAACTACTTTTAACTTGGGTAATAATCTTCATGGCTGGTGTCCATAGTGTATAATCGTTTTACCATTCCAAGATGACCGCCATATGTAGAAGGAACGTGGCAGCCATACTGGATTGGAATAGCAATTAATCACTATATAAAACACCATCCAAACTGACTATCCACGGCTGAGTTTAATTTGTAGGTGCTGCCTAAGACACCACATGCACTGTCACTCATGAGAATTTTGTTAAGATAAAAAGGGCTTAGAGCCTGCCCATTGCTGAACAGTTGTTTTCACTCTTATTTATTGGCTCCTGATTTATCAGCGTGTGCCGGTTTACTTTTCTCTTCATTTGCTTCTCCCTTCTGCGGAGCATGGACCAAGTACTGATTGTGTGCACTTTGTGGCTCGTAGTTATTAACAATAGTGTGTCGGGCAAAGGCGGGAACACACGCTTACACCCATACTATCACAAGCACACACATACTCGCACACACCATTAACAAGCACTTACACCCATCCACATGAATCCAAATACACATACATTCATACATGCACGGATGCACACAAGCATTAAAAAAAGTACTTGCTCGACCGAAGTGGTGATGGCAGGTCGAATGGGTGACTGGAGGGGGAGTAGAAGGCGCTAGAAGAACCAAGACGCTTCGGGGAGGTAAGGGACACCTAGAAGATCCCGCTGTCACCTCTCATTGCTGACCTTGTCAAGGGTCAGCCAATGAGATGAGGACAAAGTGGGATGGGGTCAGAGATAGCTGCTGACACCACCTCACTCTGTAGCAAGGCATCAGTGATAGACAGCCAGTCCTGGGCTTTTCAGGGCTGAAACCTAAAGTGCCCAGGTCTGGGTCCATCAGTGACGCTCCCCTCGTCATGTTGGGGGGGCTCTCAGAAGATTTTACCGGGTTGATGCAGTCATATCATCAGTGCTGTGAAATCTTCAGCCCAGCAAAGCTTGGCTCAGACTGCCAGCTGCTTGTGCCTTTAGCCCATTTAACCTGCCTGCCTGCCTGCCTGACCCTGACATGGCGAGTGTCAGTCAGGCTAACATTTGCTCAGCCTCACAGATACTCATCAAGCTTTGCAAAATTGATGGGGACAGTGCCCTTCCACCCATAATGACAGGCCGCCCCTAATTGCTTTTTAATTTTTTTGATTAGTGTCCTTCCGCTGGGATTGCGGTACTTTTTTGTTCTTCCACCTTACCCCTGCTGCATTTTTGCTCACTCATTGTTGCTTCCCCCATCTCTTACCCGCGTTGTTACTTGCCTGGGCTTTCTGCCTCCCCTCCACCTGCGTCAGTGCTTGCCTGTTGTTTTTGCATGCCCTTTGTTGCTTGCCCCATCCCACTCGCACACTTCTCACCACAAAACAAACATTGACAAAGTCAAATAGTTCTCGCATACCCAACAACTATTTGCCTTTATCAATGCGTTTAATGTTGAACAGCAGTTCAGGAGCTGCACGGCATGGCTGAAAGTAAAAAACAGAATGCGCTATGACGCGGCCACCGTTGACAGCATCACATGACTTTTTTTCACTTTCAGCCATGCTGAACAGCAGCTGCGCTGTTATAACATGTAGGTAAAAAAATTTGACAAAGTCAATAGATTTCACAAACTCAAGATCTATTGGCTTTACCAATGTTTGTTTACTTATTCTTGATTCCTTGAACATGCCTACCATGTTTATGCATGAACATTTTTCTTTTTTTCAACTTTTATTCTTTTCATTTATCTTACATATGCTTCCTGGGTTTGTGAGTGTGTTTTATTGAGGGTGGGTGAGTGGATGGATAAAAGAATGAGTCAATGGAAAGATGAATGGACGCATGGGTGAAAGGATGAGTAAGTTAGCGTATGTATGCTGAGGTGTTGAGTACCTAGCCTCACCAACAAAGGAAGAGGCACATTCTGATGTAAGCAGCCCTATTTGCATTGCCAACGGTAGGTTCACTTTACCATTAATCAACATGGCAAAAACACAAGCGACTGGCCCAGGAGCATTTTGCTGCTGAGTATCCCTCCCAAAAATAAACAGGAAGCAAAAAAGAAAAAAAAATTGGAGTGGACCAGGGCCAGGCAGAGGAGCTCCAAACAAGACAGTGGAATGCAGGGGAGCAGCAAAAAGCAATAGAAGAGCTTAAGGAGGGGGCGGGGCTTATGGTTACACGTGGAACCCCTGTATGCAGTTTTCAGAATCAAGAGAGGTACTATTTTTCAAGGGCTTACATCCCTGAAATGCAGTTGGTTAATACCAAGGCTGACAGACAACCCTCTTGACCAATACCTAAAGTCAATTGAACCAGAGCAGCCAATGACTGAAGGGCCCTTCCTGTTAATGCATTGATGTGTTTGTGTACATTCTGTTGCCTGTTGTGGTGGGTGTTGTGTGATGGCAATAGCTCTCGCGGAACAGCTAACCCTTCTGTAGGCAAGACCTAAAAAGAAGGGACGCACTCTGATGGTCAAACGCCCACTCCTTTTTGCACATGGTTAGATTGTGTTTTTAAGCTTTGGAGCCCAAATTTGCAGTTAAGTTACTAGTGCATTAAAGTATACAACAAAGTGATGGATGGAATGCTTGAATTAATGTCAGCCACTGGTAATTCCGCGGGCTGCTTTCCAGTCCGTGGTTGTTTTGTACCCATGCCACCTTAGTGTACACCCAGCCATATGCAAATGGGATGGATAAGAGCAGCCTGGCCAAGTTTCCCCGGTCCAGGTGAGATGTGGTGCACCAATCTGTGCTTTTTCTTTGAATTCTGGGACTTGTAGTCTTGTTCATTGCGTTATAAAACAGGACTACAGGTCCCACAATTCAAAGAAAAAACCTGAACTGGAACAGCACATCATGCATGGACCTGGGAAACTTGGCAGCTATGTATGCCCAGACGTGGGTCCCGTGCACGTAACACAAACAAGCAGTCACAAACCATTACAAACAGGCACTCTAAGAGCAGCCTGTACGCATTGCAGTCACTCAGTAGCTCCAAAGAGGATGTCAAGGGCAGTCAGTCTGAAAGCAGTTTCACATGTAGAGTCACACGGGGAAGTCTGAGAACTGCACCAAAACATACAGCGAGCCCCCACCTGACGCCATAACCAGTGGGGTAACAATAGCCCCCAAAGCTTCCGCAGTGCGGGAAAATACAGAGCTCCAGGGGGCCCCCTCCAGGACTGTGCACAAGCAGAGGACCCTGGCCTGAGAGCTCCTGTGTATGGAAGGTGGCGACTGAGCCCCTAAAGTTTCATCTTCACAACACTACCTCCAGCCATGGGCTTTTAACCTACAAATCCTTGCTATCAATTGTGTTTATCCAATTAGTTCAATGGAAGCAAAGCAATACTACAGCACCCAGAATGCATTATGCCGCGATATCAAAGCACGGGGACTGAAAGAGGGTGGTTGCTGAAATATTCTGGAAGGTGAAGGAGACCCAGAAGTGCTTTAAATGGAAATACAGAAGTGCAGGTACTCACTCTTTAGAGTACCTGTTTGCTTTCGGTACTCTCCCACTAAATGAATTGTAACAGTGCAGGTACTCTCCGTTTCAAATCAAAGAAGTGCAGGTACTCAGTACAGGACAGCAGGGTTGGATTGGGATTAAAAATAGGCCCGGGCACGCAAAAAAGAATTCTGGCCCGCATTTGCAAATTGCCTTTCCGCAAAACACTGCTTTGGTAATATTTTATTTAAAAAAAGGGGGCGGGGTTTTTTAAAAAAATGCACTGATTAGTTTACACTGGTGAAACACACCTGAAAACAAGTATGGACACTTTTGCTCAGGTCCCCAGCCCCGCTCAATATGCATATATTAATGGACCAGCCCAGCGAGAGAAAGGGAGTGACCCCTCTGCCCCCTTGGTTAAAGGGAGATAATGGATGCCCATCTACCTCCAGAAAGGCCACTCGGGCACCCACTGGGCCGCTGGCTGCATCCGAATCACGCAGAAACCGCCCAAATCACCCAGACTGCTAAAAAAAGCAGCCCACAGCTGGAACTGGACACCCCCCCCAATCCGACGCTGCAGGACAGCACCTGCCCCTTTAAAGCACTGGTAACTGGAAGACTGAAACTACAAATCCCAGCATGCTAAGTTGTGTTAGCTGATAAAATACAACCAGCGGAGGCCACCCTTAAGAGGCTTCCTTGTGGGGATGTGTGCAAAATGCATAAGGTTTGCGAGCTTGAGTTACCGTGGAAGTGAGTGACTCTCACACCCCAGCAAAGCGACCCCTCCAACCAGGCGTGGGAGCAACAAGGCGCTTGGACCGGCGCTTGAAAGAAGAAGGCGCTTCCGCCTCAGCTCCGGACCACCACCTCTTCCCGGGCCTTCAAAACTGACCTCAAACTTCTCCTCCTTCAAAGACACTTCCAAACCTAAGTCACGCCATATCTATTCCTTCAAGGAAGTTCTTTCAATATAGGGAATCCTGTACTCCATACCTATAGAAGTGCCTTCCCAGTTTGTGCTTGTGTTTGGGGTGACTGCCACTTAGTGCAGTTTTGTACCTCTATTTGTATCCGGTACGCTTATGTAACATGCACACTTGTCACTCTTTCCTCTTGTAACGTACCGTTTGCTACCTCATCTTGTATCTTGTTTGCTTTTGATACAGGCACAATTGTAACGTTTGCTCTTATTCTATGCACACTTGTAATTTTCTTCTCATGCAAGGTTACTGTTCCTATTGTGTATAGTGGAGAATTGTGGCTCAATGGTTAGAGCGGCAGACCCTGATGCAGAGGTCTGGCCCGGGACCAGGGTTCAATTCCCGCCTCGGCGGGTCTCGGGTTCAATTTCCTCGGACCTGATAATTCTCGCCTCGGTGCCTACTCTAACCATGGGTCCCACTCTGCAACTCTGGGCAATAGCTTGCTTAATCTCCACAACAGCCCCACCAACGCTAGGATGCCTGGCTTCACCTAGGGGGTGCCCAGGAGTTGGCACATCACAGGGAAAGGCCAGGAAGGGTTCCTCAGCGGTATTCGTACAAGCGCCGAGATGCCTCCGGGTAGTCGTGTGCTATACAAGTGCGTAATTATCATTATTGTGAAGCGCTCTGACACCTTCGGGTAAAGTCCGCGCTATATAAAAACGCATAAATAAATAAATCCCAGGGCACGCGAGCACAGGTGACGCGTCCAGGAGGACAGCTGTGGGCCCTGGGGGGAGGAGGGAAGCAGGGTGGAGGTGCAGGCAGCTGGGCGGGTCAGTGCTCTGCAGCGGCTGTGTAAATGGCACAGGTGAGACAGGAATGTGGTTAGAACGGGTTAAGGCGGCTGTGCTTACAGCTGGAGTTTGTTTTAGAAGGACGGTGCGTACATCCGAAGTTGTTATAACAGGGCAATGCCTACAACAGGATTATACTACAAGAGGCCTTACAGCAGGAGCTGAAGGACAGTGCTCGTAGCAGGATTGTACTACAGGAGCTCTTACAGCAGGACTGTGTTTAAAGCAGTATTATAGTACTGGAGTTCTTACAGCAGGACAGTGCTCGTAGCAGGATTGTACTACAGGAGCTCTTACAGCAGGACGGTGTTTAAAGCAGTAATATAGTACTGGAGTTCTTACAGAAGGACAGTGCTTGTAGCAGGATTATACTACATAGATTCCTACAGCAGGACAGTGTTTAAAGCAGTAATATAGTACTGGAGTTCTTACAGCAGGACAGTGCTTGTAGCAGGATTATACTTCAGGAGTTCTTACATCCGGACAGTGTTTAAAGCAGTATTATAGTACTGGAGTTCTTACAGCAGGACAGTGCTTGTAGCAGGATTATACTACAGGAGTTCTTACAGCAGGACAGTGTTTAAAGCAGTAATATAGTACGGGAGTTTTTACAGCAGGACAGTGCTTGTAGCAGGATTATACTACATAGATTCCTACAGCAGGACAGAATTTAAAGCAGTATTATAGTACTGGAATTCTTACAGCAGGACAGTGCTTGTAGCAGGATTATACTTCAGGAGTTCTTACATCCGGACAGTGTTTAAAGCAGTATTATAGTACTGGAGTTCTTACAGCAGGACAGTGCTTGTAGCAGGATTATACTACAGGAGTTCTTACAGCAGGACAGTGTTTAAAGCAGTAATATAGTACGGGAGTTTTTACAGCAGGACAGTGCTTGTAGCAGGATTATACTACATAGATTCATACAGCAGGACAGAATTTAAAGCAGTATTATAGTACTGGAATTCTTACAGCAGGACAGTGCTTGTAGCAGGATTATACTTTAGGAGTTCTTACATCAGGACAGTGTTTAAAGCAGTATTATAGTACTGGAGTTCTTACAGCAGGACAGTGCTCGTAGCAGGATTGTACTACAGGAGCTCTTACAGCAGGACGGTGTTTAAAGCAGTATTATAGTACTGGAGTTCTTACAGCAGGACAGTGCTTGTAGCAGGATTATACTACAGGAGTTCTTACAGAAGGACAGTGTTTAAAGCAGTAATATAGTACTGGAGTTCTTACAGCAGGACAGTGCTTGTAGCAGGATTGTACTACATAGATTCCTACAGCAGGACGGTGTTTAAAGCAGTATTATAGTACTGGAGTTCTTACAGCAGGACAGTGCTTGTAGCAGGATTATACTACAGGAGTTCTTACAGCAGGACAGTGTTTAAAGCAGTAATATAGTACGGGAGTTTTTACAGCAGGACAGTGCTTGTAGCAGGATTATACTACATAGATTCATACAGCAGGACAGAATTTAAAGCAGTATTATAGTACTGGAATTCTTACAGCAGGACAGTGCTTGTAGCAGGATTATACTTTAGGAGTTCTTACATCAGGACAGTGTTTAAAGCAGTATTATAGTACTGGAGTTCTTACAGCAGGACAGTGCTCGTAGCAGGATTGTACTACAGGAGCTCTTACAGCAGGACGGTGTTTAAAGCAGTATTATAGTACTGGAGTTCTTACAGCAGGACAGTGCTTGTAGCAGGATTATACTACAGGAGTTCTTACAGAAGGACAGTGTTTAAAGCAGTAATATAGTACTGGAGTTCTTACAGCAGGACAGTGCTTGTAGCAGGATTGTACTACATAGATTCCTACAGCAGGACGGTGTTTAAAGCAGTATTATAGTACTGGAGTTCTTACAGCAGGACAGTGCTTATACAGGATTATACTACAGGAGTTCTTACAGCAGGACAGTGTTTAAAGCAGTAATATAGTACTGGAGTTCTTACAGCAGGACAGTGCTTGTAGCAGGATTATACTACATAGATTCCTACAGCAGGACAGTGTTTAAAGCAGTATTATAGTACTGGAATTCTTACAGCAGGACAGTGTTTAAAGCAGTATTATACTACAGGAGTTCTTACAGCAGGACAGTGTTTAAAGCAGTAATATAGTACTGTAGTTCTTACAGCAGGACAGTGCTTGTAGCAGGATTATACTACATAGATTCCTACAGCAGGACAGTGTTTAAAGCAGTATTATAGTACTGGAGTTCTTACAGCAGGACAGTGCTTGTAGCAGGATTATACTTTAGGAGTTCTTACATCAGGACAGTGTTTAAAGCAGTATTATAGTACTGGAGTTCTTACAGCAGGACAGTGCTCGTAGCAGGATTGTACTACAGGAGCTCTTACAGCAGGACGGTGTTTAAAGCAGTATTATAGTACTGGAGTTCTTACAGCAGGACAGTGCTTGTAGCAGGATTATACTACAGGAGTTCTTACAGAAGGACAGTGTTTAAAGCAGTAATATAGTACTGGAGTTCTTACAGCAGGACAGTGCTTGTAGCAGGATTGTACTACATAGATTCCTACAGCAGGACGGTGTTTAAAGCAGTATTATAGTACTGGAGTTCTTACAGCAGGACAGTGCTTATACAGGATTATACTACAGGAGTTCTTACAGCAGGACAGTGTTTAAAGCAGTAATATAGTACTGGAGTTCTTACAGCAGGACAGTGCTTGTAGCAGGATTATACTACATAGATTCCTACAGCAGGACAGTGTTTAAAGCAGTATTATAGTACTGGAATTCTTACAGCAGGACAGTGTTTAAAGCAGTATTATACTACAGGAGTTCTTACAGCAGGACAGTGTTTAAAGCAGTAATATAGTACTGTAGTTCTTACAGCAGGACAGTGCTTGTAGCAGGATTATACTACATAGATTCCTACAGCAGGACAGTGTTTAAAGCAGTATTATAGTACTGGAGTTCTTACAGCAGGACAGGTTCCCGGCTATCGCGAAAAGTCTTTACATCGATTGGCCTTAAACAAGGGTGTGTCCTTGCGCCTCATCTCTTCAATCTTTTTATCTCAGATCTTTCCGGGAAATTGAATACTTGTGATGCACATCCTCCGAAACTAGGCGACTTATAGCTCACACATCTGGCATATGCTGACGATATTGTTCTCATGAGTCTAACGAAGGTGGGACTAACTAGATTAGTAACAGAACTCTCACTTTTCCTGTTGGCAAACAAGTTGGCTTTAAATGTTACTAAAACTAAAACAATGTTAATAACCAACCGCCGTGTATCACAACATTATATTTGGCTAGAAGGAAAACCGTTGGAGAAAGTCTCAAATTATAAATATCCGGGCTTCTATATAGATGATAAGTTTGACTTAATTGACCAGAAGAAATATCTGACGCAAAGAGCAGGAGCCTTAATATTCGGGCTAAGCACTCTGTCGAAGAAATTGGAAGGTCCATCATTAAAACCACTATTAATCTTGATGGCGAATAAGGTTCTTCCAACCCTGACATATGCAAGTGTGGCAATGTACGGAAAGGATGCAGACCTATTAAACAGCTTAATAACTAAAATTTATAAAAAGGTACTTCGACTACCCATCATGTCTTCACCAGCGCAAATGCGCCTCGAATTTGGCTTAAAAAACGAAACACTGGGCAGACTATATTCATATATTAAGGTGTGGTACCAGATTAAGCAAAAAGCAATTGACAAAAATCTTAATACCTTCCTATGGCAAGAGTTGAAAACACACAAAAAATCAAAAGCAAATCAATTCCTTACGCATGCGTTGGAGGTCACATGCTCGGCAAATCTTTGGGACAAAAATATGCCATTTGCCGCATTAAAACAGGCACTAAATAAAGTGGCCAAACTTCATTCCTTGGTTACGGATACAGAAATGATTTCCCATCGTTCCCACTCTTGGTCTGTGATCAACGGTTATAAGTCACTAACCCCAGCACCTTACTTGGAAACAACTTATTTTATCCTTATCAAGAAAAAGCTGATGGCATTGAGATTTGGCAAATTTCCGACCTTAGCTGATGAGCCCGCTTGGAAACAGCATGAAGCTGTCACATGTCGACTTTGTGGTAGTCCCAAAGAAGATCTAATTCATATAATTTGTCATTGCAAGAAGTTGACCAAGGAACGGACATACTTTTTAATGCATATTTTTCGGATTGAGAGACTACGGACATGTAGATCTGCCATTATTGGAGGCTGGACTCAACAGCCCCTCGAATACACTGCAAGCTGGTAAAGTTCCTGTAGGCATTTGAGAAACGCCTTAAAACCACAGGAAGTCTATAATTGCTAATGGTTGATCTTCTTGCCTCATTTCCTTTTATCATGATTTGAACAATAGGAGGAAAATAATCTAGTTTTTATTCTTGTTCTTACTAAATTTTTTATGTGATTGTTCCCTTTTCTTCCTTCTTTTTAATGAGCATCTTAAAAGTTTTAATATTGGTTGTGTGATGTACATCAAATTGTTATGGTTTTAATTAACTAAACAATAAAGTTCAAATTTCATTTCAAAATTACTACAGGAGTTTTTACAGCAGGACAGTGTTTAAAGCAGAATTATAGTACTGGAGTTCTTACATCTTACAGCAGGACAGTGTTTAAAGCAGTATTATAGTACTGGAGTTCTTACAGCAGGACAGTTTTTAAAGCAGTATTATAGTACTGGAGTTCTTACAGCAGGATAGTGCTTAAAGCAGAATTATAGTACTGGAGTTCTTACAGCAGGACCGTGCTTGTAGCGGGACTATACTACAGGAGTTCTTACAGCAGGACAGTGTTTAAAGCAGTATTATAGTACTGGAGTTCTTACAGCAGGACAGTGCTTGTAGCAGGATTATACTAGAGGAGTTCTTACAGCAGGACAGTGTTTAAAGCAGTATTATAGTACTGGAGTTCTTACAGCAGGACAGTGCTTGTAGCAGGATTATACTAGAGGAGTTCTTACAGAAGGACAGTGTTTAAAGCAGTATTTTAGTACTGGAATTGTTACAGCAGGACAGTGTTTAAAGCAGTATTATAGTACTGGAGTTCTTACAGCAGGACAGGGCTTGTAGCAGGATTATACTTCAGGAGTTCTTACAGCAGGACAGTGTTTAAAGCAGTATTATAGTACTGGAGTTCTTACAGCAGGACAGTGCTTGTAGCAGGATTATACTACAGGAGTTCTTACAGCAGGACAGTGTTTAAAGCAGTGTTATAGTACTGGAGTTCTTACAGCAGGACAGTGCTTGTAGCAGTATTATAGTACTGGAGTTCTTACAGCAGGACAGTGTTTAAAGCAGTATTATAGTACTGGAGTTCTTACAGCAGGACAGTGCTTGTAGCAGGATTATACTACAGGACTTCTTACAGTAGGACAGTGTTTAAAGCAGTATTATAGTACTGGAGTTCTTACAGCAGGACAGTGCTTGTAGCAGTATTATAGTACTGGAGTTCTTACAGCAGGACAGTGTTTAAAGCAGTATTATAGTACTGGAGTTCTTACAGCAGGACAGTGCTTGTAGCAGGATTATACTACAGGAGTTCTTACAGCAGGACTTTGCTTGTAGCAGGATTATACTACAGGAGTTCTTACAGCAGGACTGTGCTTGTAGCAGGATTATACTACAGGAGTTCTTACAGCAGGACTTTGCTTGTAGCAGGATTATACTACATAGATTCCTACAGCAGGACAGAGGTTCTTGGAGACCCCCTGTAGCAGGGCAGCACTTGTAACAACTGCATCTACGATACTTTCAACATGAGTTCTTACAGCCGAGCTCTGAAGTTTTCCAGGTCGTGAGTCAGGAGCTGTTTTTTCCGGTTCTGGGAATTGAATTTCTGATTTTCTAGTTGGATACGCAGGACTACAAATCCCAGAATGCAAAAAAAAGCCTTCACTTGAACATTAGTCAGGAATGTTACTGTGAATCTTGATAGCGCTCTTATATCAGGACAGTGTCTACTCAAGGAGCTCTTACAGCAGAACAGTCCTTTGCACAAGAGTGCTTACATCAGGGGCTTAGAGCAGATGATCTTACTACAGGACAGGGACTGGAGCAGGAGGCTGTGTATCAGGATAGTGATTAGGGGGCAGTTTGTGTTACAGTTACCAAAAAAACAAACACTGGCAAAGCCAATTGGTCTCAGCTACCGCACTTATTGGCTTGGCAATGGTTTTTAGCCATGCTGTGCATAGTGGCTGCTCTGCGTCCACCGCATCATTTTGTAGGCGCAGCACACATGTGTGACTACAAATTTGAAATTGTAATTCCATTTATATAGAGCGTACTTCCCCTGACGAGTCATCGAAGTGTGAGTGGCACACTACTCTGAAAACCAGAGGTTAGTGGTGAATAAGTATATAGGGAGAAATTAAATTAATTGAGAGTTGGACATGTGAGTTTGTTATTTATTTATTTTTTTTACAGTTTTATATGGCGCGAACTTGACCCGAATCGTGTATCGGAGTTACATAGCACTATTTACATTACATGAGGACACATTAATTTTTTTGTGAGGCATGGGGAGAATACGTGATTTGCCCAGAATCACAGGATGTTCAGCATCATTGCTGAGACTCGAACCCAGTTCCTCAGATTCGAGGTCGAACGCCCTAGCCGTTAGCCCAACTCCTCTCCCCGTTTGGAGGGAAAAAGGAGAGTGGAGGGATAGAAGAGGGAACGGTTTCCATTTATATAGCGCTTCCTACCCCATATGAGGTGTTGAAGTCATTTTTGGTGGGTAGCACGCTACTCCAGAACCCAAACAGGATCAGTGGGGCATTAGTATAGTGAAGTATAATATTAACTTGAGCGCTGAGCCTGTTAATCTGTTAGTTGTATCGAAAACGATGGTGGAGGGATAGAAGAGGGAAGCGTCTAGAAAGTGTTTTTTGTAGATCATAGCATCAGGAGGAGGTTTGGGATGAATAAAGGGGAGGTGGAGGGGGGAGAGTCAGAGGGGAGGGTCTAGAAAGGCTTGTTTGGGAGATCTGAATAGTAAAAGAGGAATTAGATGATACGAGGAGGAGCAGAGGAGGGAAGAGAAAATAAGTAAATAGCACTGCCATTGTTAGACGGGGACTCTGAGGGTCGGCCGAATACTGAGGGAGAGGTCCCCGAAAAGGACCGTCTCCGGCGATCGTACAGACAAGTCACCTCCCTCCCCACAAATAGGCACCACACCCGGTCGAGTTCAATACTTTATATAAGGTTCGTAAGGCAAGGATATTAGCGATACAGGATATCTCGGACCCGAGGGTCCTCTCACTTCTAGTCTCTGTAGGGGAAAAGGGGGTAGCGGGACAGTCTTGGTACCGGGTCGGTACAGGGGGTGGCAAGAGGCGAGCTCACAATCCTTGAGCTGGAGAGTCTGTGAGTCGGGCCGCGGCAGCGCCAGCAGGCCAAGACGATGGTTTCACGAGGCAGAGGGCCGCGGCAGCGCCAGCAGGCCAAGACGATGGTTTCACGAGGCAGAGGGCCGCGGCAGCGCCAGCAGGCCAAGACAATGGTTTCACGAGGCAGAGGGCCGCGGCAGCGCCAGCAGGCCAAGACGATGGTTTCACGAGGCAGAGGGCCGCGGCAGCGCCAGCAGGCCAAGACAATGGTTTCA
Organism: Lissotriton helveticus; assembly: GCF_964261635.1. Taxonomy (NCBI): domain Eukaryota; kingdom Metazoa; phylum Chordata; class Amphibia; order Caudata; family Salamandridae; genus Lissotriton; species Lissotriton helveticus. The sequence continues at coordinate 32,197,688 of NC_136073.1, read as the reverse complement.
CGAGGCAGAGGGCCGCGGCAGCGCCAGCAGGCCAAGACGATGGTTTCACGAGGCAGAGGGCCGCGGCAGCGCCAGCAGGCCAAGACGATGGTTTCACGAGGCAGAGGGCCGCGGCAGCGCCAGCAGGCCAAGACGATGGTTTCACGAGGCAGAGGGCCGCGGCAGCGCCAGCAGGCCAGTCACGGATGAGTTCTTCTCGGGTCTCTCGACTCCAGGATACAACTGCCTTCCTGGTCTGGCCCTGCCCCAGTTATAGGTCTGGTCCCCTTTGATGTCCGGACCCTCACGCCTGGGGGCCGGGAGGTCCGGGATGAGGGAGTCCAGACACCCAGCAGGGGGGTGGAGCCAGCGCCCAGGGCGGCCCGGGGTGATCGACACCTGGCGGAGGAGAGCCGTTGACGATTCCTTCTCCCATTGACTCGCCAAGTGGTCACTCTGCCTCCTGGGCGGAGGTTGGTGCCTCGATGTCGGGGCCGGCCGGGCCCAGGGTTAGGGTCGAGTTGAGGCCACGCGGACTCGTGCTGTAGTACCCAAAATGGCGGCTGGGCCGAGGCCGGGGTGTGGATGGTGACCCGGGCCAGCTGGGTCCGGAGCTGGTGTCTTGTGGTGGAGGGATTGCAGGGTACTTCGGGTGGTCGCCGGGGACTCTGGTTGGGGATTCAGGGAGAGCCAGGGTCCGGGTCCTGTTGCGGGGAGGGGGGACAGCCCGACCATGCGGCCTGTCCAACATGCGTCCCCCCCAGCTGAAGGCGGGGAGAGTCAGCCATCTTCCTGGGGACTCTCCTCGCTGAGGCGGAAAAAGCGTGACAGGCCGTCGGCGTTAGCGTGGTCCTGGCCTGGACGATGCTCCACCGTGAAGTCCATCCCCTGCAGGGAGATGGACCAGCGCAACAGCTTCGGGTTCTCTCCCCGCATTTGCATCAGCCATTGCAGGGGTCGGTGATCTGTTTGCACCCGGAAGTGGGTGCCGAAGAGGTAGGGCCGGAGCTTCTTGAGTGCCCAGACTACGGCGAAGGCCTCCCTCTCAATGGTGCTCCAGCGCTGTTCTCGGGGCAGTAGGCGTCGGCTGATGAAGGCCACGGGTTGGTCGACCCCTTCGGGGTTGAGTTGGGAGAGGACGGCCCCCACACCATGATCGGAGGCGTCCGTCTGCACAATGAATTCCCGGCTGTAGTCGGGAGCCTGGAGCACGGGGGCCGTGCACATGGCGGTCTTTAATTTGTCGAAGGCCGATTGGCAGTCCGGGGTCCAGTTGACTGTTTTGGGGCTCTTCTTGGAGGTGAGCTCTGTGAGGGGCCCCACGATGCTGCCATAGTCCTTCACGAACCGCCGGTAGTATCCGGTGAGCCCCAGGAAGGCCCGGACCTCCGTTTGGGTCGTAGGGGGTTGCCAGGCCTGGATGGCAGCAATCTTGAGCTGGAGAGGGGCCACCAGCCCGCTTCCCACTTGGTGTCCCAGGTAGGTCACGGACCCTTGGCCAACCTGGCACTTGCTGGCCTTGATGGTGAGCCCGGCTTGCTGGAGGGCGTGTAGAACCTCCCGCAGGTGGCGGAGGTGGTCGGTCCACTGGTGGCTGTACACAGCAATGTCGTCCAGGTAGGCGGCGCTGAAGTCTTCCAGGCCCGCCAGTACCTGGTTCACCAGCCGTTGGAACGTTGCCGGAGCGTTTTTCATGCCGAAGGGCATTACTTTAAAGTGGTAGTGCCCGTCCGGGGTAGAGAAGGCGGAACGTTCTTGGGCCCTAGGGGTGAGGGCGATCTGCCAGTAGCCCGCTGTTAGGTCGAAGATGCTCAGGTAGCGGGCGGCCCCCATCCGGTCAATTAGCTCATCTGCCCGGGGGATGGGGTGAGCGTCGGTCCTGGTAACTGCATTCAGCCCCCGATAGTCCACGCAGAACCGGAGCTCAGGGGCAACGCCCGGGGCGGCCGCCTTGGGAACCAGGACGACTGGGCTTGCCCAGGGGCTGTCTGAGGGTTCGATCACTCCTAGGGTCAGCATTTTGGACACCTCGGTCTGGATGCAGGCGCGCACCCGGTCTGGTACGCGGTACGCCCGGTGTCGAATAGGAGGGCTGTCCCCGGTGTCCACATCATGAAGGCACCAGGGGGTCACTCCGGGTGTGAGGGAGAACAGGGAGGCGAACCGCTTCAGGAGGGTTTGGCAGTCTTGGCGTTGCTCCGGGGACAGGGCCTCGGAGAGCTGGACCCCTTCCACTGAGCCATCCCGCTCGAGGGTCCTCAGTAAGTCCGGAAGGGGTTCGGAGTCTTCTTCCGTCCCGTTATCGGTAGCCATCAGGAGGCTGAGTTCGGATCGCACAAAGTGGGGTTTGAGCCTGTTGGCATGGAGGACCCGTAGAGGGTTCCGGGCAGTCTCCATGTCGATTAAATAGGTGACGGGCCCCTTGCGCTCGATCACCTTGAAGGGTCCGGACCATTTGTCTTGGAGTGCACAGAGTTCAACCGGGGACATCACCCAGACCCGTTGTCCCGGTTCGAACTCAATGGAGGATGCGTGCTGATCGTACCATCTCTTCATGTCCTCCTGACTGGCCTCGAGATTGGCTTTGGCGGTTTCTCGGAACCGCCGGGTCTGGTTGCGGAGAGCCAGGAGATACCTGTAGATGTCCGGGTGAGTTTTCTGGGGAGGCTGCTCCCAACCTTCCTTGACGAGGCTGAGGGGGCCCCGGACGGGGTGCCCGTATAGGAGTTCAAATGGCTGAAGCCGAGGGATTTCTGCGGGACCTCCCGATAGGCAAACAGGAGGCATGGAAGTAGCACGTCCCACTGGCGTCGAAGGGGTTCTTCTAGGCCCATAATCATTCCCTTGAGGGTGCGGTTGAACCTCTCGACCAGTCCGTTTCCTTGCGGGTGATAGGGGGTCGTGAATTTGTAGGTGACCCCGCATTGTTGCCAGAGAGACTTCATATATCGGGAGATAAAGTTCGTGCCCCTGTCGCTGACGACCTCCCGGGGGAATCCCACCCGGGAGAAGATCCCCATCAGGGCTCGGCCCACCACGGGGGCCGTCACAGTCCGAAGAGGGATGGCCTCGGGATAGCGGGTGGCGTGGTCTACTAGGACCAGGATGAACCGGTGTCCTTGGGCTGTTCGGGGGTCGAGGGGCCCCACAATGTCTATTCCCACTCGTTCGAACGGGGTGGTGACGACAGGAAAGGGTTGTAAAGGTGCTTTGATTTTTCGGCCACTTTTTCCGCTGGCCTGGCAGGTGGGGCAGGCCCTGCAGTGGTTGGTGACATCCTTTCGCATTTGGGGCCAGAAAAAATGGGTCACCAGGCGGTCGTAGGTTTTATCCTGTCCCAGGTGTCCGGCAAGGGGGACATCGTGGGCTAAGTTCAGGAGAAAGTCTCGGAAGCGAAGGGGCACCACCAGTACCCGACTGGCTCCTAGTTCTGCAATTTTCTGCTCGCTGTAGAGCAGGTCTTGGTCCCAGTAGATCCAGTGGGCCCCCGAGGTATCCCCTGTGCTCTGGGCCAGGGCTTGCTGCCGGAGTCCTTCGAGAGAGGGACATGTTTTCTGTTCGGCCCGGAATTGTTCCTGAGTGGGGCCTCCCTCCTGACGCCATTGTGCCAGGGCAGGGACGTCCCGAAGCTGGTCGGATCCTTCTTCTGTTTGGGTCGAGGGACTGGCTTCTGGGGCGGCCTCCTCTGGGATGAGCGCGGGAGGAGGTTCCGGCCACTCGGGCTCTTCTAGACTGGGGACCGCGCGGGCGGTCATGGACCGGGTCGTGGCGCAGACCCATTCGGGGAGGCCGAGCATCCCCAGGTGTTCCCTCCGTTCGACAGCTGCCCAGGGAGAGCTTTCGAGGTCGTTTCCTAGGAGGCAATCCACGGGGGCATCATCGCGGACCGTTACCTTTAACATCCTTGTTACTCCTCCCCACTCGAAGGGGACGCAGGCCATGTGGCATAGACTTTCGGAATTGTCTGCTGATCGGACAGGGCAAAGAATGTTCGGCAGGATTTGGTCGGGAGTGACAAGGTGGCGTCGGACCGCCGTTACACTGGCCCCGGTGTTGCGGAGGGCTTCCGCCCGGCGGCCATTAATGTTGACCCACTGACTGTACTTCTGCGTGTTGGCGGGAAGGGGGGCCCGCGGAATCATCTCTCTCTCCCCCAAGCAGACCAGTGCCATGGCGGCTGGTGCCCACTCAGAGGGGTCGGTCTCGTACTCTTCTTGGTCTTCCGGGATTAGTTCTTCCCCTAGGGCGGCCGCTGTGACCTGGCGGGGGGTAGTGTTCGGATTCTTTGGGCAGTTGGGATCACTGGCGTAGTGGCCGGGTCGCTGGCATCTGTGGCACATAACGTTGGCTCGGAAACCGGCCCGGATGGCTGGGCTCCCTCGGCCGACCGGGGTCGAGGGGCTGCTTGTGGGTGACAAGGGGCCGGGGTCTCTCCCCCGACCCGGGCCTCCTCCTCCTCCTCCCCGGGGGCGATGGGGCCCTGGGTACGGTCTGGATGATTCGCTGGGTCCGTTCCGGCCAACTCGGGTGCTTTCCCACCGGTCGGCTTCGGCGGCGAGTTGTCGAGGTTCGGTTAGTTTACTGTCCAAGAGGTGTTGCCGGAGTTCCACGAAGCAGTTGTTCGACAGGTGCTCCCATACGATAAGGTCAAAAAGTTGTTCGTAGGTGGTCACTTTGTTGCCCTTGATCCACCCTTCGAAGGCTCGACTAAAGAAGTTCACGTACTCCACCCAGGTCGTACCCGGAATCCGTTTGCAGTCGCGGAACCGCTGGCGGTACATCTCGGGTGTGAGCCCGTATCGAGTGAGGAGGGCGGCCTTCATGTGGTCGTAGGATGTCATCAGATGGTCCGGGAGTTGCAGCAGGGCATCCCGCCCTTCATTGACAAACCTCCCCCATAATCCGGCTCCCCAGTCGCTCCGTGGAATCCGGTGGGAGGTCATGGCCACCTCATAGGCTTTAAACCACTGCTGTATATCATCGTTCTTGTGGTATTCCCGGATGACATCTTTGGGGATGTGAACCTTGGGCTCGGTAGAGGCAGGCAGGGTCGGTCGTTCGGGGAACCCGAGTTCTTTATTCTGTTTCTGGATTTCCAGTTCCTTGAGATTGCGCTCATGTTCGTACGCTAGTTTCTTTTCCTCTAGCTCTCTCTGTTTTTGCTTCTCTTCTCGCTCCTCTCGGAGCCGTAAGTGTTCCAGCGTTATTTTTTGTTCTGCCAGCTTGAGTTCTCCATCCAAGCGAAGTCGGGCTAGTTCTAATTCGTGGAGTCTGCTTTTTTCTCTTTCTCGGATCTCTTCCAGGGAGAGACCCGCTCTTCTTTCTTCAGTTGGTGCGGGGCTCGTCTCGGTTGTTCGTGTTCGGGGTACGGCCGTACCCGTTTCTGCCCAAGCTTCTAGGGCCCGTTTGAAGTCTTCCTTTGTGCTCAGACCGGTGGTTGGAAGGCCAAGTTCTATGCAATACTGCTTCAGTTCTCGGTGGTTGTAGTCTTCCAATTTTTCCATCTGGAATTTTTCCGTTGTTCCGCTCTCTGTTGTCATGGTGGTTGTGTGTCGTGGGGCGAGTGACTTTCTGTACGATTATGCGTAGGTTCGGATCCCGTCGCTGGCCACCAATGTTAGACGGGGACTCTGAGGGTCGGCCGAATACTGAGGGAGAGGTCCCCGAGAAGGACCGTCTCCGGCGATCGTACAGACAAGTCACCTCCCTCCCCACAAATAGGCACCACACCCGGTCGAGTTCAATACTTTATATAAGGTTCGTAAGGCAAGGATATTAGCGATACAGGATATCTCGGACCCGAGGGTCCTCTCACTTCTAGTCTCTGTAGGGGAAAAGGGGGTAGCGGGACAGTCTTGGTAACGGGTCGGTACAGGGGGTGGCAAGAGGCGAGCTCACAATCCTTGAGCTGGAGAGTCTGTGAGTCGGGCCGCGGCAGCGCCAGCAGGCCAAGACGATGGTTTCACGAGGCAGAGGGCCGCGGCAGCGCCAGCAGGCCAAGACGATGGTTTCACGAGGCAGAGGGCCGCGGCAGCGCCAGCAGGCCAAGACGATGGTTTCACGAGGCAGAGGGCCGCGGCAGCGCCAGCAGGCCAAGACGATGGTTTCACGAGGCAGAGGGCCGCGGCAGCGCCAGCAGGCCAGTCACGGATGAGTTCTTCTCGGGTCTCTCGACTCCAGGATACAACTGCCTTCCTGGTCTGGCCCTGCCCCAGTTATAGGTCTGGTCCCCTTTGATGTCCGGACCCTCGCGCCTGGGGGCCGGGAGGTCCGGGATGAGGGAGTCCAGACACCCAGCAGGGGGGTGGAGCCAGCGCCCAGGGCGGCCCGGGGTGATCGACACCTGGCGGAGGAGAGCCGTTGACGATTCCTTCTCCCATTGACTCGCCAAGTGGTCACTCTGCCTCCTGGGCGGAGGTTGGTGCCTCGATGTCGGGGCCGGCCGGGCCCAGGGTTAGGGTCGAGTTGAGGCCACGCGGACTCGTGCTGTAGTACCCAAAATGGCGGCTGGGCCGAGGCCGGGGTGTGGATGGTGACCCGGGCCAGCTGGGTCCGGAGCTGGTGTCTTGTGGTGGAGGGATTGCAGGGTACTTCGGGTGGTCGCCGGGGACTCTGGTTGGGGATTCAGGGAGAGCCAGGGTCCGGGTCCTGTTGCGGGGAGGGGGGACAGCCCGACCATGCGGCCTGTCCAACAGCCATAATGGCAGGTCAAGCGATACTAAAGCTACAAGTGCTTCCTGCAAGACATAAGTAAGATATATAAATGTTGTTGTGTCAGTAGAGTAAATACATCAAATAACTCACCCTGGGCCTACTGCGACACATAATATCTGTGTGATGACTTCTTAACGGCTTTATCCCCGAAACCTAACGGGAACACAAATGGGCTTACATAACCATCCTTAAAATGCTTCTGCCTTAATAAACAACCCATTCAAACAATGGCAAATCATTAAAAACACATGAAGGCCAACAAATGAAGGCTCAGTAAAAGGGACACGTCCTTGGCGTTCCTAAACTTTCTCAATGAAATCTCTGATGTGACTTATCCTAATCCTAAACACAGGAAACTGACCCAAAGCTCACTCTGTCTTTGCTCATTAATGTACTTTTTAACACCTTGGCTGCGGGGTGTTTCCCCCCCCCCCCCGCAGTGCGGGGGTAGGGGGGGCGCGCGCGGCGCCGCTGTGCTGTTGACGAGCTTGGCTAGTCATGAGGCACAGCGGAGCTTCGGTGCTCATGACGGAACCACGCCGTCATGAGCACGCAACGGGTTACAGCAGGCACCTGGGGCAGATGTAATGTTCTGATTGGTTACTGTTTCTTGTGACCCATAGCTCTCTTTTCCCTGACAATGACAGAACAGCCAAATCACATGGTGCCACTGTGTGTCACATGACATTGGCTCCCTTCACATGGTCACCCGGTGAAGCACCAATATTATATTACGGATGGGGAGCTCGAAACCAGTGAGTATCCGTCTCATGGGGTCTCTGAGCAGCTGTGTCCCTTAATGTGACTGAATACACCCCAGGTCATCACAAGAGCCTCAGCAGGTTTTTGTTTTTAGGTCGAGCCAACGAGACCGTGCATGCACTGTCTGTTGTGAGACATACTGTTGGCTTCCCAAGAACATAGAGGGGCTCGGAGCCCACCCATTGCTTTCCATTGGTTGGCTTTGCTGTGACTTTAATTTACCTGCTTCTCATTTGTGTCCCAGCTTGTCAACATTGTGTTTGTCCCTCCCATGGAGCAATGCATATTTACCATCTCTTTTGATTGCTGAGATCTATGCTTCCTTTCAGGGCTGGCCCTAAATTTGATTGACCATGAAAGTGCTCTGGGTGGAAAGAAAACTTGTTGTTTTATTGTGGTTGCGGAGGGGTCGTTGTGGTGTGATGGCAGGAGGTGGGAGGAACGCGGGGAGTTGATGGGGTACTAAAAATTAAACTGAGGTACAGTAAGGGCTGATTACAAAGTCTTTAATTGGACCCTTTTGAGACCAAGTGGGATGGACAAGCTGGTGTTTGCATGACATTAAGCCAGGCAGCCCCCTCCTGCGCCCCTTAGAATATTGGTGCCCCGAACCTGGGCTCAGCTCACCCATGCCCTGCTTTCAATGCTTGCTTTTCAAGCACTTCTTTTCTCCCTTTGGGTTAATCACTCCATGGAAGTGCATGTGTTTTTCAGCTGGCTCCTTCATATACATCTCCACTCCTATACTCTGTGTTGCTCTCTGTTGCCCTTATACTTCTCCCCACCCTCTCCATGTTGCACTCGTCCTCTGTTCTCACCCCATTGCTTTCTTGCCTGTGTCCTTCTCCTCCTCACACTCCACGTTGCTCTTTCACCTGTTGCTGCTCCTCGCCCCCTTCGATCTTCATATTGATAGCCCCCACCGTGCCCTCCTCTCTCATCTGCTTCTTCTCTGGCCCCACACGCACCCTCCATGCGCTTTCCCCCATTCCCACCCTCTTGCTCTCTCACTCGTTGTTTCTCCTCCCTTCTTCCACCCTTTGTTGCTTCCCCCTGCATTGCTTCACCCTACCTGCACCTCTGTGTTACTTCCCCAACACCACTTCAAAAGAAGCTCTTTTGCCCTATTTATATATGCCATTTTGTAGGCGCACGCCAGTGTCGTGCACATGTCTACCATGTCATAGCACCTAACTATTGGCTTTGCCAATGGTTATTTTTTTTGTTTTTGGCATTGGGAAGATTTGGTGGGGAGAATGGGGCAGAAGTGCTTTTCAAGCAGTTCTCAGCATGAAGCCCCGCCCTCTACTCACATGATTTTGTTTTGTTTTCTTTTTTTGTTGCTGTTTTGTTCAAGTTGCCAGAGCTACAATAGCTGGACATGGTTTTTGTTAACAGTTCTTTGCATCAGATGAACTTGTTTTCATTGCTCTGAATGTTGTTTCCATTCTGGTTGTAGGAAGCAGTCATTACCGGGGGGTAGGGGCAGCCCGGCTGTGTGCATGCGCCCCAACGTTGCAAATTAGAAAATGCCTGGTGCAGGCGCAATTAGCAAGTGTGGAGTGAGTGAGCCCCAGGCCGCGTGACTCACTCACACAGGAGTTCACGCACTGCACCTGCATACTCTGCATGGTTTAAGGAAACTCGACCCATTCCCTCCCAGGCATCGAACGCATACTTACCGAGAAACTCTAAGAAGAGCCTGCCTGCTGCACTGACGGCTGGTGGTGTGTGTGCCAGGTGGAAGCGTGCACTGACGACTGGTGGTGTGTGTGCCAGGTGGAAGCGTGCACTGACGGCTGGTGGTGTGTGCCTGGTGAAAGCTTGTGCTGCTGCGGCCCATGCTGTACCTGCTCTGGCTGTGTTTGTGTGAGGGAATCTAGGATTGGTAGATGTGTGTGAGGGGAGCTTGCACCGTACTGAAGCTTGCGTCATGTCCTGTGTGCCTGGTGAAAGCTTGTACTGCTGCGGCCCGTGCTGTACCTGCTCTGACTATTTCTGTGTGAGGGAACCTTGCACTGCTGTTGTCGCCGGGAGTGTGTGTTGCTTGTACTGCAGACAACTGTAACACACACTTAGGGGCCGATTAGGATGGAGGATTTTCCGCCTCCTCCGGGCCGGCGGAAGCCACCTCCGGCCCGGAGGAGGCGGAAAATCCTCTGCGGAGGCTCCAAAGACCCACCGCCAAATTAGGATGGCTGGTGGGTCTGGAATTCCGTCCGCCGCTTTTCCGCCGCGGTCGGCTTCCGACCGCGGCGGAAAAGCTATAACATGGCAGGCGGTGTCTATGAGACACCGTCCGCCATATTATGATGGTTGTGTTAAACTGCTTTTCCACGGCGGCTTTTCCGCCATGGAAAAGCATACGGACATTCACTTTGGGGGCCCGTTGCGGGTCCCCTGGGTGAATGGGGGGTGGGGGGTGCACATGGGGGGTACCTATGGTACCCCCCTGCATTTGCGTGCACAAAGCAGCAGGCACCGTGCGGTGCCTGCCGCTTTGTGCATGTAAATGTAACACATGCTTTTTTAACATTGCGGCGGGTGCAGCTTGTAGCTGCACCCGCCGCAATGTTAAATATAGAGGATGTGACCGCCACCCTGGCGGTCACATCCTAATCAGCACGGAGGGAACGCCGCAGCCCCTGCGGACGTTCCCTCCTCCTCAAGGGTGGCGGACGGACGCAAGTCCGTCCGCCATCCTAATCGGCCCCATACTTTCTATGTGCAAGCATCGCATGTGTGTGAGGGAAGCACGCAGTACCAGTTCTTGTGTCTCCGAGGGAAGCGATGGAAGCAGGCACTGCCTTACCTAGTCTGAGCGTGTGTTGGTACGAGAGAGTCTGGCACTGCTGACGCTGCTGTTGTTGCCGGGGGGGGGGGTGTGGGGTGTTGCTAGTACTGCGTATGACTGTAACACACAGGGTCAGATTGGTAAGGCGGGCCCTCGGGCAATGCCCGAGGGGCCGGTGTCTGAGTTTCAGCTGTGGGACGCTTTTTTGGGCAGTCTGGGAGCCCGATTTGGGCGGTGTCTGTGTTGTTCAGATGCTGCCAGCGGCCCAGTGGGTGTTTGAGGGGCCTCTCTGGAGGCAGATGGGCGTCCATTGCCTCCCTTTTATCAACGGGCAGAGGTGTCACTCCCTTTCTCTCGCTGGGCCGGCCCATTATTGTATGCATATTGAGGGGGGCAGGGGGCTTGAGCATAAGTGGCCTCATTTGTTTTCAGGTGTGTTTCACCAGTGTAACGTAATCCGTGCCCTTTTTTTAGCCCCCCCCCCTGGGGGGGGCTAAAAAGGGAAGTGATGGAAGCTGGCCCTGCCGCTATGCCATACCTGCTCTGAGCGTGTGTTTGTGTGAGGGAGTCTTGCACTGCTGATGCTGTTGTAGCCGCTGGTGTGTGCTGCTTGTTCTGACATGACTGTAACACACACACACTGTTTCTATGTGCATGCATCACATATGTGAGGGAAGCTTGCTCCACCACTTCTTGTGTGTCTGAGGGAGGTGATGGAAGCTGGCCCTGCCGCTGTGCCATACCTGCCCTGAGCGTGTGTTGGTGCGAGGGAGCCGTGCATGGTGAGCTCTGTGCGCGTGCACGCGCTCCCGGCCGCGCGCCCCCTCCTCTAAGCGTGTAAGTGAGGCTTGCACCGGCTGTTTCCGGCCTCCTCGCCGGATAAGTCGCCAGGGCTTGTTTGAATTTCCATGGCTGTCAATCCGCGGGCCCTTTGACCAGCAATTAGTGCAGACAGGCCAATCTGTAGTTTACCCTGAAAAGGAAATTGTGACCGAGGCAGGGCAAATTATGGCTAATGAGGCAACGCCGGGGCCCGAGGCTGGGGTGGGTGGAGGGGGGCGGCCTGCTCGTGTGGGAAGAAAGGCTCGTTATATGCTGGGGTGACGGAAGTTGGGGGATTTACTCTCTTTAGGTGTCCCCCCGTCACCAGGACAACCCCGGCCGGTCACCCCTCGCTGCAGAGAGTTGGCAGCCCCGGCCTGGAGCCCCCGGGGGCTGGCAGAGGAGGCTCCGGAGACCCAATCAGTGTGTGCCCCTTCCTGGCTCTGCAGGTAGAAAGGCCTCCTTGTTGTGCCCAGGGCATGCTGGGAGCACGTTAATGAGGCCTGGAGTCTGGGAGTAGGGTCAGGTCTAAAAACACTGAAAAGGTGTTTGAAAGGATGACGTCATCTGCACTGGACGTCATGTTAGATCAGAGAGACACCGGGTGAGGTCATGAAACACCGACAATGTGACGTCATCTGTACTGGACGCCATGCACGCGCTCCTTCCTGGATCAGAGGGACACCGGGTGAGGTCATGAAACACCGACAATGTGACGTCATCTGTACTGAACGCCATGCACGTGCTCCTTCCTGGATCAGAGGGACACCGGGTGAGGTCATGAAACACCGACAATGTGACGTCATCTGTACTGAACGCCATGCACGTGCTCCTTCCTGGATCAGAGGGACACCGGGTGAGGTCATGAAACACCGACAATGTGACGTCATCTGTACTGAACGCCATGCACGCGCTCCTTCCTGGATCAGAGGGACACCGGGTGAGGTCATGAAACACCGACAATGTGACGTCATCTGTACTGGACGCCATGCACGTGCTCCTTCCTGGATCAGAGGGACACCGGGTGAGGTCATGAAACACCGACAATGTGACGTCATCTGTACTGGACGCCATGCACGTGCTCCTTCCTGGATCAGAGGGACACCGGGTGAGGTCATGAAACACCGACAATGTGACGTCATCTGTACTGAACGCCATGCACGTGCTCCTTCCTGGCTCTGCAGGTAGAAAGCCCTCCTTGTTGTGCTCAGGGCATGCTGGGAGCACGTTAATGAGGCCTGGTGTCTGGGAGTAGGGCCTGGCCTAAAAACACTGAAAGGGTGTTTGAAAGGATGACGTCATCTGCACTGGACGCTTGCCCGTGCTCCTTCCTGGGTCAGAGGGACACCGGTAAGGTCATGAAACACCGAAAAGATGACGTCATCTTTACCGGGTCAGGGTCATAGAACACCTGGGAGGGATATTGTGCAATGCAGGGCCGGTCCTAGGATTTGCGAGGCCCTGGGCTACAAGTGAAGGTGCGAGGCCCCCTCTAATTTAGATAAGTGGCCCCTTGCAAGGAGACCCATTCACAGACACTGCAGGAGGCCCCTTGTCCAGCATTTTTGCGCCCCCCACAGTTTTAACTTTTAGCCCTCAAGCAATTCTCACACCTTCAGTCCGCTAGGTGTGAGAATTGTTTGGGGATTAAAAGCTAAAACAGTGGGGGCCAAACTCCTGTACAATGGGCCTCCCGCAGTGTCTGTGAATGGGTCTCCTTGCAATTGGAACCAGAGGAAGCGTCTCCCTCCCCTAGGCCCCCAGACACCATCCCTGAGAGGTCTGGGGAGGGTGGGGTCCTCCATGGACCCTAATTGCAAGGCACACATTTATTTAAAATGGATTGCCAGGGAAACAACAGGACACACCACTAGTGCGGGGCCCCATGCTGGTGGGCTGAGTGCTAGGCACACTGCCCATGCCTAGCGCCGGCCCTGGTGCAATGGTTTTAACCGGTGCACACCCACTAGAGCAGACTGGGCTTGCTGAATTGATCGCACTATTGTCGGTGTGACACTTCAAGTGTGGAAGAATGTGAGATCACGGGCCAGATGTCCGTGCGCTGGATTAGCTGAAAGTGGTCGCAAATCGTGAACTGACTTTTAGAGAATCCAATGGCATTTTGCGAGCTGCCTGATTTACTAAAATGTTGGGTCACAAAATACTGAATCGCAGTAGGTCACAACTCGACGTTAAGATTTGCTGCCGTCACAAGAATGATGACCCCATGAGGTAGGCGGACAACCATGTCTGGGATTGCTTTTAAATAATGTTTTTTTTCGCAAATGCAACCTGTTTTCCTTGAGTAACTCAGAGTTTGTTTAAAAAAGAAAATAATGACAAGTTTTGCAATTTTGTAAAACTATGCAGCAGTTAGACCACTGCTTACTCCTAAATGATTTGGTCGGCATTTAAAAATGGGAAGGGTCCCTGAGGGAACACCTTGACGTTTGCGAATGGGTTACCAGTACCTTTATGTAGTTGGTAACATTTTAATGTTTTGCAACCTGATTGCAGTAGCAAAGCATTAATGCATCCCATTGCGAATCGCTATTTATAAGGGGAAGGCTGATTCCAAATTGCAAATCGGTATGTCCCCTTAAACATCAATTGCAATTTGGTAATGTGTTTTGTACATAACAAAATGCAATTTTTCGGTTCTAAGGGATCCCATTTTGCAAATTGGAGGCTTTGCGACCTAAAATCCCTTTGTATACCTGGCTGCGTGCTTGTAAAACCTTGTTCCTTTTTTACAGAACCGGGAACCAGCCACAATGCTCATTGATTTCCAGGTGCGAAACTATATACAATTCGTACACACAACCCGGGCTTGCCTTGGACGCATTAGAGTAAAAAAATCTCATTTTTAGGTTTCGCTGGAGGGCGGAGCTCTTAGCTCCGCCTCCAGAGAAATCTCTTGATTTCCAGTAAGGAGAATGGAATACGCCCCCCTGTCCCATTGGCTAGCTCCATAAATGGAGGCTAGCCATTGGAACAGAGATCTGTCCGTCAAGGCCGGACCAGATTCGGGGGCGTTCCCGAGATTTTTTCCCAGGGCGGAGTTACGTTTTTTCCCGTTCCCTCCCCTTTCACTGAAAGTCTGTCCATTCCCGCCCCCTCCGTGTGCCTTTCCGCCCCCCCCCCTCGCTGTCCTGTGCACGTTTCCCGCCGTCCGTGTCCTCTCCCGCCCCCTCCCGCCGTCCGTGTCCTCTCCCGCCCCCTCCCGCCGTCCGTGTCCACTCCGCCCCCTCCCGCCGTCCGTGTCCACTCCCGCCCCCTCCCGCCGTCCGTGTCCTCTCCCGCCCCCTGTGTCCTCGTAGGTGCTTGTTCTTTCTGGTTCTGTTTCCTCTTCATGTTCCGATCAAACACATTGAGAACACCGTCTGCCCGGGAAGTGAGATCTCGTACTGGAGTGATTATAGGTGTGCTGTAGTGGGTGCAAACATTGCGAGAAGGCGGCAAGTAAGGGTGTGTGGTATTGGCTGCTTCAGTTGTTGTCAGATGTTCATTGGCTGTGTGCACTCCACGCCTTCCTTCCGCCAGTAGGCGGCCATCAACAAAACATGTGCTGGGAATGGGATATTAACGCTACATACTGGCTGACAGTCTAGCGAGAAACCTGCGATTAGACCCGAGTCAAGCCCTTCAGTCAGAAAGAGACAGCGTGCGAGCCTTGGGGTGGTAGGAAAGCACGTGAAGGAACTGTATTCTGGTGTGTATACGATACAAAGGTAGGCTCAGGCTAACTGTACTTTGATTCATCCAAGCAGCACCAGCTGCCCGAGAACCATTTGATCTTTTACTGTCATCGTGAGTAGTAATTTATGTACTTTTCTGCTGCACTTCGCTCTTTCTCCCTCGGCTTCACTTTTTGCTTCTCGGCACGATCAGAGGCTGTGCTCCTCATCTATGTAATTTTCCTCTATGATAGCGTCTGTTGGGGGTCTCGCCCCTCCCCGTCCCTTGCAGCGTTTCGCATCCAGTGCATTGTAAATGAAGTAAAGTTCCCTGGCGAAACAGACAGAAGCAGCCGATCTACGTATTAGGCTTATCGACCAAGCTGCGTACTTTCCCATGCATTTTCAGTGTTTACGTTTGTGTTAACGATTATCGGAACTGCATTTTCACGGTTGTTTAAAAATCCATTTAATGTTGGGAAAATATGCAGGATACAAATGTATAAAGGAAGATACATACATTGGGGGAGCTGTCATGTTGTTTTCGTACTTACATGGAATGTTTAGGGTGCCCACCTACCTAGTAGTTTACTAGCCGGACCTGGATTTTCATTGTATTGTATTGTTTTGTAATTGCATTTATATAGCTCTTACCCTGACGAGGTGTCAAAGCGCTGTTTCAGCGAGTAGCACGCTACTCCGGGACCCATAGAGGTTTAGTGTTGAATTAGTATAGTGAAACATGCTGTTGTATAGCTCCTATATATCCTTATATCGTGTTAAGTTAGCATAGGTACATTTGAGATTTAAACGCCATTTTTCCTTTCTTGCAACTTCTGCACACGACCCTTAATTGTTGACTTAGCTTTCAACCTAGTGGTTTGCCGTGGTGTATGTGAGAATAATATGTTATTGCTCTGATATCAGTTTTGTTTGTTAAACCATGTCTGCACGGAGAGTGCTGAAGTTTCAGGAGCAACACGATATGGAATTGTTATGAGGTCTGATCTCCACGCCTTCATAGTCATAACACAAGTGCAGCCTTTGCCAACTTGGGCTTGAGGCGGGATTGATATTGCTTTGCACGAGAATTGTTAACACACTTGATGCGGTGCACATGCAGAGAGAGCTGGTGTATGCTGATGTGATTCCTTCATGCTAGGACACTAAGGTATGGGCCCGCCCTAAAACAACCCAAAGAGACCTTCTTAGCTAATAATATAATATATGTGTTAGGGAGGGTGAGATATAAGTGTTGTTAACTCTTATTCATTACAGCATGTTAACATGCTGTCACCATTCGCTTTTTATGTCTTAGTAACTATGCTGGTAATTTTGATACTGATAATAAGTATACTTGTATTATCTAAGATACTGCGCCTGAGAAGACGGCATTAGTAAATAAACATTTCAAATGCACATGTGTCTTCTTTACTCCATGTTCTGGTTTGTAATGATAATATAACGAAAGAGTGTTCATGAGTCCCACGTACCCTGAGGTACTGTAAGTTCATGTTCTGGTTTGTCTAAACATTGGGAGTTTGATATGTCCAATGAGACACTGTAGCTAGCTCGGTAAGGGGTGAGTTGGTTGCTAAGGTAAGTTTTGGGACACCCTAATTTGCCGAGGTTCCACTCCTCTGTGCACAGTTCTGTGTGAGTACAGAAACCCTGCTACATGGCGCCCAACGGTTTCGGTGGTCTTATATCATGACACTCGAGTAGTTTATCGTTCATGCCTTAACCCCTTCACATCCGTTTCCGGAAAACGGGGTGTCGGTGAAACCTACCTATTTTTTGAAATAGGTCTTTATTCAAGCTTGATTCTTTCTTAAACGGTTTCTTTGAATTACTACCCAGTTGTGCTACAAAGTATTCTTTGTGTTTTCTTGTTTCCAGTGTTGTCATGGCGGCGGTGGCTATTGCGCAGCATAGTCGCGTAGCGGTACGCAACCATCTTCAGACGTACCAAGTCCCAGTAGATGGGATGGCTGTGATTTTCGTGGTATGTGCAGATCCGGCGTTTCCTTACGAGTTGTTTTACTCTTGGGTTACGTTTCCGGCTGTGGACGCTAATTCTGGTTTGTTCCACTCCTACACCGCCTCGGATGTCCCGGCTGAATATACGCCGTACAGGGCATTGGAAATACCTATTGATCATTGGCAGCATCGAGTTTGGTTTGATGGCGCCCTCCCCCACTCTTTGTCCGCTGCGAGGTTAGGTCCACTCTCAATTCCAGGTACAAATTGGCCTGCGTTGGGTGGCTTTACCCCGCACCCGAATCACGGGGCTTGTACCCTAGCAGAAATTCGCAGGCTACATGTTGTTTCCATTTCCGTGATTCGTGCTTTAGTGCAATACATCGGTCGCCATCTTCCTGGTGGTCCCCAGGGGGGTGCGGCCGCTCCCATGGAACGAGGCGGAATGCGTCTCAATCCAGTGATGGTTAATTCGGTTTTTGGTGCGCGTCCAGTTGACAACGATGACTTCCCATTCTGGCTAGCAGAGAAGTTTGATCAACTGGAGGCGGTTTTTCCGAATTCTACTCCTGCTGATAAACATCGAATGTTAACGATTACTCTACCGAAGGATATAACTCCTGAACTTGTTGACTGTGAAAGCTGGGGAAAAACTTTTGCGGCAGTTTATACGAGGTGCTTCGGCACCCCGTCTATGAATGCCCTGCCTGAAATCATTAGACGTGTTCAGAATGATCACGGTCCGGAGGCAGCGGTTGAATTGGGTATGCGCCTGTGTGGTTCATTTGAGATTGTAAGTGATCTCATTCTCTCCAATGTTAAAGGAGATGCAGTTAACTTTCAGGTGTCGAATGCTTTGGCTGCTCTGCCCGATGCCGACAAACCCCGCCAGTTAGCAAAGATTGTGGTGGCCGCATATAAGACAATTGGCCGCACAAGTAGAGGTCTGAAATATTTTCCAGTGAAGGATAAAAAACAACCTCAGGGACAATCTGCAGTGACAGATGTCCAGCCCAAGTCCAAAAAACAGAATTGGCCTAAAAAACAGATACAGGGGAAGCAGACTAGGCAAACTCAGGATTCTGTTCCTGCTATACAAGCTCCTGCGCCGGCAGACAGAGTTTATGATTTGCGCGATCGCGCGATGATTAAATCACCTGATCGTTTTCAGGGTTCTGATCAACGCTCTCCTCGTTCCTTTCAGGAAACATCGGCCCAGAAGACCGGTGGTGGAGGAGGGGGTGGACGTGGACGTGGTGGCCAGCAAGGACGTGGTCAGTCCCGCCAGACGGACGGCGCAGTGAAGCAGGAGGATTCTACGCCTAAGCGTCCGCAGTTTGCGAAGAAGAAAGTCGCGGCCTTAACAGCGCATAGATATGCCACAGATAGTGAGAACGCGGCTTCGGAATCTGACGTGGGCTCTGACCTTGCTGGACAGCGCGGCGGAGATTACCATAGTCAGAGAGGCGCTCCGTCCACTACTGAGGGTGACAGCGACTGAAGTGTTTGTTGTAATAGAAACAGCTGATACGAGATTAGCTCCCCCTGAAAGACTTTTTGAAATTGTCCTGTTAATTGAAGGTGACATACAGCGTACTGTCAGAGGGGTGTTTTGGGAGAACCTTTCGTCTACGTACGACATTTTGCTTTCCAAGGCTGACTGGCCCCCACCTTTTGTGCTCGCAGCGCCGCGAGGGGAGGAGGTAATCCTTCCCAGTTTCGCGCACACTGTCTCGACTGAGCATGCGCAGCATTTTGCAGAAGAGTGGGCTCGGGCTCTTGCACCGGCTCTCTACCGCAACCAATGTGGTTGGGACAAGTTGTCCCCATGCCACGAAATTCCTTTGCGGTCTGAGCCGCAGCCTCAGCCTCAATATCCCATACGGCGTGAAGCTAAAGCGGCCGTCGCAGAAATCCTTGAACAATTGGAATATCAGGGAGTTATTGAAACGTGTGTGTCACCAATGAATAATCCCCTTTTTACTGTGACCAAACCTGACGGATCATATCGTTTGGTATTGGATTACCGGCATTTGAACTCGCATTGCCGTAACTGTGCAGTACAGAATACTCACGGCTCTGCCCTAGTGGATAGTCTAGTGCGTAAGCGTTTCAAGACAACGCTTGACATTTCCAATGGTTTTTATGCCCACAGACTGGATGGCTTTAGCTCCCAATGGACAAGTTTTACGTCCGCTGGGGTGCAAAAATGCTTCAGGCGACTCCCAATGGGCTACAAAAATAGTCCTGGGGTCTTCACCTCCAGAATAGTCACACTATTGGAGGGAATCGATCCGGATGCATGTTCTTATGTGGATGATATTTATCTCACAGACGACGAAATTTGGATGCATCTGTGTCGAGTGAATTCCATAATTTGTACCTTTGCAGACATGGGATACAAATTTAATTTTGCAAAATCGCACATTGCAGAACACACAGTGTTGTTTTTGGGCTATGAGCTCAACAATGAAGGTAGAGGTTTGGCTCCTCACTTCTTAGAGAAGTGCGCACAATTACGCGCTCCAACAACTCTGAAAAAATTACAGTCTTTACTGGGCTTTTTGAATTTCGGCAGAACTTACATTCCGGATTATGCCCAGCGTATCAAGCCTCTGTATGCTTTGATACAACCAACTTTCTCAAAATCATGCTGGCTGCCTGAGCATTCAGCCATTTTGCAATCCTTGCAGGCTGATCTGCTCGCTTCTAAATATTTACTGACTCGTGATAACCACACCAACCTGGTAATAAGAATAATTCCTGGGACGGTGGGTTTCACATACCTCACTTTTAATGAAGGTGACACAGTACCTATTGCTTACAAGTCACACTTGTACACTTCGGCTGAGATGCGGTTTCCCACAGTAGAAAAGGTTTTAACTGCTGTACAGATGGCTATTCTAAAGGAACGAGCACTGTCTCAGGGGAAACGCATGCTAGTGGTAACACCCTGTCCTCACTTGGAGGCAGTCACGAAAGCCAGTGTACCGAATTCAAAGGCTTTGCACCCTCGGTGGATTCAGTGGGCAGCGTCATTGTCATCCACGGATGTCATGTTTATTTTTGACGCTTCCTTACGGTCGCAGGAGTACTTGCAGTATGAATTCGTTCATCCCGCTCCTCTGGCTATGCGACCTTTGGAGGACTTCCATTGCATCGTTTACACTGATGGGTCGGCGCAGGTTGCGCATGGCTCTAAACATGCCTACGTTTCCGCATGCGCCATTGTAGTCGGTGCTATGTTGAATGATGAGTTCGATTCCAGGGAAGTGCACACGTTGCCCCTGGGCGATTGCACCGCACAATTGGCAGAGCTTCGTGCTCTCTTACTAGCTTTGGAGTACGCAGATCCAAGTGTTACTACTCTAATTGTAAGTGATTCTTACTACTGTGTCCAGTCTTACAATGAAAACTTGTTCTTTTGGATTCAAAATGATTTTCATGATTCCAAGGGTAGCACAATAAAACATAAAATGATCTGGGTTCGAGTGGCAGAGCTTAAGGCTATGTTGCCACTCGTTTATGTGATTCATACTCTCGGTCATCAGCGCGTAGGAGTTCACGCTGTTGGCAACTCGCTTGCTGATGAAGCAGCGAAATCAGCAGTATCTACATACTTAGTTGCAGCAGTTACTAGGTCTAAAACCAAGATTGATAGCGACATCTTGGCAGCGATTGCTGCCTCTGAGAAGGGAAGTAAACATCCTGCGGGATTCCCTTCGAAGTATAAATACCACTTAAGTCCCGAAAAGGTTCCTTTTGTGACAATTCCTGATGTTGGGGAACGGCTGATTCCCAACTCGGATCGCAGAACAGACTTGATTACAGCGGCTCATGAAGGTGTGGCGTCTGCGCATGCGGGCGTCTCAGCCACTGTAACGCAACTACAACAACGTTTCTGGTGGCGGGGACTGTACAAACAGACGCGTGATTATGTCCTTCTTTGTGACATATGCCAGCAGATTAAACCTTCAACTGCTACGCGTCCGCCACAGACTCAGTTGTACATTTCTAATAAACCACTAGGCTGTGTTTATTTAGATCACTGCGGTCCTTTTTCATCTGATACTGCGTATAAGTACATCTTAGTAGCAGTTGACTCATGCACACGCTTTGTGTGGGTATGGCCACATCGCAGCGCTGATTCACGGACTGTCATTAGAGATTTGCGTATCTTTATAGGGATTTTTGCCTGTGGTACCTTCCATTCGGATCAGGGTCCGGCTTTCGCCTCTAAGGCGTATAAGGATGCCATGACTTCGATGGGGGTCCAAGTCAAGTTTTCGTCACCCTACAGACCTGAGGGTAATAGTGTAGTTGAACGAATGAACCGTGATTTAAAGCAATCTTTGACAGCCCGAGTTATAGGCACTGGCAGAAACTGGCTGGCTCACCTCTATGGCGTGCAGCGTGCTCTTAATAATCTCCCTAGAAGGTCTCTGGGTGGGCGGACCCCATACGAAATGCTCTTTGGCATCAAGATGTACGTCCCTGACCTTGACGGTCTAGACTCTGTGGTTCGCGCCACTTCCTTTGACGCAGATGAACATTGCAATGTTTTACAGAATCTACAAAAGACCAGAGACAGTCTTGCAAAGGAACATTTGCCCTCCACATCGGATGATGCGTTGCAGATCCCGGTAGTTGGCTGGCTACCCCAAGTTGGAGAACTGGTTCGGGAGAAGATCGACAACAAGAAAGAGTTTGGTCCCTCCTATCGAGCTCCAGTCCCAGTGCTTGGAGTGAAGGGCACAAGAACAGTCATTTTACCACCACTTCCAGGTCGTAAGGAAAACAGGTTTATTTCTATTGACAATGTCAAGATACACAGAGTGGCCGATTCTTCTTAGCATGACACCAGCTGTTTCCTGTCCTTCCATTGTGAGAAATTCAATTATGCCCACTGCTTCTAATAATGAACCTGAGGTGGCCATCGAATTACCTGCTGTTTCCAGTCCATTATTGAATAATTTACCAGGAACTAACCTTGATGAGACAGACTATACATACCCCACTGATTTGTCCATGCCTGACCTGCAAGCTCGTTTAGCCACGGAATCCAGATTTTCATTTGACTCTGCTTCCCTTGCCTCGAAAAAACCCTCTCACATTGCGGTATATGCTAGCCTGTTTAAAAAACATTTTTTGATTCCTCCTTGGATATACATTTGGCTGGTCCTTTTTTCGGTTTACCTTTTTATGTCAATTGGTTTTGTGTTTTATTTTTTTCGGATTATGAATGGACACTATGTCGAGGAGAGAACTTGCATTACTCATTTAAATGGAACATTGGCCCCACTTTCCTCTTCACATTCTACACACAGATTAAAAAGAGACTTGACTTTGGTTAACATCACAGCATGGCCTGTTCTGGATGGAATCGCGTGGGATGCAGTTCGTTTTCAGATTCATGGCCCAACGGAATTCGTTGATGTTCCTAATGTACTAAGAGTTAATATGGGGGATGTGGTGAAACAAAACATTCGTTCTGATGATTGGGATGTTAATGCTGTGGAAAGTTTGTTTTCTGATTTGAAGTACTATGCTGCTTTTGATGCTGAGGATTTATATTTAGAATCTGCTAATTATGGTGAATTGTTCTGTTACCAACATTATGGCAATCACTTCTTACACAAAACATCTTCCCGAAGGGATGCTGTTAATTTTACTCAGTGGGAACATTGCCCAGCTCCTACACAAGGGAGTTCAGAAACGTTTCTTAAAAAGTATACTTATTTCACTGACTTTAACCAGTCCAATCCCGAGTCCTTTTATTTTAAATTTCACAAACAGCCACTGTCCAAGGTTAGACTTACCGATACAAAATTGTTGTACTCGAAGGCCTTCCTAGATCAATTAGTTACTGGGGGCTATGAGTTATGGAAGGAAACAATAGACCTTAAATCGGTTTGGGGTTCAAGGGCCTGGCAGGTACGAGGCACTGAGGCTTTGCACCGTGCATGTCTCATCCCGAATCATATGTTGTTTTTAAATGAAACCATTTCCCGGACCACATGCTTTGGATTGGCTACATCTAAAAGGTTAAACACCCCGTCTTTCCCGGAGTTGGAGGAATATGAGGATTGGAGTAATTTTACTCGATTGTCCATTAAAGATATACAGGCTCTGCTTCTTAATTCCTCCTTTAACATTTCCAGTATGAATCCCAAGGGTTGGCTGCTTTGGCACCGTAGTGCTGATTCTTGCCAAAAAAGATTTTTAAATATAACTGACGGTTTTAAGACTGTTAGATCTGATCCCCGGTTTGATTTGAGTCATACTGTCACCTCTTACTCTGTGGGCAAGTTGTGTCAAGCTTGGCTGAAACATTCAACTTTACCTGCGGTTAAGTATCACCTTTCCAAACTGAATGCAGAAGTGGATTTGAATGATTTCATTAAGGGCCCAGCTAGTGGCAGGTCGAAACGGTGGTTATATGGGGTTTACAATGAAATTTGGAAACTCTCACAGATTGAGGCTGCTTCACGCCTTAGGGCTATTGATCAGGCGAATCTTGAGAAAGTGCTTGCAGTTGTTGACAATAGCATTAACGTGCTTTCCTCTAGAATTTACACATTAGATAATATTGTGTCGTCTGTTGTTGATATTGTGCATGATGAAGTGTCAGTATTATACCATGGTCAAAATCAATTACGGTCAATCATGCAGTTTGCATGGACACTTCAGACTCTGAAAATGGGTAAAGTTCCCTGGGGATACATGAACGTTTCCTCTTTATTTTCACCGTTTAATTTGACAGATAAACAACGCTTGCTTTCAATGCGTGATGCTTCCTTTTCTATGCTCCATATTGAAAGGTTGGAATCTTTACCTTTTTCTGTGGCAGAAGCCACTACTGCTACGTGGCTTATCCACGGTTTAATAACACTGCCTTTTGCTTTATATAGGTTTTCAGATTGTATGAAATATGTGCCAATAGGTCGTTTTGAACCCTTAGGTAGCGGTTTTCTTCATGAGGTCTGGTCACTCCCATACACATACAGATGTTTCAAGGATGAACAAGAAGTTTATCTAACAGGGGATGAGTGTACTGAGACGCCAGATCATTCTTTAATGTGCAGACACATACAGTTACACGGTTCATGTAACAAGGACCGACCGAATATGGCTTGCGTTTTACAGGGCACGCCAGTTCCTGCTATCATCCCCACGTTTAAATTGTTAGAGAATGGTAGTTATTTAATGCTCAATAATGAAAACTGTTGTGGTTTAATTAAAGGTATAGCTTTCATAGTAACAGTTAGTGAGCGAGTTATTTGCTGCAGAAATGTTCTTTATCCTCCCACACGTGAACATAGGGAGTCTTCCATTTGGCCACAGATACCGACCTTGGGAGCAGAATTCAGCGGCATGGCTAGAATAAGAGCTCTATTGTCCCAGAAAGAGGTGGCCTTGAGCTCGGCCCGTGAAACTTTCGTGCTTCACATTGCTAACACCCGTACGGAGGTTCAGGCTCTTTTAAACACTGATTTGCCTTTGCATTTCGGAGCCATGGTCCGTTCTATCTTTAACGCATCCTCCACAACGGGCCTAGCGCATTTTTTTAAAGTTGTTAGCGGTGGTCTCGTGACTTCCTTTGAGAAGATTTTTGGAGTCATCCCTGCCTTCTTCCATTCTATTTTTTCGTCCTTATTTGGAGGGTTCCCGTTTTTACTTGCATTAGCGGCTGGCGCATTGGTGGTTTTCTGCCTTTTTAAATATGGATGCCCTTCCTGTGCAAGACCACGCACAGCTGCTACTGACGCGGTTTCGCAACCGCATGCTTGATTATTATGGCACACTGCCGTTGGCGACTCTAAGCACGGCGTTTGGATTATCTTTTCGGTTCTCCTATTTCACCTGTGTCCAGCCTGTATTTCGCTGCCTGACCTGTGATTTCCTTTGGGCCATTGATTTGTGTCTCTGCGGACCAATATCTTCTGACGTCGATTTTGATCAACTGATGAGTCCTATCATTGCTCACGAGTTGGTTTGTTCTGACGAAAGGATTATGGCCTTGGCGGTGGCACATGGACTAATGGGTCCCTGGGATGTGTTGTCGGCAGCGCAAAATTTCTTGGAACAAAGTTTTCTTGAAAACCCACAGAGCTGTCCTCTGATGGTTATAGAGGATCCGGTGCTGGAAGATCACGTATGTTCCTTTCATCTTTTAAATTGGATGGCTGAACTGTTTTCGGATGAGGACAGTGACTTCCTCCTGGAGGCTGTTGCAGCTTACTTTTCATATACAGTCTTATCATAGACAATGCCTCAAATTGACATGCTGATTGATAGCATTTCCTTGATTTTATTGACTTTTAGTCAAGACATTTTTTTTCTTGCCTATTGGCTTGAGCCACATTATACTTGTGGGCTATTTTTTAGCATTAGTTTTTATAATTGGATTTTTATTCATGCTCGTTTATAATTGGATTCTGCTCTCATGTGATGGCACTTCTGTTATCTTATTTAGTCCGTTCTCGGATCATGGGGGGGTGTTGTATAGCTCCTATATATCCTTATATCGTGTTAAGTTAGCATAGGTACATTTGAGATTTAAACGCCATTTTTCCTTTCTTGCAACTTCTGCACACGACCCTTAATTGTTGACTTAGCTTTCAACCTAGTGGTTTGCCGTGGTGTATGTGAGAATAATATGTTATTGCTCTGATATCAGTTTTGTTTGTTAAACCATGTCTGCACGGAGAGTGCTGAAGTTTCAGGAGCAACACGATATGGAATTGTTATGAGGTCTGATCTCCACGCCTTCATAGTCATAACACAAGTGCAGCCTTTGCCAACTTGGGCTTGAGGCGGGATTGATATTGCTTTGCACGAGAATTGTTAACACACTTGATGCGGTGCACATGCAGAGAGAGCTGGTGTATGCTGATGTGATTCCTTCATGCTAGGACACTAAGGTATGGGCCCGCCCTAAAACAACCCAAAGAGACCTTCTTAGCTAATAATATAATATATGTGTTAGGGAGGGTGAGATATAAGTGTTGTTAACTCTTATTCATTACAGCATGTTAACATGCTGTCACCATTCGCTTTTTATGTCTTAGTAACTATGCTGGTAATTTTGATACTTATAATAAGTATACTTGTATTATCTAAGATACTGCGCCTGAGAAGACGGCATTAGTAAATAAACATTTCAAATGCACATGTGTCTTCTTTACTCCATGTTCTGGTTTGTAATGATAATATAACGAAAGAGTGTTCATGAGTCCCACGTACCCTGAGGTACTGTAAGTTCATGTTCTGGTTTGTCTAAACATTGGGAGTTTGATATGTCCAATGAGACACTGTAGCTAGCTCGGTAAGGGGTGAGTTGGTTGCTAAGGTAAGTTTTGGGACACCCTAATTTGCCGAGGTTCCACTCCTCTGTGCACAGTTCTGTGTGAGTACAGAAACCCTGCTACAATGCAAGTGCATTTTAAGTTGTGGATAGAATAGTCAGTTATTTGGATTTGGAATGATAGCAGAAGGATAGAGGAGGACAAAGGTTTGTTTTTATATAGCGCTTGTTGACGCACAATATTCAGGAAGCCTACAAAGGATTAGTGGTGAATTAATATGGTGAAATATGAAGTAATTTCAGTGGTGGATATTAGTCAGTTACTTGGAGTGAGAAGGATAGCGGAGGGATAAAAGGGGAAGAAAGTTTTGCATTCATATAGCACTTGTTACCCCTGATGGGTTTTGAAGCGCTTTTCTGGCGAGTAGCACGCCATAAAGGATTACTGTTGAAAATTAGTATATCCTGGCCGGTTAAAAAGTCAGCAAAAACTTAGGAAACCTAAACAAAAAAAGCAAATTCAAGGAAGAATTCACTTCAGAATGTTTCTGTTGGGGTATATATGAAGTGAAGGGATGTTTTATACCAAAATCAGGTAAGTAACAGGTTATTGAAAGCGTCTTGCGCACCCGAATTCCCCCCACCCCCCTCAAACTGCCCATAAACATTGTCCACACCAACGCATCTCAATCCCTAGAATGTATGCCTGATAATTTAACGTACTGTACACTACAACATCCCTCCGCTTCCCATGGTTAATCAAACTTTAGACTAAATATTCATGTAACCAACGCATATAACCAAAGGTATATGGCCAAAAAAGGTTAAGACTTAATGATCAACTTCCTCAAAGATAATTAGGTGAAAGGAAAATTACAACTGCATATACATTTAAAACCTAATACAGTTAAACACTTAATTGAATAGAATCCAAGCCCTACTATCAATAACTTCACAACCATTAGAAATCGGCTTGCTGTTCACCATCCATCCAAATTGCTATTCACAAATATAATCATTAAAGCTTTTGGAGATTGTATTACTCTTTTAGAGCCGCCTTCATGCTCGATAGTGCCTCCACAATTTCATCTTTCTCAATAGGCAGCATTAGGAATTCCCTGTGTGTGGGCTCGTGAGCGTGGTGAGCTCAATGTGCCCCAGATAGTCTAACATCTCTTCCTCCAGTTCACCACCTTTGGATGAATACAAATCTTCATAGTATTGTCTAAATCTTTGTGCGATATCCGTCTCCTCTGTGAGGACTTCTCCTTCATTCGACTTTACTTCTACGACTTCTGATCTGCCCCTCCATCCTTTCAGTATTCTAGCGAGAACTGAGCCCGGTCTATTGCCCTCCCCGTATGTGCGGGCTTGTGCGTACTTCCCCAAGTGCTTAACCTCTCTATCCGCTTCTTCATGGTACTCTCCGAGAAGAGTCTTAATCTCTTCCGCAATTGCTGCGTTGCTGTCGACCCTCTGCAGCTCCTCCAGTTGCCCCAGCCTCTTCTCCAGTGCAGCCAGTCTACGCCTAATGGACCTGAGGACCCCTGAGTGCTTAGACATTGCGATACCTCTAATATAGACCTTAAACGCCTCCCATATTGTCTGAAAGCTGTCTACTGAGCCTACGTTAGTCTCGAATAAGGCAGTTATTAATAACGCTTTCAACTGGATACATCAAGGATTTCTAAGAATTTCATGGGGTAAACCTGAAGAAAATACCTTTATTCATTAGTACCCCAGATAGTGTGACTGAGAGCAGACGCCAACTGAAATGTCCAACCCTTAAAAAGGAAAGATTTAATGACGGTATTTTTTGTGGAACTGGTGGCGAGCTTCCTGTTTCAAGATGAGTGAGTGAACCATGTCCAAAAAGACTGACACTCCAGTAGGGTAGTGTAGTGCTTTCAGCAAGCGTTGCCTTAATGTGCCACCCCAGCACGATTTAACCCCCTCAGCTGTCAATTGGGCATCTGTCACGTGACACCTGCAGACCAGACCCTGAATTTCTTCAGTGAAATCCAGTAGGGTACAATAGGTCTTACATTTGCAAGAGATTAAGCTGTTGGCAATGTAAATGACAATGCCATTTATTTATCTGTTTTCAAAACCAACACATAAATAAAAATATTGTCATTTACAATGCCAATAGCTCTAACTTTGGCAAAGGCGAAACCGTTGCATTGTAAATGCTTGTTAAAAATGTTCAGATGTTAGTACTGATTGGCATATTTAAAGCCATCACTGGAAGTGACATCATCCGCAGCTGACTGCTCTAGTGGTAACAAAGGAAGTGACATCAGAGTGCCTTGGGCACACTCACAAACCTGGAAGGAAATGATTCCCAGGATAAAACAACAGCCAAAGTCATTGTGAAACTAACTGTGATGACCTCAGCAATTCAGGAAAGGGATGTATAGCTATTCTAATGCACTTTATAATGGGTGCATCTTACCTAAAGCTTCAGAGAAGGGATAGAATAACCAGGGTAAGTGGAATGAAATGCACTAACTGAAATTAATTAATATATATATATCAATTTTACAAATGAGTTAATGTACTTAAAATGGTCATACATTGGCTAAAAACATCCTGGATTACCTAAAATGCTTAGGACAGCATCTACATTTTTGTAAAATTAATTGGATTGCTCAAACTCGCCTCTTAATTCTCCCCTTTTCTAGTACCGGAGGAGTTCCATGATGACACCATTGAGTTTCAATGTTAAAAACCATGAGACGACCCTAGGAGTTATAAATAGGGCTCCCGGTTTTATGGAATTAATTTTTTTTAACATTTCTGCCTGTATTTATCCATATTTATTTTTTGTCAACTTTATCTGTATTTATCCATATTTATCATGGGTTTTGGGAATAAAATAAAGCTAAAACTGGTATATTTACACATTTATTTAACCAGAAAATATGTAGTCATGCTTAAATGATAGTATTCAGTGATAGGAACACCAGCGGAAGATAAATCAATGCACTTATATGAAAATATGCAAATTTCAATATCAGCCTTGTGCATATCTACTGCTGTTTAAGCCTCTTTACTATAATTAATTTCTTCTTGAAACCCCTTACCTATCAATTCACACAGTTATTGGCCTGGCACTCATGCCAAAGTGTATTTAGAATCACTCAAAAAGTGATCAATTACCGTTTTTATCCACATTTAAAAATAAATACAGACAAGAAAAGAAATGTTTTCTGTCTGTATAAATCTGTAAAAATGGAAAACAGGAACCCTTAATTATAAATGAAGCGGCAAGACAGCCTCTGCATCTTACGCTTCGCAACCACACTTAAACCGGCTATGCAATGGATGCCTTTTGCCAGAAGATCCACCTTAGGATTAGTGTGGCCAAGATTTCTCCCGCAGTAGTAGAGGTCCCCTTTTCCAGTTGCAGAAGGTTCCTGCGGACCACAGTGCATAGGTCTTTTTCTTTTCCTTTTGGTTCAAAATCCTCAAGGTATTCTTTTATGCACTGCTTGCATTGGGTAGTGGTGGAATCAACTTCTAGGTGGAAGAATGCAACAGATGGGAAGAAGGTTATTCACGGCTTTAGGAGGCAAAGTGTTAATGTTCGTATTTTAGTGTCCTAAAGCGATGTTATCAACTTTGGTACAAGTAGGTTTACAGCTATGACGTATATGATGATGATCATTTAAAGAAAAAGGTTAACACATTGACTGCTGCGTCACCTTAAAGGAGGTTTAAAGACTTTTAAGCAAATGTTATACTAATACGAGATTAGTTAATTCATGTGAAGTTCCACATATTGCTCAAATAAATGTTGTGTAGCTACCAGAGGTTGCTAGATAACACCTAACGTGATAGTTGACGCATTTATTGACTTCCAGGAGCAAACATTGGAAGGCAGAGTAGGTGTTACCGGGCAGCGGTTTGCAGTGAATTGCCTTCTTAGGGATTACTTCAACCCCACGCCTCCTCCACCACCTCGATCACAATCATTTATTGAGTCATCATGTGGTAGAAGATATTTTGAGATGCATCGTTGTGCCCAGCTTTGGTTGGGGCTACAAGATCGTGATTGGGTTAAAGTTAAAGAGAGTATCGAAGGTCTCCACTCTGTGTTTTGCAGCCGATCTACAGATTTGTAGCACCGAAGTGATGAATTTCCAGTTTTCTAGAGACAGCCTCCTGTGGAATATGAGTATTGTGATCATCTTTCTTCTAAAGATGTGTAAACGATAGTGGTTGATGTCGAGAAACAACTGAGATAGGGGGAAGGAGATCGAGAGGTTGTAGATCAGAGTTGAGGTACCTCGGAGTGATAGTCTTCTAGATATCAGGTATGTTTTCTCGGTGAGATAAGAGCTCGTTCTTAGAAAAACAGTCCAAGTTCCTCCTCAGGACAGTTTGTGTCCAACTGTGGCTGGTGTCAGGAAGAGATGAAGAGACACCATTCAGATGGAAAAGGGTGTTAAAGTTATCGAGAAGAAGGAAGAAAGTTTATCATATTGAATAGATCTTCACCTTTACTGGAAAGATATCAAATAGAGGAGTTAGTCTTGTCCTAGGGAGAGTACTGACTGGATGAGCTCAGACCCAACTTTGTCATCAGGTAGGGAGGGAAGGGAGTGGCACAAATAAAGTCCTAGGTCGGATAGGTAATGGTCCTGACTACCAGTGTAATTGACATGTGAGTTATCCATGCAGATAGTTGCATGATCCGTTGACGACATCTGATGCTGCCCGTGTCCTCCTAATCCAGTGCGTTCACCAACATCCACCAAGGGAGGAAAGACAGAAACCATGAAGCATCTGCCTGACCAATGACATTGCTCCTAATGTCCCCATCTTCACCGGCTTCTACCTCAATCCCAAACCAGACATATTTCCAACCACAAACCTGTATCATTAATTTTGTAAACTGTTTGCAGAGTGTAAACCGGCCCGGCCCGTGCTTTATAAGTTTTAATGCTGGACCCCTGTTCAGCAGTGCCTTACATCTTCATATCCAGGGTGGGTTTTAGGTCTGGCTTCACATCCTGGCTGTCTGCACACCTAATGTTTCCTAGTCTTACATGGAGTAAGCTTTAGGTCCATCCAGAGAGCATTACTGCTTCACCTCATGCTCTTCCTGATTGGTGAATCGTTCCACCCTCTCCGCAGTGCTTCCATTGCACGGCAGGGGGAATAGTTTACATCTCTGACCTGCACTGAGTAATCCTGCATTACTTTTTAATATCGTAGCTATCAAGTTATTGTTTTGTTTATTCATCAGAGCTGGCTTTCTAATGGTTTGGTCAGGAATCAAACTGCAAGCCAGGCTATTGGTTTGCCAATGCTTGTTTCCATTTTAAGTTTCCCAATAGACTGAATGACTGCACAGCTGTGCTTTAACGATAGAAATTTTATGAAACCTTCTCTCGTTTAAAATCAAAGGGTCCTTTAATGTGTCATATTAGTACCAACATACGTGTCTAAATTATTAATATTTAATCAGCAAGAAATAAGAAACCGCGTCACAAATCCAACATCAGTCTAAAAATGCTTTCCCTAAGGCAAGTCGTTGTAACGACTTGCGTGGTAAAGGAACGTGTTGTAAAGACGCATTAACGGTTCGGAACGGGTTGTACAGACATGCGCGACCCCAACATACGACCAATGCCCAATACTAGTTGGTGTATCATTTTCTTCAGCAAGTATTAGAAATATTGTATATTGTAGATAAATTTGTTAGGAACATTGGGGCATATGTAGGTAGGCGTTTGCGATTTACAAACGCCGAAATTCGTCGAATTTTGGCATTTGCGAATCGCAAACGGTACTTTGGTATGTAGGTGCACATTAGCAAAATAAGGAATCGCAAAAATTGCGATTCCTTATTTTGCTCAAGCATTTAAGGAATCGCAATTTTGCGATTCCTTAAATGCTATGTAGGAGTGAATTTTAAAATGCGATTTTGGCTTAAGGAATCGCAAAATACCACCTACTCCAAGTAGATGGTATTTTGCGATTTCCTTTCAAAATGCATTTTTTGAAAAAACTCAAAGTGCCATGTGGCGCACAGACATGCCCTTAGGGCATGTATGTGCGCCACATGTACCTAGAGGCACATTCCAGGGGTGCAACAGGTGTCCTTTGGGCACCCTGGTACCCTTGGAATTGCGATTCTCAAATTGCGATATTCTCATAGAAAATCGCAATTTGAGAATGTATCCCGATTCATTCCTATGGGCCTCTTAGCCCATAGGAATGAATGGGACACTCATTCCTTAATTGCGATTCGCAATTTGCTAATCACAATTAAGGAATGCAAGAGATTTTCAAAAAAATTGCGAATTTTTACCTACATTCCATTTTGCTATTCTCAAATAGCGATTCCTTAAAAATCGCTATTTGGGAATCGTAAAATGGAAATTACCTACATAATGCCCCATTATGAATTATTATACGAGTTTCAAATTTGATGAGTTTTAATGAAATATAATTTTACTTTTATAAAACCGAGTCTATACAATGACCAGAGTCCTCTGTAATCTATACATGGGCAGATATATTGAGCTAAAATAACTACACATCGCTTTCTTGGGATGGAAAACATCCCCATATTTAGTGCCAGGATACGCGCGTCCTCACGTACAGTGCTATAAATGTATGTTCAGAATGTTCTTTTTTCCTTAATTCGATTTGGTGGTTGGGTCACCGCCAACGCCAGGAGAAAGCCTCATATTGGCTCATGTAGTCTCTGTGTGTCCCTAGATAAAGTGTCAGGAAAATAGGTTCCAGGTTTAGTGCCAGGGTAACAGCACTGTGGCACACCATGGAAAATATGTCACAGACGCAAAGCATTGTCTTCTAATTTAATGCCACAAACATTATGTTCAAAATTTAATTTTAGAGTATCACTCTCCCCAGATGTTGCATTAGGAAATATATGCCCCAGATTCCGTGTTTGGGAAGAACTCTCTCCAGATGTTGTACCAAAAACAATAAATTCAGGTGCAGGAGAAGAGATATGATGCCCTAACCTACGGTTCCAGGGACTTCTAAAGCAGTAAAGTGGTAGGGTATAGCGCTATGAGCCACAGAGGCTCCGTTCTAGGCTCTGGGAACACCCATGCCTGAAAAAAGTTTGAGTTTTTGGGTTTCGCCTGCCGAAAGGCTGCGCTCTGCGCAGCTTTTCAGCGCAGGTGAAATCCTATGTCTACACTAAGCACTTCGGGAACGTCCCCCGGCTCTCATTGGCTAGCTCCATAAATGGAGGCTAGCCATTGAGTGCCGGATCTGTCCGTCAAGGCCGGACCAGATTCGGGGGCGTTCCCGAGATTTTTTCCCTGGGCGGAGATGCGCTGTCCATTCCCGCCCCCTCCGTGTGCCTCCCCGCCCCACCCTCGCTGTCCTGTGCACGTTTCCTGCAGTCCGTGTCCCCTCCCGCCCTCCGTGTCGTCTCCCGCCCCCCTCCCGCCCTCCGTGTCGTCTCCCGCCCCCCTCCCGCCCTCCGTGTCGTCTCCCGCCCCCCTCCCGCCCTCCGTGTCGTCTCCCGCCCTCCGTGTCGTCTCCCGCCCCCCTCCCGCCCTCCGTGTCATCTCCGTGTCATCTCCCGCCCTCCGTGTCGTCTCCCGCCCCCCTCCCGCCCTCCGTGTCGTCTCCCGCCCCCCTCCCGCCCTCCGTGTCATCTCCCGCCCTCCGTGTCGTCTCCCGCCCCCCTCCCGCCCTCCGTGTCATCTCCGTGTCATCTCCCGCCCTCCGTGTCGTCTCCCGACCCCTGTGTCCTCGTAGGTGCTTGAGGCTCGTGTTATGTGTAAATTAACGGGAAACCGCGTCTGTGTGTACAAAAAGCAGGTGTGCAGCTGCCGTCTGCTGTGGGTTGCAGGTTGTGTTAGATGTGTGGGGGCGGGGGTGCTCAGTTTGCCGCGGTCTGGGCTGGGGGGGGGGAGGCAGGAGGGGCCCCGGGCTCTTCGGGATCCCAGCTTTGATCCGTCGTTAGTCAGGCTGCTCCAAGGATGAGCTCACTTCCCCGGGGATTGTCCGCCAGATGTGCGGCTGTCAGAGGGTGGATTACACGGGAGGAGGCACATCTGTGCGGCTCGAGGAAACCCCTCACTTCCCAGCTCTTGGTGCAGGCTGCCGCCCTTCTCCTCCCAGCCAGGCCCCGGATGACTGTGCCTGAGACTGGGTGAGGAGGCTGGCAGAGGAGGGGCCCTCCCTCCCTTCAGCTGTGATGGGGGAGGCTGAACAGACCTCTCCACATACCAGCCCGCCTCGGATCAGGCTGGGAGCTCGCGCCTCTCAGGCAGCGGAGCTCGGGAGGCCGGCAGGACCGACCGAGGGACAGACCGCTGCCACCACCGGGGTCAACTCTGTAAGTAGCACCTGTGCGACACAACTTTGTCCTTCTTTCATTTCTTTTGATCTCCTTTTGTCTAACCAAAACACAGCGGGTGCTGTTGGAGCCCAAGCATCTTCATTTGAAGTCTGAGCACGAACATAACCCACTGACAGAACTGCATTGTAGTGCAATTGCTCATATATAGTGCTTAGTACCCCTCATGGGGCATTTAAGCGCTTTCTGGCGAGTAGCAGACCGTCTCCCGCCGCCCTCCGTGTCATCTCCGTGTCATCTCCCGCCCTCCGTGTCGTCTCCCGACCCCTGTGTCCTCGTAGGTGCTTGTTATAGTGTGTGTGACGCCACTCGGAGAGGGCTCGTGTTATGTGTAAATTAACGGGAAACCGCGTCTGTGTGTACAAAAAGCAGGTGTGCAGCTGCCGTCTGCTGTGGGTTGCAGGTTGTGTTAGATGTGTGGGGGCGGGGGTGCTCAGTTTGCCGCGGTCTGGGCTGGGGGGGGGGAGGCAGGAGGGGCCCCGGGCTCTTCGGGATCCCAGCTTTGATCTGTCGTTAGTCAGGCTGCTCCAAGGATGAGCTCACTTCCCCGGGGATTGTCCGCCAGATGTGCGGCTGTCAGAGGGTGGATTACACGGGAGGAGGCACATCTGTGCGGCTCGAGGAAACCCCTCACTTCCCAGCTCTTGGTGCAGGCTGCCGCCCTTCTCCTCCCAGCCAGGCCCCGGATGACTGTGCCTGAGACTGGGTGAGGAGGCTGGCAGAGGAGGGGCCCTCCCTCCCTTCAGCTGTGATGGAGGAGGCTGAACAGACCTCTCCACATACCAGCCCGCCTCGGATCAGGCTGGGAGCTCGCGCCTCTCAGGCAGCGGAGCTCGGGAGGCCGGCAGGACCGACCGAGGGACAGACCGCTGCCACCACCGGGGTCAACTCTGTAAGTAGCACCTGTGCGACACAACTTTGTCCTTCTTTCATTTCTTTTGATCTCCTTTTGTCTAACCAAAACACAGC
Source organism: Lissotriton helveticus (assembly GCF_964261635.1). NCBI lineage: Eukaryota > Metazoa > Chordata > Amphibia > Caudata > Salamandridae > Lissotriton > Lissotriton helveticus. The sequence goes on along the minus strand of NC_136073.1, from coordinate 32,162,325 downwards.
GGGTGCTGTTGGAGCCCAAGCATCTTCATTTGAAGTCTGAGCACGAACATAACCCACTGACAGAACTGCATTGTAGTGCAATTGCTCATATATAGTGCTTAGTACCCCTCATGGGGCATTTAAGCGCTTTCTGGCGAGTAGCAGACCACTCCGGAAGCCAACATTAGTGGCAACTCCATTGGTCATAGCATTGCTACCCCTAGCCCTTTGAGGATGGGAGGACTCTTCAAAGTTACAACAATATTATATATGCATGCAGCATAATGAATGACAGTGCCACTCTTTGCGGATAAAGTATGTGGCACGTTTATGCTGTTCGGGCCCCAGCATCTGTGCATTTGAAGTCTGAGCACGGACAGAACACACTGGCAGAACTGTATTGCAGTGTAATTGCGCTTATATAGCGCTTAGTACCCCTGATGGGACATTCAAGCGCTTTCTGGCGAGTAGCAGACAACTCCGGAAACCAACGTTATTGTTTCATCCAGTGGTCATTGACTACTGTGCATTATTGGTCTTGGTGTTATGCTGCCAAGAGACCCGCTCTTTGCATTTACTGCAGTGCTTGTAGTTGATGGAGTTCATAGAAGTTGTGTGTGAACATTAGTGGCAGCTGTGAGTACGTGCAGATGGTTGGTGGGGTGAATAGACAGGTAGAGCAGACTAGGTCTTGTTAGTTAGCAGTGATGCAGTTTAAGACCGGAAGTTGCTATACTCTGCGAGAGGAGGGCGGTGCAACATCTGACCACTTCCACGTGGGTTGAGCATTTACAATGCAACGGTTTCGCCTTTGGAAAAGTTAGAGCTATTAGCAATGTAAAAGACAATGCCATTTATTTATCTGTTTTCAAAACCAACACATAAATACAAATTTTGTCATTTACAATGCCAATAGCTCAAACTTTTCCAAAGGCGAAACCTTTGCATTGTAAATGCTTGTTGTGTCTTGGCGTCATGGAAACTGAAACTCCAAATCCTCTGAAAGGCGAGTGAAATTCTGTTTAGCTGTTGGAAGAGGGGCTCTGGGTGTCATGGAAACTGAAAACCCAAATCCTTAACATATTAGAAAGTTTAGAGAAAATATTACTGCCTCCATCTTCTCCAGACAAAATCTTTTTAATTTAGTAACTGTTTTTTGCAAGAGCATCCACGTTGCCAGTCATATCTGTCCAGCATTTGTTCAATGAGTAATTTTTTCCTCGTCATTGAGTTTCTTTGCTTGACTTTCTGTTCTTGTTTTTATTTTTAGTGCCTATTCTTACTGTCTAGTGAATTTTTATCAGCTGCACATTTTAAAACTGATTTTATAAATGCCTTCTAAAAAATCCTCTCTTAAAAGATATACTTCTTCTGCACTAAGAACTACAACAAAGGGAAACAAGCATTTGCAACTCAATAGGTTTTGTGTTTATGAGAGTTTGAGCTATTGGCATTGTAAATGACAATTCTTGTTCATTTATGTTTGGTTTTTACAACATATAAATAAAAGGCATTGTTATTTACAATGCCAATAGCTTAAACTCTCGCAAATGCAAGACCTATTATATTGCAAATGCGTTTGCCGTTGGTGCTATAAAAGATTTAATTAAGCGTTAGGAGAGAGTGTCTCCTGCCTGCAACAGCAGACAGGACAAAGCTATTTGAGAAAATAGTGTTTGGAGGCTGTAATTAAAGCCTACGGAGTTACAACACAAGTAACAGGTGGTGTCGCCATGGGAGGTTACAAAATGAAATACCAAAAAGTACACCTATAGTCTTAGAAATGTGTAAGTAAGCATACGTAGTGTCTCTCTCAAATAATGACTACAAGTGAAACAAAACTGGGGGAGACATCCCTTAAGGATAAGAACCCTCACTCACCCGAGGGTGACATGTTTCATCATATGGGTCCTCCTTACCAGTGTAGAAAACCTAGTCAGCACTGGGAGCTACTACTTCGAGAATTTAAAGAAGGAGCTCAGAGATGTTTTCATAGGTAAGGAATAGGATGATAATCCCATATGAGAGCTAATGGATGTAGTGAGGTGTGCAGCGCTGTGTGAAGAAAAATTAGTGAGGTTAAAACTATCTAGGTAGAATCACGAGATAGAACTTTTATTAATGTGTTCTACCTGACAGGGTTAAAAGAAGAACAGCACAGTGGTATGGATATAGAACCACTGTCACTATATGGTCAACATGTTTCAGCCTGTTGATCACTACCCGTGTATCAGCGGCTTTCTTCAGGACCAGATTAACTACGTGATAATGCTGCTGCAATATTGTGAAAAAATCGTAATAATAATAAAGGTTTTATACAACACCGGTATTCCTGCTTGTCTTTGTCTGTCAGGTCATACCCAGGTATCTATAAATGAAACAAAAGTAGCAGAAAGAGAGAGACACAAAACCAATAATATGCTAAATTATCACATGAAGAACTTGTGTATTAAGCACAACTGTCATTATATCACAAGTGTCATAACATTTATAACTGGTGATAGGGACTTACCCTCAACTGTAGGATAGCCCTGCCTCACCTCTACCTGGCTGGCTGCTCTGGAAGGAGGCCCCGCTCTGCGGGAGAAAGATATATATACAAGTGTCTAGAACAGTACACTTATATAAATACAAAAGCCACTTTACTTCGAAAACCAAGAGATCCAGAATATCCATGATGATGGATTAAACCCAGATCTGTTGACTGGGAGTGAGTGCTTGTAATGTTGAACACTCCGTCCATCAACCCCTTTGGTTTTGCTTTGTTCGCCCTAAGTTGGCAGGATATGCCCAGACGTGGGTCCTTGCTCACTTTACCACTGGGTTCAAGCTATCCTGGCTGAAGACGGCTGATAGCCAGAAACCGGTCCTAGGAAGCTTGATTCCGGTCCAGGGAAGACATGGCTTGGCAGTTTGGGCTGGACTGTTCCCATGAGGCACAGGGTCAGACTGATTTGCATATGGCCATGTCTGAACTGGGGTGGCGGAGTGAGCTAAAGAACGGTGATGGATCAAACCCAGATCAGTTGACTGGGGGTGAGTGCTTGCAATGTTCAACACTCCGTCCATCATCCCCTTTGGTTTTGCTTTAGGAGTCTACCAATTCCTTCCGAGACTGTAGTGGGAACCACATGTCTTGCAAGGGATGGCCAGATGAGTTCTCTGCTGTAGAAGGTTTCGGACATGAGTACCGCAGTCCTCAATTTTCAGAGGAACCTAATGGCATGTCGGTCGTAAGCACTGACAGCCTCAACTGTCAAAGGAAGCACATCACTTATACAACCACTTGAGGTCTCAACTATAGAAGATCTTGTGTTGTTTGAAGGAACAACATTTTGTGGCCTTTGCTGTAAAATATATTGTATTGTTTCTAGGACACAACAACTTGAGGCCTCTGATGTAGGAGATATTGTGTCATTTGTGGGCCACACACACAACTGCTCGAGGCCTCAGCTGTCGAAGATCTTGTGTTGTTTGTAGGACACAACCACTCGTGGCCTCTGCTGTAGACCACAGCATATTGGGCCATATGTAAAATGAAGTGGAGGAGAGCGGCGTTAGCCTTCCTGGCTTAAGGCTTCTCTCCGCCACTTCTGAAACGCAAGGCTGCACCATATTTACAAGTATGTGGTGCAGCCTTGCGTTTCCCCCTGCGATGGCACTAAGTTTAGAAACGTCCCAATGCAGGCACACGTGCACCAGAGTGCAAGAGTGTCTGCGTCCAGAGGAGGATTGTTTATGTGTAGGAAGGTGCCCCTTCCCGCACATAAACAATCTTTAAATGCCATTCTTTCACTTTCATAATGTGCTGCTTCATGCAGCACACATGAAAGTGACAAAATGGCATATTTTTAAAAGATTGTTTATGTACAGGAAGGAACACCTTCCTGTACATAAACAAAGCATGGCAATTTGCTTTTTCACTGTGTGCTGCACAAGGCAGCACACACGTAATAAGCAAAAACTTGGAGAAATAATGCATTTCTCCTCGTTTTGCCAACCTAAGACCAGGATTTACCTGGTCTTAATTTTGGCGCTACCTCCTATGTACACCACCCTTGTACATAGGGGGCAACATCCAAATGAATGGGTGTTGCAGTAGAATACCCACCGCAACACCCACTGACCACCCCTTTCACACTAACATAGCGTGAAAGGGGACCTTATTTATAAGGCAGCATTAAGCTACGTTAAGTGGCTTAATGCTGCCTTGTAAATAAGGCGCAGCCCCTATCGCCACCACAACGTCGGTAATAGTGACGTTGTGGTGGCAACAGGGGCTTGTACATATACCCATTGTGTGTTTTGTAGGACACGACCACTCATGGACTCGGCTGTAGAAGATATTGTGTTGTTTGTAGGACACAATCACTCAGGGCTTCGTTTTGTTTGTAGGACACTATCACTCAGGGCCCTGTCTGTAGAAGATGTTGTGTTGCTTGTGATGGACGGGGGCTGAAACTTTTCAGACATTCTCCCCCAATCACAGATCTGGGTTGAAGCCATCTTCATTCTTTAGCTCACTTTTCCACCTCAGATCAGACCCAGCTATATGCAAATCAGTCTTGACCCTGTGACTCATGGGTACTGGAAACAAGCATTTGTGGACCAGTTTCAGGGTAACACCCCTCATCAGCCAGGCTAGCTTGCATCCAGTGGCAAAGTGAGCAAGGGACGCACGTCTGGGCATCCCTGCCAACTTAGGGCGAACAAAGCAAACACAAGGAGATGATGGACAGAGCGCTGAAACTTTTCAGACACTCACCTGAGATGAATCCATCATCATTCTTTAGCTCACAGTTATATTGTAATTTCCCCCTAAGTGTACTATGTCAGATATGATCTACTTCACCCCTCTGCACAAGGTTTATTTACTTCTTTTTTTTCAGTTTTGTTACTCCTTTTGTTATGAGGTTTGTTCTTAATAAATGAAGTAACATTTTGATAACTACGAATGTTATGCTTGTACTCAGGATCGGTGGAAAAAACTCCCACTTATAAGTTATTGTAAACAAGCTTTAGTGGAACATGTACTAGGAAATTTAGTCATCGCTTGCACTTGGTAGTAATATGATGGACTACTGTTTGAATGTACTCTATTGCGTATCAGACTATGAGATGAATAGCCGGAACCGGTTTTCGATTTCGCCTTTGAACATTGAGATATGTTACTTTGAGATGTGATATGACTGCCAATTGGCAAACTGTCTCGAATCATGATGTTTTACTTTCTGTATCATGTATGTTGAATATTACAAAATGCCAATAAAAATGCTTTTTTAAAAATCATTCTTTAACTCACCATGCCACCCCTGTTCCGACCTAGCTATATGCAAATCAGTCTTGACCATGTGCCTTATGGGAACAGTCCAGCCCGAACTGCCAAGCCATGTCTTCCCTGGACCAGAAACAAGTATTTTTGGACTGGTTTCGGGGTAACACCCCTCATCAGCCAGGCTAGCTTGAATCCAGTGGCAAAGTGAGAAAGGTACCCACGTCTGGGCATACCCTGCCAATGTAGGGCAAACAAAGCAGACACAAGGAGATGATGGACGGAGCACTGAAACTTTTCAGACACTCACCTGGGATGAATCCATCATCATTCTATAGCTCACTTTGTCACCCCAGTCCAGACCCAGCTATATGCAAATCAGTCTTGACCCTGTGCCTCATGGGAACAGTCCAGGCCGAACTGCCAAGCCAGGTCATCCCTGATGCGACACATCACTCGAGACCTCGGCTGTAGAAGAAATTGTTGTTTGTAAGACACAACCACTGAATGCCTTGGCTGTAGAAGATATTGTGTTGTTTGTGGGATACAACCACTCGAGGTCTCAACTATGGAAGATATTGTGTGGTTTGTAGGACACCCCACTCAAGATCTCGGCTGTGGAAGAAATTGTGTTGTTTGTAGGCATGGGCGGAGAAGCGTTGCCCCTCTGCTTTATGGCACTTCGAGAAAGCCAAAACAAAATGGTAATAACCATTTTTTGTTTCTTTCCACATTGCGGGCGGGCAGTGGGCAGAGCTGCCCAGGCAGGGCAGGAGTGAATTGCCCATTCCTGAGGGCGTAGAGACTGTTTGGTCATGCGCACTCTGCACTTCTCCATGCAGGCTGCATTTCAGCCTACATGAAAAGCATGCCATCCCCTGCAGTCCCTGGCTGGGCGGTGTCCCGACCAATCACAACACTCCACTGGAGCGTTGTGACTGGCTTAGGGGAGGGAGGCTGCTTGCTTCCTGTCCCTGTCCCTGTCGGAGGCAGAAGAGAAGGAGCAGTGAAGACGCAGGACCTAGGCCGGCAGAAAGGGAGGTTTTATATATATATATTTTTTTTTTCAAAAGCAGAGTTACCCTGGAAGAGCTGCCTAGTAAGCGATTAACCCCGCAATTTTCGAAGAAGGCTGCAGAAGGCAGGGTGAATTCAAAACATCAATTTATTCTTGCCATACGCGTTTCAGGATGATGAATCCCTTCCTCAGTGGCACACTCGCTGCTACAACAAACAAGAAATGTCCGCACCATTTTCTCTTTAAAAGTCCTGCCCGAGTGGGCGTGGCCCACCAAAGGGCCTTCTGGGACTCGAAGTGCAGAGTAAGTCCATACGTTGCAGCCCTGTAGTGAAATTGTTATTGAAGCCCCCAGTGGGATGATGTTCGGTTCACAATACTTGCCAGTTGCATATTTCACGCCTCACATCGCCTGGGGCTTACTCCCGGAAAGGTTGGAGGCATCGGTGAATGGCTCCCCGGGCCCTCACCTGAGGTGGCAGCTCTTTTGCAGCCGGGTCGGCCGCTATATAATTTCAAAAGCAGAGTTACCCTGGAAGAGCTGCCTAGTAAGCGATTAACCCCGCAATTTTCGAAGAAGGCTGCAGAAGGCAGGGTGAATTCAAAACATCAATTTATTCTTGCCATACGCGTTTCAGGATGATGAATCCCTTCCTCAGTGGCACACTCGCTGCTACAACAAACAAGAAATGTCTGCACCATTTTCTCTTTAAAAGTCCTGCCCGAGTGGGCGTAGCCCACCAAAGGGCCTTCTGGGACTCGAAGTGCAGAGTAAGTCCATACGTTGCAGCCCTGTAGTGAAATTGTTATTGAAGCCCCCAGTGGGATGATGTTCGGTTCACAATACTTGCCAGTTGCATATTTCACGCCTCACATCGCCTGGGGCTTTCTCCCGGAAAGGTTGGAGGCATCGGTGAATGGCTCCCCGGGCCCTCACCTGAGGTGGCAGCTCTTTTGCAGCCGGGTCGGCCGCTATATAATTTCAAAAGCAGAGTTACCCTGGAAGAGCTGCCTAGTAAACGATTAACCCCGCAATTTTCGAAGAAGGCTGCAGAAGGCAGGGTGAATTCAAAACATCAATTTATTCTTGCCATACGCGTTTCAGGATGATGAATCCCTTCCTCAGTGGCACACTCGCTGCTACAACAAACAAGAAATGTCCGCACCATTTTCTCTTTAAAAGTCCTGCCCGAGTGGGCGTGGCCCACCAAAGGGCCTTCTGGGACTCGAAGTGCAGAGTAAGTCCATACGTTGCAGCCCTGTAGTGAAATTGTTATTGAAGCCCCCAGTGGGATGATGTTCGGTGCACAATACTTGCCAGTTGCATATTTCACGCCTCACATCGCCTGGGGCTTACTCCCGGAAAGGTTGGAGGCATCGGTGAATGGCTCCCCGGGCCCTCACCTGAGGTGGCAGCTCTTTTGCAGCCGGGTCGGCCGCTATATAATTTCAAAAGCAGAGTTACCCTGGAAGAGCTGCCTAGTAAGCGATTAACCCCGCAATTTTCGAAGAAGGCTGCAGAAGGCAGGGTGAATTCAAAACATCAATTTATTCTTGCCATACGCGTTTCAGGATGATGAATCCCTTCCTCAGTGGCACACTCGCTGCTACAACAAACAAGAAATGTCCGCACCATTTTCTCTTTAAAAGTCCTGCCCGAGTGGGCGTGGCCCACCAAAGGGCCTTCTGGGACTCGAAGTGCAGAGTAAGTCCATACGTTGCAGCCCTGTAGTGAAATTGTTATTGAAGCCCCCAGTGGGATGATGTTCGGTTCACAATACTTGCCAGTTGCATATTTCACGCCTCACATCGCCTGGGGCTTACTCCCGGAAAGGTTGGAGGCATCGGTGAATGGCTCCCCGGGCCCTCACCTGAGGTGGCAGCTCTTTTGCAGCCGGGTCGGCCGCTATATAATTTCAAAAGCAGAGTTACCCTGGAAGAGCTGCCTAGTAAGCGATTAACCCCGCAATTTTCAAAGAAGGCTGCAGAAGGCAGGGTGAATTCAAAACATCAATTTATTCTTGCCATACGCGTTTCAGGATGATGAATCCCTTCCTCAGTGGCACACTCGCTGCTACAACAAACAAGAAATGTCCGCACCATTTTCTCTTTAAAAGTCCTGCCCGAGTGGGCGTGGCCCACCAAAGGGCCTTCTGGGACTCGAAGTGCAGAGTAAGTCCATACGTTGCAGCCCTGTAGTGAAATTGTTATTGAAGCCCCCAGTGGGATGATGTTCGGTTCACAATACTTGCCAGTTGCATATTTCACGCCTCACATCGCCTGGGGCTTACTCCTGGAAAGGTTGGAGGCATCGGTGAATGGCTCCCCGGGCCCTCACCTGAGGTGGCAGCTCTTTTGCAGCCGGGTCGGCCGCTATATAATTTCAAAAGCAGAGTTACCCTGGAAGAGCTGCCTAGTAAGCGATTAACCCCGCAATTTTCGAAGAAGGCTGCAGAAGGCAGGGTGAATTCAAAACATCAATTTATTCTTGCCATACGCGTTTCAGGATGATGAATCCCTTCCTCAGTGGCACACTCGCTGCTACAACAAACAAGAAATGTCCGCACCATTTTCTCTTTAAAAGTCCTGCCCGAGTGGGCGTGGCCCACCAAAGGGCCTTCTGGGACTCGAAGTGCAGAGTAAGTCCATACGTTGCAGCCCTGTAGTGAAATTGTTATTGAAGCCCCCAGTGGGATGATGTTCGGTGCACAATACTTGCCAGTTGCATATTTCACGCCTCACATCGCCTGGGGCTTACTCCCGGAAAGGTTGGAGGCATCGGTGAATGGCTCCCCGGGCCCTCACCTGAGGTGGCAGCTCTTTTGCAGCCGGGTCGGCCGCTATATAATTTCAAAAGCAGAGTTACCCTGGAAGAGCTGCCTAGTAAGCGATTAACCCCGCAATTTTCGAAGAAGGCTGCAGAAGGCAGGGTGAATTCAAAACATCAATTTATTCTTGCCATACGCGTTTCAGGATGATGAATCCCTTCCTCAGTGGCACACTCGCTGCTACAACAAACAAGAAATGTCCGCACCATTTTCTCTTTAAAAGTCCTGCCCGAGTGGGCGTGGCTCACCAAAGGGCCTTCTGGGACTCGAAGTGCAGAGTAAGTCCATACGTTGCAGCCCTGTAGTGAAATTGTTATTGAAGCCCCCAGTGGGATGATGTTCGGTTCACAATACTTGCCAGTTGCATATTTCACGCCTCACATCGCCTGGGGCGTACTCCCGGAAAGGTTGGAGGCATCGGTGAATGGCTCCCCGGGCCCTCACCTGAGGTGGCAGCTCTTTTGCAGCCGGGTCGGCCGCTATATAATTTAAAAAGCAGAGTTACCCTGGAAGAGCTGCCTAGTAAGCGATTAACCCCGCAATTTTCAAAGAAGGCTGCAGAAGGCAGGGTGAATTCAAAACATCAATTTATTCTTGCCATACGCGTTTCAGGATGATGAATCCCTTCCTCAGTGGCACACTCGCTGCTACAACAAACAAGAAATGTCCGCACCATTTTCTCTTTAAAAGTCCTGCCCGAGTGGGCGTGGCCCACCAAAGGGCCTTCTGGGACTCGAAGTGCAGAGTAAGTCCATACGTTGCAGCCCTGTAGTGAAATTGTTATTGAAGCCCCCAGTGGGATGATGTTCGGTTCACAATACTTGCCAGTTGCATATTTCACGCCTCACATCGCCTGGGGCTTACTCCCGGAAAGGTTGGAGGCATCAGTGAATGGCTCCCCGGGCCCTCACCTGAGGTGGCAGCTCTTTTGCAGCCGGGTCGGCCGCTATATAATTTCAAAAGCAGAGTTACCCTGGAAGAGCTGCCTAGTAAGCGATTAACCCCGCAATTTTCGAAGAAGGCTGCAGAAGGCAGGGTGAATTCAAAACATCAATTTATTCTTGCCATACGCGTTTCAGGATGATGAATCCCTTCCTCAGTGGCACACTCGCTGCTACAACAAACAAGAAATGTCCGCACCATTTTCTCTTTAAAAGTCCTGCCCGAGTGGGCGTGGCCCACCAAAGGGCCTTCTGGGACTCGAAGTGCAGAGTAAGTCCATACGTTGCAGCCCTGTAGTGAAATTGTTATTGAAGCCCCCAGTGGGATGATGTTCGGTTCACAATACTTGCCAGTTGCATATTTCACGCCTCACATCGCCTGGGGCTTACTCCCGGAAAGGTTGGAGGCATCGGTGAATGGCTCCCCGGGCCCTCACCTGAGGTGGCAGCTCTTTTGCAGCCGGGTCGGCCGCTATATAATTTCAAAAGCAGAGTTACCCTGGAAGAGCTGCCTAGTAAGCGATTAACCCCGCAATTTTCGAAGAAGGCTGCAGAAGGCAGGGTGAATTCAAAACATCAATTTATTCTTGCCATACGCGTTTCAGGATGATGAATCCCTTCCTCAGTGGCACACTCGCTGCTACAACAAACAAGAAATGTCCGCACCATTTTCTCTTTAAAAGTCCTGCCCGAGTGGGCGTGGCCCACCAAAGGGCCTTCTGGGACTCGAAGTGCAGAGTAAGTCCATACGTTGCAGCCCTGTAGTGAAATTGTTATTGAAGCCCCCAGTGGGATGATGTTTGGTTCACAATACTTGCCAGTTGCATATTTCACGCCTCACATCGCCTGGGGCTTACTCCCGGAAAGGTTGGAGGCATCGGTGAATGGCTCCCCGGGCCCTCACCTGAGGTGGCAGCTCTTTTGCAGCCGGGTCGGCCGCTATATAATTTCAAAAGCAGAGTTACCCTGGAAGAGCTGCCTAGTAAGCGATTAACCCCGCAATTTTCGAAGAAGGCTGCAGAAGGCAGGGTGAATTCAAAACATCAATTTATTCTTGCCATACGCGTTTCAGGATGATGAATCCCTTCCTCAGTGGCACACTCGCTGCTACAACAAACAAGAAATGTCCGCACCATTTTCTCTTTAAAAGTCCTGCCCGGGTGGGCGTGGCCCACCAAAGGGCCTTCTGGGACTCGAAGTGCAGAGTAAGTCCATACGTTGCAGCCCTGTAGTGAAATTGTTATTGAAGCCCCCAGTGGGATGATGTTCGGTTCACAATACTTGCCAGTTGCATATTTCACGCCTCACATCGCCTGGGGCTTACTCCCGGAAAGGTTGGAGGCATCGGTGAATGGCTCCCCGGGCCCTCACCTGAGGTGGCAGCTCTTTTGCAGCCGGGTCGGCCGCTATATAATTTCAAAAGCAGAGTTACCCTGGAAGAGCTGCCTAGTAAGTGATTAACCCCGCAATTTTCGAAGAAGGCTGCAGAAGGCAGGGTGAATTCAAAACATCAATTTATTCTTGCCATACGCGTTTCAGGATGATGAATCCCTTCCTCAGTGGCACACTCGCTGCTACAACAAACAAGAAATGTCCGCACCATTTTCTCTTTAAAAGTCCTGCCCGAGTGGGCGTGGCCCACCAAAGGGCCTTCTGGGACTCGAAGTGCAGAGTAAGTCCATATGTTGCAGCCCTGTAGTGAAATTGTTATTGAAGCCCCCAGTGGGATGATGTTCGGTTCACAATACTTGCCAGTTGCATATTTCACGCCTCACATCGCCTGGGGCTTACTCCCGGAAAGGTTGGAGGCATCGGTGAATGGCTCCCCGGGCCCTCACCTGAGGTGGCAGCTCTTTTGCAGCCGGGTCGGCCGCTATATAATTTCAAAAGCAGAGTTACCCTGGAAGAGCTGCCTAGTAAGCGATTAACCCCGCAATTTTCGAAGAAGGCTGCAGAAGGCAGGGTGAATTCAAAACATCAATTTATTCTTGCCATACGCGTTTCAGGATGATGAATCCCTTCCTCAGTGGCACACTCGCTGCTACAACAAACAAGAAATGTCCGCACCATTTTCTCTTTAAAAGTCCTGCCCGAGTGAGCGTGCAGGCCTAGGGGGTCAGGGTGTTTCTACTCTGGCCCCTTTGCGAGTTTCACACCTTTGTTTCACTGCTTTCTTGTGCCTTGGTTCTAACAAGGCACAAGATGGCTGCCAACACTTCCTGGTTTTGAGTGTTGACAGACAGTGGTAGCCAATCAGCATGCCTTCCCGAGAAAGCTGCATGGTCATTGGCTGTCAACACTTCTAACCAGGAGGTGTTGGCATCCATCTTGTGCTAGTATTGACAGACAGTGACAGCCAATCAGCATGCCTTCCCGAGAAAGCTGCATGCTCATTGGCTGTCAACACTTCTAACCAGGAAGTGTTGGCATCCATCTTGGGTCTCAGTAGACTGAGGCACAAGAAAGCAGAAAAACAAACGTGTAGAACACAAAAAGGGGGCAGGGTAGAAACACCCTGACCCCTTAGGGCTGCTCAGGTGGTCCCACTAGGATATTAATATATTTAAACGTTATCCGCTAATAGAATTTAAAAAACCTTTGAAATTCAATGAAAACAACCATAGGTTTCAGGCCTTATATAGTTAGGAATTAGCATTTAAAAAACCTTTGAAATTCACTGAAAAAACCATAGGTTTCAGGCCTTATATAGTTAGGAATTAGCATTTAAAAAACCTTGTGAATTCACTGAAAAAAACCATAGGTTTCAGGCCTTATATAGTTAGGAATTAGCATTTAAAAAACCTTGCAAATTCACTGAAAAAACCCATAGGTTTCAGGCCTTATATAGTTAGGAATTAGCATTTAAAAAACCTTGCAAATTAACTGAAAAAACCATAGGTTTCAAGCCTTATATAGTTAGGAATTAGCATTTAAAAAACCTTGCAAATTCACTTAAAAACCATAGGTTTCAGGCCTTATATAGTTAGGAATTAGCATTTAAAAAACCTTTGAAATTCACAAAAAAAAATCATAGGTTTCAGGCCTTATATAGTTAGGAATTAGCATTAAAAAACGTTTGAATATGTAAAAACGTTATCCGCTAATAGAATTAGCATTTAAAAAACCTTTGAAATTCACTGAAAAAACCATAGGTTTCAGGCCTTATATAGTTAGGAATTAGCATTTAAAAAAACCTTTGAAATTCACTGAAAAAACCATAGGTTTCAGGCCTTATATAGTTAGGAATCAGCATTTAAAAAACCTTTGAAATTCATTGAAGAAACCATAGGTTTCAGGCCATATATAGTTAGGAATTAGCATTTAAAAAAACCTTTGAAATTCACTGAAAAAACCATAGGTTTTTTCAGTTTTTTAGATACTTGTATTGCTGTGACAATGGATTTAAATATGATATTCTGTATTTTACAAAGAGTGATGAAAAATTGTAATAGTGTATGAAAAGGTGTATGTGATTGTCACGTGGATGATGTCATCAGTGATGTCATCAGTGATGTCACTGACCATGTCATGAAAGATCTAATATGTGACATCTTCAGCAGTGGATTGCGGGTGTGCGAAATATAGTTAGTACAACTAACTATATAGGAGCAATTTCATTGGTTTTGTATGAGTAAAATGTCCAGCTAACTATAACACCACTAAAACATCGTTTTTTGAGTGAATTTCAAAGGTTTTTTAAAAACGAATTCCTAACTATATAACTCCTGAAACCTATGGTTTTTTCAGTGAATATATATATATATATATATATACACTGTGGAAGGAACCATATGGCTTGTAATTGTATATATGCAGTAGTACAAAGCCGTCGCAGGCCTGGGTTATGTGATGTCACATTGCATTAAGGACACCACCATGCGCTGCATCAGGACACGGCCATTTTCAACCTCAGCTGGTGGCTTATGGAAATTGCACTGGCACAAACATCAGACGTTGGCCGCCAATGCCTGCTATTTCTCATGACCTAGCCTCTGAAAAACCTCTTGAGCCAGTGGCTGAAAAGTGCATTGTTTTTGATGAGTGAATGTGCAGCCATGTTTGTTGAAGGGGGAGTGCACAGCCAGAGTGGCACCTATATTGATGATTGTCAGGGGAGGGTGTCTGGCCACCATGGCAGCCATATTGTTGATCTGAAGAAATGTGCGGCCACAGTGGCAGCCATGTTGTTGATCTGAAGAAATGTGCGGCCACAGTGACAGCCATGTTGTTGATCAGGAGAAATGTGCGGCCACAGTGGCAGCCATGTTGTTGAACTGGAGAAATGTGCGGCCACAGTAGCAGCCATGTTGTTGAGCTGGAGAAATATGCGGCCACAGTGGCAGCCATATTGTTTAAATTATTTTTATTATTAAATTGCAAAGCAGGGCAAATATACAGACAGCTGAAATCCTTATTGGCCATGATTACGTCAAAGGCTGCAGAATAACACCTTACAGTGACATTGTATAACAGTATTAAAACAATTGTACCCACAACATCCCATATTCGTCCCACCCCCATCAACACCCTTCTACTACATAGAGACATCTTCCACAGCAATGTCCGGTGGCTCACAGATGTTTCCTCTAAACCTGTTCCAGGCCCCCCACACCCTTTCCCACTTCCGAGGGCACCCACGGTGAACAAAGACTGCTCTCTCCGCCACCATTGCCTCATCCATGTCTTTGCACCACTTCTGGAGTGTTGGTAAAGCTTCAGCCCCCCATAACATAGCAATATTACGTTTCGCCAGTGCCATTCCCATCATAACCCAGTCTTGTTGCTGATGATTTAAGTCATTTGGTTCCCATATATTCAGTAGACAGCGTCGCGGTTCTGGCAGTACCGAGATTTCTATTGCTTGTGAGATTGTGCGCATTATTTTAATCCAGTATGCCGCGATGTATGTACAGTCCCAAATAGTGTGGTAAAACGTGCCTTCCTCCCCGCACTTACGTAAACAAGATTTATGTGGGGCCTCCCCCTTCGCAAAAAGCGTTGATCTGGTGTAATAAGTGCGATGGAGTATCTTGAGTTGGACCAATCGAAGCCTGGAGGGTATCGCCGTCTAGTGGGGGGATGACAGAGCTTCTTGCCATTCAGATTCATCGAGGTCACCCACATCTTGAGACCAGGTCTGTTTTAATTTGGACGTTGGGTCTGGTAAATTATTGATTAGTTTTCGGTATGTCAAGGACGTCGCCCTTCACGTCATGTGTTCAGTCAGAAGTCTATCCTCCAGTGGGGTGGACTCCGGCAAGGAGGTACCCGGAGGAATGACCGCCCGAAGCGCATGCCTAACCTGCATGTAGCTAAAGTGTTCAGTCTGTGCCATACCATACTGTGTTTGCAGCTGTGTAAACTCGACCACTTCCCCCTTCCGCCAAGGATCACCCACCACAGAGAGACTTATATTATCCCAGTTTTGGAACCCTTTGCTCTTGCCAAGGCAGCCCAACCGCTGTGAGTCCCATAACGGTGTCATTTGCGTAATAGTTCCTACACACTTAAGGCGGGCCTGCGCTTGGTACCAAATACGTATTGTATGCTCAGTTGGGCCAGCAAGTCTATGGGTCTGCGGCGACTGTATAGATTTCCCGTCAGTCCCCTATCTTTTAAATTTTGCATGTATGCGCGATATGCCGGCTCAGTCTGCGGGGTGTGCAACCAAAAATGTATGACTTTAATCTGTGCCACACAGTAATTAAGCTCCACATTTGGGAGCGCTATCCCTCCGTCATACCAGCTGCGCGTTAGTTTATGCTGGGCAATCCGTGCCGATTTGCCTCCCCACATAAGACCAGACACCTCCGCTGCTATAGCCTTGAAGTCACCTGGTGGAACCAGGAATGGCGTGTTCTCAAGCTTATACAAAAATCGCGGGAGCGCCATCATTTTGTATAAGGCTGCCTTTCCCAGCATCATGAGGGGGATGTTCTGCCACACCCGTACATCACGCTTAAAGTGGTCTAGTTGAGGTTTAAAATTTCTCGTATAGAAGTCACCCGGTTCTGGTGTAACGTAGATGCCCAAATATTTAAAGGCTTCATCAGTGATCCGCAGTGGACAATCCGCTGGCAGCAGCGGGGTTGGGGGTGGGGGGAGGAGGGGGACCGGTCAGCACATACAGAACGGATTTAGCCCAATTTATCCGATATCCAGACACTCTACCAAACTTCTCAAAGATATTCAATAATTCCATAATCGATTTCTTAGGTGAGGTAAGGTACAACAATACGTCATCAGCGTACAGTGATATCCGGTCCTCCCAGATGTCTGTCCACTGGAGTCCTCGAATGGAGGGCTCCCACCTGATCCATGCCGCGAGAGGCTCTAAAATTAACGTGAATAACAGAGGGGACAGCGGGCATCCCTGCCACGTTCCCGAGCAAGTGGGAAGTCCCTAGAGATGTGCCCATTTGTTGCCACATGTGCTAGCGGCTTATTGTAGAGCAGCTGGATCCAGGCACAGAATTTGGGGCCGAAGCCCAAATGCTACAGTACCGCAAACAGGTATGGCCATTCCACTGTATCAAACGCCATACTGGCGTCCAGGGAGAGGATGACTGCGGGCTCCTGTACATAGGATTTCCTGGCCAACACTGCGTGCAAACGTCGCAGATTAAGTGCCGTGCTACGCTGGACTGGTCCGGGCCTATCAGGGATGAGAGGTGTGGAGTCAGCCGCATTGCCAATAATTAGGCCAGTATCTTTGGTTCCGCATTATTACTACAGTCCTCTGGGGGCTTGCTCGGTTTGTGTATTGCTATGATTGTGGCCAGCCGCTGATCGCGCGGCAACTCACCAGCCTGAAGACTGTCTTGGAATATGTCTAAGGGGTAAGGGGCCAGCGTCTGCGCAGACTTCTTATACCATTCAATTGGGAGTCCGTTAGGTCCCACCGCCTTACCTGACGCGAGGGAGCAAATGGCCATCTGAAGTTCGTCGACCGTTACATCAGCCTCCAGAAGGAGGGCCTCCTCAGACGTGAGGCACGGCATGGCTATGTCCTTTATATAAGTGTGCGCCTCCTCAACCGAGAACGCGGTGCGAGGGGCATATATCTGTTCAAAATGATCTGCCAGGGTGTGTACTATATCGGCGGGGGACGTTACCACGGACCCTGCAGGCGTGCATAGTTGTGCAATCACTCTAGTAGCTTTTTCTTTTCTGTCTAGCAAGGCTAACATTTTTCCGGCCTTATCCCCAAGCTCATATACCCTGTGACGCGTGGCTTGGAGGCTGTCTATGGCCATCTCCCTCTGGTAAGCTACGAATGTACTTTGTTTAAGACGTACGTCTTGTGCAAGGTGGGGCGTCGGGTGAGCTGCATGTTGTGCCGTTACTTCATCCAATTCAGCCTCAAGTCTATCCATTTCAGCCCTTTTTTCCCGGTTATGTCCTGTGATCGACACTATTGCTTGCCCTCGTATAACTACTTTGTATGCCTCCCATAGTATCCTACCTGAGTCAGCCGAACCTGTATTTTCTTGAAAGAAGTGTTTCGTAGTGTCCATAAGACCCTTCATAACTGCAGGAATGTGAAAATATTTAGGATGCACGGGGAATATTCGACGTCGAAGGGCCTGGTGGCGCGTGTACTGCAGTAGGACCGGTGAATGATCAGAGATTCCCCTAGGGCGTATATCTACCTTGGCTATCCCCTCCAAAGCTCCCGCTGAGACCAGGAAGTAGTCAATGCGAGTGAGACAGTTATGTACCCCGGAACGGAAAGTGTACTGCCTGGTACTGGGGTGTTTGTATCTCCAGGCGTCTGTGAGTCCTAGGGCCTCTATAAGACCAGGCAGTCGGTGACCAAGAGGAGGTATCAGTTTTATCGGGTGCCTGTCTAACACACCGTCTACTATGTCGTTGAAGTCACCCCCTATCAACAGTGCCGCATCCGGCAATGCAAGTAAGAATGTAGTGAGGGCGGTGTGTGCCTGCGCATGTAGGGATGGTGGAATGTACAA
Source organism: Lissotriton helveticus (assembly GCF_964261635.1). Lineage (NCBI taxonomy): Eukaryota > Metazoa > Chordata > Amphibia > Caudata > Salamandridae > Lissotriton > Lissotriton helveticus. Next base: position 32,144,314 of record NC_136073.1, on the reverse strand, counting down.
CGAAACTAACTTAAATAGTTGTCTCTCCCATTGGCATGTAACTGCTGCAAAGTTACCCTGGTCGTCCACCCGCGTGTGCTGCACTATGAGCGGGAAGTTTTTTCTAATCAGCACCCCAACACCCCTAGACCCGGAGGAGAACTCGGCATGAGCCACCATTTTATACCCCCATCTATCCATGGCCTTACAGGTGGATCCCACTAGGTGCGTCTCCTGGAGGAGGGCTACCGCCGGTGCACATCGTTTTAAGTATTGGAGTACCAGGCTTCTCTACACCTTATCCCCAAGCCCTCTCACATTCCAGGCCAGGACAGTCAGTGGTGCCCCCGGGGCCAGGCGGGTCAGTTGTGGATTAGTGCCCTGCTGGTTGTGTGGATACATATGTGCGAAAGTTAAGTGGTAACGTGGCAAAGCCATATCTAGTCATACAACCTCTGTGCATCATAGCCATGTACTGCAATAATCGTGCCCTTAAAAACTGTCAATATGTAACAAAATGGAACTGTACCAAAACCCCGTTCCCCAAACCCCGTACCCCCCTCCCTGCCTCCCTGCCCGGCGGATCCAGACCTACCCGCCACCCCAACTGAGCAGAGTGCTTAAAGTCCCAAACAGTCCACATCACTCGTGGAGAAAGTGGGGGGTGGTGAGTCTTCCGTTACCAGTGCATGGTCCCCCTACCTGATAGTCTCTGCTTTGTGCCGCTGCTAAAAGTGCAATAGTTCACTACTTGTGCGGGACATTTTCCCAAAATCAGACAGTTTTACCTCAAAGATCTGGGCCCCAGACCTCATGGACATAATGTTCCAGTTCTTTGGTGCTGCTGTGCAGAAGTGTACATCAGGGTTATCAACACAGGAGCAACATCACGAGTGCATGGTCGCCGACACCTTATTCTCTCATTTCGGTCCCCGGGAGAGTCTAACAATTCGTGGTCTCTGAAGTTTCATCAGTTCGTGCATCCTTAGCGCTCATCAATGACCATTCTGCATAGCAGCTCGGTTCCTAGGTCCTCTGGCCGGCCTCCATCCTTCCATCCAGTCTCGCGCCTCACCCGGTGTGTCGAAGAACCATGTTTTTACTTCTGATTCAATTCGAAGTCGCGCTGGAAAAAGCATAGAATATTTCACTTCTCTAGCACGCAGTTCCTACTTAACTTCCAGAAAGATACGCCTCTGTTGTTAAACTGCTGTCGTGTAATCAGGATAGAAGGCAATTTCAGCGTTGTTGACCTTAAGCGGCGAGGCGACACGAGCTACTTGCAAAATGGCGTCGCGATCTCTGAAGTTGAAAATTCGCGCCAGGATTGGCCGCGGTGGCGATCCCCGGAAGCGGCTTACCACCGGGCACCCGATGGACCCTCTCCACTGAAAAGTAATTGGAGAGTCCCCGCGGCTGCAGTTGTTTCTGAATGAGGTCCTCCACGAAAAGATCTAGTGCTCGCTCGCTTGTATTTTCCGGTACCCCCACCAGGCGTACATTGTTGCGCCGGGAGCGCCCTTCCTGATTATCTAACTTGGCCTTCATCAACTTATTATCCTCCTCCAACTTCTTCATCTGTTGCTGCAGTACCGCGATGTCTGCGGACAGGCCCTCAGCCGTTTTTTCAACCTCCACCAGGCGATCGCCCATTTTAGAAAAGTCCGCTCGCAGAAGCTAGATATCTGTGGAGATGGTGCCCATGGATGACTGTAGTGCGCGGAGGGCCGCCATCACATCTAGGAGGGTCACTTCCTCCGCACCCTCAGGCGTGGTGCTCGGCTGAGCCACTGTTTGCACTCCATTTCCCTTGGGGGCATTTAGGGGTCTTTACTATAGGCAAACTTGTCCAGTCTGGGGGGCTGATGTGCCCTACCTCCCCTGCCACTCATTGTGCACCACAGGAAGTGTTTGTTGCCATGTACTGTTTGTTATGGCCAGCGGTACTATTGGCTTTCTCCCTGAGTACCCCCGAGCAGTTCCTTTCTTTCTCCTTGGACACCAGCGTTCCAGGGCCGGCAGCCCCTGCTATCGTGAGCCCAAATGTCCCAGCTGGGTCTACCATTCGTGATTAGAGATGGGACCACTGTTCTGAGACCGCCGGGTAGATGGGCGGCTAGTGCGCCAGAATTAGCGCGTGTTCCTCGTGTCTGGAGCCGTTCCCCTGCTGCCACCCCAGCTCAGCATACATGGGGCGGTATGTGCGTGCGTTCCGTTCCCCCTTCAGCGCCAGGGTGATCTTCAATTATGGAGCAGTCCACCTTTATCAGGTACTCCTGCCAGGATCCGCACCTCCGCTTGCTTCTCCTCCAACACGCCCGATATCTCTGCGCGGGCTGAGATCTTTCTACCCAGCGCAGGCTGACGTTTATCTCCTCCCTCCGTAGGGCAGGGCCCTCGGACTCCGCTGCAGGGCAGCAGTGCTCGCGCTGAGGCCTCAGCGGTCGGTCTTCGTCGGCACCCCCCGCGGCAGCCGCAGCGTGACGTCGATCCGTCCACCACCGGGGTCAGGATCTACTGGAGTACCCGGCTCCCGGAAGCTCCTTAGGCCGCAGCTTCTCCCGCGGCAGAATTCGGCGATACCTGCGCCGTCAGCAAACTGGAATGGCTCAAAGGTCGTCGGAAGTTCCTCCGCTTCGATAATCAAGAAGCAGCACCTTCTGCAGTCAGGAGAAATGACCGGATTAATGAGGGAAAGCCTCACCTGGCGCGGAGCTCACTTAAGCTGCAGCCATCTTGCCAGGTCGCTAGCCACGCCCTTGGCAGCCTTATTGTTGATCTGGATAAATGTGCGGCCACAGTGGCACCCATGTTGTTGATCTGGAGAAATATGCGGCCACAGTGGCAGCCATGTTGTTGAGCTGGAGAAATGTGCAGCCACAGTGGCAGCCATATTGTTGATCTGGATAAATGTGGGGCCACAGTGGCAGCCATGTTGTTGATCTGGAGAAATGTGCGGCCACAGTGGCAGCCATGTTGTTGATCTGGGAAATGTGCGGCCACAGTGGCAGCCATATTGTTGATCTGGATAAATGTGCGGCCACAGTGGCAGCCATGTTGTTGATCTGGAGAAATGTGGGCCACAGTGGCAGCCATATTGTTGATCTGGGAAATGCGCGGCCACAGTGGCAGCCATATTGTTGATCTGGATAAATGTGCGGCCACAGTGACAGCCATGTTGTTGATCTGGAGAAATGTGGGCCACAGTGGCAGACATGTTGCTGATTTGGATAAATGTGCAGCCACAGTGGCAGACATGTTGTTGATCTGGAGAAATGTGCGGCCACAGTTCCAGCCATATTGTTGCTCTGGATAAATGTGCGGCCACAGTGGCAGCCATGTTGTTGATCTGGAGAAATGTGCGGCCACAGTGGCAGCCATGTTGTTGATCTGGGAAATGTGCAGCAACAGTGGCAGCCATATTAATGATTGTGGGGGTAAGGTGTCTGGCCACAGTGGCAGCCATGTTGTTGATCTGGAGAAATGTGCGGCCACCGTGGCAGCCATGTTGTTGATCTGGAGAAATGTGCGGCTACAGTGGCAGCCATGTTGTTGATCTGAGAAATGTGCAGCCACAGTGGCAGCCATATTGTTGATCTGGATAAATGTGCGGCCACAGTGGCAGCCATGTTGTTGATCTGGAGCAATGTGGGCCACAGTGGCAGCCATGTTGTTGATCTGGATAAATGTGCGGCCACAGTGGCAGACATGTTGTTGATCTGGAGAAATGTGCGGCCACAGTGGCAGCCATATTGTTGATCTGGATAAATGTGTGGCCACAGTGGCAGCCATGTTGTTGTTCTGGAGAAATGTGCGGCCACAGTGACAGCCATGTTGTTGATCTGGAGAAATGTGCGGCCACAGTGGAAGCCATGTTGTTGATCTGAGAAATGTGCAGCCACAGTGGCAGCCATATTGTTGATCTGGATAAATGTGCGGCCACAGTGGCAGCCATGTTGTTGATCTGGAGCAATGTGGGCCACAGTGGCAGCCATATTAATGATTGTGGGGGTAAGGTGTCTGGCCACAGTGGCAGCCATGTTGTTGATCTTGAGAAATGTGCGGCCACCGTGGCAGCCATGTTGTTGATCTGGAGAAATGTGCGGCTACAGTGGCAGCCATGTTGTTGATCTGAGAAATGTGCAGCCACAGTGGCAGCCATATTGTTGATCTGGATAAATGTGCGGCCACAGTGGCAGCCATGTTGTTGATCTGGAGCAATGTGGGCCACAGTGGCAGCCATGTTGTTGTTCTGGAGAAATGTGCGGCCACAGTGACAGCCATGTTGTTGATCTGGAGAAATGTGCGGCCACCGTGGCAGCCATGTTGTTGATCTGGAGAAATGCGCGGCCACAGTGGCAGCCATAATGATGGTGTTGGTGTGGGTGAAGGTGTCTGGTCACTGTGGCAGCCATATTGTTGAACTAGGGAAAGTACATCCACGGGGGCAGCCATTTTTTTTTTGTGGGCCTGTATGTGTTTGAATTTGTTTTTTGAGCTGGCTGAAGCATTTCACTCTGAAATGTTCCAGCATCCTCTTAAGCCCCCTCGTAACCCCTCCTTCCGGCCGAGCACGTATGTATAAATCCCTTTCCTAGCTACAACCCAGCGGGTGGGTGGCTAATTCCTGTCAGGTGTGAAGCGGGAGGCGGGTCCCCGATCCTATGACCTTGGCTGTGGACGCCCCACGCTGCGCCTGTCAGCTCCAGGCGGCTGTAACGGGGTGTCCCAGACATGGCTGCTGACAGCCCCCCACCTCCTGCTGACCCTGTCGGCTTGGGGCGGTCGGTGATGTGCTCAGAGGGTCTCTGCGCAGCCAGCAGACGCGAGCAGCAGGAAGGGCCCCGCCGTGGTGGGATTCTGAGCAGACAGACAGCCCGAACAAGGAGGGACCACCATCCGACAGGCGGGGAGGGCTGGGGCCAAGTCAGTAACACCCAGGCCGCCCTCCCGGTGGGTCCCCACTTAGGGACATTATCGTGTCCAGGACATGGGCACTAGGACCCTGGGACAGCGCGAGGGCGAGGGGACACCGGACACCACATCCGGTCAGGGGGTGGAGAGGAACGGCACTCTGATACTGGACCTCGAGGCAGGAGGTCATGAGGCAAGCATGATGTGAATCAACAAATAAAGGAATACCTGCAAGATGCCCATTGTGTCCTGTGTGAGTTCCTGGGTGGTAGGACATGACAACTGGCGACGAGGAGTGGGATGCGGTATCCAGCGCAAGAAGAGGTAGAGGCGAGGCATCATCAGGAGGCCAGCAGCGACGTGGAAAAGATCGTAATCTAAAGAAGGAGCCCACCCAGGATCACAGTACAGCGAAAAAGAAGAAGAAGGAAGTGCTGGAAGAAGACGTGTAGAGGCGAGGCATCATCAGGAGGCCAGCAGCGACGTGGAAAAGATCGTAATCTAAAGAAGGAGCCCACCCTGGATCACAGTACAGCGAAGAAGAAGAAGAAGGAAGTGCTGGAAGAAGACGTGCAGCGACGTGGGAGCCCACCCCAAGCGCTGCAGAAACAAGACCAAGTGAAGCGGTAAGCGCCGAGGCAAAGCGCGAAGACTTGAAAGAATTGGCGCGAGCTCTCGCGAGAGTCTCGGCGGCCATCTTAGAAACAGGCAGGAGAGCCAATAGGAACAGAGAACAGACGGGGGGCCATTTTAAAGCCAGGCAGAGTCCCGATTGGATGGGAAAGAACGCGAGAGCAACGGCGGCCATTTGTAAGTCAGGCGCGGGAGCCAATAGGAAGCGAGGAACAGCGCGGCGGCCATTTTGTGGCCAGGCAAAGCGCGAGAAAGGACGAAAAGTGAAAATAAGTGACAAAAAGGGTGACTTAAAGAAAATTAAAGGAAAACAAGAAGGAGTAGTAACTTAAAGGGACAAAAGAAGTGGAAAAGAAAGAACACAAGAACAACAAGTAGTGATAAAAGAAGAGTGCAAAAAGGAGTGTCAAAAAGGGTAATTTAAAGTGATGTTAAAGGGAAATAAGTGACAGAAGTGACCTTAAAGGATAAGAAAAAAAAAAAAGGAAGAAAATAAGGATTAGGACCTCGGAGAAGGAGGTCGGAGAGAAATAAAGAGAAAAGGAGAAGACAAAGAAATAAAAGAAAGAGACAAAGAAATAATGCAAGTGAATACAAGGAAAAAGAAGGATAAATAAAAAGGCAAAGAGCAATAAGGCAAAGGAAGATGATGATGCAATAAGAAAAGAGATTACCAGAGGACAACAAAAGGACAAATAGAGAAAGAGAAAGAAGGAAAGAATATATACACATATAAGAAAGAAGAACAAGAGAGTGGAAGAAGACAGACAAGGCTAAATAAAAGACAGAAAAAGAGACACAACAAGGAAAAGAAAAAGAAAAGTAAAGGAAAGAGAGCAGAACAACAACGAGAAAGAAAAGGACAAAGATTGCACAAGGACAAAGAAAGAGCAAAGGAGAAGGTACAAGGAAGTAGAGAAAAGAAGAAAGAAGAAAGAGGAGTAAAATAACGAAGAGGAGTAAAATAACGAGGAAAGAAGGGACAAAAGAAAAAAGGACAAGGAGAGCCTAGAAAAGGCTAAAAGGGCAAGGAGAGCCTAGAAAAGGCTAAAAGGACAAGGAGAATAACAGAAAAAGAAGAAAAAAAAAAAAGGACACAAAGGGACACAAAGGAAAAGGACAAGGAGAGCCTAGAAAAGGCTAAAAGGACAAGGAGAGCCTAGAAAAGGCTAAAAGGACAAGGAGAATAACAGAAGAAAGAAAAAAAAGGACACAAAAGGGACACAAGAGAAAAGGACAAGGAGAGCCCAGAAAAGGCTAAAAGGGCAAGGAGAGCCTAGAAAAGGCTAAAAGGACAAGGAGAATAACAGAAGAAGAAGAAGAAAAAGGACACAAAAGGGACACAAGAGAAAAGGACACGGAGAGCCTAGAAAAGGCTAAAAGAAAAGGAGAATAACAGAAGAAGAAGAAGGAAAAAAGGACACAAAAGGGACACAAGAGAAAAGGACACGGAGAGCCTAGAAAGGCTAAAAGGACAAGGAGAGCCTAGAAAAAGGGGTAAAAAGGAGCAACACGAAAAGACATACCGCAGGAGAAAGAGCAGCAAAAAAGAAAAAAGAAAAAAGAGAAAGGACAAAAGACATGCAATGAGCAGAGCGGACAAGCGACACAAAGGAAATAAAGGCAAGAGGCACCTCAGGGCAGGACCAAAGGTGTTGAGCATAGGGCCAGGACGAAAGGTTGAATATAGATGATAAGACAACAAGTTTTCCAAAGAGTCACTGGCGGTGACGAAAGTGAAAGGATCGATGATAATGCCTGCCCACGAACAACAACGAATAACAAGAAAAAGATATAATTTCAAGGACAAAGAAGGCGGAGGAAGAAGAAATGGCAGCGACAACGGCAGCCACATGGACGGTGGAAGATAGAGGATAAGGAAGAGATAGAGACACTAGATTCATGAAGAAATGTAGAATGACAAGTACTCTCTCTCTCTCTCCCTCTCTCGTTTTCTCTCTTTCTTTCTTTCTTTCTTCGTTTGTTTTGCAACAAGGGGGGAGATATCGTGTCCAGGACATGGGCACTAGGACCCTGGGACAGCGCGAGGGCGAGGGGACACCGGACACCACATCCGGTCAGGGGGTGGAGAGGAACGGCACTCTGATACTGGACCTCGAGGCAGGAGGTCATGAGGCAAGCATGATGTGAATCAACAAATAAAGGAATACCTGCAAGATGCCCATTGTGTCCTGTGTGAGTTCCTGGGTGGTAGGACATGACAGACATCTTAAGGATTTTGGGGGCCCTGGTCTAAATGTATGTTGGAACCCCTGTTCAGGACATCTTTCAATTTAAAAGATCCAATTCCAGGCTTATTATGACCTCTTTGGCCAAATCACTGACAATGCACAGGCAAACTCTTACACATTTTAAATGTGTTTATATGTATTTATTCAGGGATAGTGACTTGTGTTTTCAATATTTAAAACAGCAGCTGCTCATTAATATTACTGCAAATAATCTCTGTGACACCCTCCCATTTCTCATACGTGAGGTCCTGTTTAGATCTAAAAGAAACTTTTTTTCGGGATGTTGCATGAAACATACACAGAGCATTTCTCTGCAAAATGTCTGTAATCGACCACATTCAAAATAAATTAAAGGTTAAAACGGTATTTAAAAATGTGTTTAAGAATTACTCGAGGTCATCAGGGTAACACGGAACAAAACTGGCACTGAAAGGGGCCCCCTAAAAAGGCTGGGGCCCTGGGCCAGAGAGTCCACTTTGCCCATGTCTTAAAACGTCACTGTGACCCACACTGGCCGTTCAGAGGCTGGCCCGTCTTTGACACAATCCTGTTCGCCTCGCAGGCTGCTGGTCCTGCCTTTGGAAAACATTCATTTGCAAACCCCAACATGGCGCCTCCCTCCATTTCAAATGACGTCAGCTTTTTTGGGGGAGGAAGGGGGGAGCTGAGGCGCTTGACAGCAAACCTGTCTCCCAACCGCAAATGACGGCGCACCCTCGGTCATTGTCCTGAAACAGCTGTAGCACGGCGCGACCCCCACCAGGGACGGAGGGGCCGGGGTAGGTCAGTTGAGAGGCTGGATTGTCCTTCAGAGGCAAAGCATCAGCCCTGTGAGGTCAACGCGAGGTGCATGAAAGTGCAAGAAAAGGCCCGAATAACGGTCTTTTTTTTAAAGTTTAAAGTTTATTGAGAGAAATGGTATAATATACATAGAAAAATAACATTATACAGCAGTCTGATAACTGCTAAAGGGGGAAAAGGGGGGGTATCTAAATAAAACAGTTCAAATAAGAAAACATACCTGAATCATAAATCTTAATACCTCAACAAGAAACAATTATAAGTAAAACTATAAGACAAAAAGTTCAAAAATGTACAATAATGAGAAAGATAAAAGGAGTAGGAACAAGGAGTACATTTGAAATAAATAAATAAATGAAAGATGTGAAGGCAACAAAGAATTCATGGAGGTTTCCAAAATTCATCCGAGTTAGGAGATAACCTGGTCAAAGGGGAAGCAATGTGTGTTAAATAGGAGGATAAGGGGAGCCATAAAAAATCTCTTTTAATAGCTAAAGAAATAGGAGTAACATTGTTGGTATCTAATCTATGATGAAAACAAACAGCATTCCACCAAGTTTTGAAAGTAACCTTATCAGCTTGCTGACTAATGGTCTTTTTAATTATGTTAAACAATCAATCTTTAATTTGCCCTAAAAAAAGCAGAAACCCCATGCCATTCCTTCCAGCTGGGCAGCAAAGGGAATGTAAACTGGATTTAGCTGAGGGCCCAGGAACGTGTCACAACTCAGAGTCGGGGCCCATTCCTGTTCTAGAATGTACCAAGAAAAATGTATTCGTAATTCAAGCCTCTGCCCCGCCGGAGACGGGAGAGAGTCATGCGGGAGACGTCTGTCCCTCCAGGCCTCAGCGGTGACCTGTCTGTCTTGACGTGTGTCTAAGAGCAGGCATGAAGTGCACATCAAGAGCGGTGCCCCTCTTAGCCAGGGTGGGAGCAGCCCCCCTCCCCCTCGGGGGTAGAGCTTGTTATTGGAGCAGGTGGGGTGCAGCAGGAGTCCTAGGAGCGACTGACGGGTGAGGTGGGGGACACTCTGGGGCATATTACCAACGATTAGCGATATTTATCGCTAACTAGGTTTAGCAACGATTTTTTTATCGCTAAGCACCGCCGAAAATTATCGCTGAGATAACGTGCTTTTAGCTACGTTTATCTCCAAAGCGATAATTTTTCCGGCGATAGCGTGAATATTGCTGAGAATAAAGCGATTTCACGCATTAGCGACTAAATGCTCTTAGCCATGTTATCCACCTCCCATTGGATAACATGGCTAAGAACTGGTCTGGGCAGGTGTTAGTTTTTGGTGATATTCACGCTTAGCGCGAATATTGCCATCGCTAAGCCTGCCTTGCTAATAGGCGTTAGCGACGTTAGCGACTGCTTTCAGTCGCTAACGGGTTGGGAATGCCCACTTTCATGTCATTAGCGATAATTATCGCTAACATGCAAAGCGGGCCCCAAACTGCTCGCTATCGCTTCAAAGCTGTCGCTAACATCAGTTAGCGACAGCTTGCTAATATGGCGATTGTATTATCGCTGCTTAGCAGCGGCGAAAATAGCATAATGCCAGCATTGATAATATGCCCCTCTGAGTGTTAAACTATGGCTCGCTGATTTAAATGCTCCCGGTTGACATCTGCTGTGATATACAGGTTGCTGGTCGAATCCTTGCAATGCCAGCTCAGCTTTTTGTCCGTCTGAGTGCCCTTAATTGAGGATTATTAAATAATAGTGCACCTTGTATTTACATCGTTTACCAACGCCAGTAGTCCTTCGATTACTTACCGGTAACTACATTACTCCAAGTCCTTCTCTCGTGTAGATTCCTCACCATATGAGGCCTCCGTGCCTCTCCTGACCCTTTCCCAAAGCACAAAGCCCCCGCCTTATTTCCTGTTTCTTCAACAAGCCCCTGAAAACACAGTTGGCCTGAACTCACAGGGCTGGGAGCAGGAGGGGAGGGAGGTAGGAATCTAGGCAAGAGAAGACCTTGGAATAATGGTGAGTAATGGAAGCATTACCTCTTCGTCCCTCTTGCTTAAATTCCTCACCATATGAGATGTATCCAAGGTGAACAGCGTTTACTTCGCATGCGATACTTCACATGCCATTACAACACTGTCGTTATAACGACTGCGTTGTTAGTTTGCATACCTTTACTACGCAAGTCAGAACAACAAATTGCGTTAGGGGGGAGAAGGTGTTGGATTTAAAATTCAACACTTTCCCTAGTGTCCACACAGACTGGAGTTGAAATAGTAAATTATACTGTTCCAACATCCAGCGCCCCCTAATGCAATTCGTTGTTCCGAATTGCGTGGTAAAGGTATGCAAACTAACAATGTGGTCGTACTAACAACCGCGTTGTAATGGCATGCGTACTAAAAGCATGCTAAGTAACGCATGCTATTCGTATCCAAGCTAAGGAAAAGCCAGGACAACTGAGCAGATTGCAGAAACAACACACTTTATTACAAAAAACTAACTAGTTAGTGCACCGCGGATAGAACCCTGGACCCAAACAGCAAGACCCTGAATGATCCGGTAATCTTTGATAAAGGTCGCGGGAAGCACCCAAATGGCCGACCTGGAAATTTCAGAAAAAGACACCCCTGACACTCATCAAGGGAAGTCGATAAACCTGTGTTGACCAACCCTGAAACCCCAAAGGAATGGAACACCAAACTAGGGATAGGCCAAGGAAATCAGAGATCGAATCCATCTGCTCAAAATTTGGGTGTCAGGTTTTCGTTTTTTGGGCAATTAACAAATAAAGAGGAGCCCTGCATGAATCCAAATCAACCAGAGCAGCGTTCAGGAAATGCAACTTCCTCAGGAGACTATGGATCTGGACTGAAAATAGGCAAAATAACCTCCCGTCGAGCATGAAAGGAAGTGTTCACATTGGGAAGACCAGGCCCTAGGCGCAAAACCACCTGATCCTCAAAGACCCTCAGGAGCAGAGTCCTACAAGACAGTGAACCCAGTTCCCCCAGCCTCCTTGCCCAGGTAATGACCACCAGAAAGAACACCTCCAATACGAGAATCCGTACAGTAATGGAATAGAGAGGCTCAAAAGGGGGATAACGCAAGGCCTGCAGAACCATAGGAAGATCCCACACCGGACAAAGCAAAGACACTCTAGGGCAAAGATTAGAAAATCCCTTGAATAGCTCAGGCACCCTGAGGTTCTTTCCAAGTGCCCCAGGGAGATGGAAATGCCCAAATAGCTATCCCGTTTCAACTACAAGGTCGAAGGTTCAAAGAAAAGCCATCTTGCAGAAATTGCAACACCTGAGGAAGAGAAGCCGAAAGAGGCAACAACTGATATTTTTCACACCATTTCCCAAAGGACACCCAATGACGGGCATAGGAAGCCCTAGTGGATGCCTCCCAGAAGCCTGAATGGATGAGGAGGCAGTGACCAAGCAACCCTGAGACATCAAGCCTGCTCGCTCAGTCTGCAAACCATCAATTTGAGATGAACAAGGGACTCCTCCTGGAGAATGGGGAACACCAGAGGAGACGTTACTGGGTAACAGCCACTCCCGGGACCTCTTCATTGTCACTAGAAGTGGAAACCAGGAGGAGGGGAACCATGCAAGAGCGACCAGAATCATCCTCCATCCTCACCCTGATCAGAAACCTCTGGATTAAAGGAAAAAGAGGGAAAGAAAAAAGAAGCCTCTCCGGCCAAGGACAGGACAGAGCATTTATCCCCGAAGCTGTAGCCTCTCTCATCCTGGAGCAAAAGCGGGGTAGAAGAGAATTGAGGGAAGATGCAAAAATGTCCACCACCGGACACCCCTCCTTATAAAAGATCTGATTGAACAACAGGGGAAAGAGATAAAAGTTGTGGGAGGAGGGGATCACCCTGCTCAACATGTCCGCACAAGTGCTCCGGAGACCCGAAATATAAATCGCCATCAGAGAAAGGATACAGGTCTGGCACAGAGAAAAGATCTGATCCGAAATGGCTGACAGGAACAAGGCCCTCTTTACCCCTCTCCTGACGGAGTATATGCGATTTCGTTGTGGTATTATCAGTCCAAATGAAGGCTCCCTGGTGCAGAATCAAAGGAGAAAAGGCCAAAATAGCCATATTCAAGGCCTGAAGATCCCTCCAGTTGGTTGTCCGAATGCTCTGAGCAGATGTCCAAAGACCCTGGACCTGATGGGAAGACATTGAGGCACGGCACCGCTTCTCACTTGAATCTGGAAGGACACTAAGAGACCCCCTTCAAGAGATGGAAGCTGTGGTAAATGAATGATGCACAGTCCACTGTGTAAGTTAAGATCCTTTATTGCAAGTTCCATCCATGACAGGTAGACAAGTCAAGATTAGAAGTAAACCACACCAGGAGCCAGCTATTAGCAGCTCAGCCTGAGATGACCAACTGCCACAGTAAGTTAGAGAGAGGCACTGTGAGCCAGAGGGACGCCCAGGCATTCTATGATGTCACAGATATCATAGTACAGTCTATCCAGAGAAGAACAGTGGAGAGGACATTTACTACAGAAGCTGTCCAACCACCAAGCCAGTTCCTGTCTCATGGTCTCTGACACCAGCTGAGGGAGAGTCATATCCTGTGAGGCAGGATCCTGGTGCTAAACGAGGAAGCAAACCACCTGTTTAAGTGGCGCCAAGCTCATGGAATCAAAAACACAGTGGTGGCCAAGTCCCCTTGAATTCTCATCGAATCTGAAACTCTGGGAGAGGAAGTCATTGGGTGAAGCAGGACGTGAGATTATGGTCAATAAACAAGTCTTGTCTATACTGGAGTCTTGTCATCATTCTTGGAACTTCCTACAGGGGCCCATTAGGATCACGGGCGGATCGCTACCGCCCGTATGGCGGTGGCGATCCGCCCGTGATCCGACCCCGCCCGCACCCAATTCCCCCCGCCAAATTACTATGGCGAGGGGGACTACGGCGGACGGAAAGACCGTCTGACGCTTTTCCGCCCGGTCAACGAGTTGACCGGGCGGAAAAGGGTTTTATTTGGTGGTGGTGTCTGTTAGACACCGCCATCCATATTACTATGCAGGCGTAGACATGTGTTGCTGCCACGGAAAGGCATGCAGTGGTTGACATTGGGGGGCCGTTGTGGGCCCCCAGGGACTCTGGGGGATAGGGGGTGCACATGGGGGGTACCTATGGTACCCCCCAGCAGTTCCATGCACAACATGGCAGGCACCGCGCTGTGCCTGCCATGTTGTGCATTGAACTGCACAACATGCCTTCCTGGCATTGTGGCAGGCGGTGCTGAGTGCACCACCCGCCACAATGACAGGAATGCAGGATGTGCCCGCCACTGTGGCGGGTGCATCCTAATTGCCCACATGGGACCCCCGCCCTTATGGCAAGCGTTCCCGTTTCCCGCCGCCGCCATCCTAATGACCCCCATAAATGTTCTGTCTAGAAGGCCTACCACTCCCAGGTCTGTGTGGAATCTGGCCCCAATAACGACCCAATCCTGTGTTTGCAGCAAAAAAGATTTTGCAGAGTTTATGAGGAATCATGAGATGCCAATGTGTGGACCACCTGATTAACATGTGCTGTCGCTTGAGGGGCAGAGTTTGCAACCACAAGACAGTTGTTGAGATAGGGCTGAACACATATAGCCTGCTGACGTGGAAGTGCCATCAATGAAACTACAACCTTTGTGACAGACAACCTGTGCAACGGATTTCACCCGAATGGAAGGACACAGAACTGGCAGTGGGAACCTCCCACCTCGAATCGAAGAAAGCGCTGATGGTCTTGCTGGATAGGCACGTGCAAGTATACATCCTGCAAATCGATGGTTATCAGAAAGTCCTGGACAGAGGCTAGGGGAATGATGCTTTGCAGTGTAAGTGTCCGAAATTTAATTGTTCTGATCCATTGATTGAGCTTCTTGAGAACGAGCACTGGCTGATAGACTCCAGACAACTTGTGGACCAAAAAGAGGATGAAGTAAACCCTAGCCCCCTTTCATCTGGAGGGACGGGAATAATTGTAGTTTTGAACAGTGAGGCCATGACCTCATCACACAAGGACTTCCTCTGCAAGGGGTAATTGGGGACGGGAGTAGGGATGCACCCAAGTGTGAAGGCAGAGAGACTAAGGGGTCTATTATGATGGCAGGGGGATCGCCACTGCCCTACCGGCGGTGGCAGTCCATCCACCAAAACACCCCTCCGGACAGCCTTTTACCCCCACCACATTGATGGAAAGACCGTCCGCTGCTTTTACGCCGGTAGGCAATCCACACGATTGCCTACCGGGCAGTAAAGGCCTGCAATATGGTGGCGGTGCCTTGCAAGCACTGCCATCCATATTACGATGGTGGCTATGTAATGCCTTTCCATGGCGGAGACTCCGCCATGGAAAGGCATGCAGTGTTTCCTTTGGCGGCTCATTGCGGGCCCCCAGTGGAGAAGCGTGGCTCAATGGTTAGTGCGGCAGACCCTGATCCCGAGGTCTGGCCTGGGACCAGGGTTCAATTCCCGCCTCGGCGCCTCTTGGATTCAATTTCCCCGGACCTGATAATTCTCACTGTAAAAGGGTAGGCAGATTTCGATCGATAACCTTTAAATATTGCCCGGCGCTAGTCGCCTCTTATACCACTCACGATTATCAAACAAAGAGGCAGGCGCTGGAGACTGGAAGGCAGGAAACAGAAGTTTATTCCGACGGAGCAGAACACGTCAAATCAGAAAACAGGGTATCTTCTCGAGGTGCTCTAACAACATCTCTGAGGCCTGGCCTCTTATATACTGGTTTATAGCTTTATTGCATGAAACACATTCTTGTCAACACTTTGATGTATGGAAAGATATCCTCGGAATCCCCGCTTCAAGCCCGTTCCCACACACATTTACAGTAGAAATCCCCACCCCGATCTCAGTAGGTGATGACTGTCGCGCAGCTGGACATTCCGCCGATTCCCGGAATGTGTGCGGCTGATCGGATCTCATGGGGTGGGGGCTTTGATGAGTCATAGATCCTTTGAAGAGGGACAGCTTCCTACTGTAGGGGGCAATAAACTGCATCCGCAGGGCCAGGTGATGGCCTGGGATCGGGCCGGACAATCGGGCACAGAGGAAGGGGGTTCATCAAAGGATGTGTGATCATGAAAGGGACGGAGGGAGGTGTTAGCCGGGTACGGGATGTGGCTCCGAGGCAGGGCCGCGCTGAAGGGGTGGTTTATGGCCCAAGCATGTGAGAGCAGGGGCTGTCAGTGCGCGGGGGATGCTTGCGAGGTCAGAGAGGGAGAGAGAGACGCGCTGGCTATCGGCAGTGGGCAGAGAGGCCATGGCATTCAAAATGGCTGCTACTTACGCGCACATATGAGCCTGAAAAGGGACAAGATGGCGCCGATTATGTTTACGCCGCAATCTAGATTTCAACAGTCCTCCCTTTTCAACATATCTAGCCAGCTTGTCAATCTCTGTCTATCCCCATCATATTACGGATTTCCACTTCATACAAAGCTTTCATGCGTTCGGCCTCGAAGTCCAGAGTCTTAGGGCAGATACAGTTAGCAAAAAGTGAGCACAGGGGTGGCAAGCATTGAATACCCAGGCAGAATCCACATATTACGACAATCGGTATCAATATGATCATAAACAACCTCCGCCCCCAGTCCTTTACAGCACTCCAGAACCAACTCCCAAGCGACCATTCTTCTTATTCCTGATGAACCTCTGAGGAAAGTCTGTGGAGGTGTTCAATGGCTTTGTAAACTGAGGGCGAATTGTCCGGTATGTAGGTGCAGCAGCTGGACCCAATGATACGGCATGCTCCTCCACGATCTGCCAGAACCACATCTAGAACAAGGCGGTTCTGAAGGGCCACCAGGCGGACCGCCTGAAGCTCGGCTGTATTGTTTGTGAGGATGCCAGCTGTAATGTTCATTGTCGTTTCAACTGCCTGGGTCAAATGTCGGATGGCACGGCTGTTCGCCATCGGACCCCAGAGCGGGACAAGTCCCTTCATTGCGTCCATGAATTGTGCTCCGGCAGAGTCGGCTTGCTCATGTCTCTTGCTCGCTTTTGTCGGTGATGGTTTGCTGGAGCCACATAGGTTGGTGGAAGGATGAAGGCAATGTAGCAGGTACCTCCCCAGCCCTTTGGGAGCCAGGTGTAGGCTTTCGTACCACAGATAAAATACATGTTCGGAGAGGTGACAAAAGAGGGTGGATCAGTTGAGTCCAATGTTCTGGTGATGTGGCAAGCGCTGTGGCCAACCAACTGTGTTCCAAGGCCTTTGATGCATACAAGGCCCGAGACATTGACGACAGATAGGGCTACAGTCAGGGTGGCAGCTGTTTGTTTCCGGAGGTAGGAGAAGGTGGGTCTGGCTGGGTTGTTGAACACCTGCATTTCAACCCGTTCTTTGGCGGGGATGCCCATGTGAATAGAGGCGTTGGATGTCAGAGGGCAAAAGGGAGCAGCAGTTCCTCTTGTTTTGTTCAGCCAGACCCCATGATAAAAGTGCGACATAGTTTCGCTGGAAGTGGCATTATCCCTGTAACTCTCTTGCAGGAGGATCAGCCAAGCAAGGCAGGAACCATGAACGGAGAAAGGTGAAGGGATGAAGGGGATGGAATGTCCAGTGGCATGTGGTAACAACCCACAGATCCAGCAATTCGTGGCATTGTTGGCAAGGTTGTGTTGGTATAGCAACTGCACGAAGGAGTTGTTCCAGAACTCCTTACGTCTTTCTCGGAGTTGAGGAGAAAGAGAGATCAGGTAGTGTTCTTTCATGGTGGTAGGCTGTGCAGTAGTTAGAAATGTCTTATGAGCTGGTGCACTCTCTTCCGTGATCCAGAGGGTGGTCATGAGGAGGAGGCAAAAGAGAAGGGCGATAAAGAGGGCAATAGTCTTTGAGCTGTGTATCTTGTCGGTCTTTGGGTTTCTGTAGTGGGTCTTCGGATGTCCGGTTGCTTCCATCATCTTCGGGTCGGGTGCTTCCATCATCTTCGTATCGGGCGCTTCCATCATTTTCAAGGGGCTCGGTAGCGGGCAGAACCACAAACTCCGTTTGGCTTCTCTCCTAGCAGCCTTAGTAGTGTTAGGCCGCCGCTCTGAGAATTGTAACTTAGTCAGTGGTCTACTTAGCCGAAGCTCCCTCCTTTCGTCGCAGGTTATACCCTTCTCTGGATGGCACAGTGGGATCGGGGAATTCTGCCAGTTCAAGTGTCTCTGTATCAGGGTAACAGCTCAGGGATGGTCGGTCTTTGTTCAGGAGCTCTTCTTGGGTGGCCACGTCTTCGGTCGTCGTCAGGGTTGAGGAGATTTTCTTACAGTGATGTGCATGCAGCCAATTCCGCTTGCCTTCCACTCGAAGAGCTGTTCGGGTGGTGATCAAGACTTGCCAGGGGCCCGTCCACCGGGGTTCCAGACTCTTTGCACGCTGGAAGTTCCGGACTAATATGTAGTCACTGGGTTGGATGTCGTGCCCGGGGCCCCTGGAAGCATCGGGGATGGCCTGCAGCACCTGTTGATGGATAATAGACAGTGTTTTGGTCAAATTGTACAAATAGTCAGACATAAGGACGTCCGGGACGTCGTGAATGGATGTCGGTTTTGGTGCAGACCAGATGCTCATGGGCCGGCCAAAAACGACCTTGTAAGGGGTCAAGTGGTGTTTGGTGGGGGTGGAACGCATTGACAGCAATGCCAGTGGGAGGGCGTCTGGCCATTTCAGTCCTGTGGTAGCCACTATCTTTGCTAGTTTGAGCTTCAGTGTGGCATTATGTCGTTCAACCAGTCCAGCAGATTGGGGGTGGAAGACTGTGGGAAATTTTTGTTTTACACCCAACCCCTTCAAGATTAGTTGGATAACTTCGGCTACGAAGTGGGGGCCATTGTCGCTCCACAAAATTCGACAAAGGCCGTAGCGAGGGAAGAATTCCTTCAGTAATACCTTTGCAGTAGCAATGGCAGTGTTGTCGCGAGTTGGATAGGCTTCCACCCACTTGCTAAATGCGCACACGACAACAAGTACATACTTCAGACCTTGGCATCTTTCTAGTTGGATGTAGTCCATCTGTAGGACTTCAAATGGAAGATTGGGGACCCCAAACCCTCCCCGGGGTACGACAGTTCCTTTCCCCGGGTTGTGTTGCAGGCATATTAGACATTGTTGGACCAGACGTTTATCTGAGTCTGTGATTTTGTCATTGTGCCAAACTTTGGAGACAAGTTCGGTCATAGGGGCTGCTCCTATGTGTGCAGGGGAGTGAGCCATGGTCAGTATAGGGATCAAGTATGAGTTGGGTAGCAACCATTTGTTCGTGTCTTTTGTCCGCCAGCAGCCTTCATCATCTTTCAATCCCACCCGTGCCCATTCAGTCAATTCGTGTGGTGAGCTGGACATCTGGATGTCCCTAATAGTCTCCCTAGCGTCTTTCCATTTTTCTGCTTGTGACCTGGTCACGTATATGCGTGTCGTTGTCCTATTCTCGGCTGTCGTCCGGGCAGTGATGTCGGCCAGTGCATTCCCCTGCCCAATGATGTCCGTCACCTTTTTGTGTGCCTGGCATTTGATTACAGCAAGTTGTTTGGGAAGGAGGACCGCTTCAGTCAGAGCGGAGACTAGATCTCCGTGCAGGATGGGTGTGCCGTGTGAGGTCAGGAATCCCCTCTCCTTCCACAGGAGTCCGAAATGATGAACCACCACGAAGGCATACTGGCTGTCTGTGTAAACATTTGCTGTCGTCCCTGTTGCTAGGATACATGCTCGTGTGAGGGCAATCAGCTCTGCTGCCTGTGCAGATCGTTGTGTGATGCGGGCGGTTTCAACTACAGTTCGGGCTGTGGTAACTGCATAAGCGGCTGAGGTGGTGCCATCGGGGAGTTTAATACAGGAGCCATCCACCCATAGCTCTCCGTCGGGATCTGGAAAAGCTGTGTCTCGAAGGTCAACCCTACTCCTAGTCTGTTCGTCCGTGAGGGTCACACAGTCATGTATGGGGGGCACATTGGGGTCGTTCTCAGGTAGGGGTAACAAAGTGGCTGGATTCAGCGTGGTGCCTCTTTTCAGTGTGATGTGGGGTGCACGCAGAGTCAGTTCGTACCCAGTCAGTCGTGCACTAGTCAGATGCTGCGTCTTAGTCTGGTTCAGGAGGGTGTCAACCGCATGGGGCACTGACACCGTAAGGGGGTTCGAGAGCACAATCCCCTCACTTTGTCGGATAGAGACAGCAGCGGCAGCTACAGCTCGAAGGCAAGCAGGCAAAGCTCTGGCTACGGGGTCAAGAGTGGCAGAGAAGTAGGCACATGGGCGTTGCTTGGGGCCGATGGATTGAGTCAGGACAGACAAAGCGCAACCCCCCCTTTCGTGTGTGTAGAGGGAGAAGGGCTTCGTGTAATCGGGGGTTCCTAGGACTGGTGCGGAACAAAGGGCGTCTCGTAGTTCTTTGAAGGAGGATTGGCATTCAGGGGTCCAAGGGAGCGTGAAGGGGACATCTTTAGCCAGCAGGGAAAGTAGTGGTTTTACAATGAGGCTGAAATTTGGCAACCATTGTCGACAGAAGGAGGTGAGGCCTACCAGGGAGCGGACTTGCTTCTGGGTTTTAGGGACAGGGGTTTCTAGAATGGCCTGAATTCGATCGGGTGTAAGCTTTCTTCCATCTTTGGACAAGAGATGGCCTAGGTAAGTGACCTGGGGTTGGCAGAATTGCAACTTCTTCTTGGAGACCTTGTGGCCATTTTCCGCGAGGAAGTGCAGGAGTTGGATGGTAGCTGTGACTGCAAGTGGAGTGGTGTCGGCGCCAAAAGGATATCATCGACGTACTGTATCAACACCACCCCATCTGGTAACTGGACTGCGTCCAGTTGCCTCTTGAGGGCCTGGCTATAGATGCTGGGGCTTTCAGTGTAGCCTTGGGGTGCTCTACAAAATCTATATGAGCGGGCTTTTAAGGTGAAACCGAAAAGGTAGCGGCTGTCTGGGTGGATGGGTATGGAGAAGAATGCATTCTTGAGGTCAATTACAGGGAAGGTGGTGGCAGTGGAAGGGATCAGAGTCAGAATGGTGGTGATGTCTGAGACTACGGGGTACTGAGGTACCACTACTTTGTTGACTTCTCGTAGGTCGATGATGAAGCGGTACGCTTTCTCATCTCCCTCACCCTGCTTCTTTACAATGGGCAGGATAGGGCTGTTGCAAACATTGCTAACTACTTCTTCTACCACTCCTGCATCTATCAGAGATTGGATGATCTTTACCAATGCCTTTTCGCCCTCGGGCGATATCCGATATTGTGGAAGTTTTGGGAGTATTGCGTCCTGGCGAACAGTTATGTGCACTGGGTCGATCATCATGCGTCCTACGTCCGAGTCAGTTTTGGCCCATAGATACAGAGGGAGAGTGTCGAGGAGGGACGAGTCAGCATCAGTGATGGAGAACATGCGTCGTGTGGGACAAGGTCTGAGCAGAGTCGGGTTGTCATACAGAATGACTCGAACTCCGTCTTGTGAACATCTAATAGTAGCTCGGAAATGTTTTAGTAAGTCGAGTCCCATAATGGCATCGGGGGTGTTGGATAAAAGTAAAAACGTCGTGTCAGTGATGTTATTATCCAAGTCAAAGGAGATCGATGTGGACAAGGGATTAGTGGAGGGTGTTCCATCAAAACCTATTGATGTTACGTGCGAGCCAGACAAGGGTGCCCCTGGAATCAGTCGTTTAGATAACGCACTACGTGTTGCGCCAGTGTCTACCAAAAATGGAGACTTCGTACCCAGGACCTTAGCGGTGACATAAGGACCTTGCTGGTCAACATAGAGCTCGACTAGATCCCTCCCTTGCCCTTGGCAGTCCTATGCAAAGTCGTGGGCATTGTCGTAGTCAGACTGTTGGCACTGGTTATGTCGGGGACGGTCAAACGTGTTCGGTCTGCCTGACCTATCATTGTTAGTGTCGTTTGTGTACCCTCGTCCCTGTCCTCTATTTCTTTGCCCACCCGCTACGTCCCTATTATTGTTTGCTTCTTGCAGAACCGGACACTGGGATTTCCAATGACCAAATCCTTTGCAAAACGCACACTGGTTCTCGTCGATGTCCTTACGTCCAGCATAGGGTGTGGATGTACGGTCTCTAGGGGGTGGATTTCTAGGAGCATTCGATTGGTAGCTTCCCTTGTACTGTTCCCTTCCTATAGTCACCCCTTGTAACTGAGCAATCATCACCCTTTCTTTCAGGTCCTTTTTCTTTTTCTCAGTCGCCCTATCGTTCTCATTCTTTTGATGCTCATAGTACTGGGCCATCTGAAGGATAGCCGCAGGTTTGGAGGCCGCCCAGCTACTCTCGCTAGTCTGCAGCTTCTGTGAGACTTCTTGTGACAGACCTTTGACATAATTTTGGACAAACAGGTGATGTCCGGTCGCAGTGGTCATGTCCTGGCCACTGTAATCGGAAAACACCGTCTCAAACCGGGAGAAGTATTCCAATACGTCTTCCTGGGGTTTCTGACGGCAGGCCGTTACTATCGACCAATCCACCTTCTTCTCTGGGATCAGGGTTTTCAATGTCTGCACGATCTTGTCTGGGAGGTCTAAAATGGATTCCAAAGGTTTCTGTCCAGGCTCTCGTTGTTTATCTATGCCATCGAGTTGTGACCAGGTATGTCCGAACAGCTCAAGGTGGTCGACTTTCCGGATTTGCTTCCACACATCAGCAGGCAGACATAGCCCGAAAAACAAATCGATGTCCGCTAGGGTCATAATCGTCGAACCTAAGGCTGTGCCTAACTCCGTGTAAAAGGCAGTGGGGTTCTTTCGTAAATCAGGCAAGGACTTTCGGAAAGTCAGGATGTCTTGCCGATCCCATAGTTGGTAGACCCAGTTATAAACTACCCTCCCTCTTGCATCTTGGTGGTTAATGTCATCATGTGTTCCCTGTCCTCGTGGGGGAACCCAATAGGGAGCGGCCTCCTTTATAGGCATCATCGTGTCAGTTTTCTCTGTTCGGGGTTCGGTCTCCACAGGAGTCGTAGTGTTAGTTCCTAGTCTTTGTTCCGTGTGGTGGCGGAAAACTTCAAGCGTACGCGTGAAGAGGTCCATCACATCACACTCGCCTTCATCTCCAATATCAACTTTCCTATACAGAGTCGTTAGGCCCTCAGGGCCTTTGTCTTGGTATCGGTCCTCATAGGCATTGAGGGTATGATAACAAAATCGCACGACAAAGTGCCGTCTGTGGCTGTTGGCGTATGAATTGCACATGTCCGTTATGTATTCTTCACTCTCTTTTCGCTCCACCAGTGTCTTTACAATCTTATCGATCCCTGCTCGTTCATCTTTGCTTAATCGGTTCATTCTAGTGGAGTCTGTCTTTCTAGCTTCAGAATCGTCTAATGTTACTGTTTGCGCTGTGCTGAGTACAAGGGGGTCGGCCGGCGCTGAGGCCGTGAGGACCGAGGTTCTGGCACTAGTCTCACCTGTACTTGGGGGCCGTGGGTGCTGTACTAAGGGTTGGGAAGGGGCATATGGAGGGGGCATGTAGATAATTGGGGGACCTAGTAATAAATCATCGTTCACTCGTTGTTTCGAGGGTAACTCAGGGTAGATCATAGAGGGTGTTCTAACGGGACACTGGCCCGATGTTTCAGACTCCTGCTTCTGCTTGACTTCCTCTCTCTCCTTTATCTCTTCCTCTAACCTTTTAGCGGCTAGGTGAGCTGCTTTTCGTAGTTCTTTTTCTAACCTAACTTCGTTTCTCTTTTTCCGTTGCTCTGCGCCACATGCCGAGACTATCAAGCATAGTGGGCGTTGTCTTATTGTTACGAAGGGCTGTTTCCAGCACATTTATTTTATCGTCATCAAAGGATCCTATCAGTGGCCACTGACTTTCCCGATCCTTTCTTGTGTATTTGTGCCATAGCTTACTATAAGCCACGGCGACTAATCCATATTTAGTGAACATGTCCTTATTAGGGGTGCCTTCCAGTGGAGCTGGATGGTTCATCTCTAATAAGCGGTCCGGGCTGAACCAACTACCAATCAGTGGGGAGAAGATAGGCATGACAGATTACAACGGGGGACAAAGGTCCGCACTACCTATCCTTTCACTACTTGCAAAGACTAGACAGAATATTTCTATTCTACGTTATTTGCAAACAGAGAATATCTCAAAAAAACCAACTTCGAACAATCAATGTTCGGACAATCAATCAATCAGTGGGGAGAAAAATAGGCACAACAGATTACAAAGGGGGACAAAGGTTCGCGTTACCTACTCTTCACTATCTGCAAAGGGAGAGGGAATATTCCTATTCTTCCCCGTTTGCAGACAGAGAATATCTCAAAAACAATCAATGAGCAATACTAGTATTTCTCAAACAATCAAACGATCACTTCGCAATTTGTCGTGTTACACCACCTTACCCGGACCGCATGGACAGTTTCTCGTCTTCCGCTTCCAGCGCCTGATCGTCCTCTATTCTCCGTAATTTGCTGCGGCACTCCTGATGGTTCCCAGTCAGGACCGTAGATCACTCGAGAGAGGTCTGTTCGGAATCGGTGACGTTCGGATGATCGGCTGCCAGACGAGGGTCTATCGGGCAGGTGCACTCCCGATCGTTGCAGTCGTTCACTCTATCGTCAGGACCTCTCCCACCGGATCCACGTGTCGCTGATGGGCCCCACGCTGGGCGCCAATTGTAAAAGGGTAGGCAGATTTCGATCGATAACCTTTAAATATTGCCCGGCGCTAGTCGCCTCTTATACCACTCACAATTATCAAACAAAGAGGCAGGCGCTGGAGACTGGAAGGCAGGAAACAGAAGTTTATTCAGACGGAGCAGAACACGTCAAATCAGACAACAGGGTATCTTCTCGAGGTGCTCTAACAACATCTCTGAGGCCTGGCCTCTTATACACTGGTTTATAGCTTTATTGCATGAAACACATTCTTGTCAACACTTTGATGTACGGAAAGATATCCTTGGAATCCCCGCTTCAAGCCCGTTCCCACACACATTTACAGTAGAAATCCCCACCCCGATCTCAGTAGGTGATGACTGTCGCGCAGCTGGACATTCCGCCGATTCCCGGAATGTGTGCGGCTGATCGGATCTCATGGGGTGGGGGCTTTGATCAGTCGTAGATCCTTTGAAGAGGGACAGCTTCCTACTGTAGGGGCAATAAACTGCATCCGCAGGGCCAGGTGATGGCCTGGGATCGGGCCGAACAATCGGGCACAGAGGAAGGGGGTTCATCAAAGGATGTGTGATCATGAAAGGGACGGAGGGAGGTGTTAGCCGGGTACGGGATCTGGCTCCGAGGCAGGGCCGCGCTGAAGGGGTGGTTTATGGCCCAAGCATGTGAGAGCGGGGGCTGTCAGTGCGCGGGGGATGCTTGCGAGGTCAGAGAGGGAGAGCGAGAGACGCGCTGGCTATCGGCAGTGGGCAGAGAGGCCATGGCATTCAAAATGGCTGCTACTTACGTGCACATATGAGCCTGAAAAGGGACAAGATGGCGCCGATTATGTTTACGCCGCAATCTAGATTTCAACATCACCTCGGTGTCTAGTCTAATCATGGGTCCCACTCTGTGACTCTGGGCAATAGCTTGCTTAATCTCCACAACGGCCCCAGCAGCGCTCGGATGCCCATGCCTGGCTTCACCTTGGGGGTACCCAGGAGTGGACATTTCACAGGAAAGCCAGGATGGGTTCCACAGCGGTATGAATACAGCGCTACGAGACCTCTGGGTAGAAGTGCGCTATATAAATACAAACACATTACACACAGGGGGATGGGGGGGCTGCACTTGGGGGGGTTCTCATGGTACCCCCCAACATTGGCATGCACAAGGTGGGAGGCACCGCACGGTGCCTGTCACGTTGTGCATGCCAATGCACAACATGCATATATTGCATTGTGGTGGGTGCTGCTTACAGCACCGCCCACCACAATGTAATATATGCGGGATGAATTGCCAGTGCGGGACCGCTGCACCACTGGCGGCTGGTTCCAGCACCGCTAGGATGGCAGGCGGACTGTAGTCCGCCCGCCATCCTAATGGACCCCTAAGTCTATAGAGTACGCGTTTTGAACAATGTCCAGAAACCATTGATCTGTGACCAAGGATTCCCAAATGTGGACAAAATCCATGAGCCTTCCTCCCACTTTGTCCAAAGCCGGAGGGCTGAAGTACGATGGTTGGATGGTCCTTTCGTGCTCGACCCATCTGGCACCTGCAACGGCATGTAGAATGAGAGAGTCCTTCTAGGGATAGTCCCTGGTCTTCAGAGTCCAGGATCTGCAATTCATACCAGATGACGATCGATAGGACCAGAAATGCTTCTTATCCTTGAACGATTTCTTCATCATCTCATCCACCAATCCCCAAAGTGTTTGTGACCCTCAAATGGAAGCTTCAGGAAGTCACCCCAGAGCTGGAGGTTACATATGCAGCTTTGATGAAACCCAAAGAAACTTCAGTCAGTAGTTTTGTTTGCTGCTCCATCTGAGCCAAAACTTCCTACGCATCAGTCCGCTCCAGAGAGGCAAGAGCCGTGTGGGACACTGCCCTCAACACCAGATTTGTAGCCCCAAAATATTGCATCAAGCCAGAGTCCACTTTTTATATCCACAGGATCTGCAGGAGAAAAATCATCAGGGTTCAAGGATGACCTGTCAATCACAGGAGCCAAGAATGAGTCCACTTCAATGGATGGAGAGAGAACATCCACCTCCTCGGAAACATAGGATTTTTGTCGGAATTTGAAACTGATCCAGCTCCTTCCAACCCTGAACATAGCATCTTTCATATTGGGGGGGGGAACAGCCACCACAGTAGGTTTGACGTATTGCACCCCAGTATCATCGACAAAAAGCTGTTGGGATCCAAACGTCGATTGTCCCAGAAATGGAACAAAATAGCACCCAACTCATCTCTGGAAATTAATTTACCCCCAGACACACCGATCAGAAGCTGTCACCTAGGAGCAAAGCGGCAAACTTTCCTTGAGGCAGGTTTGACAACAGGGGTGTCCCCTCTCCTCCTCCCATGGGGAAGTAGCTTGGGTATTTAGGGCTTGAACTTGGAAGCCATTCCTATAGTGGAGAATGACACAGGTCACCTCCTCACAGTGGCAGCTTCTTGTCACCAGTTGGTAAGAACGGAGCCTCCTATTCTTTACACTAAGGTCCTGATGAATGCCCTGGACCCACCTGGGCCAACATAGCAGAAACATGTCGACTGCTTACACTACGATTAGGGGACAGTAATTTACCCATACACCGTCCATTGATTTTAATATTATATAGTTACCAATCACATTAAAAACACAATTTGATAACTATAATAATTTTTACTCTCACTCACTTTTTCACGGGCCCCCACTTAGTTTAGAAGTGCATCCCTGTTGTCACCTAGCTGTGGCGTCTTTCGCTCTTCCCTTTATGGGTAGGCGATCTGAGATCATACATTCAATCTTATTGAGCACAAATGGGATTGGTGCTGGTATATGATCTATCGCTTGTCACTGGTCCCTAGTCCTTAAACCCTGTTTTCTGACACTGACACATGTGCTGTACTTTTCTAAAAACTTCTCCTTTCCATTATTTTTCCCCTCTTTTCTTGTATCGCATTGAGTGGAATTGTTTGAAATGACTCGCTCTACGAGTAATCTGGATAAAAACTGGAATGTGGTGCTTTGTGTTACTGCTAATGGGGTCAGCCTTAGCATGCTATTCCAGTTGTGACTGTTTATGCATTAATTATTCATTGTGTCCCCGCAGCCTATCAAGTCTGCATTTTTTTATTGGGTATTAAAGAAATCATTTGACAAAACTCGAGCTATTATCCTGAAATGTGTATTCCCTTTCTCTTTTTATACCTGCACGTGTCTTGTCCCACCCCTTATTGTTCATTTCCGCCCTGATGAAGG
This sequence comes from Lissotriton helveticus, assembly GCF_964261635.1. Classification (NCBI taxonomy): domain Eukaryota; kingdom Metazoa; phylum Chordata; class Amphibia; order Caudata; family Salamandridae; genus Lissotriton; species Lissotriton helveticus. The sequence continues at coordinate 32,116,845 of NC_136073.1, read as the reverse complement.
TGTAGCCCCGGCTGGGGCAACACACCGAAACGCGCGTTGGCGTTGTTCGTAAGGGAGCAGCTGGATTGTATCAACCCCTACCCCCACTACATGACGATTTGTTCCATTCTGTCACCTGACCATCTTGTGGCGTTTTTGTACAGTTTTTCATATTGAGTGTGTTGGGAATTGTGTGATTGAGGTATGGGTTTGCTCGATGAATTTTGGGAATATCTGAAGTTATGAATGCGATGTATGAAACATGAGTGTGGGACTTGATGCATTGGAGTTTTGTGCTATTGAATTCTGATATGTTAGTTAATACAATTCAGAGTATTTATTTATAGCTGAAATGTTTGTTAAAAAATTAATAAAATCATTATAAATGTTGTAAAACCCGATGTGATTGACTATCTTTGCACTTGATCTGCTCCGGTGATAGTGTTCCTATCCTAGGACCCCGTTCTGGGGCCTAGTTTGAAGATTTGGGGCAGGTAGTCTTTTTGCCTATGGTATGCCTATGGTATGCCCGCCCTCTATCAAACCAAGGTTTTAGAGGGCGAGGACTGGCCGACGATGAAGCATGACACCAGGCGGTGTGTGAGACCAGTCCGTTACATTTTTTGAGATGCCCTCACTCAAAATATAACCATAACTCCACAGTGGTCACTACACTAGGAGCAGCTCTTGTTGTGTTTAACAAATCACAAAATCTCCCATTGCCTAACAAGAAAAAAAACCGAATGTGTTCATCTGTAACGAAACTGGTGCTCATGTAAAGCGTTCTGATATCTTCGGGTCTAGTTTTCGCTATATAAAACTCCCAAACATTATCTTTTTGAGGAGTTTATATCTATAATATTATTAATACAGCTGAAAAAATGCTTACATTTACAGATAGGTGGGAGTGTGCTAATAATGTTTTTATGGTTGTCTCTCTTCACTGTAGTAGCGTGTGGTCACATCACTGGTCAGTGTACCACTATTCACAAAATGATAAACACCAATGTATATGGTCTGTCTCGACATCGCAGTTGTCGCCAGACAATTATGTGATCATCACTATAGAGGGGCTTTACCTTGGCCCACACGTTGACAGCCATAAGTACATGTTTTGATGGGGCAAAAAAGGTGTGTTTCCACAAATAAAGTGGTTCCCTCCACACATATGTGATCATATTATTTTTTTATCCAGCTGCTTGAGCTTGAACTTTCACATGGGCACACCCGTGTCATTTCAATGCTAATAAAGTTTCCTACATAAACAAGCAATATATAGTGCTTTCTCTGGCATCAGCACAGATGGGAGGAGGCCAGTCATTAATATAAATGGATGTTTAGTTCTGGCTTCATAGTGCAACTGTCACCTGACCTTCTAACCTACACCAATATTATTCTACAGTTCTTTACTTCCACCCAAATACATATCCATACAACATCTCATAAAGCCAGGCCTATTGGCATTGCCAATACTTGTTAAAGTAGTTTGATTGTGAAACATTATTTTTAAACAAAGCGTGTTGTGATTTTTAAAAATTTCACATTTAAAACATGACTGAACCTATAATTTAAGTGCAGATTGATTTTCTACGATTTTCTTGTGACGTTCTCAGATACAGTGATCTACCATCTTGCTAGAGGCATTTTTCAATATTGTTTAAAAAAAAGTGTTATTATTGTGCATTATGTAAAATTGTCATTTGCATAAGTGATTTAATGTACTCCTGTTATTAAATTAGTATTTAAAAATGTCCCTTTAATTTAAAAAAATACATTGGAAAGTCGTCCGTCGTAAAGGTGTGAGTTATTAAGGTATGCGAAGTAAAGGTAGTTTTAATTATTTTGAATGAAAATGTGTGGTGAAGGCAAGCATGGTAAAAATGCGCATGGTAAAGGCATGTGTTGTAGTGTTGTACATCCTTCTGGAACACTGCCCTTTTCTCAGTTGTTAATTGAGTGTAACTTAGTTGGATTAGCGCAAGCACCATCGTTTTTGACCCACAGCTTGACCAAACCTTGCACCAAAAATAAATGCTTTAATTTCTCCAAACATTTCACACATTGCAGGTGTGCTGCACTGTACTGCATGAGCGGTGGACGAAGAATTCTGCTATGGCGGCGGAGTTCGCGGAGCTTCGCCAAGTTCTAAAAAACTACACAAAGTGATGCGGAGCAGAGTTTTTCTCTCGAACAGCTCCCCAACTTTGAGTTGGCGAGTGCTTGCGAGAAGAAAACACACTAGACCGCCTCCCAGCGAGATTTCTTAACCCCTTCGCTGCTAGGCCTTTTCCCCCTCCTGTGCTAAGGCTTTTTTTGGTGTTTTGGGGTAGTGCGCGCTTAGGCCCTTGTAACTTTTTGACCACATAAGGGATCCGCGCCAAATTTGCGTCCTTTTCTTCCAACATCATGGGGATTCTAAAGGCGCCCAGGGTTTGTGGATTCCCTTGGAGGGGTCCCAGAAATTAACCAAAATATAGTGTTTTTTTTGGTTTTTTCAGAAAAATGGGAAAAACGGGCTGCAAATGAAAGCCTCTGGCTTTTTCCCTGAATATGGTATCAAAAAAGGGTTTGTGGGGCTGAATTCTCCATTTTCTCAGCTTTTAGGGAATGACAGTGTTTTGTCAGAGAACCGAAATTTTTCACTCAGTTTTGGCATTTTTCTGGGACATAGCCTATTTTTGCTATTTTTAGAGCTTTCCACCTCCTTCCAGTTAATGGTAGAAATGAGTTTGAAAGCAATAATGGATCCTGGAAAGCTTTACATTTCCGAAAAATAGACAAAATTCTGAATTCAGAAAGGGGTCATTTGTCTAAATCCATGAAGGGTTCGTTATAGAAACTAACAGTTAGATATTGGAATATTTGAAAATTTGTTGAAAACAACGGCCTTTTGTCTCAACGTTTTCACCTATAACTTTCTCTAATTTTGACAGCTCTTGGAAAGCAATATACCGTTACATCCGTTAGACCTTCCTGGTTGTGGGGATATATGGGACTTGTAGTTTCACCAAGAACCCGACGAACCCAGATCCAAAAACTGAGCAGCAACTTGCAATGGTATTTTTTCATTTACTGGGTATAGTGCACTTTGTCTTGGAAAATGTACACATGGAATAATCTGCATGAAAGACACCTATGTATGTATGAATTGGGTACAAATTATAGAGTTCAGAAACAGTATATAATTGCACATTTTCAAAGTTGGGAATACTCATACTAGCATGAGAATTATTGGTCATTTTTCATAAAGTTTTTTTTTCTACACAATATCTTTCATTCAAAGGGAGAAATGCAAGAAAGCTCAATTGGTAATAACAGTTGATTTACAAATCTGAATTACCCCAAGTGTCCCGATAAAAACGGTACCTCACTTGTGTGGGTCGGCCTTGTGCCTGCGACAGGAAACGGCGCAAAATGCAACGTGGTCACACCTAAATTTTGCAGTTACAAATTGACCCTTTTTTGGCAAAGTGCCTACCTGTAGTTTTTGCACCCTAGTTCTTCCGGCACCTAGGGAAACCTAGCAAACCTATACATTTTTGAAAAGTAGACACCCAGGGGAATTCAGGATGGGATGACTCGACTGCCTACCACCAGGTTTTGTTACCCAGAATCCCTTGCAAAGCTCAGATTTTGAAAAAAAAAACACATTTTCCTCACATTTCTGTGGTGGAAAGTTCTGGAATCTGCGTGGATCAACAAATTTCCACCCACCCAGCGTGCCCCCAGGTCTCCCGAAAAAAATGGTACCTCACTTGTGTGGGTCGGCCTTGTGCCTACCACGGGAAACGGCACAAAATGCAACGTGGTCGCTCCTCAATTTCCCAGTGAAATCTTAAGCTCTTTGGACAAAGAGACTACCTTTTGTTTTTGAGCCGTAGCTCAACCAGCACCTAGGGAAACCTAGCAAACCTATACATTTTTGAAAACTAGACACCCAGGGCAATTCAGGATGGGGTGACTCGTCTGCCTACCCCCAGGTTTTGTTACCCAGAATCCCTTGCAAACATAAATATTTGACCAAAAAACACATTTTCCTCACATTTCTGTGGTTGAAAGTTCTGGAATCTGCGTGGATCAACGAATTTGCACCCACCCAGCGTGCCCCTAGGTCTCCCGAAAAAAATGGTACCTCACTTGCGTGGGTAGGCATAGTGGCTGCGACATGAAACCGCGCAAAACGCAGCATGGTCGCATCTCAATTTCCCAGTGAAATTTAGCACGATTCGGACAAAAAGACTACCTTTTGTTTTTGCGCCGTAGCTCTGCCAGCACCTAGGGAAACCTAGCAACCCTATACATTTTTGAAAACTAGACAACCTGGGCAATTCAGGATGGGGTGACTCGTCTGCCTACCCCCAGGTTTTGTTACCCAGAATCCCTTTCAAACAAAAAAATTTGACCAAAAAAACACATTTTCCTCACATTTCTGTGGGGGAAAGTTCTGGAATCTGCGTGGATCAACAAATTTCTACCCACCCAGCGTGCCCCCAGGTCTCCCGAAAAAAATGGTACCCCACTTGCGTGGGTAGGCATAGTGGCTGCGACATGAAACAGCGCAAAACGCAGCATGGTCGCACCTCAATTTCCCAGTGAAATTTAGCACGATTCAGACAAAAAGACTACCTTTTGTTTTTGCGCCGTAGCTCTGCCAGCACCTAGGGAAACCTAGCAAACCTATACATTTCTGAAAACTAGACACCCAGGGCAATTCAGGATGGGGTGACTCGTCTGCCTACCCCCAGGTTTTGTTACCCAGAATCCCTTTCAAACAAAACAATTTAACCAAAAAAACACATTTTCCTCACATTTCTGTGGTGGAAAGTCCTGGAATCTGCGTGGATCAACAAATTTCCATCCACCCAGTGTGCCCCCAGGTCTCCCGAAAAAAATGGTACCTCACTTGCGTGGGTAGGCATAGTGGCTGCGACATGAAACAGCGCAAAACGCAGCATGGTCGCACCTCAATTTCCCAGTGAAATTTTGCACGATTCGGACAAAAAGACTACCTTTTGTTTTTGCGCCGTAGCTCTGCCAGCACCTAGGGAAACCTAGCAAACCTATACATTTCTGAAAACTAGACACCCAGGGCAATTCAGGATGGGGTGACTCGTCTGCCTACCCCCAGGTTTTGTTACCCAGAATCCCTTTCAAACAAAAAAATTTGACCAAAAAAACACATTTTCCTCACATTTCTGTGGGGGAAAGTTCTGGAATCTGCGTGGATCAACAAATTTCCATCCACCCAGTGTGCCCCCAGGTCTCCCGAAAAAAATGGTACCTCACTTGCGTGGGTAGGCATAGTGGCTGCGACATGAAACAGCGCAAAACGCAGCATGGTCGCACCTCAATTTCCCAGTGAAATTTTGCACGATTCGGACAAAAAGACTACCTTTTGTTTTTGCGCCGTAGCTCTGCCAGCACCTAGGGAAACCTAGCAAACCTATACATTTCTGAAAACTAGACACCCAGGGCAATTCAGGATGGGGTGACTCGTCTGCCTACCCCCAGGTTTTGTTACCCAGAATCCCTTTCAAACAAAAAAACTTGACCAAAAAAACACATTTTCCTCACATTTCTGTGGTGGAAAGTTCTGGAATCTGCGTGGATCATCAAATTTCCATGCACCCAGTGTGCCCCCAGGTCTCCCGAAAAAAATGGTACCTCACTTGCGTGGGTAGGCATAGTGGCTGCGACATGAAACAGCGCAAAACGCAGCATGGTCGCACCTCAATTTCCCAGTGAAATTTAGCACGATTCGGACAAAAAGACTACCTTTTGTTTTTACGCCGTAGCTCTGCCAGCACCTAGGGAAACCTAGCAAACCTATACATTTCTGAAAACTAGACACCCAGGGCAATTCAGGATGGGGTGACTCGTCTGCCTACCCCCAGGTTTTGTTACCCAGAATCCCTTTCAAACAAAAAAATTTGACCAAAAAAACACATTTTCCTCACATTTCTGTGGTGGAAAGTTCTGGAATCTGCGTGGATCAACAAATTTCCATCCACCCAGTGTGCCCCCAGGTCTCCCGAAAAAAATGGTACCTCACTTGCGTGGGTAGGCATAGTGGCTGCGACATGAAACCGCGCAAAACGCAGCATGGTCGCACCTCAATTTCCCAGTGAAATTTAGCACGATTCGGACAAAAAGACTACCTTTTGTTTTTACGCCATAGCTCTGCCAGCACCTAGGGAAAACTAGCAAACCTATAAATTTCTGAAAACTAGACACCCAGGGCAATTCAGGATGGGGTGACTCGTCTGCCTACCCCCAGGTTTTGTTACCCAGAATCCCTTACAAACATAAAAATTTGACCAAAAAAACACATTTTCCTCACATTTCTGTGGTGGAAAGTTCTGGAATCTGCGTGGATCAACAAATTTCCACCCACCCAGCGTGCCCCCAGGTCTCCCGAAAAAAATGATACCTCACTTGCGTGGGTAGGCATAGTGGCTGCGACATGAAACAGCGCAAAACGCAGCATGGTCGCACCTCAATTTCCCAGTGAAATTTTGCACAATTCTGACAAAAAGACTACCTTTTGTTTTTGCGCCGTAGCTCTGCCAGCACCTAGGGAAAACTAGCAAACCTATACATTTCTGAAAACTAGACACCCAGGGCAATTCAGGATGGGGTGACTCGTCTGCCTACCCCCAGGTTTTGTTACCCAGAATCCCTTACAAACATAAAAATGTGACCAAAAAAACACATTTTCCTCACATTTCTGTGGTGGAAAGTTCTGGAATCTGCGTGGATCAACAAATTTCCACCCACCCAGCGTGCCCCCAGGTCTCCCGAAAAAAATGGTACCTCACTTGCGTGGGTAGGCATAGTGGCTGCGACATGAAACAGCGCAAAACGCAGCATGGTCGCACCTCAATTTCCCAGTGAAATTTTGCACTATTCGGACAAAAAGACTACCTTTTGTTTTTGCGCCGTAGCTCTGCCAGCACCTAAGGAAACCTAGCAAACCTATACATTTTTGAAAACTAGACACCCAGGGCAATTCAGGATGGGGTGACTCGTCTGCCTACCCCCAGGTTTTGTTACCCAGAATCCCTTGAAAACATAAATATTTGACCAAAAAAACACATTTTCCTCACATTTCTGTGGTGGAAAGTTCTGGAATCTGCGTGGATCAACAAATTTCCACCCACCCAGCGTGCCCCCAGGTCTCCCGAAAAAAATGGTACCTCACTTGCGTGGGTAGGCATAGTGGCTGCGACATGAAACAGCGCAAAACGCAGCATGGTCGCACCTCAATTTCCCAGTGAAATTTTGCACGATTCTGACAAAAAGACTACCTTTTGTTTTTGCGCCGTAGCTCTGCCAGCACCTAGGGAAAACTAGCAAACCTATACATTTCTGAAAACTAGACACCCAGGGCAATTCAGGATGGGGTGACTCGTCTGCCTACCCCCAGGTTTTGTTACCCAGAATCCCTTACAAACATAAAAATGTGACCAAAAAAACACATTTTCCTCACATTTCTGTGGTGGAAAGTTCTGGAATCTGCGTGGATCAACAAATTTCCACCCACCCAGCGTGCCCCCAGGTCTCCTGAAAAAAATGGTACCTCACTTGCGTGGGTAGGCATAGTGGCTGCGACATGAAACAGCGCAAAACGCAGCATGGTCGCACCTCAATTTCCCAGTGAAATTTTGCACTATTCGGACAAAAAGACTACCTTTTGTTTTTGCGCCGTAGCTCTGCCAGCACCTAAGGAAACCTAGCAAACCTATACATTTTTGAAAACTAGACACCCAGGGCAATTCAGGATGGGGTGACTCGTCTGCCTACCCCCAGGTTTTGTTACCCAGAATCCCTTGAAAACATAAATATTTGTCCAAAAAAACCACATTTTCCTCACATTTCTGTGGTGGAAAGTTCTGGAATCTGCGTGTATCAACAAATTTCCACTCACCCAGCGTGCCCCCAGGTCTCCCGAAAAAAATGGTACCTCACTTGCGTGGGTAGGCATAGTGGCTGCGACATAAAACAGCGCAAAACGCAGCATGGTCGCACCTCAATTTCCCAGTGAAATTTAGCACGATTCGGACAAAAAGACTACCTTTTGTTTTTGCGCCGTAGCTCTGCCAGCACCTAGGGAAAACTAGCAAACCTATACATTTCTGAAAACTAGACACCCAGGGCAATTCAGGATGGGGTGACTCGTCTGCCTACCCCCAGGTTTTGTTACCCAGAATCCCTTACAAACATAAAAATGTGACCAAAAAAACACATTTTCCTCACATTTCTGTGGTGGAAAGTTCTGGAATCTGCGTGGATCAACAAATTTCCACCCACCCAGCGTGCCCCCAGGTCTCCCGAAAAAAATGGTACCTCACTTGCGTGGGTAGGCATAGTGGCTGCGACATGAAACAGCGCAAAACGCAGCATGGTCGCACCTCAATTTCCCAGTGAAATTTTGCACGATTCGGACAAAAAGACTACCTTTTGTTTTTGCGCCGTAGCTCTGCCAGCACCTAAGGAAACCTAGCAAACCTATACATTTTTGAAAACTAGACACCCAGGGGAATTCAGGATGGGGTGACTCGTCTGCCTACCCCCAGGTTTTGTTACCCAGAATCCCTTGAAAACATAAATATTTGACCAAAAAAACACATTTTCCTCACATTTCTGTGGTGGAAAGTTCTGGAATCTGCGTGGATCAACAAATTTCCACTCACCCAGCGTGCCCCCAGGTCTCCCGAAAAAAACGGTACCTCACTTGCGTGGGTAGACATAGTGGCTGAAACAGGAAACGGTTCAAATTGTACGGTGGTGAATTTACATTACCTTATTGCAAAACTACCTTGATTTTGGGGGGGGGGATCTGAATTTGTGGCCCGGGGCTCGGTGGTATTCTTTGCAAAGTAGCAAACCTAAACAGTTCTGAAAACTAGACACCCGGGGGAGTCCAGGGAGGTATGGCATGCATGGGTCCCCCAATGTTTTCCTACCCAGAACTCTCTGCAAACCTTAAAATTAGGTAAAAATTGCACTTTTCCAAACTTTTTGGCGTGGGATCGCCGTGCCGGCAAAAAAGTCGTACCACCCTGCGTTCCCCTTGTTCTCCCGAGTAAAAGGATACCTCACTTGTGTGGGTGCCCCAAAGCAGAACACCCCAAAAATGAATTTTGAAAAAAGTAGTTTTTACTCATATTTACGTTTTACAAATTAAGCACCCCAGCCTAAGTCACTTGCCTTTGGCCCACCCACACAAGTGAGGTATCATTTTACTCGGGAGAACAAGGGAAACGCTGGGTGGTAGGACATTTGTTCCGGCAGCGAGATCCCACCCAAAAAAGTATGGAAAAGTTGGTTTTTGGACCAAAATTTCAGGTTTGCAGGGGTTTCTGGGTAGGAAAACATTGGGGGACCCACGCATGCCATACCACCCTGGACTCCCCCGGGTGTCTAGTTCTCAGAACTGTTTGGGTTTGGTAGTTTCCAAAGATGCCTGCCAAGCCCCGGGCCAAAAGCTCAGGTGACCCTCTCAAAAAATAAGATTATTTGGCTAAAGGTAATGTTTTCGTCTCCACAGTATGAATTGGGCCTTTTCCTAAAGCAGCCGCTATGCCTACCCACGCAAGTGAGGTACCATTTTTATCGGGAGACCTTGGGGAACGCTGGGTGGGAGGTAATTTGTGTGAGCCCAGTGATGCCACGCTTTCCCACACTAAAACGTGTGAAAAAAAAAGATTTTTTCCAAGCAAAAAATGAGGTTTGCAAGGGATTCTGGGTAAAGGAACGTTGGAGGATCCACGCAAGCCATACCTCCTTGGAAGCCCCCGGGTGTCTACTTTTCAGAAATGTGTGGGTTTGGTAGGTTTCCCTAGATGGCTGTCTCGCACGGGGCCAAAAACCCGGGTAACCCCTCTTGCAAAAGCTGGTGGACATGAATTCTCCAGCTTTTGCAAGAGGGGTTACCTGGGTTTCTGGCCCCGTGCGAGACAGCCATCTAGGGAAACCTACCAAACCCACACATTTCTGAAAAGTAGACACCCGGGGGAGTCCAGGGAGGTATGGCATGCGTGGGTCCCCCAATGTTTTCCTACCCAGAACTCCTTGAAAACATAAAAATGTGACCAAAAAAACACATTTTCCTCACATTTCTGTGGTGGAAAGTTCTGGAATCTGCGTGGATCAACAAATTTCCACCCACCCAGCGTGCCCCCAGGTCTCCCGAAAAAAACGGTACCTCACTTGCGTGGGTAGACATAGTGGCTGCAACAGGAAACGGTTCAAATCGTACGGTGGTGAATTTACATTACCACCTTGCAAAACTACCTTGATTTTGGGGGGGGGGGGATCTGAATTTGTGGCCCGGGGCTCGGTGGTATTCTTTGCAAAGTAGCAAACACAAACAGTTCTGAAAACTAGACACCCGGGGGAGTCCAGGGAGGTATGGCATGCATGGGTCCCCCAATGTTTTCGTACCCAGAACTCTCTGCAAACCTTAAAATTAGGTAAAAATTGCACTTTTCCAAACTTTTTGGCGTGGGATCGCCGTGCCGGCAAAAAAGTCGTACCACCCTGCGTTCCCCTTGTTCTCCCGAGTAAAAGGATACCTCACTTGTGTGGGTGCCCCAAAGTAGAACACCCCAAAAATGAATTTTGAAAAAGGTAGTTTTTACTCATATTTACGTTTTACAAATTAAGCACCCCAGCCTAAGTCACTTGCCTTTGGCCCACCCACACAAGTGAGGTATCATTTTACTCGGGAGAACAAGGGAAACGCTGGGTGGTAGGACATTTGTTCCGGCAGCGAGATCCCACCCAAAAAAGTATGGAAAAGTTGGTTTTTGGACCAAAATTTCAGGTTTGCAGGGGTTTCTGGGTAGGAAAACATTGGGGGACCCACGCATGCCATACCACCCTGGACTCCCCCGGGTGTCTAGTTCTCAGAACTGTTTGGGTTTGGTAGTTTCCAAAGATGCCTGCCAAGCCCCGGGCCAAAAGCTCAGGTGACCCCCTCAAAAATAAGATTATTTGGCTAAAGGTAATGTTTTTGTCTCCACAGTATGAATTGGGCCTTTTCCTAAAGCAGCCGCTATGCCTACCCACGCAAGTGAGGTACCATTTTTATCGGGAGACCTTGGGGAACGCTGGGTGGGAGGTAATTTGTGTGAGCCCAGTGATGCCACGCTTTCCCACACTAAAACGTGTGAAAAAAAATGATTATTTCCAAGCAAAAAATGAGGTTTGCAAGGGATTCTGGGTAAAGGAACGTTGGAGGATCCACGCAAGCCATACCTCCTTGGAAGCCCCCGGGTGTCTACTTTTCAGAAATGTGTGGGTTTGGTAGGTTTCCCTAGATGGCTGTCTCGCACGGGGCCAAAAACCCGGGTAACCCCTCTTGCAAAAGCTGGTGGACATGAATTCTCCAGCTTTTGCAAGAGGGGTTACCTGGGTTTCTGGCCCCGTGCGAGACAGCCATCTAGGGAAACCTACCAAACCCACACATTTCTGAAAAGTAGACACCCGGGGGAGTCCAGGGAGGTATGGCATGCGTGGGTCCCCCAATGTTTTCCTACCCAGAACTCCTTGCAAACCTTAATTAGGTAAAAATAGCACTTTTACAAAAATGTTGCCGTGGGATCGCCGTGCCGGCAAAAATGTCCTACCACCCAGCGTTCCCCTTGTTCTCCCGAGTAAAAGGGTACCTCACCTTAACAGAGTTACTCAAAAGACAAACATTCAAGCACGGCTATCTATTCCTCAAAGACACACACATACAGGTTGGATTTGGCACGAGGGCGAGTGATGGTTCAGTATATAAAATTTTATTAACAAGATATTTCAAAAAAATGAAATGCTCTGTCAATAAATAAATGCATAAAAACCGAACTAGTGACTCGCAACTCGTGAGCTGTAAAGCCACGACAAGGCACCAACCGTTTTACAGGCCATTCACGCACCTTTCATACCTGATACAAACAAGACCACTGACACCATCTGGAATAAAAGCAACACATTACAACAATCACAATAAGGGACAAGGTACACCCTAATGCAGAAAGAGAAAAAAAACAATTATTACTGCACACCCATCTAATCCGCAAGCACACACACATACTGGTTGGATTTGGCACGAGGGTGAGTGATGATTCAGTACATACAATTGTATACGCAAGTAATTTCACAAAAATGAAATACACTGTGTATAATTGCAAGTATGATAAACTGAACCACTGACTCACAGCTCGTGAGCTGTAAAGCCACGTCAAGGCACCAACCTCTTTACAGGCCATTCATACACCTTTCGTACGTGTGACACATTCAAAACATTCACACCGCCAGCCGCGGACCCATCACATTTCAACACTCACACCAGCAAACAGCGCCATTCAAGGGCCCATCACTTTCACACGCCCACATTTCTGACACTGGAACTACACAAATTGATGGACTGCGTGGAGTGTCACTCAACAAGCAGTGTGTGCAGTGACCAACAGAAAGTAACTACTCACACACCGCCAGCCGAGCGCCAGTCCACCCACACCACCAGCCAAGCACCAGACCATGCACACCGCCAGCCAAACACTCAGCGCACACCACCAGCCAAGCGCCTCTCCACGCACACCGCCAGCCAAGCACCACTCCGTGCACAGACAGCTAAACACCGCTCCACGCACACCCTCCAGCCAAGTACCACTCCGCAAACACCACCAGCCAAGCGCCACTCCACACACACTGCCAGCCAAGCACCATTCCACACACACCGCCAGCCAAGCACCAGTCCACACACACCGCCAGCCAAGCACCACTCCACACACACCATCAGCCAAACACCACTCCATGCACAGACAGCCAAGTACCACTCCACGAACACCACGCCAAGTACCACTCCACGAACACCACCAGCCAAGCGCCACTCCACACACGCCGCCAGCAAAGCACCACTCCGTGCACAGACAGCCAAGCGCAACTCCACACACACCGCCAGCCAAGCACCAGCCGGCACACACCACAAACACATTTAGAATTCTTTTTTTGAAAATGACACTAAACAAATGGAAATACCTACAAATCAGGTAACACAAATTCTTAAAATAAAAACTTTGCACTAATGCCAATCCTTGAAACAAACTAAAAATGTTTTACAGAATGCAGACCAAGCAATTCACTTTACAGCTCAATCAAACTCCCAATAGTTCTTTTGCGTGTGGTACGATTTAAAACAAGCTGACATACACAATGCAGGCTTAGAAGGACAGTCAGGACAGTATATACGAGACTCCTTCCGCACGCCTCTTCGCCAACAGACTCTGCATCTTCTAGTCGGAAAGTCTCTAGCAGTAGTGGAAGGAATAGATTCAGGAAAGTGGCGATCTTGCAATCTAGCCACTTCCTCCACCACTCCAAATCTAGGAACACTTGCCTGCTGCACAAGTACAAGGCTGCCTATTATAGACTCCTGAAACTTAAGAAAAGTCATCTTCGTCCCAGGACAAGACTTCTGGTACACAACGAAAGCATTAAATGATGCCAAGTGGAACAGATGGATAGCCAACTTCTTGTACCAAACGTAAGCCTTTCGAAGAGCAGCATAAGGTTCCAACCTCTGATCTACTCTGTCAACACCACCCATGAACTTATTGTAAGCTACAATGCACACAGGTTTGCGCACTTCAGCACCCTGACCCCAAACAGGCACAGGTACAGTACTTTCATCGTGGATAGTAGTCAGCATGTACACATCTCTCTTGTCTGAATACTTCACAGCTAAAAGCTCCCCACATCGCAATGCCGTAGACTGTCCCCGCACAAGCCTTTTGCAAACAAGTTCCTTTGGGAAACCTTTACGGTTACTGCGCATTGTGCCACAAGCAACAGTGCCCACTTTGGCCAACTCCTTGAACAACTGCACACCAGTGTAGAAGTTATCTACATATAAATGATGGCCTTTGTTAAATAATCCTCTACCTAGTTCCCACACAATTTTCTCAGTTACTCCAAAAGTAGAAGGACAACCGGGAGGGTTAATGCGGGACTCCTTACCAGTGTACACCCTGAAATTGTAGACATATCCAGTCTCACTGTCACACAGCATATACAGTTTGATTCCATAGCGTGACCTCTTACTAGGAATGTATTGCCTAAAAACCAAGCGGCCCTTGAACAACACCAAAGACTCATCCACTGCAATTTCTTTACCAGGGACAAAAATCTCAGAAAAACGATCAACAAAGTGATCAAGGACAGGCCGAATTTTAAACAAACGGTCACAATCAGGGTGATCGCGTGACAACGCTAAACTATTATCAGCAAAATGCATCATCCGAAGAAGAAGCGTATACCGATCACGACTTATGACTGCTGGAAATACAGCTGTTACCATCAAGGGACTAGTGGACCAATATGAAGTAATTGATGACTTCCTTATCAAGCCCATCAAAAAAGTTAATCCCAGAAACTTCTTCATCTCTTCAACATTGGTGGGAGTCCACCGGATTGCTCTACAATAGGGCTTAAGGCTGGCACTGTTGGCCCTCAAATATTGTTCTGCATATAAATTGGTTTGCTCAACAATCTTTTGCAAAAACACATCGTCAAAAAACAACTGAAAAAAATTAATTGGCAGAAAATTCTCTGTATTCACTCTACACCCAGGAACACCAGTGAACTCTGGCAATGCCGGCTGCACCAAGCCAGGGGGAACCCAGAGGCCATCCCTATCAACGGGGGGAGCAGCCACCCCAGCCTGCAGCACCGAAACATCTTGCTGCTGTTCTCCAACGGGAAGCCTAACAGCCACAGATACTTCTGGCTGCACAACACCAACAGAAGACGTAGCATCCCCAGAGGGCTCTTCCTGCACTACACCAACGGGAAGCCCAGCAGCCTGAGATGCTTCTTGCTGCACTACACCACCGGGAAACCCAGCAGGCCCAGATGCCTCTTGCCGCTCTACACCAATGGGAAGCCTAACAGCCCCAGATGCCTCTTGCTGCACTACACGAGCAGGAAGACGAAAAGCACCAGATGCCCCTTTGCGCACCACAGCAATGTGAAGCCTTTTGGGTGCAGGCTCCAGCCCACATGCCTCTTGCCGACGTAAAAAGAAAGGAAACCTTGCGGCCCTAGGCAGCAGCACAGGTGCCTCTTGGCCCACTACCGGCAACACAATGTCCTCCTGTACCATAGGCCCTTCATCAGCACTAGAAGAAGAGTCATCATCCGATGATGATGATTCCATGCGAAGAGAAAACTCACTGCCTGAATCTTCTGCCACTTCCTGGGAGTCCGAATCGGACTCAGACTCTGAACCATGGTCCGAGGAAGACTCAAAAAGCAAACCAAGAACCTGCTGAGCAGTAATCCTGCGACTAGCCATTATCCTTACAAAGCAAGAAGACTGCACACACAAGTGAACAACAACCTACACTGTGCAAAGTAAGAAGTAAACAAGGTAAGGCTTTCACTAAAAGATAAATACAATCCAAAACAATTTCACTCTTACAAAATATAGCTACACTCACCAGCACCTACTCTGTTGAGACACAGCGAAAAGAAATGAAATCCCACTAGAAAGAAAAAAAGAAATGACATTAGAAAACAAAGTGCACATCAAACACTAATCCTGAAAAAAAAAACACAGAGCCACACAAACTGCTAGAGGTACAACCTTTTTCAAAAAGACAAACATCAAGGAGAAGTAGTACAAAATACATTCACTTACCAAGCACAAGCAACTACACAAGCTGCAAACAGACACGCAACCTACAACAATCCAAACAGCAAAAGCCTGGAACAAGACAAAAATAGAGAAGAAAAAAAAATTACTACCACATTTCACAAACAATATAACAATTAAAAAAACAACACACAAATTTGCCCCCCAAATTAAAATTCGGCCAGATGGGCCATCAATTAGGGCTTAGACCAAATGAGATTAGATGAGTTTTAACATCAAGACACTGGATAATTTTTTGAATTTTTGTAAAGTGCCTGACCACTTTGGTGCCAGTCAGTCTTTTGCTACTACCAGTACCCATATCACACAGGGGCAGTAAGGACATTCATACACCTTTTGTACGTGTGACACATACAAAACATTCACACCGCCAGCCGCCCATCACTTTCACACGCCCACATATCTGACATAGCAACTACAGAAAATGATGGACTGCGTAGAGTGTCACTCAACTAGCAGTGTGTGTAGTGACCAACAGAAAGTAACTACTCACACACCGCCAGCAGAGTTCCAGTCCACCCACACCACCATCCAAGCACCAGACCATGCACACCGCCAGCCAAACCCCACTCAGCGCACACCGACAGCCAAGTACCACTCCACGCACACCATCCAGCCAAGTACCACTCCCCACACACCGCCAGCCAAACACCACTCCCCACACACCGCCAGCCAAACACCACTCCACACACACCGCCAGCCAAGCAGCACTCCGTGCACAGACAGCAAAGTAGCACTCCAGCACACCACCAGCCAAGCGCCACTCCACACACACCGCCAGCCAAGCAGCACTCCGTGCACAGACAGCAAAGTAGCACTCCACGCACACCACCAGCCAAGCGCCACTCCACAC
This sequence comes from Lissotriton helveticus, assembly GCF_964261635.1. Lineage (NCBI taxonomy): Eukaryota > Metazoa > Chordata > Amphibia > Caudata > Salamandridae > Lissotriton > Lissotriton helveticus. The sequence goes on along the minus strand of NC_136073.1, from coordinate 32,100,307 downwards.
ACACCGCCAGCCAAGCAGCACTCCGTGCACAGACAGCAAAGTAGCACTCCACGCACGCCACCAGCCAAGCGCCACTCAACACACACCTCCAGCCAAGCAGCACTCCACGCACACCACCAGCCAAGCGCCACTCAACACACACCTCCAGCCAAGCAGCACTCCGTGCACAGACAGCAAAGTAGCACTCCACGCACACCACCAGCCAAGCGCCACTCCACACACACCGCCAGCCAAGCAGCACTCCGTGCACAGACAGCAAAGTAGCACTCCACGCACACCACCAGCCAAGCGCCACTCCACACACACCGCCAGCCAAGCAGCACTCCACACACACCGCCAGCCAAGCAGCACTCCGTGCAGACAGCAAAGTAGCACTCCACGCACACCACCAGCCAAGCGCCACTCCACACACACCGCCAGCCAAGCAGCACTCCGTGCACAGACAGCAAAGTAGCACTCCACGCACACCACCAGCCAAGCGCCACTCCACACACACCGCCAGCCAAGCAGCACTCCGTGCACAGACAGCAAAGTAGCACTCCACGCACACCACCAGCCAAGCGCCACTCCACACACACCGCCAGCCAAGCAGCACTCCGTGCACAGACAGCAAAGTAGCACTCCACGCACACTAACAGCCAAGCGCCACTCCACACACACCGCCAGCCAAGCACCACTCCGTGCACAGACAGCAAAGTAGCACTCCACGCACACCACCTGCCAGGCGCCACTCCACAAGCACCACCAGCCAAGCACCACTCACCGCCAGCCAAGCACCATCCAGCCAAGCGCCACTCCACACACACCGCCAGCCAAGCAGCACTCCGTGCACAGACAGCAAAGTAGCACTCCACGCACACCACCAGCCAAGCGCCACTCCACACACACCGCCAGCCAAGCAGCACTCCGTGCACAGACAGCAAAGTAGCACTCCACGCACACCACCAGCCAAGTGCCACTCCACACACACCGCCAGCCAAGCAGCACTCCGTGCACAGACAGCAAAGTAGCACTCCACGCACACTAACAGCCAAGCGCCACTCCACACACACCGCCAGCAAAGCACCACTCCGTGCACAGACAGCAAAGTAGCACTCCACGCACACCACCTGCCAAGCGCCACTCCACAAGCACCACCAGCCAAGCACCACTCACCGCCAGCCAAGCACCATCCAGCCAAGCGCCACTCCACACACACCGCCAGCCAAGCGCCACTCCACACACACCGCCAGCCAAGCAGCACTCCGTGCACAGACAGCAAAGTAGCACTCCACGCACACCACCAGCCAAGCGCCACTCCACACACACCGCCAGCCAAGCAGCACTCCGTGCACAGACAGCAAAGTAGCACTCCACGCACACCACCAGCCAAGCGCCACTCCACACACACCGCCAGCCAAGCAGCACTCCGTGCACAGACAGCAAAGTAGCACTCCACGCACAACACCAGCCAAGCGCCACTCCACACACACCACCAGCCAAGCAGCACTCCGTGCACAGACAGCAAAGTAGCACTCCACGCACACCACCAGCCAAGCGCCACTCCACACACACCACCAGCCAAGCAGCACTCCGTGCACAGACAGCAAAGTAGCACTCCACGCACACCACCAGCCAAGCGCCACTCCACACACACCGCCAGCCAAGCACCACTCCGTGCACAGACAGCCAAGTACCACTCTACACACACCACCAGCCAAGCGCCACTCCACACACACCGCCAGCCAAGCACCACTCTGTGCATAGATAGCCAAGTACCCCTCCACGCACACCGCCAGCCAAACACCACTCAGCGCACACCGACAGCCAAGTACCACTCCACACACACCGCCAGCCAAGCACCGCTCCACGCACACCATCCAGCCAAGTACCACTCCCCACACACACCACCAGCAAACATGCCCAAGGGGTCGCTTCCTAAAAACTTTGTGTTAGTGGGCATTTTCCGCCCCCCCTGGGGGCAAAACGGCAAAAAAAACAGGCCGATTTGCCCCCAGGGTGGACAGAAAAACAAAAACACAATCATGTCCACCTGGAAGCGACCCTTACCCAAGGGGTCGCTTCCCAAAACAAACACATTGCCCCAACAAAAATCCCTGGTTCTAGTGGGTAATTTCTGCCCCCCCTGGGGGCAAAACGGCCGAAAAACGGGCCGATTTCCCCCCAGGGGGGGCAGAAAAACGAAAACATACTCAGACCCCACCTGGAAGCGACCCTTGCCCAAGGGGTCGCTTCCTAAAAACTAAAATTACATCCCTGGTGTCTAGTGGGCATTTTCTGTCCCCCCTGGGGGCAAAACGGCAAAAAAAAACGGGCCGATTTGCCCCCAGGGGGGACAGAAAAACGTAAACAAAATAAATGGCCGCCATCTTTGTACAAATCTATATCCCTGGTGCTAGTGGGGAATTTCTGCCCCCCCTGGGGGCAAAACGGCCGAAAAAACGGGCCGATTTCCCCCCAGGGGGGGCAGAAAAACGAAAACATATTGCCAGCCAGCCTGGAAGTGACCCTTGCCCAAGGGGTCACTTCCTAAAAACTAAAAGTATATCCCTGGTGTCTAGTGGGGGCATTTCCGCCGCACAATCGCGACGCTGTGCGCGATCGTGAGGCAGAAATGCCCTGCAAAGAGACATCAGGGGAAAGGAAAATCTCTTTCCTCTCCCCTGATGCCTCTTCGCTGCCCCAAACCCCCGCCGGAGTCCCAAAACCTACCTTCTTCTGAAGCGCGCAGGAAGCAAATGGCTTCCCGAGCGCTGGGAATCCCTGATGATGTCAGCGCGCGCTGTGCGCGCTGACGTCATCAGGGATTACCATGGGGGGGGGCGGGGGCGGCAGCGGAAGCTCTTCCACTGCCGCCCCCAGCAAAACAATGACGATCTGAGAGCCTCGGGGGAGCGCCAGCGCTTCCCCCGAGGGTGGGGCTGATGACGAGCTGGCCTTGTCATCCGCGCAGGACAGGTAAGCGCGATGACGAGCCCAGCTCGTCATTAGCCCCGAAGGGGTTAACATGGGGAGTTGCGGCAGGTCGCAACCACTCGCATTGAGAAATCTGCTGCTTGCGTTCAGGATGTCTACTCAAGCGGCAGAAAGCAACAGCGCCCTCAGGCGTGGTGTGTAGTGCCATTTGTGCTGATTTTACAGCATGGGATAAACTCCTGGTGCTAAAAATCTGTGCGAGCTGCGTGACTTACCAGACTCCGCCTCTGGCGTCCCTCAACGGAGCATGGCAGAGTTTTTCCAGCATCTCGCGGAGTTCCACTGAGTAAAACTCCACGAACTCCACACAGGCATATACAGCACACACAGAATGTGTGGAATTGTTTCGGAACATGTCTAGGTGTAGGATTTTGTACTGGAAGGATATAATTCATCTCAAATCGTATTCTAGATAGCACACACACACCTCTGCACCATGGTGCAAAACTTGTGCTTGGTAGTGGACCGACAGTGTGTACATCAGCTTGTTGATAAGCAGTTTCTTTGGATGACCTTTTCTAACACTGCACGGTGTTAATCGCCTCTAAACCATTCAATGATTATCAAATAAAGAGGCAGGCGCTGGAAATTGGAAAGCAGGAAACAGGTTTTAATTCTCTCCGGAGCAGAACACGTCAGATCGGACAAAACAGGGTATCGTCTCGAGGTGCTCTAACCGCATCTCTGTGGCCTGGCCTCTTATACACAGGTTTATTGCTTTATTGTATACAACACATTCTTGGCAATACTTTGATGTTCGGAAAGACATCCTCGGAATCCCCGCTTCAGACCCGTTCCCACAAGTATCTACAGTAGAAGTCCCCACCCCAATCTCAGCAGGTGATGGCTATCGCGCAGCTGGACATTCCGCTGGGAACAGAAATATGTGCGATCGGTCGGATCTTGTGGTGTGAAGACATTGATTAATCTCAGCCCCCTTTGAAGAGAGGTGAGTTTCTACTGTAGGGGGCAATAAACTGCATCCGCAGGGCTAGGTGATGGCCTGGGATCAGCTCGGACAATCGGGCATGGAGGAAGGGGGTTATCAAAGGGGCCCGTTTGTGTGAAAGGGATGAAAGGGTATGTGGGTTCAGCACGGGATGTGGCTCCGGGGCTGGGTCGCGCTGAGGATGTTTCATGACTCTAACATGTGCTTGGGGGTTGTCAGCGCGCGGGGGATGATCGCAAGGTCGGGGAGACGGGCAGGCAAGCGGCAATGTTACGAGAGTGGCCACAGTCTCAAAATGGCTGCCGTTTACACGCTTGCAAAAGGGCCTAAGTGGGACAAGATGGCGCCGGTAATGTTCACTTCGCAATCTAATATTCAACAGTGTGCCCTTTGAACATTCCCCGACATCTTGCTAGTTTATGTCAATGTTCATTATGTGGTGGATCTCTGTCTCGTGCAATGCTTTCATATGTTCAAACTTATTGTCCAAAGTCTTAGGGCATATCGTATTCGCAAAAAGAGAGCACAAGGGCGGTATGCATTGTATCCCCAGGCAACACCCACATAATACAAAAACTGGCACCAATATTATTATCAATAATTTCCAGCCCCAGTCTTTCAAAGTAGTCCAGAACCAGCCTCCGAGTGTCCAGCCGTCTTGTTCCTTGTGGATTTCCGAAGATAGTCTGTGGAGGTGTTCTATTGCTTTGTAGACAGAAGGTGAATAGTCCGGGACAAAGGTGCAACAGCTGGCACCGATGATGCGGCATGCTCCTCCGCGGTCCGCCAGTACCACGTCGAGCACAAGGCGGTTCTGCAAAGCCACGAGGCGGACCGCCTGCAGCTCAGCTGTATTGTTAGGATGCCGGCCGTGATGTTCAATGCTGTTTCGACTGCTTGGGTTAGATGACGGATGGCTCGGCTGTTTGACATCGGGCCCCAGAAAGGAATGAGTCCCTTCGCAGCATCGAGGAACTGCGAAGAGGTGGAATCCGCTTGTTCTGTGTCCAATGAGCGCCTCTGCCTGTGGTATGCTGCCGGTGCCACATAGGTGGGGGAAGGACAAAGGAGATGTAGCAAGTGCCTCCCCATCCTTTAGGGAGCCAGGTGTAGGCTTTAGTTCCGCAGACGAAATACATGTTGGGGATGCCACAAATGAAGGGGGGTCAGCAGTATTCAACTTCCTTTTTATGGAGCAGGAGCTGTGGCCCACGATTTTTGTCCCATGGCCCTCGATGCAAACAAGGCCGGAGACATTTACCACAGACAGGGCCACAGTCAGAGTTGCAGCAGTCCGTTTGCGTAGGTATGAAAAAGTGGGTCTGGCTGGATTGTTGAATACCTGTATCTCGAGCCGTTCTTTCTCCGGAATGTCCATTTGGAGCGTTGTGATTGAGGTCTGGGGGCAAAATGGAGTGGAGGTTTTTTCGATTTTGCCCAGCCAGAACCCATCTTAGAAGTGTGAAATGGTTCGCCAGAAGTTGCATTGTCCTTGTAACTCTCTTGCAACAGTATCAGCCAGGCAAGGCAGGACCCATGAACGGAGAAAGGCGAAAGGATGAAGGGGATAGAATGTTCAGTTGCAAGTGGCAGCAGCCCACAGATCCAGCAGTTGGTGGCGTTGGCAGCGAGGTTGTGCTGGTGTAGTAATTGTACAAAGGAATTGTTCCAGAACTCCTTGCGTCTTTCTTGGAGCTGGGGTGGAAGTGAAATGAGATAGTGTTCTCTTTTGGTGGTGGGTTGCACAGTGGGTATCAAAGTCTTATGGGCAGGTACACTTTCTTCCACGATCCAGAAGGTGGCCATGAGGAGGAGGCATAAGAGAAAAGAAATGAAGAGGGCAATTGTCATTGTTTTATGCAGCGTTTCAGTCTTGGGACTTTTACAGTGGATCTTCGGACGTTCGGTTGCTTCCATCATCTTCATGCCGGGAGCTTCCATCACCTTCAAGAGAGCCCGGTAGCGGGCAGAACCACACACTTTGTCTGACGTCTCTCCTGGTAACCTTTGTAGTGTTAGCTACCGCTCTGAGACTGTTGACTCAGTTAGTGGCCTGCTTTGCCGGAGCCCTCTCCTTTCGTCGTAAGTTGTACCCTTCCCTGGATGGCACAGTGGGATCGGGAAACTTTGCCAATTCGAGTGTCTCTGTGTCAGGGTAGCAACTCAAGGCTGGTCTGTCTTTGCTCAGGAGCTCTTCTTGGGTGTCCACATCTTCATTTGTCGTCAGAGTCGGTGATATTTTCTTGCAGTGATGTGCATGCAGCCAGTTTCGTTTTCCTTCCACTCGGAGTGCAGTTCGGGTGGTGATCAAGACTTGCCAGGGGCCCGTCCACCTGGGTTCCAGACTCTTCGTCCTCTGAAAGTTGCGGATTAGGACAAACTCGCAGGGCTGGATGTCGTGTCCGGGGCCCATGGATGCGTCTGGGGTGGCTTGCTGCACCTGTTGGTGAATAACAGTTAGTGTTTTTGTCAAGTTATGTAGGTAATCAGACATTAGGATGTCTGGGACATCATGGATTGATGCTGGTTTCGGCGCTGCCCAGATATTCATGGGTCGGCCAAATATGACTTCATAAGGGGTTAGGTGGTGCTTGGTAGGAGTGGAGCGCATGGACAGTAATGCCAGTGGGAGGGTGTCCGGCCATTTCAGCCCTGTGGTGGCAACTATTTTTGCTAGTTTGAGTTTCAGTGTGGCGTTATGTCGTTCCACTAGGCCTACAGCTTGGGGGTGGAAGACCGAGTGGAATTTCTGTTTTACACCCAACCCTTTCAATATGAGTTGGATAACTTCGGCTACAAAGTGGGGGCCATTGTCACTCCACAAAATCCGACAAAGGCCGTAGCTTGGGAAGAATTCCTTCAACAACACTTTAGCAGTAGTGATGGCAGTGTTGTCTCGAGTGGGATAGGCTTCCACCCATTTGCTGAACGCACACACGATGACAAGCACGTATTTCAAACCATGGCACCTTTCTAGCTGAATGTAGTCCATTTGAAGGACTTCGAAGGGATGGTCAGGGACCACAAGCCCTCCCCGGGGTACTACAGTCCCTTTCCCCGGGTTGTGTTGTAGGCATATCAGGCATTGTTGAACCAGGCGTTTCGCTGCGTCAGCTATTTTGTCATTATGCCAAATTTTAGAAACAAGCTCAGTCATGGGGGCAGATCCTATGTGTGCAGGGGAGTGTGCCATGGTCAGTACAGGGATCAGATAGGAATTGGGTAATAGCCATTTGTTTGTGTCTTTCGTCCGACAGCAGCCTTCATCGTCTTTTAGTCCCACCTGTGCCCATTCAGTCAGTTCCTGTGGTGTGCTAGTCGTTTGAATGTCTTTTATGGTCTCTCTAGCGTCTTTCCATTTTTCTGCTTGAGACCGAGTTACGTATATGCTGGTTGTCGTCCTATTCTCAGCTGTAGGTCGAGCAGTGATGTCAGCTAGTGCATTTCCTTGTCCTACAATGTCTGTGACTTTCTTGTGTGCCTGGCACTTGATTACCGCTAGTTGTTTGGGGAGGAGAACTGCTTCGGTCAGGGCAGAGACTAGGTCTCCATGTAGGATCGGTATGTCATGTGAGGTCAGGAATCCCCTCTCCTTCCAAAGGAGCCCAAAGTGATGAACCACCCCGAAGGCATACTGGCTGTCCGTGTATATGTTAGCGTGTCGTCCCTGCTGCTAGGACGCATGCTCGTGTGAGGGCAATCAGTTCTGCTGCTTGTGCGGATCGCTGCGTGATGCGAGCTGTCTCAACAACAGTTCGGGCCGTGGTAACAGCGTATGCAGCGGAAGTGGTACCGTCGGGGAGTTTAATGCATGAACCATCCACCCACAGTTCACCGTCAGGTTCTGGGAAAGCAGTATCTCGAAGGTCTACTCTGCTCCTAGTCTGTTCGTCAGTGAGGGTCACACAGTCAATTTCAATTTCAATTTCATGAAGCTTTATTCGGTGCATTCACAAGTAATGACCATAAAAGCAAACAAGCAAAATGTTAACAGTAGAGAAACACATAAGTTAAAAAATTACATGAAGAATTTAAAAAATCATACTCTTCCTGAGTTGAATAGACTTACATAAAAGCGTTGCAATAAAAAAACATTTGTCCGGCGAGTTCAGTTCATAGATCATATTCATGGCATCCTCACACAGTCATGGAGGGGAGTGACATTGGGGTCATTCTCGGGTAAGGGTAGCAAGGTTGCTGGATTCAGAGTGGTGCACCTTTTCAAAGTTATGTGGGGTGCCAGTAAAGTCAGTTCGTACCCAGTCAGTCGTGCGCTAGTCAGATGTTGTGTTCTGGTTTGGTTCAGAAGGGTGTCAACGGAGTGAGGTACTAGCACGGTGAGGGAATTAGAGAGTACAATTCCTTCACTCTGTCGTATGGAGACCGCAGCGGCAGCTACGGCTCGAAGGCAGGCAGGCAAACCTCTGGCTACAGGGTCAAGAGTGGCAGAGAAGTAGGCACAAGGGCATTGTTTGAAGCCAATGGATTGTGTTAGGACAGATAAAGTGCATCCCTCCCTTTCGTGAGTAAAAAGGGAAAAAGGCTTGGAATAGTCTGGGGTTCCTAGAACGGGAGCTGAACAGAGGGAATCTCGTAATTCTTTGAAGGAAGATTGGCAGTCCGGGGTCCAAGGGAGTGGGAAGGGGACATCTTTGGCCAGGAGGGAAAGTAATGGCTTAACAATGAGGCTGAAGTTTGGCAACCACTGTCGACAGAAGGAGGTGAGGCCTACCAGAGAGCGGACTTGCTTCTGGGTCTTAGGGACGGGAGTTTCCAAAATGGTCTGAATTCTGTCGGGCGTAAGTTTCCTCCCTTCTTTAGACAAGAGGTGGCCTAGGTATGTTACTTGGGGCTGGCAGAACTGTAATTTCTCCTTGGAAACCTTGTGACCATTCTCTGGAAGGAAATGTAGGAGCTGGATGGTGGCTGGATGGTGGCTGTGACTGCAAGTGGAGCGGTGTAAGCTGCTAGGAGGATGTCATCTACATATTGTATAAACACCACTCCATCCGGCAACTGGACTGCGTTCTAGCTGTCTCTTGAGGGCCTGACTATAAATGCTGGGACTTTCAGTGTAGCCTTGGGGTGCTCGACAAAATCTGTACGAGCGGGATTTTAGGGTAAATCCGAAAAGGTAACGGCTGTCTGGGTGGATAGGGATAGAGAAGAAGGCGTTCTTGAGATCAATGACAGTGAAAATGGTGGCAGTGGACGGGATCAAGGTCAGAATGGTGGTGATGTCGGAGACCACGGGGTATTGTGGCACAACTACTTTATTAACCTCCCGCAGGTCGATGATGAAGCGGTACGCTTTCTCATCTCCCTCTCCTTGCTTCTTGATAATCGGTAAGATAGGGCTGTTACAAACGTTGCTGACCACCTCTTCTACCACTCCTGCATCCACTAAGGATTGAATAATCTCTACCAATGCCTTCTCGCCTTCGGGTGATATCCTATATTGTGGGAGTGTTGGGAGTGTTGCGTCCTGTCGTACAGTTATATGCACAGGATCAGTCATCATTCGTCCTACGTCTGAGTCGGTCTTTGCCCATAAGTACGGGGGTAAGGTGTTGAGTAATGATATGTCGGCGTCAGTCACAAAGAACATGTGTCGTGTTGGACAAGGTCTGAGCAGATTTGGGTTGTCGTATAAAATGACATTCGGAAATGTTTCAACAAGTCAAGACCCATAATGGCATCGGGGGTGTTGGAGCAGAGTAGGAATGTCATGTCAGTGGCGTTAACTTGTTTTCCAAAGCAAAAGGGATTGGTGTGGACAAGGGATAAGCGGAGGGCGTTCCATCAAAACCTATCGATGTTACGTGTGAGCCAGACAAGGGTGCCCTTGGAATCAGTCGTTTAGATAAAGCACTACGTGTTGCTCCGGTGTCTACCAAAAATGGAGACTTCGTGCCTAGGACCTTAGCGGTGACATAAGGGCCTTGCTGGTCAACATAGAGCTCAACTGGATCCCTCCCTTGCCTTTGGCAGTCCTATGCAAAGTCGTACCTGTTGTCATAATCAGACTGTTGGCACTGGTTCTGTTGGGGGCGGTCAAATGTGTTCGTTTTACCGGGCCTTTCGTCGCTATTGTCATTCGTGTACCCTCGCCCACGTCCTCTATTTCTTGGTTCGTTCGTGGAGTCCCTCGTCTCCTTATTTCTGATCATTTCTAGCAGAATTGGGCACTGGAATTTCCAATGTCCGAGTCCTTTACAGAACGCACACTGGTTTTCACTCAAATCTCTACGTCCAGCGTAGGATGTGGGTGCATTATCTCTAGGAGGCGGGTTTCTAGGGGCATTCGGTTGGTAATTTCCTTTGTAGGGTTCCTTTCCTATAGTCACTCCCTGCAACTGTGCAATCATAACTCTCTCTTTGAGGTCTTTCTTCTTTTTCTCTGATGCCCTATCATTTTCGTTCTTTTGATGCTCATAGTACTGGGCCATCTGAAGGATAGCCGCGGGTTTGGAGGCCGCCCAACTACTCTCGCTAGTCTGCAGTTTCTGTGAGACTTCCCGTAACAGACCTTTAACATAATTTTGGACAAACAGATGATGTCCGGTTGCAGTGGTCATGTCCTAACCACTATAGTCAGAAAACACCGTCTTGAATCGAGAAAAGTATTCGGAGACATCTTCTTGGGGTTTCTGACGGCAAGCCGTTACGATCGACCAGTCTACCTTTTTCCCAGGGATTCGTGTCTTTAGTTTTTGAACGATTTTGTCTGGAAGTTCTAAAATAGCTTTTAAGGGTTTCTGTCCAGGATCTCGTTGTTTATCTATGCCATCGAGTTGTATCCAGGTATGTCCGAACAGCTCAAGGTGGTCGACTTTCCGGATTTGCTTCCACACATCAGCTGGTAGACATAACCCGAAAAACAAGTCGATGTCTGCTAAGGTCATGATTGCTGAACCTAGGACCGTACCTAGTTCTGTATAAAAGGCTGTGGGGTTCTTCCGTAAGTCCGGTAAGGTTTTTCGGAATGTCAGGATGTCCTGTCGATCCCAGGGTTGGTATACACAGTTATAAACCACCCTTCCCTTTGCGTCCTGATGGTTAATGTCATTCGTTCAAGAAACACCAAGAGAGGAAGGGTTAGAGTAGACACTCCTATACCCCACAACTTATTTACTAAACAACTAAGGAGTGACTTTGAAAACACTAGAGTGACTGAGCTAGTCTCTAGTTTCATAAAAAATACAAATTATAACACCCCCCGTGAACCAAAGATGCCTATTGGAAGAAAAGATTCTTTCTTTGTAAAAGGACCCTCACTCACCACTAGTTGGTGACATGCTTCATCATTGGGTCCCCGCTGGGGTGGCCGAATGCCTCCCCAGCGTGCTACAACACCTGTGTTACAGCGGAGCTGGATGTGTTGAGTGCAACAGTGCTCTAAATGAATTGTGGAATTAACTGTGAGTGTAAGTTAAAAAATACAAGGTTGAAACCCAAAAATATTTTAATATAGGTCAACCCGTATTATTAAAAACAGTGAAGGCGGACCGACTAGGTTCTAATTTAGGAAAACCTGTGTCCTTTGATCAGTGGTCAACATGTTTCTGCTGTTCTATATGCGTATTCGCTCAGCATTCGTCAGGACCTAAAAGTAGAAAGAGAGGCCACCGGTGGTGTGTGCTCACTAAGGCGCACCCTCCCGTGAGGCTCTATATGTGAAAAATTAGAAAAAAATGATTTGTTAACTCACGGTTCTTGTCCGTGGCAGCTCACTGAGTATCACAGGAGCGAAAAAATCGTAATGACCGGGAGATAAATACTCCTTGGAAACTGACGGCGCGGGAAAACCTTCACGCGATGTCAGATTCGGACAAACGCGACTCCCCGCCTGGCACGGACAAGAACCGTGAGTTAACAAAGAATTCTTTTCTAATTTTTCACATATAGAGCCTCACGGGAGGGTGCGCCTTAGTGAGCACACACCACAGGTGGCCTCTCTTTTTACTTTTAGGTCCTGACGAATGCCGAGCGAATACGCATGGGACAAGATGGCGCTGGTAATGTTCGCTCCGTAATCTAATATTCAACAGGTGGGTAAATCTCATTGTGATGGCAGGAGGATCACTGGCTCGGCTGTGGTGGTCCTCCCGCCATCATGAGACCCCAAGTTCCTTTTTCAAAATTTCCAGGAAATTATATAGTTTAGGGGAATGTTTACCAATAGAACTGTTAAAAGATTTATGCTGACCCTCGATGACATTGCTTGTCTTTGCACCTTCTTCCAAGCAGGTCGAGGAGTTGTCCCATCATTTTATCGCAAATAATTATTTCCTCCTGTGACAAAACCTGCTTAGATAGCAATCCATGTATCTTCAAGATAATTTCAAAGGGGTGCCAATTTTCCGTCATTTTGTGTATAAAAAAAAATCAGATTGTATAATTTATGTGTAGAAGTCATCCACGCAATCAAGAGGTACAAAACACAAAGCTGTTTGAATTGTAATTTACTATTTGACATTCAGTTTTTAGCTAAGGATGTTTTTTTGGTTTTTCCAACATCCCTGAGAGAAATGAGGAAAATTCCTTGAATTGGGGTTTTTGGATAAAGTTTAACAACAGTGTCATTTAAAATTGAAAGTCAATTATTATTTTTCTAGGACGTTTGTTAATAGTTTTCAATTTGACAACTTACAAAAATTCAGTGCAAGTTTAGGATTGCTTGTTAGGGAGTAAACTGTAGATTAGCAGGACTGTAGTGTGATTAATGTTAGCATGCATTAGGTAAATTTGGGTGTGGATTTAAGGATTGCCGTCCATCATCTAGATTTTAATCTTTTGAAGGGTTACAGTTTTATGAAGGGTAGCAAAGAAAAGTGCACAATTTTGAAGCTTTTTGCTGTCATCGAGAAGGAAAGGTTCATAGTTGAAAGTTTCAGTTAGTTCTGGGGTTGTTAATAGAGTAGGTAGGTGGGTTGTTAGTTGGATATTACTCGCCTGGTTTTGATGTTGCAGCATCTTTTTTAAATCTGGGATAGTGGGCCTACTCCTAGCAGCATGCATGGGGATGCTCGGGCTGCCTCTCTTAATATTGACCCACAGGGTTCATAGTGGATGTGATGGTGGATGTGGTGGTTGTGATGGTGGTGGATGCGGTGGATGTGGTGGTGGTGGATGTGGTGGTGGAAGTGGTGGATGTGTTGGCAAGTGTTTTAATGTGCTGGACAATTTCTCTAGCTTCAAACTCCATTGCAGAGGCAGAGCGGTTATGCTCAGTCGAATTTAGAAAAATGCTTTATTTCGATAAAAACATATCTTAAAAGCATGAGCATAGAACAATACTTTAACATCATAAAAGAAATCCATTTTTCGTCAACATGAACACCGAGGTGCCAACTTCTTACAATTTTTCTTAAAAGTACATATTACATCACAGATAAAACGCAGAGTAGAAAAATACAACTGCTCTCACATAAAAGTAAAATCACAGATTAAATATTTTCTGCTAGCCTTTTCGATCTGATGGACCAGGCCCACCTCAAAAACTTTGACAAACCACATACATACAACAATCGAGAATCTGATTTAAAAATGCGCAGCGCTACAGAACGGTGTCTAGTACCCATTTCTCTACATAACGGTTTGAGCCAACAGTTCCTCTGTGATTTATATGCCAGACATGCGAACAGGATGTGTGCCAATGATTCTATTCTAGACTTGCAGTATGGGCAAAAAGGGGATGTTTGAAAAGGGACTTTCCAGCGGGCAGTCAATTCACGTATTGGTAATATGCCAACCCTAAATTTGAAGTACAAAGCCCTATGGAAGGGCTTCTGAATAATGTCAAGGTAGGGTTCACAAAAAGTAACATCCTTGGTCCTCAAGAAGTCATCGGTTATTCTGCCTAATTTGGGATCAGAGTTGTGTTTACTAGATACCCAACTCCAATAAAGTTTCTTCAATACTGCTTTTGGCGGGGCAGATCTATTTTCCCATGCATCATTGAGGCCCAAATCACAAAGCAAGGATTTAACATCTTTAAGCCACTTGATTTTATGCCAACCCATCATAGACATTACTTCCGACAGGCCCTCCGCATACTTTGCTAGCTCCGGCACTCGCCACAGCCGAGCCCATAGTAAGAGCGGTCGGACTTTTGCCAGGTCATTAATCGAATGACACCCCAATTCAAGTAACAATGGGATCGTAGGGGTGCTCTGGGGGAGTGCCATTATATCTTTAAGGAATTTATTTTCAGCAAAATCACCAAGTGAAACATCCGACCTTTGTAACGGGTTTAGAAGTACTGCACACACCTTCAACGACTATTGGGGTCAGTAAGTCTCTCCTTACAAAAATGGCACCTGCCATATTTAAGGAGTTTATTGCCTCTCTTAGAAAGGATATATGGTGCTTGTCTTTCAGTTTCCTTGGTTTGCTGATCTGAAAGAAAAAAACTACATTGTTTTTATGTTTCCTAAATATTTTACATCCGGTGCTTTAACCCCTTCCGCGCTCATGACGAGCTCGTCATGTAATGCGGCTTTTGAAAAAACGCAGCGCGCAGCGGGAAAACCGCTAGCGTGCATGCTGTTAACCTGTGAAAAGATGATTTTTTATCTGGTATGGATGGAAAACATAAAGTATTGCATATTTTCTTGGCTGTGTTCAGCACCTTCCTTGATTTTGCCCTGTATGGAGTTGGGAATAGTAAGTCTGTCTTGTTCCAGTGTCCAGCACCTTCCCAGAGTTTGCCGTGGCTGGAGTTGGGAATAGTATGTTTGCCCCCCGTCCAGTGTCCAGCACATACCCCGAGTTCGCCCTCGTGGAGGTGGGAATAGTAAACCTGCCCCCGTCAGTGTCCAGACCATTACCCAAATTTGTCCTTGGTGGAGGTGGAAATAGTAAATCTGCCCCCTTCAAAGTTCCGTACCTTCCCCAAGTTTGCTCTGTCTGGAATTGTGAATAGTATATCTGCACCCCTTCTAGATTCTAGCAACTGCTCCGCGTTCGCCCTGGTGTTGGTGGGAATGGTAATCTGTCCCCCTTCAGTGCCCAGCACCTTCCCCGAGTTTGCCGTGGCTGGAGTTGGGTAGCATTAATCTGCTCCCTTCCAGTGTCCAGCACCTTTCCGGAGTTTGCCCTGGCTGGAGTGTAGAATAGTAAATCTGCACCTCCCGGTTCAGTGTCCAGCAGCTTCATCGTGCTTTTGCTGGCTGGAGCTGGGAATGGTAAATCCACCCCACCCCACCCTCCCCCCATCATTCAGTATCCCCAGCGCCTTAATTGTGTTTTTCCTGGCTGGAGCTGGGAATGGTAAATCCACCCCACCCTCCCTCCCCCCATCATTCAGTATCCAAAGCACCTTAATTGTGTTTTTCCTGGCTGGAGCTGGGAATGGTATATCCACCCCACCCTCCCTCCCCCCATCATTCAGTATCCCCAGCACCTTAATTGTGTTTTTCCTGGCTGGAGCTGGGAATGGTAAATCCACCCCACCCTCACTCCCCCCATCATTCAGTATCCCCAGCACCTTAATTGTGTTTTTCCTGGCTGGAGCTGGGAATGGTAAATCCACCCCACCCTCACTCCCCCCATCATTCAGTATCCCCAGCACCTTAATTGTGTTTTTCCTGGCTGGAGCTGGGAATGGTAAATCCACCCCACCCTCCCTCCCCCCATCATTCAGTATCCCCAACACCTTAATTGTGCTTTTCCTGGCTGGAGCTGGGAATGGTAAATCCACCCCACCCTCCCTCCCCCCATCATTCAGTATCCCCAGCGCCTTAATTGTGTTTTTCCTGGCTGGAGCTGGGAATGGTAAATCCACCCCACCCTCCCTCCCCCCATCATTCAGTATCCCCAGCACCTTAATTGTGTTTTTCCTGGCTGGAGCTGGGAATGGTAAATCCACCCCACCCTCCCTCCCCCCATCATTCAGTATCCCCAGCACCTTAATTGTGTTTTTCCTGGCTGGAGCTGGGAATAGTAAATCTTCTCTCATTTTCAGTGTCCAGCACCTTTCCCAACTTTGACATCACTCTAGTCATAATATCCAATCTGCCCCCTTCACTATCAAGCTTCCCTCAGAAGTACCTTATACATCTTATAATTAATGTGGAAATAAATTATTTTAAACATACTTCAGGAAAAAATATATATTTTTGCCCCTTGTAATCCAAGGAATCAATTGCTTGTGTCTGAAAAAAGTACAGTTCTTCAGGAATTGTTTGAAGGTCTACAAAATTATTAATTTGAAAATTAACATAAAAAATTAACATGGGGAGAGGATGTAGCCTAACGGCTAGAGCGATCGACTTCGAAGCGGCGGAACCGGGTTCGAGTCTCAGCAATGACGCTCAACATCCTGTGATTCTAGGCAAATCACCAAGTCTCCTCGTGCCTAACAAAAAAAAAAATGAATGCGTCCATCTGTAACGAAACTGGTGCTCATGTAAAACTCTCTGATACCTGATATCTTCGGGTCTAGTTTGCGCTATATAAAACTCCCATACTTTTTTAGGTCTCGCCTGTCAATGCGAATGCGCATTGAGCAGAGCGAGACTATAGGGGCTTAAACAGAGCTTACCTAGACTGGCGATTTGATGCAGTGCATGTGCACTTTTAACTCAATGCGCAAGCGCAATTAGTTAAAATGTGCGTGCACAGCATCAAATCGTCAGCTTGGTGCCGCCAGCAGCTCTTCCCGCTCCGCCCCCTGCTGCATCAAAGGCTTTGTGCTCTGCCTCAGCCCAGCCATTCTCCTCCCCTAATTACCCCCTGCTGCATCTAAGGCTTTTTCACGGCCGGCCGGCCGTGCTTTCAGTTTCACGGCCAGCCGGCCGTGTCTCCTTTTATTTTTTCATTAATTGAATGCGCACACAGCTGCAAAGGTCTGCGCCCTCCGTCACTGGTAATCTCCCCATCTCTTGCCCACAACGAATGGATAACCAACATGTATAAAACCTCCTCATGAGTGCTGCAAAGCCCACGGCCCCATTCCCCTCCGACAAACTTTAAGAAATCCAGGAATGCTGCTGATTTCATCTCAGTCGTTAAGAGCCCGCAGCGTCTCAGAACCAGCTTGCTTTTTTTTAGTCATGCCATAAGTATGCGCTATATCCACATCCACATCCAACACCACATCCACATCCACCACCACTTCCACCACCACATCCACCACCACCACCACCACATCCACCGCATCCACCACCACCACCACCACCACATCCACCACACCCACCACCACTACATCCACCACATCCACCACTACTACATCCACCACCCCATCCACCACCCCCACCCCATCCACCACCACCGCATCCAGCATCACCACATCCACCGCATCCACCACCACCACATCCACCGCATCCACCACCACATCCACCACCGCATCCACCATCACCACCACATCCACCACCACATCCACCACCACATCCACCATCACCTCCACATCCACCATGACATCCACCGCCACATCCACCACCACCACATCCACCACATGCACCACCACCGCATCCACCACATGCACCACCACCGCATCCACCACCACATCCACCACCACATCCACCACCACATCCACCACCACCACATCCACCACATCCACCACATCCACCACCACATCCACCACCACATCCAACACATCCACCACCAATTCCACCAGCACCGCATCCACCACCACCACATCCACCGCATCCACCACCACCACATCCACCACATCCACCTCCACATCCACCACATCCACCACCACATCCAACACATCCACCACCACTTCCCCCACCACCGCATCCACCACCACCACCACTGCATCCACCACCACCACATCCATCGCATCCACCACCACCACATCCACTGCCTCCACCACCACATCCACCACCACATCCACCATCACCTCCACATCCACCATGACATCCACCGCCACATCCACCACCACATCCACCACTTAAAACCACCACCGCATCCACCACATCCACCGCATCCACCACCACCACATCCACCGCATCCACCACCACATCCACCACCAGATCCACCATCACCTCCACATCCACCATGACATTCACCGCCACATCCACCACCACATCCACCACATCCACCACCATCGCATCCACCACCACATCCACCACCACATCCACTACCACATCCACCACCACATCCACCACCACATCCACCACCACATCCACCACCACATCCACCGCCACATCCACCACACCCACCACCACCACATCCACCACACCCACCACCACTACATCCACCACCACCACATCCATCATCACCTCCACATCCACCATGACATCCACTGCCGCCACATCCACCACCACCACATCCACCACATGCACCACCACTACATCCACCACATGCACCACCGCCGCATCCACCACCACATCCACCACCACATCCACCACCACATCCACCACCACATCCACCGCATCCACCACCACCACATCCACCACATCCACCACCACATCCACCACCACATCCAACACATCCACCACCACTTCCACCACCACCGCATCCACCACCACCACCACCACTACATCCACCACATCCACCGCATCCACCACCACCACATCCACCACCTCCACCACCACATCCACCACCACATCCACCATCACCTCCACATCCACCATGACATCCACCGCCACATCCACCACCACATCCACCACTTCAACCACCACTGCATCCACCACATCCACCGCATCCACCATCCACCGCATCCACCACCACATCCACCACCACATCCACCATCACCTCCACATCCACCATGACATTCACCGCCACACCACTCCATCCACCACCACATCCACTACCACATCCACCACCACATTCACCACCACATCCACCACCACATCCACCGCCACATCCACCACACCCACCACCACCACATCAACCACACCCACCACCACTGCATCCACCACCACCACCACTCCATCCACCACCACCACCGCATCCACCATCACCACATCCACCGCATCCACCATCACCACATCCACCACCACATCCACCATCACCACCACATCCACCACCAAAAAAAAAGTATGCATTTTAGGGCTGTGATGTAAGGGATATGGGGTGGGGAGGTCTATAAATACTCCCATATTAATTATAATACTTGAGTATTAATTGTTGATTGTAATAGAAAATATAAAAAAAGTTTTAAACATATACATCTACTTTTTTCAAAAGTTAAAATGTATTTACCTACATTTAAATAAAAAAAATACATTTATTGCAAACATTATTTCAAAAATCAACATTACACAATAGTACCAAACCAAAACAATATGTAAATATTTCAAATAATTTTATTACATGTATTTTGAAAAATACAAGTATAAAAAATTTCTTAATGGATAACAAATATTTGTATTTAGTTGTAATAATACATTTTGACTATTTTACAGGACAACTAAAGTGCATTAAAAAACTTTTCACCATGTTTTTCCATTCATTTCAATAGGATAAATAGCCCTTTTTTAGTTTTCAATTTTTAGGTTGATGTGCTTCAATGTTCACCTGTTTCTACAATCAGAGGAGCATGGGGATGAAGATAAGAAGCAGGGAGAATATGCGGTTAGGTAAGATTGAGTTTATTTTTTTAAAACATCATATATGTTAGGCATTTTTTTATTGTAAGGAGAGAGATGAAGGGAGGCATTTAGATATTAAATGATGTGTACATGGATGTAATGTTTCTTTCAACCAGTTCTCCTTCCCCATAAAGTTTGTGTTCACATACGCACATCGTGATGGTTAGTATTTATTTTAATTGCAGGTTTTAAAAAACATGTAATCAAATTTCAATACTTCTTTTCTAAACCTAGATAAAAAGTAAAAATGTTCTGATCGCTTTTTTAAACAGTGCTTTTCTATGTATGAAGAAGACAATGATTAAAAAGAGAAAAGACTTTATTTTACGAAGTAATTTTATTCTCTTGGCTCATGGATGTTGTTTTTTAAAAATAGTAGGACATTTTTTGGGGGTATTTTTGGGCTTTGGAGATATTTTTGGTCCATTGAAGAAGGTCTTTAGTATTTTGTATTCTGTTTTTATTCTTTTTTATTTATTTCTGGTTTTGGATAGCAGTTACATATAATGGACTATTGGATTACTTGAGACTTTTGATGAATGTTTAATTAAAAAAAATATCAAAAGTTAAGGAAAGAAGAAAAAATATTCATACTTTTCAATGATAATTTAAAAAATGCCAATTTATTTAAAATATTTTGTTCAAAGAGGAGAGTAATGATTAATAGTGTAAAATGTATGCAATGTTTTCCAGGTCGTCTTAACATCTCTACATAGAAAACTGTTTTGTAGGCCAATAATATTTCAGACATTTCTTTACTGTTTTTTGGAACCTCGAAGATTCAGACTACCTGTTAAAGATTGTGCCTTTAATTCAACAACAACGGCTTGAGGAGATCAGTTCACAGCCTCACTTCACTTTCGGTTTCGTTTCTCCTGCGCACTGTCTCTATCTGCGAGGTGACTGTTGATCCGGCTGGCTCCGAGGCTAGCTCATTGAGCTTTGAGCTAGCGACAGTTTGGCTGTGGACTCAAATTGACCCAATTTTGCCTCCGGTATTCTTGTGTGTGAATTTTAAGCAGCCATTTGGACTACATCCCAAGCCTCCCTTCGGGGCACCCGGCTCGCCATGACAGGCAAGCCCGAGGGTGAAAAACGGAAAGTCAAGACCACTATCCGCGGAGGCTCAACCCAGACGAATGTCATGGATCGCTACACACTTTCTAAAGGATCCCCTGGTAGTACACCTAAGGCCCGGGAGGTGGCTGCCGACGATCTTGCTGTATCGGCGGACTTAACGCTACAGGACGTGATGGGCGCCATTGCTGGCATTCAGTCTTCCACTGGCCAACAATATGAAGCCCTGGCTCTGAAGCTGGACACGGTGGCCATTGATGTCAACCTCATTCAAACTGATTTGGCCAAGACGAACGAGAAGGTGAAGTCACTGGACCTAAAGACATCCAGCCTTACAACGGATGTGTCCGACTTCGGTGTCAGCGCGCTTTATAAATACAGCATAAGATAAGATAAGATAAGATAAGACTTGCAAACTGAAGTGCGCAACCTTAGAACTGCCAATGACTTTTTTGCTCGTCGCCTGGAGGATTTTTAAGGCCGTGCGCGGCGCAACAACGTGCGCATTATTGGGGTCCCGGAAGATTCTAGTTCACTCTCCACTGATCTTTGAGTGGAGGACCTCATTCTCAATCATCTTGCACCCAAGGGCCTGAGCAAATTCTTTGCCATCGAACGTGCACACAGAGTGCCAGAGGGACAGGCAAAGCCCGGTTTTACCCCCCGTCCGATTATTGCACGGATCTTCAACTTCAGAGATCGCGACGCCATTCTGCAGGTGGCACGGACAAGCGGCCCTACGCAGTTCGAGAACGCTGCCGTGAATTTTTATCTGGACTTTTCCCAATCGGTCCAGAAACAACGAATGGGATTTCAAGGGGTGAAACGGCGACTAAGAGACATGGAATTGAAATACCCGATGTTATTCCCGGCCCGACTGCGTGTTGAATACAACAATCGAACATTCTTCTTTGTCAGGCCTGAGGAGGCGAGTGATTGGTTGGACACTTTGCCGGCTCGCCGTGCTGGCCAGGAACATGCTGGTGGTGCTGAGGGGGGACTAATGGACCAAGAATGACTATGGCGCCTGTGTCCGGAACACTATTCAAAGTGAACAGCTGAGGTTCACTGACTTCTTTGATCATTCCCTTCGTATCCTGGGAAGTAGCGGGATGGCGGGACCCTTTCCTCCCCTGGGGTTTTCTTTGTGTAGATTAGTTCCTTGTTTGTAAATGTTAGGGCGACAGGCACACTGCAAATTGGGGTGGCTTCCGAGTCTGTGCAGGGGTGCAGGGTGGGGGGGAGTTGTGTTGGGAACCTTGGGGGGAGGGAGGGACATGTTTTGGGATTGTTTGTTTTTTCTTTTTCAAGGCAAAGTACTTTCACTATTATAGACATTGGTGTGACGCTCGTTTTGCGATGGGAGTTCATTGTTGATCTGGATGGGGTAGAGGGTTGAGGGTATTATGCTGGAATGTGAATGGGTTGGGTGATCGGATAAAGAGAGGGGTGGTTATGCAGCTTTTACGGCGCCTCTCGCCTGACGTCGTTCTGCTACAAGAGACACACTTGATAGGGAATACTTGTCACGCTCTTAATAGACGGGGTTATCATCTTGCTGCCCATTCTGGGTTTACATCTAGTTCTAGAGGAGTGGGTATTTTGCTTAGGGCTTCCCCCCCCCTCGAGGTTGATGATGTGATCCTTGATGCCAGGGGTCGATATGTTGCACTTGTTGGGCGGTGGGAGGGGAAAACAATTTCGTTGGTGTCGGTATATGTCCCTCCGGGCTTACAATCCACGACATTCACTGACCTGGGGCGGATGGTTTTGGGTCTCCCGGAGGGTGTTTTGATATTGGGTGGTGATTTTAACTCCGTCATTTCTGGCAGAGCAGATCGCTATCCGCCCCGAGACCTTCCTGCTGCGCAATCCTGGTTGGGTGACTTCCTGGAAACATTGGGGCTTATAGATTGTTGGAGACTAATGCATCCAGAGCAGACTCAGTTTACTTTCCATTCGGGAGCCCATGGTAGTCTTCATGGTAGTCTTTCTACATTGGATTATATCCTGATACCGGCTGCCCTGTCCCCTTCGATTGGAGAGATTAGACACTTGGCCCGGGGTATATCGGACCATTCCCCTATTTGGTTTCATTTTAATCTTAACATAGGCGCTGAAGGGAGGGTGGCCCCGATTAACCCCTGGTACCTTCTTAACCCTAAGACTCGCACTGAATTGATTAAATCATTTGATCTGTATTTTGCTGAAAATGTTGGTTCTGTATCCTCGCCTGTTTCGCTGTGGGAAGCCTTCAAGACTGTTATCAGGGGACAGGCATTGTCTTTGATTGGGTGTGCCAAGAAATGTAAGAATGAGGCAATTGTTCAGCTCGAGACTGAAATCACAGACTTAGAGACTGCATTGGAACAAGAGGTGTCTCGAGAAGCATTGCATGTTCTCCGCCTTAAACAGTTAGAATACAAAACTTTGGTTACTGATGCTGCAAAGATGATGAGTAGGGAACAGCAGGGACGGCTATATGATGTGGGTGATAAAGCGGGAAAATTGATTGCCTGGCTGGACAGAAGGGAGAGAGTGAGTCGTGTGGTTCCGGTGATTGAGACATTGGATGGTGTGTGTGTAACAGACCCCGTTGAAATTGTTGAATGCTTTACTGACTATTTTTGGGAGGTCTATACCTCGGTGTCCGACAGGCCCGAGGAGGATTCGCAGTTGTTGCTTCGAGATATAGCACTGCCGTGTTTGTCAGAATCAGATCGGGACTGTTTGGATGCCGCGCCCTCGGTGGATGAGGTGGCTCTTGCGCTGCGCTCCATTCGTTCTGGCAAGGCTCTGGGTCCCAACGGCCTTCCCGTAGAATTGTATAAATTACGCCCTGATACTCTAGCTCCCTATCTCCGAGATATGTTTTTGGCTGCGCGAGACAGTGGCTCCCTCCCCAGAGATCAGCGTCTTGCGACCATTGTGGTGATCCACAAGGAGGGCAAGCCACGGGATCGCTGCTCGTCTTATAGACCCATTTCGCTCTTGAATGCGGAGCCTAAGATCCTCGCCAAACTACTTGCTAATCGTCTGATTACGGTAATTAGCGACCTGATTCATCCGGATCAATCGGGTTTTATCCCGCACTGTAACACGGCATTAAATTTGCGACGTTTGCATGGTGTTCTCGCGAGGGCCTCGACGTTGCGTGAACCGGCCATCTTGGCGTCCTTAGACGCCACGATGGCCTTTGACACAATCGAATGGTCTTATCTCTGGGCAGTACTCGCAAAGTTTGGATTCGGCGCTGGCTTTATTGGTTGGGTCAAACTCCTGTATGAAACGCCACTGGCGCAGGTGGTGGTTAATAGCCGTGTCTCCATGCCTTTTATTCTTGGAAGGGGCACGCGGCAGGGTTGTCCGTTATCCCCGCTTCTCTTTGCTCTGGCATTGGAGCCACTCGCCGCTTGGCTACGGTGGGAACCTTCGATGAAGGGCATACGCTGGACGCCGGAATTTGAAGATCGTATCTCCTTATACGCGGATGATATTTTATTGTACCTTACATCTCCCCAAAAATCTCTTAACGTATTTTTTGACGTACTTAACTCCTTCGGGAAGAACTCTGGCCTTATTATTAATTGGTCGAAATCCTACATTTATGTACTTGCGGGTGATGTCCCTCGTTTACCGCGGGGCTGTCCCATCCAGTTGTCGCAGTCTGGTTTTAAACACTTGGGTGTGTTTATCTCGCTGGATCCGGCGGTTCGCTATGAACGCAACTTACTCCCCCCACTCCAAAGGTTGCGCTCCGATGTAGCGCGTTGGCGTAAATTACCGTTGTCGCCCCTAGGGCGTGCGGCCCTTTTTAAAATGATGTCCTTACCGCGGTTCCTATACGCACTTCAGAATAGTTTCGATGTCATCCCGTCGAAATGTTTTTGGGAGGTAGAATCGTTGCAGAGGCAATTACTATGGGACGGATGTTCACGCATCGCTCTTCCAAAACTGACACTTCCCTGGTATGATGGCGGCATAGCGCTCCCGGATATTCTTAGGTATTATTGGGCCTCCCACCTTGCTGCCATCAACCACGGGATGTATGGTCCGGGGTTGAATCCGGCTTTTGAAATGGATAAGTGGCTGCTCCCGGGTGGTGACTATTACAGGGCGCTTTGCTCGGGATCCTCCCGTTCACAACTCTCGGGACCTACCGCTATAGCCGTGCGGGTATGGCATAGCGCAACGGCGGCTATGGGCTGGAGTGATAAGCTAACTGGCTCAACGCCGCTTTATGCCTCTGCAAAATTGGGTTGCTTATGGAAGACGAAGGGATTTGATAAATGGGACACGATCGGTATTAGAAAAGTGCGTGATCTTTGGGTTAAAGGAGGGGTGAAGACCTTTACGGATCTGCAAGCGGAGTATAAGCTGAGTAATAGGGAAAGATTTCGTTATGTCCAGGTGCGCCATGCTCTGCATTCTGTGTTGCCGGTGGGTAGTGATATTCCGGAATCCTCCCCCCTCGAAGATCGTATATTAGACGGTCATGTGCCGGACAGTACTATCTCATTGTTTTATGAAAAAATGATTAATGACTGGTCGAGTTTGCTTGATCGCCTTTGTGAAGCCTGGATTGCTGATGGTATTGAACTAGATGATGAGGATTGGCAGTCCGCGATCTCCTCTCCCAGGGAGGGGCGATTCCGGCCCACCTCCGTCTGGTCCAACTCAAGATCCTCCACAGAATCTATGTCACCGGTCCCCGTCTGATCCATATGGGCTTTTCCACGGATGGCATGTGTAGGCGTGGGTGTGGTCTCCTTGGCACCTATCTCCATATCATATGGGAATGCCCTGAGGTGGTGCGATTTTGGAAACGTATACATGAGGTGATGAATGAAGTAACGGGTGTGGTGATGATACCAGAAGCCCGGCAATGTTTATTGAATGTATGGGGGCCGAATGATTATGACGTGTCGCAGCTTCGATGGGTGACTCTTGCCAATATGGTTGCTAAAAGGGATATTGCACAATTGTGGGGGTCTCCGAGGCCGCCTACAGTGACTTCTTGGAAAGAGAGTATGGACTGGTGCATGTTCAGAGAGAAGACTGTGTATATTGCAAGAGGCAGACCCAAAAAATGGGGGAAAATTTGGGACCAGTGGAACTCATACCGTGGAGATATCTGTACGCCCCCGCTCACTGAGACTCCTAGTCCTTCCCTATCGCCCTGACCCACCTTCCTTCTAGCTGTGATATATTGTACGGTTAATATGCTATTTTGCCTTTGGCCCCCTCCCCTCATCTGTATTCGAAGAATCTTCTCTCCTGTTGTCATGTATCTCCCGTCCTCCTTGAGCGCAGACCTAATGGATGTGTTATTGCTGTATTGCCTTGATTGTATGTTTGATGTGTTGTTTCTTTATGTTTTATATAATAAAAAGTTACAAAAAAAAAATAGATTGTGCCTTTCTCATTTCCTGAATACTTTGTTCCTCTTTCAAAATTTCCAGGAAATGATACAGTTTGGGGGATTTTTACCAATGGAACTTTTATAAGATTTATGCTGACCCTCAATGGCATTGTTTGTCCTTTCACTTTCCGCCATGCAGGTCGAGCATCAGTCCCACCATTTTATTGTAAATAGTTATTTCCTACTATGACAAAACCTGCTTAGATGGCCAATCCATGTATCTTCAAGACAATTTCAAAGGAGTGCCAATTTTTCTTTATTCGCGTATTTAAAAAAATCTGATTGTATAATTTATGTGTAGAAGTCATTGACTCAATCAAGAGGTACAAAACACGATGCTGTTTTCATTGTAGTTTACTATTGTACATGTAATCTTTAGCTAAGGAAGGTTTTTTCCCAATATCTCAGAGAAAAATGAAGAATATTTCTTGAATTGGAGTATTTGGAGAAAGTTTAACAATAGTGTTTAGCATTTGTAATTCAAAGTCAATTATTATTTTCTAGGACTTTTGTTCATAGTTTTTGATTTGACAACCTATATAAACTCAGTATAAATTAAAGATTGCTTGTCAGGGAGTAAACGATAGATTAGCAGGACAGTAGTGTGATTAATGTTAGCATGCATTCGGTAAATTTGGGTGAATGGCTGGGGCGTAGATTTAAAGATGCTGTCCACCACATAGATTTCACTATTTTGAAGGGTTACAGTGTTATTAAGGCTAGCAAAGAAAAGTACACAATTTTGAAGGTGATTGTTTCTCCTCCGGAAGGAAAGGTTAATGGATGAAAGTTTCAGTTAGTTCTGGGGGAATGTTAATATCAGAATAGGTAAGGGGTTGTTAGTTGGAGATTACTCACTTGTTTTTGACATTGCACCTTTCGTCTTAAATTTGGGATTGTGGGCAGCAGCATGCTTGGGGATGTTCTGTGCTACGTCTCTTAATATTGACCCACAGGGTTCATTGGAGGTGGTGGCAAGTGTTTTAATGTGTTGGACAATTTCTCTCACTTCAAACTCCATTGCAGAGGCAGAGTGGGTATGCTCAGTAGTTTTTTCAGCATTATCACCAAGTGAAACATCTCGACCTTTGTAACAGGTTTAGGAGTACTGCACACACCTCCAACGACTATTGGGCTCAGTAAGTCTTTCCTTACAAAAAAGGTACCTGCTATATTTAAGGAATGTATTGCCTCTCTAAGAAAGGATGTATGGTGGGTGTATTGTTTTTATGTTTTCTAGATATTTTACATCTGATGCTTTAACCTCTGAAAAGAATGTTTTTTTGATCTGGTATTGATGGAAAACATAAAGTGTTGCATATTTTATTGGGTGTGTTCAGCACTTTCCCCGATTTTGCCCTGTATGGAGTTGAAACTGGTAAATCTGCCCTGTTCCGGTGTCCAGCACCTTCCCCGATTTGCCGTTGCTGGAGTTGGGAGTAGTATATCTGTCCCTCATTCCAGTGTCCAGCAACTTCCCTGCCTTCGCCCTGGGTGAGTTTGCCCTTGTGGAGGTGGGAATAGTAAATCCACCCCCCCCCCCCCCTCCCTTTCCCACCATCTTTCAGTATCCCTAGCACCTTCATCTGGTTTTTCCTGGCTGGAGCTGGGAATAGTAAATCTCTCATTTTTAGTGTCTAGCACCTTTTCCAACTTTGACATCACTCTAAATATAATATACAATTTGCCCCCTTTACTATCAAGCTTCCATCAGAAGTACCTTACACATGTTATAATTGACGTGGAAATAAATAATTTTAAACATACTCAGGGGAAAAATATATATTTTTGCCTCTGGTAATCCAAGTAAACAATTGTTTGATTCTGAAAAAAGTACAGTTCTGCAGAAATTGTTTGAAGGTCTACAAAAATATTAATTCGAAAATTAACATAAAGAATTAACATAGGGGAGAGGATGTAGCTTTACGGCTAGAGTGATCGACTTCGAAGCGGGGGAACCGGGCTCGAGTCTCAGCAACGACACACTACATCCTGTGATTCTAGGCAAATCACCAAGTCTCCCCGTGCCTAACAAAAAAAAAATGAATGTGTCCATCTGTAACAAACCTGGTGCTCATGTAAAGCTCTCTGATACCTGATATCTTCAAGTCTAGTTTGCGCTATATAAAACTCCCAAATTATTATTTTTTTTAACATTATCTTTTTGAGGTGTTTATATCTATAATAGTATTAATACCGCTGAAAAAATGCTTACATTTACAGATAGGTGGGAGTGTGCTAATAATGTTTTTATGGTTGTCTCTCTTCACTGTAGTAGCGTGTGGTCACACCACTGGTCAGTGTACTACTATTCACAAAATGATAAACACCAATGTATATGGTCTGTCTCGACATCGCAGTTGTCGCCAAAAAATTATGTGATCATCACTATAGAGGGGCTTTACCTTGGCCCACACGTTGACAGCCATAAGTACATGTTTTGATGGGGCACAAAAGGTTTGTGTTTCCACAAATAAAGTGCTTCCCTCCACACATATGTGATAATTTAATTTTTTTTTCCAGCTGCTCGAGCTTGAACTTTCACAGGGGCGCACCCGTGTCATAGAAATGCTAATAAAGTGTCTTACATAACCAAGCAATATATGGTGCTTTCTCTGGCAGCAGCACAGATGGGAGGAGGCCAGTCATTAATATAAATGGATGTTTAGTTCTGGCTTCATAGTGCAACTGTCACCTGACCTTCTAACCAACACCAATATTATTCTACAGTTCTTTACTTCCACCCAAATACATATCCATACAACATCTTATAAAGCCAGACCTATTGGCATTGCCAATACTTGTTATAGTAATTTGATTGTGAAACATTATTGTTACAGAGTGTAACGTAGGTGGATTAGCGCAAGCACCATAATTTTTGACCCACAGCTTGACCAAACTTTGCACCAAAAATAAATGCTTTAATTTCTCCAAACATTTCACACATTGCAGGTGTGCTGCACTGTACTGCATGAGCGGTGGACGAAGAATTCTGCTATGGTGGCGGAGTTCGCGAAGCTTCGTCAAGTTCTGAAAAACTACGCGAAGTGATGCGGAGTGGAGTTTTTCTCTCGAACAGCTCACCAACTTTGTGTTGGCGAGTGCTTGCGAGAAAAAAACACACTAGACCGCCTCCCAGCGAGATTTCTTAACATGGGTAGTTGTGGCAGGTCGCGACCACTCGCATTGAGAAATTTGCTGCTCGCTTTCAGGCTGTCTACTCAAGCAGCAGAAAGCAACAGCGCCCTCAGGTGTGACGTGTAGTGCAGTTTGCGCTGATTTTACAAGCATGGGATAAACTCCTGGTGCTAAAAATCTGTGCGAGCAGCGCGACTTACCAGACTCCACCTCTGGCGTAACTCAGCGGAGCATGGCAGAGTTTTTCCAGCACTTCGCGGAGTTCCACTGAGTAAAACTCCACACAGGCCTATACAGCACACACAGAATGTGTGGAACAGTTTCGGAACTTGTCTGGGCATAGGATTTTGTACTGGAAGGATATACTTCCTTCTCAAAACTTATTCTAGACAGCACACACACACCTCTGCACCATGGTGCAAAACTCGTGCTTGGTAGTGGACTGACAGTTTATACATCAGCTGAGGGGTACTAGGTAGCTGCAGGACATGTTTAATCTGTCTCTGTGCTGCTTTCCCCTTGCACAGCACAGCACGTTTGCTAGCTGTGCTGCGTTGCATTAGAAAAATCATAACTCTGTCCCTGGGTGTGCATACCCGGGCTGGCCAGCCTTAGCTCTTACATTCAGGCTGTTGAGTCCAATGAAACTGAAAAATAATCTTTATGTCATTTCTCTTTCCTTACTTCACCTCACATATTCTGTCGATGATCCTGCTCGATGCCCAGAAAGCTTTCGACCGAGTCTCTTGGCAATTTCTATGGGGAGTTTTGGAATTAAGCAACTGTGGACCAGGCTTTGCTAAATCCATCAAAACACTCTACCATAAGGAGCACTGAATCGGAAGTCATTAATATTCAAAGGGGCACGAGACAGGGGTGTCCTTGCTCCCCAATTTTATTTGCCCTTTATATCAATCCATTAATTTCAAAACTGCTTATATCCAACTTTATAGAGCCTGTGACAGTTGGTATTTTTCATACCAAAATTCTAGCTTATGCCGATGATGTGGCGGTATTGACACCTAACCCTACTGAGGCAATCCAGGAGATCGAGCGGATTACTCAGACCTTTGGCTCCTACTCAGGGTATTCCCTGAATAGGGATAAGACAATGGTTCTATGTACAGAAAATATTTCATTTGAAAGCCCGTACAGAGTGAACCAAGCTATATATCTTGGAGTTTGTATATCTCCTAAGGTAAAAGAAATCAATCAACTTAACTATGACCCATTGATTGAGAAAATTAAAAAGGATCTCATAAGAGTTAATAATCTCCATTTATCAATTTTAGGTAGGGGAAACTACATTAAAATGAATATTTTTCCGAAAATATTATATTTTTTTGAGCAATTCCATTGATGGTCGAGGATAATATCATTAAAGTTATGGACTCTTGTATGTCTAAATTCGTATGGAATTATGGGAAAATTAGTAGGGCAATGCCATATTTGACACCACCACAGCATAGGGGAGGGTTAGCCGTTCCAAATCTAACTCTATATTTATGGGCGACTCTCCTCCAACAAATGGCCCCTCCCTCTGTTTAACATCAAGCCAATAACAGATGCTGCACCATACCATAATATACCCTCGATATATGAATTGCTACTAGGGGATAAAGCCAGAGGGCTATTACTAAGACAAGTAGAACCCTCATACTGTAAAAAAAATTAATTTAAGGTTATTATCGACGCATGGAAGATCTGGAAACGTACATCAAAACATCTAGCAATCCCGAGATACACCAAGTATACCCCACTCTGGCATAGCTCGATCTTATCATCTTGGCTTAATGATACTATTTCTAAAAAATGGGAGAACTTAGGGATTGTTATTGTAGGTGACCTTTTTGGCCGAGGCCCAATAATGTCATTTGGGGAACTACAGCAAAATGTTTCGATCCCTTCTTCTCACTATTTAAAATACATACAAGTTTATACTACCATTGGACAACTCTCACCAAAAATCCAGTCAGACTCTATGCCCTTCTTTGAAATTATAGCTAGACGAACCACCAGGATAGGGGCTATATATGAATTACTAACAAAGAGTCATCGTGATGACATGGAGCGTGTTGAGAAAGGATGGGCAACACAATTAGATAATCCTAATGTAGATGTTGATATGTCACTGATGTTATCTTCCAAATTGTTCCTAGCTTCTAACTTAAAAGCCCAACATTATAAAACAATATATGACCTTTACTACACACCTGCAAAATTATTTACCTGGGGCCAAAGGCCTAATGATCTATGTCCAAGGTGCGGTTTAGCCCCAGCGAACCTTATACACATGTTTGCTGATTGCCCTAAATTAGATCTAATTAAAAGAATGATCTCTGACTACTGGACAGAAATCTTTGGGCATAAATTAAGAACATCATTGACACTGTATGTATTTGGCCATTACGACTCTTTAGGGTATAGCAAAGAGGAAGTAATGTCTATATTCCTAGGCATGGCTGTGTTTCGAATTATACTTTCTGCCCGCTGGAAATATCTAGAGGCACCCACCTTCCAAATGTAGCTAAGCCGGTTTTTGGGGACTGATAAACAAGAGACAGCTATATATGAAACAAGAGGAAAAAAATCTAGAATGCTTGGGGCACATATTTGGGCTTCTATTACCCTCTGGTATGAGAATAAAAGGGGTTCTTGAAATTTTTGTATGATAGAATCATGAACTTTATACCCTACGGGTGATTGTATATTTGATTATCTTCTCTCTATATAATTGGAGATCACGACTTTGAACCAAGTTGTGATGTATCTTTATGTTGTTAATCGTCTATGTTATCTGCTACATAAGAGTTTCTTTTCTCCCTACTGTTGTACAAGTTTGAACCTGCTCAAATAAAAAATAAAAAAATCATAACTCTGTCCCTGGGTGTGTGTACTCGAGCTGGCCAGCCTCAGCGCTTACATTCAGGCTGTTGAGTCCAATGAAACTGAAAAAGAGAGTATCCGTGAGTGCCTTGGGGCTGTTTTTAAATGGTTCCAGCTTAGCAGCCTCAAGTGCAACTCAGATAAATCTGAGGTACTCTTCTTCGGATGCCTATCCGACCCGGACTGGCAGGAATGGTGGCCTGCTAATATGTTCCCTCCAGCGCGTTCGTCCCAGCTAGCAAAGAATTTGGGGATCAAGATTGATAATGTTCTGACGCTACGATCTCAGATCCTCGGTCTAACGGGAACATGCTTTGGCCTTCTCAGGATGCTCCGTAAGTTCCTTCCCTTGCTCTCAGAAGATCATAGGAAGACTACGGTGCAGGCCTTAATTGGTTCAAGATTGGACTACTCCAACGCCCTATATCTGGGCTTGCCGGAGTATCTCCTGCAACGGTTGCAGGTGGTCCAGAACTCGGCCGCGCGGGCCATTTTTGGCCTTTACAGGCGCGCCAGAGTTTCCGGCCTTTTGCAGTCGCTCCACTGGCTGCCTATCCGGAAGCGGATAGTTTTTAAGGCCTTGACCTTGGCCCACAAGGCTCTTCATGCCTCTGGAGCAAAGTATCTTCAAAGGAGGCTGGCCTTCTACCATCCGGCCCGGTCTCTGAAATCTGAATCAATGTTTCTAGCAGTGGTCCCTCGAGTAAAAAGGGCCCGCATTGGAGGTCGCTCTTTTAGGCTGCTGGCGCCACAGCTTTGGAACACTCTGCCTTTGGCATTACGCAGCACCTCCAATTTGTTGTCTTTTAGGAAGGGCCTTAAGACTTGGCTTTTTGCCCTCTAGTATGCTTTTATTCCTTTGCTTGGTCTGTTTTATTTTGCTGTGTTGTGTGTTTCTGCTACAGGTTTTCAATAAAAGCGCCGGGACACTATAAAAGACCAAATTAACATAACATAACATAACATAACAAAAATAATCTTTGTCATTTCTCTTTCCTTACTTCACCTCACATATTCTACCTTAACCCACTCTCGTAACCTCTCTCTGTAGCTCTATGTACACTCATCCTTCCTCATTCTCTACCTCAACTTTGTCTTCCTCACCTCCAAGTTCCTTCACTCAAATTCATCACACTCTACCCCTCTCTCATGACCTCGCCCCCCCGCTATCACTCTCTGCGCCTACATCTCTCTATCACTCTACACCTGCATCTATAACTCTCACGCTCAGTCCCGTCTTTCTACCTCAAATCTCTGTCATCCCTTTCTCTGACCTCACTGCACTTTTTCCAGCTGACCTCCTTGTCCATCTACTTAACTTCTCACACATCCTCTCTGTCTTTACCTCATCTCTCTCTCTCTCTCTCTCTCTCCCTCCTTCTTGGTCTCTCTGTGTCTCTCTCCCTCTCCCTACCACTGTCTCTCACTTCCCTCTCTCTCTTTCTCTCTCTCTCTGTCTCTCTCCATGTCTCTACTACCTGACCTTTCTATCAGTCCTTTCTCTACCTCACAACTCGCCTCACCTTTCTAGCTTATTTCTCTCTCTACGATACATCTCCTTCACTACCTGCGTCTCTCTACCCACCGCTTCCTCTCACTGCCTAACTTGCCAAAAAATAATACAGCATGGGCAAAAAATATGCAGTGCAGGGGAGGAGGAGAGAGCAATAAAAGAAAAGGCGAGAGTGACATAGTCCGGTCACCCACTATCCATGAATGTCCAGAGAGAGAGGAGACAACTCGGATATTGAAGTCTAGGTTAGTTGACGTTGGTCATGAAGTTATTTGTTAAGCAGATGGAGTTTTAGGTCCCTTTTGAAACAGGAGAAGGAGGGGTTGCATCTGAGGACTCCCGGGAGAGCGTTCCATATCCTGGGAGCGTTGCCTGAGAACGATCGGTATTGGGTGGTTTTCTTTTTCAATTTCGGAGGAATGAGAAGGAGTGAGTCGGAGCTTATTAGTGTTCTGGATTGATCTGCTCTAATCAGTTTATTATTTCAGTAGTTGGGGTCAGGAGAGTGAAGGGTTTTGTGTGTGATGCAGGCCAATTTATAGATACATCTCCCTTCCAGGGGAAGCCAATTGAGGCACTTGAGAGCTGGAGTGATGTGTTCAAAACTTTTAACTCCAGATACGAGTCGAGCGGACATGTTCAGCACTGCTCTGAGAGGGGCTAGGTGAGCTTTTGGAGTCCCTGTAAGGATGACGTTCCCGTAGTCGATTTTAGAGAGAACTTGGGATTGGACTACTGTCTTGAGGTCATCATGGGATAGGAAAGGTTTCTGTTTCTTGAGGTGTTTTAGAGAGACAAGAGCACTTTTTGCAGAGTTTTTGATGTGAGCCTCCATTGATAAGTTCTTGTCAAGGGTAATGCCTAGAGACTTAACTGAGTCAAAGAGGATAAGGAGGCAGTTTGGGGCTACCAGATTTTTGAGCCACTCTTGGATTGGACGATGGTTACTTTTTGGAGAGAATAGGATTAGTTCCGTTTTGTCTGGGTTGAGCTTTAAGTGGTTAACGTAGAACCAAGTTTGGATCTCGGTTAGGGTGGTGTTGAGGAGTTGGATGTCGCTGGGAGACTTGATCCTGAAATAGATTTGGGTGTCGTCCGCATAAAGGTGGTAATTCACTTCAGCTTGTTTCAATATGATTGTGAGGGGCTCCATGAAGAGATTGAAGAGGGACGGGGAGAGGTTCGAGCCTTGTGGGACCCCAAGTGTGACTTTAGTTGGCTTTGAGAGACAGGAGTTAATTTTAATTTGTTGCGAGCGGTGTTGAAGGAAGGAGGTGAACCATTTTAGTACTGTGCCATTAATGCTGGACCATTTCGACAGGGTCTCCAAAAGGGCTGGATGGTTTACTGTGTCGAATGCCGCAGATAGGTCAATAAGGATGAGTAGGCAGGCATCACCTTCGTCTAGGGCCTTGTGAATGTCGTCGGTGACGTTGAGCATAGCTGTTTCCGTGATACAGCCTTTTCTGAAACCAGATTGAAAGGCATCAAAGAGGTTGAACTCATCAATGTGCTTATTGGGTTGTAGGAGAACACTTTTCTCCAATGTTTTTGCAAGGAATGGGAGGTTAGAGATACGTCTGAGGTTGTTAAGATCATTAGGGTCAGCCCCTGGTTTCTTGAGAATGGGTGTGATTTGTCCTAGTTGGAGGGAGTCGGGGACACAGCCTGAGGTGAGAGAGGCGTTGATGATTTTTGTCCTGAAAGGAGAGATGGTGTGGTTGAGTTCTTTTATGATTGTGGAAGGGAGGGGGTCCATGGTGTGGGAGGAAGGTTTTAGATTGGAAATTATCTTGAAGACCTCGTTTGCCGACATTAGCTCAAAGTCAGACCAATGTGTATTGTTTTTTAGCTGGAGGTAAGTCTGATTGTCCTTGTTAAGAGCTCTTTCTGAGTGGTCCAGGGAGGTTGAAGGGGGCAGGTTAAGGGGGAAGGGGGGTTAGCATTTGTAAGAAGGATTGATCAATTTTAGAGACTTTATTGGTGAAGAAGGTGGGAATTTTTTCACATCGCTCATTGGTGGCTTCAATTTCTTGAGAGGGAGTGCAGTTAGTTTGGCTTTTAACAATGGCTTTTAAAATCTTCCTCTCTGTATCTCTCCCTAGCACACTTCTGTTCCGCACTCTTACCAATTTCTCAACGTACATCGTCCTCTTTCTACATCTCCTTATCTTTCCTTCTGACTACCTTGTCTTTCTATTATTTTACTTCTCTCCCTAACCCACATTTCTTTCTGCCTCATCTCTGTCTCCACCCCTTCTTCCTCACACCTGATGCTTTACTGCTCTATCCATGTCTCTGTCCATCTTCCATATCCTGTCCTTCACAGTGCTCTGACCCACCAGGGTCAAAGGTAACTGTCTAGCCAAAGAAGTGCACACACTAAAAAGAAAAGAGGGTCAAGGCAGGGGAAGGTAAAATAGGAGAAAGTTCTTGGATTGTTTCCAATGGAATGGTGGAAATCCTCAGAGCACGCTTTGATTTTCACGGCTGCAGCAAGAATGCCGGTAGGAACGGGGGATATACTTGAGATTACAAATATTAGACAACTAAAGCTACAATTCAAGAAACGTGTGCATGTGTCTTGCTTTAAAACTGTGCACTAGTCCACTAAACCGCTAAGAAGTGTCCCTTAGCATGGGGTTCCCACAAAGGCAGCAACAAGCTACTTAGACACTGTATTCCACATAATAGTTTGCAAATTAAAAAAATCCATGTTTAACACAATTGTGTCAAAGTCAAACATTTTACACATCTATGCAAAATGTGATGATTCCTCCCATAGAAGTTTGAGTAAATTGCAAAAAAAAGAAGATTGCAGACCCCTGGTGACAAATTGGTCCCACTTCGACGACTTCCGGTTTCACTGCTACCAATTAGCCACCTCTCACCAACCTGTAAACCACAGGTGAAGTGCGATCAAGTGCCTAAGGCGGTTTACTTGGAGGTGCGACCATGACAGAGCTATTATCCTGTGAAAAGAGGTCCCTTTGAGGTGAGTCACTTTGATATCCCAACACCTGATTCAACCCCCACCCCCCACCCCTCCCTCCCCCCGGCCCGGGCAGGTCTGTCTGCACGCCGAACGGGAGAACATTTGAAGTCATTCATGCTTGTGCTTCCGGGGTCCCCCAAGACCCGGTGCGGTGAGATCAGAGGCCTGGCGTCTCCTGGTGGCGGCGCCCATTCCTTTAAAGGCCTCTCCGCCACCAGGCCCCGGCGGTCCCTCCTTGAAACGGGATCCGCCTGGCGCTCTCGCTCCCCGGCCGGGGCCGCATTGTGCCCGGTGCTCACAGAGGCGAGGCCCCCCCTCCTCCTCGGCGCCCACCCGAGGGCCGTAATGGAAGCTGCCGGCCCGGTGCGTGTTCGCAGTAACGCTACCCCCTGGCGGCCGGCTCGGTTTCACGGAGCACGCCTGGGAGAGCCCCCGGGCGGCTCGGCAGGCCGGCTGTACCTGCAGCTTGAGTTTCAGGTCCTGGCAGATGTACGCCAGTGCACACGGGCACAAAGAAGGCTTTCTTCAGGCGCCGGGGGCCGGGGCGGCCCCGGACAGTGTGGGATTCCAGCCGGTGCTAGGGTTGCAAAGGTGAGGGCTCAGGTGCACAGAGAGAGCTGTGCAGGGCCCAGTACTAGAACAAGAGAGTGCACAGAGAGAGCTGTGCTGGGCTCAGTACTAGAGCATCAGAGTGCACAGAGAGCTGTGCTGGGCTCAGTACTAGAACACGAGAGTGCTGCAGGTGAGGGTCCAGGTGCACAGAGAGAGCTGTGCTGGGCTCAGTACTAGAGCATCAGAGTGCTGCAGGTAGGGTTCACGTGCACAGAGAGAGCTCTGCTGGCCCCAGTACTACAACATCCGAGTGCACAGAGAGAGCTGTGCTGGCCTCAGTACTAGAACATCAGAGCGCTGCAGGGAGGGTTCAGGTGCACAGAGAGAGCTGTGCTGGGCCCAGTACTAGAACATTAGAGCGCTGCAGGTAGGGTTCACGTGCACAGAGAGAGCTGTGCAGGGCTCAGTACTAGAACAAGAGAGTGCTGCAGGTAGGGTTCACGTGCACAGAGAGAGCTGTGCAGGGCCCAGTACCAGAACAAGAGAGTGCTGCAGGTAGGGTTCAGGTGCACAGAGAGAGCTGTGCTGACCTCAGTACTAGAGCACGAGAGTGCTGCAGGAGGGTTCAGGTGCACAGAGAGAGCTGTGCTGGCCCCAGTACTAGAACACGAGAGTGCTGCAGGGAGGGTTAAGGTGCACAGAGGGAGCTGTGCTGGCCTCAGTACTAGAACACGAGAGTGCTGCAGGGAGGGTTCAGGTGCACAGAGAGAGCTGAGCTGGCCCCAGTACTAGAACACGAGAGTGCTGCAGGTAGGGTTCAGGTGCACAGAGAGAGCTGTGCTGGCCTCAGTACTAGAACACGAGAGTGCTGCAGGTAGGATTCAGGTGCACAGAGAGAGCTGTGCTGACCTCAGTACTAGAGCACGAGAGTGCTGCAGGAGGGTTCAGGTGCACAGAGAGAGCTGTGCTGACCTCAGTACTAGAGCACGAGAGTGCTGCAGGAGGGTTCAGGTGCACAGAGAGAGCTGTGCTGACCTCAGTACTAGAACACGAGAGTGCTGCAGGTAGGATTCAGGTGCACAGAGAGAGCTGTGCTGGCCCCAGTACTAGAACACGAGAGTGCTGCAGGGAGGGTTAAGGTGCACAGAGGGAGCTGTGCTGGCCTCAGTACTAGAACACGAGAGTGCTGCAGGGAGGGTTCAGGTGCACAGAGAGAGCTGTGCTGACCTCAGTACTAGAGCACGAGAGTGCTGCAGGAGGGTTCAGGTGCACAGAGAGAGCTGTGCTGGCCTCAGTACTAGAACACGAGAGTGCTGCAGGTAGGATTCAGGTGCACAGAGAGAGCTGTGCTGGCCCCAGTACTAGAACACGAGAGTGCTGCAGGGAGGGTTAAGGTGCACAGAGGGAGCTGTGCTGGCCTCAGTACTAGAACACGAGAGTGCTGCAGGGAGGGTTCAGGTGCACAGAGAGAGCTGAGCTGGCCCCAGTACTAGAACACGAGAGTGCTGCAGGTAGGGTTCAGGTGCACAGAGAGAGCTGTGCTGGCCTCAGTACTAGAACACGAGAGTGCTGCAGGTAGGATTCAGGTGCACAGAGAGAGAGCTGTGCTGACCCCAGTACTAGAACAAGAGAGTGCTGCAGGTGGGGTTCACGTGCACAGATAGCGCTGTGCTGGGCCCAGTACCAGAACAAGAGAGTGCTGCAGGTAGGGTTCAGGTGCAGAGAGAGAGCTGTGCTGGCCTTAGTACTAGAACACGAGAGTGCTGCAGGGAGGGTTCAGGTGCACAGAGAGAGCTGTGCTGGCCTCAGTACTAGAACACGAGAGTGCTGCAGGGAGGGTTCAGGTGCACAGAGAGAGCTGTGCTGGGCTCAGTACTAGAACACGAGAGTGCTGCAGACAGGGTTCAGGTGCACAGAGAGAGCTGTGCTTGCCCCAGTACTAGAACACGAGAGTGCTGCAGGTCGGGTTCAGGTACACAGAGAGAGCTGTGCAGGCCTCAGTACTAGAACAAGAGAGTGCTGCAGGTAGGGTTCAGGTGCAGAGAGAGAGCTGTGCTGGCCTTAGTACTAGAACACGACAGTGCTGCAGGGAGGGTTCAGGTGCACAGAGAGAGCTGTGCTGGCCTCAGTACTAGAACACGAGAGTGCTGCAGGGAGGGTTCAGGTGCACAGAGAGAGCTGTGCTGGGCTCAGTACTAGAACACGAGAGTGCTGCAGACAGGGTTCAGGTGCACATAGACAGCTGTGCTTGCCCCAGTACTAGAACACGAGAGTGCTGCAGGTCGGGTTCAGGTACACAGAGAGAGCTGTGCAGGCCTCAGTACTAGAACAAGAGAGTGCTGCAGGTAGGGTTCAGGTGCACAGAGAGAGCTGTGCTGGGCTCAGTACTAGAACACGAGAGTGCTGCAGACAGGGTTCAGGTGCACAGAGAGAGCTGTGCTTGCCCCAGTACTAGAACACGAGAGTGCTGCAGGTTGGGTTCAGGTGCACAGAGAGAGCTGTGCTGGGCTCAGTACTAGAACACGAGAGTGCTGCAGGTAGGGTTCAGGTGCACAGAGAGAGCTGTGCTGGGCTCAGTACTAGAACAAGAGAGTGCTGCAGGTGGGGTTCACGTGCACAGATAGCGCTGTGCTGGGCCCAGTACCAGAACAAGAGAGTGCTGCAGGTAGGGTTCAGGTGCAGAGAGAGAGCTGTGCTGGCCTCAGTACTAGAACACGAGAGTGCTGCAGGGAGGGTTCAGGTGCACAGAGAGAGCTGTGCTGACCTCAGTACTAGAACACGAGAGTGCTGCAGGGAGGGTTCAGGTGCACAGAGAGAGCTGTGCTTGCCCCAGTACTAGAACACGAGAGTGCTGCAGGTAGGGTTCAGGTGCACAGAGAGAGCTGTGCTGGGCTCAGTACTAGAACACGAGAGTGCTGCAGACAGGGTTCAGGTGCACAGAGAGAGCTGTGCTTGCCCCAGTACTAGAACACGAGAGTGCTGCAGGTCGGGTTCAGGTACACAGAGAGAGCTGTGCCGGCCTCAGTACTAGAACAAGAGAGTGCTGCAGGTAGGGTTCCGGTGCACAGAGAGAGCTGCGCTGGCCTCAGTACTAGAACAAGAGAGTGCTGCAGGTAGGGTTCAGGTGCACAGAGAGAGCTGTGCTGGGCTCAGTACTAGAACACGAGAGTGCTGCAGACAGGGTTCAGGTGCACAGAGAGAGCTGTGCTTGCCCCAGTACTAGAACACGAGAGTGCTGCAGGTAGGGTTCAGGTGCACAGAGAGAGCTGTGCTGGGCTCAGTACTAGAACACGAGAGTGCTGCAGGTAGGGTTCACGTGCACAGATAGCGCTGTGCTGGGCCCAGTACCAGAACAAGAGAGTGCTGCAGGTAGGGTTCAGGTGCAGAGAGAGAGCTGTGCTGGCCTTAGTACTAGAACACGAGAGTGCTGCAGGGAGGGTTCAGGTGCACAGAGAGAGCTGTGCTGGCCTCAGTACTAGAACACGAGAGTGCTGCAGGGAGGGTTCAGGTGCACAGAGAGAGCTGTGCTGGGCTCAGTACTAGAACACGAGAGTGCTGCAGACAGGGTTCAGGTGCACAGAGAGAGCTGTGCTTGCCCCAGTACTAGAACACGAGAGTGCTGCAGGTCGGGTTCAGGTACACAGAGAGAGCTGTGCAGGCCTCAGTACTAGAACAAGAGAGTGCTGCAGGTAGGGTTCAGGTGCAGAGAGAGAGCTGTGCTGGCCTTAGTACTAGAACACGAGAGTGCTGCAGGGAGGGTTCAGGTGCACAGAGAGAGCTGTGCTGGCCTCAGTACTAGAACACGAGAGTGCTGCAGGGAGGGTTCAGGTGCACAGAGAGAGCTGTGCTGGGCTCAGTACTAGAACACGAGAGTGCTGCAGACAGGGTTCAGGTGCACAGAGAGAGCTGTGCTTGCCCCAGTACTAGAACACGAGAGTGCTGCAGGTCGGGTTCAGGTACACAGAGAGAGCTGTGCAGGCCTCAGTACTAGAACAAGAGAGTGCTGCAGGTAGGGTTCAGGTGCACAGAGAGAGCTGTGCTGGGCTCAGTACTAGAACACGAGAGTGCTGCAGACAGGGTTCAGGTGCACAGAGAGAGCTGTGCTTGCCCCAGTACTAGAACACGAGAGTGCTGCAGGTTGGGTTCAGGTGCACAGAGAGAGCTGTGCTGGGCTCAGTACTAGAACACGAGAGTGCTGCAGGTAGGGTTCAGGTGCACAGAGAGAGCTGTGCTGGGCTCAGTACTAGAACAAGAGAGTGCTGCAGGTGGGGTTCACGTGCACAGATAGCGCTGTGCTGGGCCCAGTACCAGAACAAGAGAGTGCTGCAGGTAGGGTTCAGGTGC
Source organism: Lissotriton helveticus (assembly GCF_964261635.1). NCBI lineage: Eukaryota > Metazoa > Chordata > Amphibia > Caudata > Salamandridae > Lissotriton > Lissotriton helveticus. Next base: position 32,058,910 of record NC_136073.1, on the reverse strand, counting down.
AGAGAGAGAGCTGTGCTGGCCTCAGTACTAGAACACGAGAGTGCTGCAGGGAGGGTTCAGGTGCACAGAGAGAGCTGTGCTGACCTCAGTACTAGAACACGAGAGTGCTGCAGGGAGGGTTCAGGTGCACAGAGAGAGCTGTGCTTGCCCCAGTACTAGAACACGAGAGTGCTGCAGGTAGGGTTCAGGTGCACAGAGAGAGCTGTGCTGGGCTCAGTACTAGAACACGAGAGTGCTGCAGACAGGGTTCAGGTGCACAGAGAGAGCTGTGCTTGCCCCAGTACTAGAACACGAGAGTGCTGCAGGTCGGGTTCAGGTACACAGAGAGAGCTGTGCAGGCCTCAGTACTAGAACAAGAGAGTGCTGCAGGTAGGGTTCCGGTGCACAGAGAGAGCTGCGCTGGCCTCAGTACTAGAACAAGAGAGTGCTGCAGGTAGGGTTCAGGTGCACAGAGAGAGCTGTGCTGGGCTTAGTACTAGAACACGAGAGTGCTGCAGACAGGGTTCAGGTGCACAGAGAGAGCTGTGCTTGCCCCAGTACTAGAACACGAGAGTGCTGCAGGTAGGGTTCAGGTGCACAGAGAGAGCTGTGCTGGGCTCAGTACTAGAACACGAGAGTGCTGCAGGTAGGGTTCAGGTGCACAGAGAGAGCTGTGCTGGGCTCAGTACTAGAACAAGAGAGTGCTGCAGGTGGGGTTCACGTGCACAGATAGCGCTGTGCTGGGCCCAGTACCAGAACAAGAGAGTGCTGCAGGTAGGGTTCAGGTGCAGAGAGAGAGCTGTGCTGGCCTCAGTACTAGAACACGAGAGTGCTGCAGGGAGGGTTCAGGTGCACAGAGAGAGCTGTGCTGGCCTCAGTACTAGAACACGAGAGTGCTGCAGGGAGGGTTCAGGTGCACAGAGAGAGCTGTGCTTGCCCCAGTACTAGAACACGAGAGTGCTGCAGGTAGGGTTCAGGTGCACAGAGAGAGCTGTGCTGGGCTCAGTACTAGAACACGAGAGTGCTGCAGGGAGGGTTCAGGTGCACAGAGAGAGCTGTGCTGGGCTCAGTACTAGAACACGAGAGTGCTGCAGACAGGGTTCAGGTGCACAGAGAGAGCTGTGCTTGCCCCAGTACTAGAACACGAGAGTGCTGCAGGTCGGGTTCAGGTACACAGAGAGAGCTGTGCAGGCCTCAGTACTAGAACAAGAGAGTGCTGCAGGTAGGGTTCCGGTGCACAGAGAGAGCTGCGCTGGCCTCAGTACTAGAACAAGAGAGTGCTGCAGGTAGGGTTCAGGTGCACAGAGAGAGCTGTGCTGGGCTCAGTACTAGAACACGAGAGTGCTGCAGACAGGGTTCAGGTGCACAGAGAGAGCTGTGCTTGCCCCAGTACTAGAACACGAGAGTGCTGCAGGTAGGGTTCAGGTGCACAGAGAGAGCTGTGCTGGGCTCAGTACTAGAACACGAGAGTGCTGCAGGTAGGGTTCAGGTGCACAGAGAGAGCTGTGCTGGCCTCAGTACTAGAACACGAGAGTGCTGCAGGTGAGGGTTCAGGTGCACAGAGAGAGCTCTGCAGGGCCCAGTACTAGAATATTAGAGTGCAGCAGGTAAGTTTGAGTGCACTGGCAGAGCTGTGCATTCTCCCAGTACTGGTCTATGGAGTGTGCTGCAGGTGATGGTCAGCTGCACTATCAGACTCTGCATGGTCCTAGTACTGGAATATTGGGGTGCAGCAGGTCAAGTTTGGGTGCATTGGCAGGGCTGTGTTGGTTCAGGAACTAGAACACCAGCAGTGCCTAATTTGAACAGGAGTTTGCAGGTGTGGTACACCAACATTTATTTTGGGTCCAGCTCTTTTTTTCCCATCAGATTTTGACCCAGAGCAAGAGAGAGAAAAACACAAAAGGAGGAAAAGATGAAGAGATGAAGAGAAGGAAAAACCGTGACAAAGACAGAAAGCAGTGTTGAAAAAGCATGAAAGAGTGCAATAAACAGGCAGGGAGAGTCTGTGGTGTATGAAAGAGGGATGAGGTTGAATCAAGAGAGAACCACACAAGGGAGGAAGGAACGCAGAGCCAGGGGCCACAGGGAGGAAGCACAAGAGAGCGAGAGAGCGCGCCGGTAACACACAAGGGAGAGAGCAACACAGAGAACGAGGTGTTTATTTGGTTATGGGGAGAAGAAATGAAATGAAATTTATGGAGGCGAGCTATGGGGACATATACCATTGCACACTGTACAGGTTTGCAGAAAACAATTTCATAAGACAATTGGCTGCACTTCCCCGAGCACTTCATTATTCCCCCTAAGAATGGACCTGGCATTGCGACCAATTACAGAGGAATTGGGTCTAAACCCATTGACTTACTGGAGGCGCCTGTGGAGTAGCCAAGAATTGGTGCATTACAGAAATGAACTCCAGGAAATATTGAGATCAACTTACGCCACCAAAATTCCGTGGATTAAGTACATTAGGGACATGTGTACGTTTCTCGGAGTACCCGAGCTATGGTCCAACCCGGAAGTAGCGGCTGTAGGGCTCTCCAGGAAGGAACTTTCCAATCTGTTTCATAGCACTATGCTCCAGAAAACCATTAACTCTACACGGGATGGATCCCTAACGGACAAATTCATTAAAATAAAAGACTCTTACAGTCCTGAATATGTACTAGACACCATGATGCCTGTGTCTGTTCGGAAGATTTTCATGCAATGGAGATACGGTTCTCTCCCCCTGAGGTCTATTACTAAATCCTGGGCTGGCAACCTGGAAACAGGGGAGTGCCCAGCATGCAAGTACAAACTGGAAAGCGATCTCCATGTGGTCCTGTTCTGCAGAGCTTATAGCAGAATCAGAAGATACTGGTTGGTCCCTTATTTGAGGAATTTGGGCTTTCGCACCTATGCCCCGGCCTACAGAGTCCTAAAGTCAGACCTATCGGCTCCAACTGTGTTCGCAATGGCGAAATTCCTGACGGCAATGTGGCGTTTACGTGCAATAATTCTTAGGAACTCAAAAGCTTTATGAACATTTCCCCCTTTTTTAACTAATTAAAATGCATTTGCTAGTAATCTGATTGTAATCATGAGTCGGGGGCCATTTTTCTTATAATATTTTTTATATAATGGTTTTAATGATGAAAATTGTTTGTGTATCTTTTATGATCTTTTACGATCGAAATAAAGATTACTTGAATTTGAGATTTGTCCTTGTAAAGTGCACTTATACCCCAACTGGGGTGTCCTGGTGCTGTAACATATACCGCTGTGGAACCCTTCCTGGCTTTTCCCTGTGAAGTGTCCACTCCTGGGCACCCCCAAGGTGCAGCCAGGCATCCTTAGCGTTGTGGGGGCCGTTGTGGAGATTAAGCAAGCTACTGCCCAGAGTTGCAGAGTGTGACCCATGATTAGAATAGGCACCGAGGCGAGAATTAAAAGGTCCGAGGAAATTGAGCCCGAGACGGGAATTGAACCTTGGTCCCGGGCTAGACCTCTGCATCAGGGTCTGCCGCTCTTACCATTGAGCCACACTTCTCCACAGAAGTACACTAGCAAGAGAAAATGTACGCAGTCTTATTGAGTGCTTAGCCAAAAACAAATAGTCCATGACATTGAGCGGTGGAAGCATACAAATTAGCCAATCAAAAGGATTGTAAAGAGACTGTGCTCCATGGGAGGGATGAACACAGGAAGATGTGACATACCCCACCGTCTGCTGGATATTATGAGGACTTTAACCCCCAAAAAACGTTGCTACTAGCTCAAACGGTTCAAAACGTACTAAAAACGCAGCAACAAGTGTTGCTGTGCAGCGGAAGGCCCTTAGCAAAGCTGGACTGGTTATGTTTCTATTGCCTATTGCTATATTTGTGCGTTAAAATGGTGCTAATAACTGTGGCACGTGCTGTAAATCTATCGCTGCGAAAATCGGCGCTGCCGCACAGTCGAATGATTCCAGTAGTCCTGTCATGGGACATTAGCGGTGCTAAGGTGAGGATTGGGTAGCCCTGGCAGGGTGATGTGTGCCCGTCTCCCAAAGTCTGCCCTCCTGCCCTCTCCTCGTCTCTCAGACGCTGGCAGTCACTCACTCCCTCGCTCCCTCTTCTCCCTCACTCCCTCGCTCCCTCTTCTCCCTCGCTCCCTCTTCTCCCTCACTCCCTCGCCCTCTCTTCTCCCTCAGTCCTCACTCCCTCCTGCAGCCGGACGCGCTCGTCTGTCCTGGCCGCCCTAGTCAGCCCCTGCTCCCTGGCACCAGACCCAGCCCTGAGGGGGCACCGAGCCTGGGACCCCGTGGGCGCCCCCCCCCCCCCCCCCCCCGCACCCCGCTGGGAGTCTAAGCAGGGCCGCGTGGCTGCAGAGGGGCCCGCTCTCCGTGGGGCCCCGGCCCTCCTAACGCCTCTCAGAGCCCCGATAGCATCTTGATGCGCTCCAGATGGAGAGCGCCGGCCCGGAGCCAGGGGGCGAGCACGAGCCGCGTGAGTCAGAAGCCGGGGGCCAGAGCTGGCCCGGGCTGGGCCCAGCAGGGGCCCCAGGAAGAGAAGAGGCCAGGGCCAGAGCTGGTCCGGGCGCAGCAGGGGCCCCAGGAAGAGAAGAGGCCGGGGGCCAGAGCTGGCCTGGCCCAGGAGGGGCCCCAGGAAGAGGAGAGGCCGGGGCCAGAGCTGGTCCGGGCGCAGCAGGGGCCCCAGGAAGAGAAGAGGCCGGGGGCCAGAGCTGGTCCGGGCGCAGCAGGGGCCCCAGGAAGAGAAGAGGCCGGGGGCCAGAGCTGGCCTGGCCCAGGAGGGGCCCCAGGAAGAGAAGAGGCCGGGGCCAGAGCTGGTCCGGGCGCAGCAGGGGCCCCAGGAAGAGAAGAGGCCGGGGGCCAGAGCTGGCCTGGCCCAGGAGGGGCCCCAGGAAGAGGAGAGGCCGGGGCCAGAGCTGGCCCTGGCCCAGTAGGGCCCCGGGAAGAGAAGAGGCCGGGGCCAGAGCTGGCCCTGGCTCAGCAGGGGCCCCGGGAAGAGAAGAGGCCGGGGCCAGTGCTGGTCCGGGCGCAGCAGGGGCCCCAGGAAGAGAAGAGGCCGGGGCCAGTGCTGGTCCGGGCGCAGCAGGGGCCCCAGGAAGAGAAGAGGCCGGAGCCAGTGCTGGTCCGGGCGCAGCAGGGGCCCCAGGAAGAGAAGAGGCCGGGGCCAGAGCTGGCCCTGGCCCAGTAGGGCCCCAGGAAGAGAAGAGGCCGGGGCCAGAGCTGGTCCGGGCGCAGCAGGGGCCCCAGGAAGAGAAGAGGCCGGGGCCAGAGCTGGCCCTGACTCAGCAGGGGCCCCAGGAAGAGAAGAGGCCGGGCCAGTGCTGGTCCGGGCGCAGCAGGGGCCCCAGGAAGAGAAGAGGCCGGGGCCAGAGCTGGCCCTGGCCCGGCAGGGGCCCCAGAAAGAGAATAGGCCGGGGCCAGAGCTGGTCCGGGCGCAGAAGGGGCCCCAGAAAGAGAAGAGGCCGGGGCCAGAGCTGGCCCTGCCCCAGCAGGGGCCCCAGGAAGAGAAGAGGCTGGGGTCAGTGCTGGTCCGGGCGCAGCAGGGGCCCCAGGAAGAGAAGAGGCCGGGGGCCAGAGCTGGCCTGGCCCAGGAGGGCCCCAGGAAGAGAAGAGACCGGGGCCAGAGCTGGCCCTGACTCAGCAGGGGCCCCAGGAAGAGAAGAGGCCGGGGCCAGTGCTGGTCCGGGCGCAGCAGGGGCCCCGGGAAGAGAAGAGGCCGGGGCCAGTGCTGGCCCTGGCTCAGCAGAGGCCCCAAGAAGAGAAGAAGCCGGGGCCAGAGCTGGCCCTGGCTCAGCAGGGGCCCCAGGAAAAGAAGAGGCCGGGGCCAGAGCTGGCCCTGGCCCAGCAGGGGCCCCAGAAAGAGAAAAGGCCGGGGCCAGAGCTTGTCCGGGCGCAGCAGGGGCCCCAGGAGGAGAAGAGGCCGGGGCCAGTGCTGGTCCGGGCGCAGCAGGGGCCCCAGAAAGAGAAGAGGCCGGGGCCAGAGCTGGCCTGGCCTGGCCCGACCCGAGACGCGAGTAAGGAAAGAGTCAGTGGCCGAGCTGGGCTGGTGCTGAGCTGGTAACCAGGTAAACAGGAGTTTTGTGGCAGGTCAAGCTCGAGATGGCCTGAGTGAATTCTTCCTTGGATATTGCACCCTCGAGAAGTGCCCGACCCTCCTCCGCGAGGCGGGGCAATCGGACGGATTCCAGATAGGTGGTGGTCTGGGCCACCTCAGAGGTTATTTCAGTACAAATCTTTTATCTGAGGGCAGACCTTTAAATGTTCCTGCAAAGTCTGAGGCAACTTTAGACCACACTCCATCAGGACGCAAAACAGTGTGTGAGAGTGTTTGGTGAGTAACCCAGTGCTTATCTGACTGTAAACAAGCATTGCAACCAACCTAGTCCTCTTTATCCGAGTTGTCTCCTCCCTCTCTGGACTCTCAGGAATTAGTGGGTGACCAGACCATGTCACTCTCGCCTTTTCTTTTATTGCTCTTTCTTCCCCTCCGCTCCACTGTATATTTACTTCCCATGCTGTATTTTTGTCTGTGGTTTGCCTACTATGTAATTGTATTATCCTTCTGCTGTTTACTATGTGTATGTAAAGCGCTCTGATACTTACGGTCAAGGTAGCGCTATATAAAACTTTAAAAATAAAATACAAAAATAAATAAAAGAGGTCCAACTTGCACCTTGTGAGTCTAAAGAAGGCCACCCCAAAAATGTTTTACATTTTTACAGGCGGCTCCCACCCCCAAATGGCCTTGGTGAGCCGTCTCAATAAGTTTGGTCCTAACAGCAGAGGGAGGAACAGTGACATCATTACGTAACTGAATAGCATCTACAAGGGATAGCTCACTTTCCAGGTGTGAGAATGATCTTAGCGGAACAGGTAACTGACCTTTCCTTCGCCCACCCTTTTTTGACAAAGTCCATTACTGCAGATAAACCATGGTCATCTTTAAGAGCAGGCAGCCATTAATCACAAAATAACTATTGGGGAGAGGATGTAGCCTTATGGTTAGAGCTGTCGACCTTGAAGCTGGGGAACCGGGATTGAGTCTCGGCAACGACGCTCGACATCCTGTGATCCTGGGCAAATCACTTAATCTCCCCGCGCCAAACAAAAATGAATGTGTCCTGATGTAATGAAACTGGTGCTCATGTAAAGCGCTCTGATACCCGATGTCTCTTGTCTAGTTTGTGTTATATAAAACTAAAAAAAAAAAAAAAAACGAACGAGAAGAGGTTAAGACTTCATCCAAGCCGACCACTACAGACTCAACCACCTCAAGATCTTCAGTTTGTTCAGCACCCCGAGCTAGCATCCTAGACCAGAAATCAGCTCTAGGATTCTCCCCCAAACGGATGTAATCAATTTTGAAACGGTATTCTTGCAAACGAGAAAGAAGTCTCTTTTGAGCCATTGCATTTAAGCAAATGTATTAGAGGTTTGTGATCTGTGAATAAATCAAAACTCGTGCCCCAAAGAAAAGATTTATATTTCCCGATAGCAAATGAGCAAGCCAACGCCTCCCTCTCAATAGTGCTGTAGTGTGACTCTGGTGTCTTCAATGAGCAGGAGGCAAAGGCTACAGTATGTTTTCTGTTGTCAAAAAATTGTGAGAGAACTGCCCCTATGCTGAATTGGCTTGCATCCACTGTAAGCACATACTAGCTTTCTGGTCAAAAAGAGGACAAAGCTGGTGCATTGATGAGCAAAGTTTTGACTCGAGAGAAGGCTTCATCATCCCAAATCAACTGTACACCTTTCTGCAATAACTTTCAAAGTGGTTGTACAACCAAGGCATGCCCCTGAGTGAACCATGAGTAGTACCCACTCATGCCAAGAAGTGACCACAAGGTGTCTGTCTTTTGATGGGTTACATCCTGTATGGCTTGTACTAATGACAATTTGGGTTTTATGCCACTGTCAGAAATGTAGTGCTCCAAGTAGTCTAATTCCTGCTCAGGACACAACACTTCTCAGGTATGAGGGTGATACCTACGCCCTGACATAACTCAAACACTTTGTTGAGAATGATCTTATGTCTTGTGACTGTGTTGAAAAATACTAATACATCAACCTGGGGGCGTAGAACTAGCGCCACCGCACTGTCATTTTTTAAAGCAGCAGCAGCGCAATTATTGCTCCACACTGCTCCATATTTACAAACTGACGCAATTGGTCCCAATGCGTCAGTTTGTAGATGCCTGCGTCACATTATACCTACGCCAGGTATAATGTATGCAGGGTAGGCCTTCTCACGTTAAAAACTACTTAGAACTGATACAGGGAAATATTCAACTTTTCACTGTGTCACTGTACAACTTGACTGTGTCAAAATCTCTATGCCTTCTCAAACCGGCATAACTGTTGATGCAGGGCTTTTAACATGAGACTCGCCGCTGTGTTCTGGTAGATTGCTGGAGTTCCGTCAGTCTTACGACCAACTCCAGCTATGCGTCACTTTAGCACCAAAAGATGAAAGACATTCTGACTTATTCATGAATCCTTGCACAATGGAGCACTGTATTGTAAATATAGTGGTTCAATGATGTTGTTAGGGAATTTGTGGCAGGTGCAAGAAATCTGACACATTGATGCTCATGCATCAATCCTTGTAAATATGCCCCCTGGTATGTTGGATAAAATGGAGTCCATCAACTTCTGGAACACGTTCACTGCAGATGCCAGACCAAATGGCAACCCTAAAAATGTATAAGCTCCAGAGGGACTGACAAAAGTGGTACAGTCTTTTGCATCTGATGCAAGCAGAATCTGGTGATACGCAAAGTGTTAGTCCAACAGTATGAAACATTTGGCATCACTTATGTTTGCCAATAGTTCATTTATATTTGGTAAAGAGTGACAGTCCACAATCACGTTCTTGTTTCAAGTGCGCAAGTCTGCACAAAGCCTAAGGTTCCCATCTTTCTTTTGTACAACAACAATGGGACTTACCCACTCAGAGGAGTTGTGTGTGCAATAACACCTTCCTTAACCAGTTTGTCAAGTAGAATTTTGAGGTCCGATCTCACCAATAAGGGGACCAACATAACCTTATGAGATACTGGAATAGCATTCTTTTTACGTTTTATCTGTGTTCAAATTTTTGAATGTTACCAATTTTAGTAGAAAAAACTTCTGGAAACGTCTGAACTACCTCTAACAATACACTATCACTATTGTCACTAATTGACACTGCCAGCATATAATTCACCATGACGGGATTAGGTATACCAGGGACAAGCATTAAACCCAATGTGGCTAAAACCTTCCATCCTACAATATGTTTCCCCTTTTCAGCTACATATATCTTTGTCCATGTCTGCCTGCCCAAGCACTTTAAATCACCCATAAAGAAAACAGTCCTGTTAATATCCTGATCTCCGTATGCCTTAGGTGAGACATCAAGAGAAAGTAAAGGTCTGGTTTTAGCCAATGTTTGATCATAGAATATATCTGAAACAATCGTAATGGATGCCCCTGGGTCTGCCATCATGTTGAGCTTGATTGAACCAATGTGCATGTCACAGCGGGGTCCTTTCACAGGTTTTTCTTCCATTGTATCTACATCAAGTGTGAGGACAACTCTCGATAAATCCTGGGAACATTCATCCACAACAGAGGTGACATCCTCAGAACTCACCTGAGAATCATCCTTAGCATTCCTGCAGACCCACTTGAAATGTCCTATTTTATGATCTTTATTACATCTTTTTCCCAAAGATGGACACGAGGCATGATTGCTAAGATATGTTTCGGAACCACATCTACAGCAATATGACCCACTTGTGGGACACCCCCGCGCCGCACGGCCACCAGCTGCTGCGTGTGCCCCTCTGCCCCGCTGTGCCTGACTGCCTCGCCGCCGGCCTCGCAGCCGCCTTGCGTCTCCCTTTGCGCTCTGCTCCAGCTGTTTTGCCGTAATTTGTGCTTGTTTTGCCGTAATTTGTGCTTGTTTTGCCATAAATTGTGCTTGTTTTGCCGTAATTTGTGCTTGTTTTGCCGTAATTTGTGCTTGTTTTCTGTGACATTTTATTTTCTGTGCTAACGTTCTTTCTCCTCCTGTTTTCGATCTGTTCCCCCCCCCATCTGTGCCGGTAGTATTATTATTGTTGTCTACTCAGCTCCTTCCCCTTTTCCCGCCGTCCTCGCCGCTCTCCCTCCCCGCTTCCCGCCACCGCCAGTTGCCCCGCCCCTTTCTCTTTGTTCCCTCCCCGCTCCCGCCTCCCAGCTGCTCCGCCCACCCGCGCACTTGGCCTCATATGGCGACCGTGCGACGCAGGTGAGTGTGACCCACTTGTGGGACAACCCCGCGCCGCATGGCCACCAGCTGCTGCGTGTGCCCCTCTGCCCCGCTGTGCCTGACTGCCTCGCCGCCGGCCTCGCGGCCGCCTTGCGTCTCCCTTTGCGCTCTGCTCCAGCTGTTTTGCCGTAATTTGTGCTTGTTTTGCCGTAATTTGTGCTTGTTTTGCCATAAATTGTGCTTGTTTTGCCGTAATTTGTGCTTGTTTTGCCGTAATTTGTGCTTGTTTTCTGTGACATTTTATTTTCTGTGCTAACGTTCTTTCTCCTCCTGTTTTCGATCTGTTCCCCCCCCCATCTGTGCCGGTAGTATTATTATTGTTGTCTACTCAGCTCCTTCCCCTTTTCCCGCCGTCCTCGCCGCTCTCCCTCCCCGCTTCCCGCCACCGCCAGTTGCCCCGCCCCTTTCTCTTTGTTCCCTCCCCGCTCCCGCCTCCCAGCTGCTCCGCCCACCCGCGCACTTCGCCTTATATGGCGACCGTGCGAACGCGCAGCGTTGACGCGCAGCGGGCGCGCCGATTGTGCGCCGAAGGCGCGCCAAAGGTAAGCCCGTCTGCGCCCGTCCGCGCCTGGACCGCGCCCAGTGCCAGGACCCCTGGCCCCCACCGACGGAAACCTACCCGACGAACCTACAACGCCGCCGATCTCATCGCACTCAACACCGGCCGCACCCCAGGATGTCATCAAGCCGCCCCGAAGCACACCCACGGACCCTTCAGCTGCCACGCCTGCGAGTTCACCTGCATCCGCACTCACCCTGCACCAGCCCTCGCCAAGCCTAACATCAGCAGCAACCACCTCAAGTGCTTCCTGCTCAACACCCGCTCCGTCCACAGACACGCCGTAGAACTCTGGAACCTCCTCGACACCACCGCCCCTGACGTTGCCTTCCTCACCGAGACCTGGATGAACGCCTCCTCAGCCCCAGACATCGCCATCGCCATCCCGGAGGGCTACAAGATCATCCGGAGGGACCGCACCGCCAACCAGACGGGAGGAGGCATCGCCATCATCCACAGGGACACCATCCGCATCACGACCAACACCGACGACACCCTAACCACCGCTGAACACCTGCACTTCCAGATCCACACCGACCCGAAGACCACCCTCAGAGGCACCCTGATCTACCGACCCCCGGGACCACGCACACGATTCAGCGAGGACATCACCGACTTCGTCAGCCCGCATGCCCTCCCCTCCGCCGACTACATCCTCCTGGGGGACCTCAACTTCCACCTGGAGAACAACAGCGACCGCAACACCACCAGCCTGCTCGACAACCTCGCCAACCTCGGACTCAAGCAACTGGTGACCTCCCCCACCCACCTCGCCGGGCACACACTCGACGCCGTCTTCTCATCCAGCAAAGACGTCACCTTCAGCCACGCAACAGGACTCCACTGGACGGACCACAGCTGCGTCCACTTCACCTTCAAAAGAACGACGATCCACCACCACCAGCAACAGGTTGCCCGAAGAAGCTGGAACAAGATCACAGCCGACCAGCTCACCGCTTCCCTGAGCCAGCACCCTCCCGCCAGCTCAGCGAACCCCAGCCAGGCCGCCGACAACCTCACGATGTGGATCAACAACTGCGCAGACGAACTCGCCCCTCTGAGAACCCCACCCAGCGGACCCTGCAGCAGAAAAACACCATGGTTCACCGACGAACTCAAGAGCTCCAAGAAGAACTGTCGAGCCCTCGAGAAAGTCTGGAGAAGGGAACCAACTACGGACAACATGACCACCCTCAAGCACGCCACCCGGAAACACCACCAACTGATCCGCGCCACCAAGAAAAATACATACAAGGACCGGCTGGACAACAACGCACACAACTGCAAGGAACTCTTCAACATCGTGAAAGAGCTCTCCAACCCCAACGCCGGAAACAACGACATCACCCCGTCGCAAGACCTCTGCAACTCCCTCGCGTCCTACTTCCACAACAAGATCGCGGACATACACAACAGCTTCAGCAACCAACCAACGGAAGCCACAACCGCAACAACGCCACCCACCACCACCCTCCCCACCTGGACTCCGATCAGCACCGAAGACACCATCCGCACAATGAACTCCATCCACTCCGGATCTCCGACCGACCCCTGCCCTCACCACGTCTTCAACAAGGCCGACGCTGTCATCGCACCCCACCTGCGGGACATCATCAACACCTCCTTCGACACCGCCACCTTCCCTGAGAGCTGGAAGCACGCCGAACTCAGCGCCCTTCTCAAGAAACCCACAGCAGACCCCACCGACCTCAAGAACTACCGTCCCATCTCGCTCTTCCCGTTCCCGGCCAAAGTCATCGAGAAGACCGTCAACAAACAACTGGCCGCCTTCCTCGAGACGAATGGATCCCTCGACCCCTCACAGTCTGGCTTCCGAGCGAACCACAGCACCGAGACCGCCCTCATCGCTGCCACCGATGACATACGAACTCTGATGGACAACGGAGAAACAGCGGCCCTCATCCTCCTGGACCTCTCCGCGGCTTTCGACACTGTCTGCCACCGCACCCTAGTACAGCGCCTCGGCAACATCGGAATCCAGGACAAGGCACTGGAATGGATCACCTCCTTCCTCGACGGAAGAACACAGAGAGTCCGCCTACCACCGTACAAGTCAGAGGCCACCAAAGTCATCTGCGGCGTCCCCCAGGGATCCTCACTGAGCCCCACCCTCTTCAACGTCTACATGAGCCCCCTCGCGGCCATCGCACGCCAACACAACCTCAACATAATCTCCTACGCCGACGACACCCAGCTGATCCTCTCCCTGACCAACGACCCCGCCGCCGCCAGAGCCAACCTGCACGAAGGGATGAGAGAGGTAGCCGAATGGATGACGACCAGCCGCCTGAAACTGAACTCAGACAAGACGGAGGTCCTCATCCTGGGCTCCTCGCCCTCCGCCTGGGACGACTCCTTGTGGCCCCCCGCCCTGGGCACCGCACCCAAACCGACGGACCACGCACGCAACCTGGGCTTCATCCTGGACTCCTCCCTCTCCATGACCAGACAAGTCAACGCCGTCTCCTCGTCATGCTTCAACATCCTGCGCATGCTACGGAAGATCTTCCGGTGGATCCCCACCGAGACGAGGAAGACAGTCACCCAGGCCCTCGTCACCAGCCGACTGGACTACGGCAACGCCCTCTACGCCGGAACCACCGCCAAGCTCCAGAAGAGACTCCAGCGGATCCAGAACGCCGCGGCCAGACTCATCCTCGACATCCCCCGACGCAGCCACATCTCCGGACACCTGAGAGACCTGCACTGGCTCCCGGTCAACAAGAGAATCACCTTCCGCCTCCTCACCCACGCGCACAAAGCCCTACACGACCAAGGCCCGAGCTACCTCAACAACCGGATCAACTTCTACACTCCCACGCGCCTCCTCAGATCAACCAGCCACGCCCTCGCCGCCGTCCCCCGCATCCGAAGAGCGACAACAGGAGGAAGGTCCTTCTCCTACCTGGCTGCCAAGACCTGGAACTCACTCCCGTCCGACCTGCGCCTGACCCAAGACCACCTCTCCTTCAGGAAGAAGCTCAAGACCTGGCTGTTCGAGCAGTAACGGCACCCCCCCCTTCCCAGCGCCTTGAGACCCTACGGGTGAGTAGTGCGCTCTATAAATGACTTGATTGATTGATTGACTCCTTTTATGTCTTAAATTTCAGTTTTTATCTCTATAAGATTATACGTTTATCTTTCACGAGTTTGTACAGAGTTCAACGCATGCACAATAGGTTCAACTGCACAACATTTGCTAGAAATAGCTGAACTTTCTATGGCTTTGGCCATATCCAATACTTATATTTAAAGTGAGATCACAAAAACCGAGTAAACGTTCTTGGAATTTCTATGTGTTTTTTTTAGCAGAGTTTTATATAGCGTGGACTAGACCCAAATCGGGTATCAGAGTGCTTTACAAAGCACCAGTTACGTTACATGAGGACACACGTTCATTATTGTTAGGCACGGGGAGATTAAGGGCCATATGTAGGTAATCTCTATTTACCGATGCTTAAATACCGAATTTTACCGATTCGGTATCTGAGAATCGTTAAATAGTATGTAGGTAAAAATTCTGTAAATGTTACCGATTCGGTAATTTTCAGTATTACCGAATCGGTATTTACCGATTCAGTAATTCTCATTCATTCCATAAGAATGAATGGGAAGCCATTCACTATTACCTATTCGGTAAGTACTGAATCGGTAATAGGGGGAACATATTCAAGGGTGGCAGGGTGTCACATTGACACCATGTTGCACCCCTGAATCGTGCATGTGTGCACATGTGGCGCACATACATGCCCGAAGGGCATGTATGTCTGCCACATGGCACTGCGAAAAAAGCAAAAATTGCTTTTTGAAAGGTATTCGGTATTTACCACCAACTTATAGTTGGTAGTAAATAACGAATCCTTAAGGCTAAAATGCTCTCACTTGAGTGCTACCTACATAGGATTCCTTAATATAAGGAATCGTTATTTTACCGATTCCTTAAAATAACGAATCGGTAAATTATCAATTCCTTATTTGCAGCCTCCTACATCTCAAATCCCTAAATACCGGTCGGTAACGATGAAATTTACAGAATTTCACTGTTACCAACCAGTATTACCCCACCTACATATGGCCCTAAGTGATTTGCCCGGAATCACAGGATGTTCAGTGTCATTGCCGGGACTCGAACCCAGTTCCCCAGATTCGATTTCAACCGCCCTAGCCGTTAGGCCAACTCCTCTCCCTCTTATGGTGTTACAATCATAAACAAACTGATACCTGATGAAGGTGTCTAACGTGGCTCCAAAGTCACATTTCGCTGCAAGAATCCTGAGAGCAGATGCAAACCCTTCAATAGACTCCTCCTGAGTCTGCTTCCTGTTGTTAAAATCAAATCTTTCAAGCAGTACACTCTGTGCTCTGTATGTATTCTTCAGCTTTGTAATCGCCTCCAAATACTCATTTCATCCATCACCATCCCCTGGAGGTAAGTTGTAATAAACCGGTTTACCATTAGACCCTAAAGTGTTATAGAGAATAGCTTTTTTCCTTTTCGGTGGAATTCTTTCAGCGCCAATAGCCACCAAGAAATTTTCAAAGCAGTTGAACCAATTTTCTCATGAAATTGGAGGTTTTCCAAGTGTCTGGATAAATGGCTGAATTCGCACAAATGACTGAATATTAGTCATTGTAAGTACTGGAAGTAATGTTCAGATTAACCCTGGGCGGAGTTAACAGTGCGGGTCTAAGCGTAGTTCCACAGAGTTGGGACCCAACTCAGTGGAACTCTGCTCTGCTCTGTCGCCCACCTCCACCCTCCTCAGTAACAAATTAAATAAAAAGACATTAAAGGGAAAATAATAAAGACTTACCTTGACTGATGCGTTCTCGGGCTGCTGTCCTCCTCTTCCTCATGTTTCACAGTGATATGCGTGCGCGCATGCGCATTTCTTGTGAGAAATGCGTATGGGCAGGTGCTGACAGACATCGCCACAGGAAAGCCACCTGGTTCACCGCCGACCTCCAAGAAGCCAGACGCACCTGCAGACGCCTCGAGAAGAACTGGAGAAACAACAAGATGCATGTGAACCACACCACTGACAAAAACGCCATGTCAGAATACCACCAACACATCAGAACTACCATAAGAACCTTCATCCACAACAAAATCCTCGCCAACACCAGCAACTCCAAGGAGCTTTTCAGCATCATACAGGAATTCACCAAGCCCCCCCATCGAAACCACAGACATCACCCCCCCAGGACCTCTGTGACAAACTCAGATTGTAATTCCATCTGAAAATCAAGAACCTCTACGAAAATGTCAACGACCACACACCTGACTCCGCAACTGCCACGCCCTCCGGCAACACCAGTCAGCCCACCATGACCACCTGGACACCAGTCACGAAGAGCCCGCCTCAACCATGAAAGGCATCCACTCGGGGCCCCCACGGGCCCCTGCCCACCGTACATCTACCACAAAGCCACAATCGCACCAGAATTGCGACGCACCATCACCGCCACCTTCTTGACCGGCACCTTCCCCGATGACTGGAAATGCGCAGAAGTCAGACCCGTGCTCAAGAAATCCTCAGCAGATCACACAGACCTCAAGAACTACGGGCCCATCTCTCTCATCCCCTTCACGACAAAAGTCACGGAGAAGACCGTCAACGCACAGCTAACAAAGTTCATCGAAGACAACTCCATCCTCGACTCCTACTTGCCACCACAAATGACATCCGCATCTTCCTTGACCAAGGCCACACCACAGCCCTGAAACTACTCGACCTGTCAGCAGCATTCAACACCGTCTCCCACCTCACACTCGCTGCCAGACTGCACGATGCTGGCATACAATGAACCGCCCTCAATTGGATCCGGTAGTTCCTCACCGGCCAAAGCCAAAGAATCAGACTGCCACCTTTCCTCTCCGAACACACGGAAATCAACTGCAGAGTACCCCAGGGATCATCACTCAGCCCAACCCTCTTCAACATCTACATGGCCCCCCCTTGCCGCCATCGTCAGACAGCACAGTCTCAGCATAGTATCCTCTGCTAACGACACCCAGCTCTTCCTCTCCCTCACCAAGGACCCCACCACCACCAGACTCAACTTCCAGGAAGGGACATTGCATCCTGGGTGAGCAACAGATGCCTGAAGCTCAATGCGGAGAAGACAGAAGTCCTCGTACTCGGAACCACTCTGTCAGCATAGAATAACAACTGGTGGCCTACCACCCTCGGCAGTCCTCCGACCCCCATGGACCACGCCAGAAACCTCGGCCTCATACTCAACTCTTCCCTCTCCACGAATAAGCAGGTCAACGCAGTCGCCTTCAGTTGCTCCAACACCCTCCGCATACTCCGAAAGACCTTCAAATGGATCCCCTCCGAATCAGGGAAAACAGTCACCTATGCAGTCATAACAAGCAGACTGGACTATGGAAACGCCCTCTATTATCAACAAGTCTCTGCTCCGAAAGCTGCACACAATACAGAATACTGTAGCCAGACTCATCCACGGCATCCCCGACACAAACACATCAGCCAACACCTACGGAACCTCCACTGGCTCCCCGTTGAGAAAAGAGTCATGCACAAGATACTCTCCCACGCCTACAAATGCCTACGCAACACAGGACCCCAATACTGCAACAAGAGAATCACCTTCCACGTACCCAAAAGAAACCTCGACTCCACCAACCTTGCCCTCCTGACACCCAAAGATTGCGCAGAGCCAGAACAGCGGGAAGAGCCTTCTCCTACATCGCGACCAAGACCTGGAAGAGCTCCCTATCAACATCAGACGCGCCCCCTCCCTGAACTCCTCAAGGCATGACTTTTCGACTGAACGGAACTGTTTCCGCAACCCCCCAGGGCCTTGAGACCCGCGCGGGTGAGTAGTGCGCTTACAATTCCCTGATTGATTGATTGGTAATCAGGTAAACAGGAGATTTCAAATGTAGTTGAGAGTTAGTTTATTATCTGAAATACAGGAGCCCACGTCCCGCCATGTTCTGCCTCCAACGAACCAAAGCCGCAACTGACTTTGCTGTAGCTGGGTGCCATGGAGAAGGATTGCTGAGTGTGAGCCTGAACAAATGTCAACATTTACAAAGATAAACATAGTGCGAGACAGGGAATGTAGAAAGGGGGTAACAACTGAAACATAAACCAAAAGAAAGTACCACATCTATCAATACACATTGGCCGGTCCAGAAGTATCAGAGGAAGGGAAGAGGCCGGAGCCGAGCTGGCCTACCTGGACCAGCCATAGACATCAGTAATGTAGGAGGCCAAGGCCCATGTTGTTTCAGGACAGGGCAGACAAGAGGCTCAGTAAGGGAATAGCAGTGGCTGCCAGGATGCAGGACAGCTCTGGGCTCAGGTACCTCAGACTGGCTCCGTCCATCACCAGCAGAACTTGCCTTTGCCCAGATAATAGCACCCTGGGTAAAGCGCAATTTGGCGACCCACTTCCAATTGTTGGGCCACATTTATGAGAAATGACGCATCGCTGCGTGAAAGCAGCGATGCGTCACTTCTCAGTGCGCCCTCCTTGCGACACTAATGATGCATCATATTTACTGTATGACGCATCATGTCGCAAGGAGTTTCAGTATTTCTGACGTATCTGTAAGCGCAAAAATGACGCATTGCTGGAGTGTGTCACAAAAGTGACGCAACTCCAGCAATGCGTCCTTTCACATGTGGCAAGCCCCATGTGAAAGGGCCTGCGTCAGTCTTACGCCTGCTGTGAGGAAGGCACAAGATTTTGACGCAACGGCGTCCTAGAAGTGATGCAGTGAAATCTCATAGGTTCCACTGCGTAACTTCTACGAGGCTTTTTGCTGGGGAATGCCCCCCACATACATCATGTAATGTAGCGCAGGGGTTTACAAAGTGATGCATCTGCTTAGATGTGTCACTTTGTAAATAGTGCGCAACAGGAGGCATGTTTTACGCTGCCGATGCGGCACAAAGAGTGACGCATCGGAAGCGCAAAACTGACGCAAGGCCTCATAAATGAGGCCCGTTATTTTTAATTATCAGTTTGTTGGGGAAATGGGAGTGGTACGTGGAAGGTGATGGGAACCAAAGAAAGGACATAAACATACTTCAGAACAATGAGTAACAGTTTTCTTTAGAGCCAGGTTGGAGGGTGACTGCTGCTCCTGTGCCCCTCTAAAGGTTGGCGTGCCAGGCCTGGGCCCAGCTTGCCCATGGTAATCATCACCAGTATTTATTTGTGTTGGGTTAGTATAGCACTTACAGGCCACTTCAGAGGGTCTGTGGGCCTGGGGTCTCTGGGACACCTTCTGGCTTGTGAGCTGCGATGGTTCATTTGGGCTTCCGGTTTTATGGTATTTTTTTTTCTTCTGATTTCCGTCTGAATTTATCCATATATATTTTGTGTTTTTAAAACAAAAGGAGTCATAAAGTTGTATATTTCTACATTTATTAGCTGATAAACACACTCAAATTTTGATACCTGCTGAGTTCTAGCAAATTAAGCAGCAAAGTAAATCAAAACACTATACTAACAGGCAAATAAAAATATTAGCATTATACTGGAAATATATGTTAACAGATGCCCATGGTTAAGGAAATTTCATCCTGTTTTTTAACTGCCCATGTTGTTTATCTGATCAACTGTTGCCCTGAAATTCACCAAAGACTGCATGGAGTCTCTCACAAGAAGCACAATTTTCAGTATTTTTAAACTTTTAAAAATCAAAACAGACGAGAAATGCATTGTTTTCTGTCTGTATTATTGTTTTCTGTCTGTATTTATCTGTAAAAATCAGTAAAAATGGAAAACTGGGAGCCTTATTTATGACCATGACTTGAGGTATAGAAGTGTCAAGGATGAAGGGTACTCTTTATCATCACGACTTGAGGTATAGAAGTGTCAAGGATGAAGGGTACTCTTTATCATCACGACTTGAGGTATAGAAGTGTCGAGGATCAAGGGTACTCTTTATCAACACGACTTGAGGTATAGAAGTGTCAAGGATGAAGGGTACTCTTTATCAACACGACTTGAGTTATAGTAGTGTCGAGGATCAAGGGTACTCTTTATCAACACGACTTGAGGTATAGAAGTGTCGAGGATGAAGGGTACTCTTTATCATCACGACTTGAGGTATGGAAGTGTCAAGGATGAAGGGTACTCTTTATCATCACGACTTGAGGTATAGAAGTGTCGAGGATGAAGGATACTCTTTATCAGCACGACTTGAGGCATAGAAGTGTCGAGGATGAAGGGTACTCTTTATCATCACGACTTGAGGTATAGAAGTGTCAAGGATGAAGGGTACTCTTTATCATCACGACTTGAGGTATAGAAGTGTCGAGGATCAAGGGTACTCTTTATCATCACGACTTGAGGTATAGAAGTGTCGAGGATCAAGGGTACTCTTTATCAACACGACTTGAGGTATAGAAGTGTCGAGGATGAAGGGTACTCTTTATCATCACGACTTGAGGTATAGAAGTGTCGAGGATGAAGGGTACTCTTTATCATCATGACTTGAGGTATAGAAGTGTCGAGGATGAAGGATACTCTTCATCATCACGACTTGAGGTATTGAAGTGTCGAGGATCAAGGGTACTCTTTACCATCACGACTTGAGGTATAGAAGTGTCGAGGATGAAGGATACTCTTTATCATCACGACTTGAGGTATAGAAGTGTCGAGGATGAAGGGTACTCTTTATCATCACGACTTGAGGTATAGAAGTGTCGAGGATCAAGGGTACTCTTTATCAACACGACTTGAGGTATAGAAGTGTCAAGGATCAAGGGTACTCTTTATCATCACGACTTGAGGTATAGAAGTGTCAAGGATGAAGGGTACTCTTTATCATCACGACTTGAGGTATAGAACTGTCAAGGATCAAGGGTACTCTTTATCATCACGACTTGAGGTATAGAAGTGTCAAGGATGAAGGGTACTCTTTATCATCACGACTTGAGGTATAGAAGTGTCAAGGATGAAGGGTACTCTTTATCATCACGACTTGAGGCATAGAAGTGTCAAGGATGAAGGGTACTCTTTATCATCACGACTTGAGGCATAGAAGTGTCAAGGATGAAGGGTACTCTTTATCATCACGACTTGAGGCATAGAAGTGTCAAGGATCAAGGGTACTCTTTATCATCACGACTTGAGGTATAGAAGTGTCAAGGATGAAGGGTACTCTTTATCATCACGACTTGAGGCATAGAAGTGTCAAGGATGAAGGGTACTCTTTATCATCACGACTTGAGGCATAGCAGTGTCAAGGATGAAGGGTACTCTTTACCATCACGACTTGAGGCATAGAAGTGTCAAGGATGAAGGGTACTCTTTATCATCACGACTTGAGGTATAGAAGTGTCAAGGATGAAGGGTACTCTTTATCATCACGACTTGAGGTATAGAAGTGTCAAGGATGAAGGGTACTCTTTATCATCACGACTTGAGGTATAGAAGTGTCAAGGGTCAAGAATGAAGGGTACTCTTTATCATCACGACTTGAGGTATAGAAGTGTCAAGGATCAAGGGTACTCTTTATCATCACGACTTGAGGTATAGAAGTGTCAAGGATGAAGGGTACTCTTTATCATCACGACTTGAGGCATAGAAGTGCCAAGGATGAAGGGTACTCTTTATCATCACGACTTGAGGCATAGAAGTGTCAAGGATGAAGGGTACTCTTTATCATCACGACTTGAGGTATAGAAGTGTCAAGGATCAAGGGTACTCTTTATCATCACGACTTGAGGTATAGAAGTGTCAAGGATGAAGGGTACTCTTTATCATCACGACTTGAGGCATAGAAGTGCCAAGGATGAAGGGTACTCTTTATCATCACGACTTGAGGTATAGAAGTGTCAAGGGTCAAGAATGAAGGGTACTCTTTATCATCACGACTTGAGGTATAGAAGTGTCAAGGATCAAGGGTACTCTTTATCATCACGACTTGAGGTATAGAAGTGTCAAGGATGAAGGGTACTCTTTATCATCACGACTTGAGGCATAGAAGTGTCAAGGATGAAGGGTACTCTTTATCATCACGACTTGAGGTATAGAAGTGTCAAGGATGAAGGGTACTCTTTATCATCACGACTTGAGGCATAGAAGTGTCAAGGATGAAGGGTACTCTTTATCATCACGACTTGAGGCATAGCAGTGTCAAGGATGAAGGGTACTCTTTACCATCACGACTTGAGGCATAGAAGTGTCAAGGATGAAGAGTACTCTTTATCATCACGACTTGAGGTATAGAAGTGTCAAGGATGAAGGGTACTCTTTATCATCACGACTTGAGGTATAGAAGTGTCAAGGATGAAGGGTATTCTTTATCATCACGACTTGAGGTATAGAAGTGTCAAGGATGAAGGGTACTCTTTATCATCACGACTTGAGGTATAGAAGTGTCAAGGATGAAGGGTACTCTTTATCATCACGACTTGAGGCATAGAAGTGCCAAGGATGAAGGGTACTCTTTATCATCACGACTTGAGGTATAGAAGTGTCAAGGATCAAGGGTACTCTTTATCATCACGACTTGAGGTATAGAAGTGTCAAGGATCAAGGGTACTCTTTATCATCACGACTTGAGGTATAGAAGTGTCAAGGATGAAGGGTACTCTTTATCATCACGACTTGAGGCATAGAAGTGCCAAGGATGAAGGGTACTCTTTATCATCACGACTTGAGGTATAGAAGTGTCAAGGGTCAAGGATGAAGGGTACTCTTTATCATCACGACTTGAGGTATAGAAGTGTCAAGGATGAAGGGTACTCTTTATCATCACGACTTGAGGTATAGAAGTGTCAAGGATGAAGGGTACTCTTTACCATCACGACTTGAGGTATAGAAGTGTCAAGGATGAAGGGTACTCTTTATCATCACGACTTGAGGCATAGAAGTGCCAAGGATGAAGGGTACTCTTTATCATCACGACTTGAGGCATAGAAGTGTCAAGGATGAAGGGTACTCTTTATCATCACGACTTGAGGCATAGCAGTGTCAAGGATGAAGGGTACTCTTTACCATCACGACTTGAGGCATAGAAGTGTCAAGGATGAAGGGTACTCTTTATCATCACGACTTGAGGTATAGAAGTGTCAAGGATGAAGGGTACTCTTTATCATCACGACTTGAGGTATAGAAGTGTCAAGGATGAAGGGTACTCTTTATCATCACGACTTGAGGTATAGAAGTGTCAAGGGTCAAGAATGAAGGGTACTCTTTATCATCACGACTTGAGGTATAGAAGTGTCAAGGATGAAGGGTACTCTTTATCATCACGACTTGAGGTATAGAAGTGTCAAGGATGAAGGGTACTCTTTATCATCACGACTTGAGGCATAGAAGTGCCAAGGATGAAGGGTACTCTTTATCATCACGACTTGAGGCATAGAAGTGTCAAGGATGAAGGGTACTCTTTATCATCACGACTTGAGGTATAGAAGTGTCAAGGATCAAGGGTACTCTTTATCATCACGACTTGAGGTATAGAAGTGTCAAGGATGAAGGGTACTCTTTATCATCACGACTTGAGGCATAGAAGTGCCAAGGATGAAGGGTACTCTTTATCATCACGACTTGAGGTATAGAAGTGTCAAGGGTCAAGAATGAAGGGTACTCTTTATCATCACGACTTGAGGTATAGAAGTGTCAAGGATCAAGGGTACTCTTTATCATCACGACTTGAGGTATAGAAGTGTCAAGGATGAAGGGTACTCTTTATCATCACGACTTGAGGCATAGAAGTGTCAAGGATGAAGGGTACTCTTTATCATCACGACTTGAGGTATAGAAGTGTCAAGGATGAAGGGTACTCTTTATCATCACGACTTGAGGCATAGAAGTGTCAAGGATGAAGGGTACTCTTTATCATCACGACTTGAGGCATAGCAGTGTCAAGGATGAAGGGTACTCTTTACCATCACGACTTGAGGCATAGAAGTGTCAAGGATGAAGAGTACTCTTTATCATCACGACTTGAGGTATAGAAGTGTCAAGGATGAAGGGTACTCTTTATCATCACGACTTGAGGTATAGAAGTGTCAAGGATGAAGGGTATTCTTTATCATCACGACTTGAGGTATAGAAGTGTCAAGGATGAAGGGTACTCTTTATCATCACGACTTGAGGTATAGAAGTGTCAAGGATGAAGGGTACTCTTTATCATCACCACTTGAGGCATAGAAGTGCCAAGGATGAAGGGTACTCTTTATCATCACGACTTGAGGTATAGAAGTGTCAAGGATCAAGGGTACTCTTTATCATCACGACTTGAGGTATAGAAGTGTCAAGGATCAAGGGTACTCTTTATCATCACGACTTGAGGTATAGAAGTGTCAAGGATGAAGGGTACTCTTTATCATCACGACTTGAGGCATAGAAGTGCCAAGGATGAAGGGTACTCTTTATCATCACGACTTGAGGTATAGAAGTGTCAAGGGTCAAGGATGAAGGGTACTCTTTATCATCACGACTTGAGGTATAGAAGTGTCAAGGATGAAGGGTACTCTTTATCATCACGACTTGAGGTATAGAAGTGTCAAGGATGAAGGGTACTCTTTACCATCACGACTTGAGGTATAGAAGTGTCAAGGATGAAGGGTACTCTTTATCATCACGACTTGAGGCATAGAAGTGCCAAGGATGAAGGGTACTCTTTATCATCACGACTTGAGGTATAGAAGTGTCAAGGATGAAGGGTACTCTTTATCATCACGACTTGAGGCATAGAAGTGTCAAGGATGAAGGGTACTCTTTATCATCACGACTTGAGGTATAGAAGTGTCAAGGATCAAGGGTACTCTTTATCAACACGACTTGAGGTATAGAAGTGTCAAGGATGAAGGGTACTCTTTATCATCACGACTTGAGGCATAGAAGTGTCAAGAAGGAAGGGTACTCTTTATCATCACGACTTGAGGCATAGAAGTGTCAAGGATGAAGGGTACTCTTTATCATCACGACTTGAGGCATAGAAGTGTCAAGGATGAAGGGTACTCTTTATCATCACGACTTGAGGTATAGAAGTGTCAAGGATGAAGGGTACTCTTTATCATCACGACTTGAGGTATAGAAGTGTCAAGGATGAAGGATACTCTTTATCATCACGACTTGAGGTATAGAAGTGTCAAGGATGAAGGGTACTCTTTACCATCACGACTTGAGGTATAGAAGTGTCAAGGATGAAGGGTACTCTTTACCATCACGACTTGAGGTATAGAAGTGTCAAGGATGAAGGGTACTCTTTACCATCACGACTTGAGATATAGAAGTGTCAAGGATGAAGGATACTCTTTATCATCACGACTTGAGGTATAGAAGTGTCAAGGATGAAGGGTACTCTTTACCATCACGACTTGAGGTATAGAAGTGTCAAGGATGAAGGGTACTCTTTGTCATCACGACTTGAGGTATAGAAGTGTCAAGGAGGAAGGATACTCTTTACCATCACGACTTGAGGTATAGAGGTGTCAAGGATCAAGGGTACTCTTTACCATCACGACTTGAGGTATAGAAGTGTCAAGGATGAAGGGTACTCTTTATCATCACAACTTGAGGCATAGCAGTGTCAAGGATGAAGGGTACTCTTTATCATCACGACTTGAGGTATAGAAGTGTCAAGGATGAAGGGTACTCTTTATCATCACGACTTGAGGTATAGAAGTGTCAAGGATCAAGGGTACTCTTTACCATCACGACTTGAGGTATAGAAGTGTCAAGGATCAAGGGTACTCTTTATCATCACGACTTGAGGTATAGAAGTGTCAAGGATCAAGGGTACTCTGTATCATCACGACTTGAGGCATAGAAGTGTCAAGAATGAAGGGTACTCTTTATCATCACGACTTGAGGTATAGAAGTGTCAAGGATGAAGGGTACTCTTTATCATCACGACTTGAGGTATAGAAGTGTCAAGGATGAAGGGTACTCTTTATCATCACGACTTGAGGTATAGAAGTGTCAAGGATGAAGGGTACTCTTTATCAACACGACTTGAGGTATAGAAGTGTCAAGGATGTAGGGTACTCTTTACTATCACGACTTGAGGTATAGAAGTGTCAAGGATGAAGGGTACTCTTTATCATCACGACTTGAGGCATAGAAGTGCCAAGGATGAAGGGTACTCTTTATCATCACGACTTGAGGTATAGAAGTGTCAAGGATGAAGGGTACTCTTTATCATCACGACTTGAGGCATAGAAGTGTCAAGGATCAAGGGTACTCTTTATCATCACGACTTGAGGCATAGAAGTGTCAAGGATGAAGGGTACTCTTTATCAACACGACTTGAGGTATAGAAGTGTCAAGGATCAAGGGTACTCTTTATCATCACGACTTGAGGCATAGAAGTGTCAAGAATGAAGGGTACTCTTTATCATCACGACTTGAGGCATAGAAGTGTCAAGGATCAAGGGTACTCTTTATCATCACGACTTGAGGTATAGAAGTGTCAAGGATGAAGGGTACTCTTTATCATCACGACTTGAGGCATAGAAGTGTCAAGGATGAAGGGTACTCTTTATCATCACGACTTGAGGTATGGAAGTGTCAAGGATCAAGGGTACTCTTTATCATCACGACTTGAGGCATAGAAGTGTAAAGAATGAAGGGTACTCTTTATCATCACGACTTGAGGCATAGAAGTGTCAAGGATGAAGGGTACTCTTTATCATCACGACTTGAGGTATAGAAGTGTCAAGGATGAAGGGTACTCTTTATCATCACGACTTGAGGTATAGAAGTGTCAAGGAGGAAGGGTACTCTTTATCATCACGACTTGAGGTATAGAAGTGTCAAGGATGAAGGGTACTCTTTATCATCACGACTTGAGGTATAGAAGTGTTAAGGATGAAGGATACTCTTTACCATCACGACTTGAGGTATAGAAGTGTCAAGGATGAAGGGTACTCTTTACCATCACGACTTGAGGTATAGAAGTGTTACGGATGAAGGGTACTCTTTGTCATCACGCCTTGAGGTATAGAAGTGTCAAGGATGAAGGATACTCTTTACCATCACGACTTGAGGTATAGAGGTGTCAAGGATCAAGGGTACTCTTTACCATCACGACTGGAGGTATAGAAGTGTCAAGGATGAAGGGTACTCTTTACCATCACGACTTGAGGCATAGAAGTGTCAAGAATGAAGGGTACTCTTTATCATCACGACTTGAGGTATAGAAGTGTCAAGAATGAAGGGTACTCTTTACCATCACGACTTGAGGCATAGAAGTGTCAAGGATGAAGGGTACTCTTTACCATCGCGACTTGAGGTATAGGAGTGTAAAGGATCAAGGGTACTCTTTACCATCACGACTTGAGGTATAGAAGTGTCAAGGATGAAGGGTACTCTTTATCATCACGACTTGAGGTATAGAAGTGTCAAGGATGAAGGGTACTCTTTATCATCACGACTTGAGGTATAGAAGTGTCAAGGATGAAGGGTACTCTTTATCATCACAACTTGAGGTATAGAAGTGTCAAGGATGAAGGGTACTCTTTATCATCATGACTTGAGGTATAGAGGTATCAAGGAGGGGGTACTCTTTATGTTATGTTACGTTATGTTATAAGCTGTTTTGTAACGCGCTCAATTACTACCGGAGTATCCTGGCGCAGTATACCGCTGGGGAACCCGTCCTGGCTTTCCCTGTGGGATGGTCCCTACTGGGAGTCCCCAAGGTGAAGCCAGGCATCCCCGGCTTTAATGGAGCCGTTGTGGAGATGAGGCAAGCTAATGCCCAGAGTTGCCGAGTGGGACCCCTGGTTAGAGTAGGCACCGAGGCGAGAATTATTGAGTCCGCTGACCCTGGTCCACGACCCTGCCGCGTCGGGAATTGAACCCTGGTCCCGGGCCGACTCCTGCTTCCGACTCCGGGTCTGCCGCCTCCAACCAGTGAGCCACACCACTCCACACAGTTATCATCATGACTTGAGGTATGAGGGGAAAAAGGGTACCTTATATGGAGTCAGTCTGGGCCACAGTAGTGACTCTCCCACTTGGACACAAGTGAGGTCCCCGTTCCTCGTCCTAAAGGTGAGGTACACAGAGGGATTGAAGTTAATTCTTTTCTTCACGGGAAACCAATTAAGGGACTTCATCGTCTGTGTGACATGATCGTGGTGATTTGGTCAAATAGGTGACAAGCAGTGTGACTTTGGCATCAGTGATGGTGGATTTGTGGGGAACACCAGTGTCGAAGCTGTTGCAGTAATCAGGCTGCAGGGCACCACTGCAAGGATTAATGACATGTTCTGTGAGTGTGACGGGTGGCAGGATATATCTTAACCAACATACATGATGGAAGCCCATATGAAGACCGCATTTATTTGGGGGGAATGAAAGAAAGTTTGTTGTCAAACAGCACACCCAAGTTGCAAGTCTTTACCTTTTTTTGTGTGTGCAAATGTATATAGCGCAAACTCGACACAAAGGTATTGGAGCGCTTTACATGAGCACCAGTTACATTACACAAGGACACATTCATTTTTTTATTGCGCTTTTTTTTGGGTTTTTTGGTAGGCACGGGGAGATTAAGTGATTTGCCCAGAATCACAGGATGTGGAATCGACTCCGAGGCTCGAACCTTGGTTTCCCAGCTCCAAAGTTGGCAGTCTAGCCGTAAGACCTCATCCTCTCCCAGGTGCAACGTCATATGCCGTGCTTTGGTGCTGAATTACATCACTAGTATCTCTATTATTATGTGGTGTAATGACTGAAATTACACTGATTACTCCTGCATAATAAAAATTTCACTCAGGCCTTGCTTTGAGTTGTGTGCTCTGTAGGGATCCTGTGAAGTGTGGTAGGTGGGCTGTGGGAGGGTGTGATGTTGTATGTTGGCTTCTGTGGTATGGTGTAATGTGGTTTGATATGGTGTACTGCAGTTAGCTGTAGTTTGGCATGATGTAGTGTTTCTAGGTGTGTTATAGTACTGTAGTCACTCTATGAAACATGAGAGCGTCCGGTCAGTACGCCTACCACAGGAGTATGCAATCACTCTATGCAACATCAGAGGGCCCAGTCAGTATGTCTACTGTAGGAGTATACACACAAGGAGGGACAGGGGTGTTTAGTAGGTCCAGCATACATGCCCCAAAACCTAGCAGTCAAAAAATGAGGTATGCAGTTCCTACGGAGGGGGTCTGGAAGGTCAAGGGGTGCGCAGGTTCCAGGTAAGAGAAGGAAGGTGAGAAACGGTTGTGCGAAAAGTATGTTCGTCAACTTGCTATCCGACCCGATTCAGGAAGAACTTAGCATTGCGCTGTGACTACTAGACTAAACGTCCTTTGACGAACATGCTAAAAGCCGAACAATTTTACCAAACAATATCGCCCTGAAGAAGCCCCAGGCCTGCTGGCCGCTCAGGGGTGAAACACGTGTTGGCTGTTCACTGTGATGTGTCAATAAATACGTTTTACACTGAAATTTATTGGAATTATTCCTAAGAATTAATATTCAAACCTTCAAGCCCCAGCACAACCTTTTCTCTCTACGTTAACAAGGGGGTAAGGGGTGCACCCCTTCCTGTGGGCTGAAACGCAAACAGATTGGAAGCTCATTGAATTGGTCAGTAAGGGTTGGTGACCTAGTTACCCCTTCAACTTGTACAAGAGAAGGAAGGTGGAAGGGGATAGCTCCAGTAAGGAGCAAGGACCCTCCCACACCCGAGAGGTGTCATGCTTCATCATAAGGCTGCTCCTCGTTGGGCCGGCGCTGCAATGCCGAACGGGCCCCGCGGGGTGGGGGGGCTCTTTACCAGAGGTCTTATTTGCCTGTGGTTTTCTATGTTGTTTGCCGACAGGCCCTAGAAGATGGGGTGTTGGAGCGGGTGTGTGGTGAGCAGAGTGGGAGTGAAAGTGAGTCTATGAGTGTCCGAAGATACTTTATTCGCTGGATACTGATGCTATGATTAAAACTGGCTTGGAGAGTCGTGGCTGACGAGGAAAATTAAACCTGCTGCAGCTCAAAGTGAGGGGGGAAAAGTGAAAGTGGTCAATTGGTCGACATGTTTCATGCCTCGATTCTCCGCAGGCGTCCGGACGTGAGTGGGTCCCTCGAGCAGGAACCCCGGTACCCCGCAATCACTAGAAGCAACCCAGGAGCAGTGTTACTGCTATCGAAAGTAGTCATTGGTTGTTGTGAGAATGGCTCAGTGAGCAAAACATTCTCTGCTGACAAAATGTGTTGTTTTGGAGGTTATGGGCTCAAAGCCTGAGGTGGGTGAGTTGAGTGCCGTAAACTGGGTAACAGTGACCAGTACCAGTGGGTTAAACTGGGCCCATTCTCCAACAATAGTCAGCATCAGATTATTTATTTATGTATTTAATGCGATTTTCTATAGCGCAAACATTACCCGAAGGTGTCAGAGCGCTTTACCAAAGAACCAGTTGCGTTACATAAGGATTTTGGATTACACGAGTTACATAAGAGATACAAACAGAAAAAAATTGCAAATGTACAAGTTGTAAAGTCACAAAACGAAGAGATACACACAGAAAAAAATTGCAAATGTACACGTTGTAAAGTCACTCAAGAAAGAGATACAAATGGATAAACTCAAAACTCATAGGAATGGCAGAGACTATAAAGGCCTACTACATATATTAGTGGTTAGATTTATACATAAATATATATACAAATAGTAAATTTACTCATAGTTACATTTTACCAGCGAATAGGCTTGGACAATTAAATATTACATATTTACAGAGTGAATGGAGAAATGAAACATCAAAAGGGGTAGAGAGAGGTGGGGGGAGTAGAGTCGGAGGCTGAGATTGGCGAGAGGGGACCTGAGGAGGAGAAAGAGATAAGGCAGTCCAGCGAAAGAGAAATGTCTGAAGTTGAATACGTGTGCTGTCTGTCGGTCTGTGCGGCCTCCTGCCCAGTGCTTAATTTGTAAACAATTAAGTGCCGGGGTTCTCATCAGGAGTCTACTGCAGATTGCACTACTAGTTGCCCCTGCTAGCACTGCCACTGATGGTAACAACTCAACTATTAAGCATCACACTTCTACAAATATGACAATTTGGACTATCTCTGCCCCCCAAAGTTATAAGAATGACTTGGGCGGCAGGTAAAAGTAATTTTTTGAATATATTTAAACAAATACTTAACTGTTGTTGTGAGCATCTCTAATATGGCCTGACAGCGCCACCTTGTGGCAGTCTGTCACAAGCACCGGTGCTGACAATTAAGTGCCGGTGCCGAGCACCGGAAAGCACCGGCTCAAATTAAGCACTGCTCCTGCCTGTCCATGTGGACTCCTATAAGATGCATTAATATATGGATCCAGTGAAACACTGTGTTACCGTAACCTTGATGGTGAATTTGGCGACCTCCACGCATAACCTGTATCGCATGGTTCCATGATGCAGAATAACTGTTTTTCTTCAACCCTTATACATATGAAACTCATCTCCAGGCCTCTCTCATCTCTTCCTCCTCTTTATCTTGGCTGAAGAATTGAGCTCTCCTCCCTCCCTTGTGGGAAAAATTTGCAACACATGAGCATTCTTTGGAAGTGAGCTATAATATATCCACCAGTTTAACACGGTATACAAAAATGCATTCCACCCTCTGCGTCAGCTCAGAGGGTGCTGCCGTTGCGGCACTGTTCTCAGAAAATGTTGCTAATTCTTGCCAGGGTCTTACCCGTCTGCAATCCTGCAGCAGTTCATACACCGGCCTTGAACGCTTTCCATGGCTTCCCTACAAAAGATGTAGAGAGTAGAGACCTTCTCAATTCTACTTCACATGTGGGCTATCTAACCCTCTTCAAGCCATTCGTGGGTTTCTCGAAGCCCTGATTAGTAAGAAGCCTTGGGCCCAAATACCTTCTCCACCATTGACATTCAAGCCCCTGTTCTTTTAAGGCATAATCATCCTTTAGGACACATATGACGTTTCAGGGATAAGTCATTTCATTCACGGGGTCTCCCTCTTTCATTACATCACTGGGACGCCTCTTTTCTGAAACAGCCTCGCTCAGTCTTTACGTCACGGTTTTTAGTGGCTTCAATCTAGTGTTCCTTACAGACTTGTGAAGAGGTCTTCCTCATTCCTCTCAGGACTTGTCGCTCACTTTTGAAGAGGTCTACTTGTCGCTCACTTTTGAAGAGGTCTCCCTCATTCCTCTCAGGACTAGCTGCTCACTTTCGAAGAGGTCTCCCTCATTCCTCTCAGGACTGGTTGCTCACTTTCGAAGAGGTCTCCCTCATTCCTCTCAGGACTTGTCGTTCACTTTTGAAGAGGTCTACTTGTCGCTCACTTTTGAAGAGGTCTCCCTCATTCCTCTCAGGACTAGCTGCTCACTTTCGAAGAGGTCTCCCTCATTCCTCTCAGGACTAGTTGCTCACTTTTGAAGAGGTCTCCCTCATTCCTTTCAGGACTTGTCGCTCTCTTTCGAAGAGGTCTCCCTCATTCCTCTGAAGACTTGTCACTCACTTTTGAAGAGGTCTACTTGTCGCTCACTTTCGAAGTGGTCTCCCTCATTCCGCTCAGGACTTGTCGCTCACTTTCGAAGAGGTCTCCCTCATTCCGCTCAGGACTTGTCGCTCACTTTCGAAGTGGTCTCCCTCATTCCTCTCAGGACTAGCTGCTCACTTTCGAAGAGGTCTCCCTCATTCCTCTCAGGACTAGTTGCTCACTTTTGAAGACGTCTCCCTCATTCCTTTCAGGACTTGTCGCTCTCTTTCGAAGAGGTCTCCCTCATTCCTCTCAGGACTTGTCGCTCACTTTCGAAGTGGTCTCCCTCATTCCTCTCAGGACTTGTCGCTCACTTTCGAAGTGGTCTCCCTCATTCCGGTCAGGACTTGTCGCTCACTTTCGAAGTGGTCTCCCTCATTCCGGTCAGGACTTGTCGCTCACTTTTGAAGAGGTCTCCCTCATTCCTCTCAGGACTAGTTGCTCACTTTTGAAGAGGTCTCCCTCATTCCTCTGAAGACTTGTCACTCACTTTTGAAGAGGTCTACTTGTCGCTCACTTTCGAAGTGGTCTCCCTCATTCCTCTCAGGACTTGTCGCTCACTTTCGAAGTGGTCTCCCTCATTCCGGTCAGGACTTGTCGCTCACTTTTGAAGAGGTCTCCCTCATTCCTCTCAGGACTAGTTGCTCACTTTTGAAGAGGTCTCCCTCATTCCTTTCAGGACTTGTCGCTCTCTTTCGAAGAGGTCTCCCTCATTCCTCTGAAGACTTGTCACTCACTTTTGAAGAGGTCTACTTGTCGCTCACTTTCGAAGTGGTCTCCCTCATTCCGCTCAGGACTTGTCGCTCACTTTCGAAGAGGTCTCCCTCATTCCGCTCAGGACTTGTCGCTCACTTTCGAAGTGGTCTCCCTCATTCCTCTCAGGACTGGCTGCTCACTTTCGAAGAGGTCTCCCTCATTCCTCTCAGGACTTGTCGCTCACTTTCGAAGTGGTCTCCCTCATTCCGCTCAGGACTTGTCGCTCACTTTCGAAGAGGTCTCCCTCATTCCGCTCAGGACTTGTCGCTCACTTTCGAAGTGGTCTCCCTCATTCCGGTCAGGACTTGTCGGTCACTTTTGAAGAGGTCTTCCTCATTCCGCTCAGGACTTGTCGCTCACTTTCAAAGTGGTCTCCCTCATTCCTCTCAGGACTTGTCGCTCACTTTCGAAGTGGTCTCCCTCATTCCTCTCAGGACTGGTTGCTCACTTTCGAAGAGGTCTCCCTCATTCCTCTCAGGACTTGTCGCTCACTTTCGAAGTGGTCTCCCTCATTCCGCTCAGGACTTGTCGCTCACTTTCGAAGAGGTCTCCCTCATTCCGCTCAGGACTTGTCGCTCACTTTCGAAGAGGTCTCCCTCATTCCGCTCAGGACTTGTCGCTCACTTTCGAAGTGGTCTCCCTCATTCCACTCAGGACTTGTCGCTCACTTTCGAAGTGGTCTCCCTCATTCCTCTCAGGACTTGTCGCTCACTTTCGAAGAGGTCTCCCTCATTCCACTCAGGACTTGTCACTCACTTTCGAAGTGGTCTCCCTCATTCCGCTCAGGACTTGTCGCTCACTTTCAAAGAGGTCTCCCTCATTCGCTGTTGGTGGAGTTGCTCAGTGAGGTGAATCCTTGCTGCTGACAAGTCTTTACATCTGGTGGACATAAGTTTGATTCTTGCTCAGGCAGACTCAGCCCTCCATCCTTCCGGGTTTGGTAAATTGGCCTCTATTATTTTACAGTGCTTTAGACTTGTTTTCATATAGTGTTAAATACAGCACTAGTTTTTGTAGCACCTTAAAAGTGCAGTCTAAAGGGCTTTAGGAAAGAACTCAAGGTATTATTGACATTACTCACATCACTCCCAACCCTGACTTCTAAAAGGGTCTCACTCATTACTCGCTTCACTGATATCACACGGTTAGTCACCCTCATCATTTGTATCACACACACTTTTGAAAGGGTCTCCCTCATTCGCTTGTCACCGGTGTCACACACTTTGTGGTGTCTCCAACAGACACTTCCCCAGAAACTCTCTTAGTTTGTTTTTTATTTCATATAACACTTCTACTGGTTCTCCCTCGTTCATCATACCTGCTATCACCAACCATTCTAAAGGGGCTTCCCTCATATCAATTGTATCTCTCACCACTGATGGGGTCTCCCTCACACCTCACATCACTGGGGCCAAATACCTGCAGTGTCTCCCCCATTCATTTTATCACTAGTATCGCTCACATCTGAAGGGGTCTCCCTCATTCCTCACTTGAGGAACGCTGAGCATGAGTTCCATGGCGTCTTCCTCGTATCACTTGTCCATCATATCACATATTGTATTGTAATTGCATTTATTTAGCACTTACTACCCCTGACGAGGCGTCGAGGTGCTTTTTCGGTGAGTAGCATCTCAGTGGGGTCTCTTTCACTTCTCACGTCACTCGCTTCTCATGGGTCTCCCTTATTCCATAAATTACATCACTTATGTCACACACTTCTATGGATTCCCTCAAACACGTCATGCAGCCTGTCCTTCCCACTTCCCTGGTGTCATTGACGTCTGCGGGGTCTCCCGCTCACTCTTCTATGTGGCTCCCTCAACCCTCACATCACTTCATTTGCACGCTCATTAAGGGTCTCCCTCACTCTTCACGTCACTAGTATCACGCAGTCACTTCCTTGGAGTCGCCCTCATGTCTCACGTTGCCGGCCTCAGTGGTGCTTGTGAAGATGTCTCCCTCACATCCCTGGGTGCATTTCTCTGCAGCAGTTTCCCTCAGTGATTCCGCACGTCATTGGCGGGATACACGTGTGGAGGAGACAGGGCTTTAAGTGGGCCGGGTCTCACCGGCGCTGAGCACCGGCAGTTTTTTTTCAGGGGGCCTCGAAACGGGTCTCTATCGGGCTCTGTTTTGTGCCCTGGCACAGGCGGTCCTGCAGTGGCAGCAGGCACATCGATGTGCGCTGCTCACACTGCTCACTTCTCACCAGTGGAGAAGTTACAGCATGACGTCATGCCAAGTGAGCATTGTGGTGGAGGGAAATCCTTTAACCGCATGTGCGCTAGCGATTTTCCCGCTGCGCGCTACGATTTGAAAAAACCCGCGTTACATGACGAGCTCAGCTCGTCATCAGCGTAGGGCACGTTACGCTCATGACGAGGAGCGCCGAAGGGGTTAAAGAGAGTCCTATTCTCTCTGGATTTCCCTTCTGTTTTTGAAATTCAGGAGAAGCCACATCCTAGTGGTGTCACCAGGGCTTTAAGTGAAAGCTTTTTCAATATTATACACAAGCCATAGTTGCTGCTTATTCATCTTAAGCAACTAACAACCATTGACAAAGCCAATAGTCCTGACTTGTTATAGGTATGATGTTACTTGTACCATATTTCTAGATGCAAGGACAGAAACAGAAAAATACAAGTCGGGCGGCACACTATGCTAAGCACCGATTTTTTAGCTTACGTGTTTTTAAGCCACGCCCTCAATTACACTGGCCACGCCCCTTCGAGAGACCCTCCAGTTTTTTCATACCACTGAAAGCCCTTCTTATTCGTGCTTACATCACACGCTTCTATTGAGTATCACTCACACACTTTCACTGCCGATTCTCACACACTTCATTCACTTGCATCACGCAGTGTGTCCCTCCTTCCTCTCATGTGACATATATTAAACACTAGCGCTGCGATCTTTCCGTTTCAGCCTCCAGGAGCCTTGCCAGGCCTCGCAGATACCATTTCAAAGGACACTTCCGGTATGCAACCCCTAACTTTCCCACCTCTCCTCCGCCTCACCAGATTGTAAACTGTGGAGATAAGAGTCGGTGTATATTTGGTTTTATTGGGGAGGGCGGTGACTCCAGCGCTTGTATTGTGTCTGTGATGTTGCTAATTAACCTTCGGGGAAACAAACAACACGAGGACACATTTGCACTGAATAGAGAAGGCAGGTCGAGCTAAAAGGCCAACTGCGAGGTGGAGACAAAGGGGAACCGCATTCCTCGGGCCCTCATCAGTAAACAGATCTCTGCCTTTTTTTCGACTATCTGGGTTGTTGAAAGGCCTCCCTTTTTATTTTATTTTCCTTGCCACCCTCTCAAGCATTTAACAACAGACCTGGCTGTTTCATCTCGGACTGTAAAAAAGAGGGTTTTATGGGCCCAGGAGATAAGGCGAGGGATGAATGGGCAGAAGTGAACACACTTCCTGCACCTCGGCTTTTCATCTCCTGGACGGCCCCCATCTGGCAGCACGCACTCCATTTCCTGTCTGGGCCCAGCCAGGCCAGGCCTCAATTACAGGCGGCCATTTTGTTTTCTTTGGTGTGCGCGTGTTTCTTCAGCCTCCATTTCCTGAGGGGGACTTTCTGTGGGTGAGATAAAGCAGGAATCCGCCTGTCATCACCTGCAGCCCTCTCTTCTCACGAGGAGGCTGGCTGAAAATGGGGCCTGCATCCAGGCAAGGTTGTGTGCGCCTTGGCAGGATGGGGGCTTGCGTCACCTGCATGCACACTTCCACTGCCTTTCCTCCTCTGCAGCTGCAGATGTGCGGTTTTGTACAGATGCCTTTATGAATGGAAGTCTATTTTTTCCTGAAAAGTGAACTAGCAGTGAGATAAATATTGTTATGATATATAGTAGGGTGAGCAGAATTTTAAAGCTAAAAACATGGACATTTCACAAAAATAGAAGAAAGACTACAATTTTACTTCAAGTTTGCGCACAGAATGACAGCGCTCCTCAGCAGAGAATTACACAACAGGCAGTTAGAACATAGATAAAATAAAAAAATGTAACCTAGTAGCTTGCCTGATAATTAAATTGCTTTCTTGAAACATGTGCTAACTATCCCCGCCTTGTAAAACATAAAAAAAAACTCCCGCCGTTTTCAGTCGACCCTCTTTAAAAACCGGGACGTGAGCTAAATTTCTTGAAATCTGCCGGGACAGCTGGGGGGAACCGGGACCATCCTGGCAAAGCCTAGTCACCATATAATATAGCCTTATAGCCCGCTGCTGAAGGGTATACCACTTATTAAAGGCCCTGAACTAGGATATATCTCGGTCTAAAAAATAGTGCAACATAAAAAAAAGAAAACTGCACACAAAAGCTGCTTGTCTTCTGTTGTTCCTGTGGATTCACTGAATATTTTTGCAGTGCATGGCACATTCACAGTAAAAACATTTTTATCGTAAATGGTGCGTAATTACACGAAATGGCATAATTTTAGGAATTTACTGCAACAAGCAAAAGGCAAAATTCCCCAAATTACATAAATTACACTGACATAATTCCAATTTCTTCCAGGCCTAATAAAATGTTGTCAATCAATAGATCAGAGCTGTGAGCCCCTCAAGACACCACACCTCCCGCTTGTCCCAAGATCTTACTAGTCAATGTGATCCGACTATGTGTACCACGCCAAGGCACCCGCTGCTCCAAAGTTGCAACCCCAATTCCAATTTGAATAAAATCTCAGAAATGGTAGTGTCACCGATACGTTTCAGTCCATTCCACAAAAGTCCAGTTCCAAATTGCTTGTGTTCCAAAACGTCTTTAATTTTCTTTGGTGATGAAAACGAGGCCGCCACCACGTTTCGTTCATCGCAGGTGAACTTCATCAGGGCTGTAAAGAGATATATACAACATGCCATATATCTGCGTGCTCATGTTTAAATATACAAAAATAAATAATAAAATGCTCAGAACAGCCAGGGGTCAGTAGGCAGTGGGCATCAGGTAGTTGGGCAGATGACGGTAGATGCCGCGCCACCTGGGTAAGAGGCATGCTGCACTGGAACCAACTCAACCCAGAGTCAGATGCTGCCTGGTGCGTTGACATGGAACTGTGAAGGTCTGCGGAGGTGTGGAGCATGTTGAGTACAAGGTAAGCCAAACCCATTAGTCAACACAGAAGAGGACGTAGGAAGTATACCAAACCTACCGATAGGCAGACCACTTTGGACAGATGATTTCCTCAGGTATTCTGCAGACCTTATGTTGGCATCCAGTGCATTCTGGAAAACCACATTTGATGGTTCAAACCACTTAATAGGGCCTATTTTAACCCCTTTGCTGCTGGCGTCGGCCAACGGCCGTAGCGCGCACTACCTTCGTAGTGCTGCGCATGTCCGTTGGCCGACACGGCCCCGCCCACTGTGCTAAACCACCGCACCGCAGCAGAATTGCCGCCGCGGTTAAGTGGTTAAAATAACTGTGTGATTCTGCATTCGCTGAGGTTGCCTTCGCAAACCAGGGTCGGGTTCGACTCATGGAGGTGTGCTGTCATTGGTAGGCAGGGCCGGACTGGCTACCAGGTGTTTTGGCATGCTGCCGAGCTGGGGGCTGATTTTGTTGATGGGGACCTGCGTGTGCTGAATGAAATTTGTTTTGATTTGTTTATTTCGAAGCACACGCAGGTCTCCATCAAGGTCTCAAGTGACATCAGCCACCAGCTCGGCAGCATGCCAAAACGCCCGGTAGCCAGTCCGGCCCTGTTGGTTGGGTCTGCTCCTAAGTTAGGAGAATGTGTCCACTTCAGTAATTTGTGGGAGAATCTTCTTGGTGTTGCATGGGTGATGGAAGATGAGTGTACCCTTGCCGGACAGAGTGTAAAGGTAAGATAACTGGTGATATCAGGCCCGGTTGGGTGTCGTACAAGCCCATTAAAGCCATGTATGTGCTGTGTTGGGTGTAAGAAGTGTTTTTAACGTGTTCTGTTGCAGGATAGTGCATTGCATGTCCCGATGGGGGGTACTGCTGTAACAAGGGATTGTATGGTCAGTGTAGGGGCTATGAATTAGCTAGCCTATCATAGGCTCTACTGCAAAGAAAGACATGAACCCCCTGGTCCTGGCCACCGTTTGATTTGTGAAATACAGCAGTAATCGGGGTTCAGTCTAGGGACCACCAGGTCACTAGGCCCTGGTACAACTACACTTGCTGCACCAATGACAGCTACGCCCCTGTCTAGGAGCCAGAGCCTGGTTGATACCTGGTCCCCCTGCCGTCACTGATGATATCACATCAACAATGTTCTGGTGCCTTCTCCTCTGTTCACCCTCTGCATTATCTGGACTCCACACACTTCTTCGCCGCTCTCTACACTTTCAGTTTATGAAGTAGGAACATTGACCCCTTCCAACCCCAGGGTGCACCGAAGCTTCACTGCAGTGGAACCATTGAGGAAGACACTGGACACAATGTGTCAAATGAACTGAAACCAACTAGGAACAAAACAGCTGCATGGAGCAGGCAATGCTGAAATGTGGAGTGTTTGTAGGTAAACATTTCAAAATGTCATATTTCTGGTTCTCTGCTTGAGTGTGTGTTTGAGAGTGTGTGTGTATGTGTGAGGGAGCATGTGAGCAAATGTGTGAGTAAAAAAGACAATTCTGTCACTGGCACATTGTATGCCATTCTTGGCAAACGTCTGGCACTGCCGTACTATAGGCGATTCTTGGCTTCAGGGGGTACCCCCATTTCATATAGTGTCTATCCATCGACATTCAGGGGGCAACCACTGCACATCTGAAAAGAAATGGAGACATCTTCAGAGTAGGGTCAGGCTGCGGTTGATTTGGCGCACCATTGGCTTTTGAGTCAATTTTTGTGAAATTTGACCCCATTGTTTTCAACATTTTCTCAGGGGAGAAGCCCCCGAGCCCTCCTAGCAGAGGTCTATGAGTATGAGTTAAGCCTGCACTCCTGCAGCCAGAGGAGTTCCTGATCCCCTGATCTTTGTGCCCCTCAGCCACAGTTGTTCTGTTTCATGTGGCGCTGCGGCTGGCACTGTGGGCAGTAATTGGACGCTGGGACTGTAATTGGGCAGTATGGGATGGCCATCTGGCAAACGACGGCTGTCACTGGGTGTGAGATGGCTTCATCCCTGACACTGGTTGCAGCCATGTTGAAATATGCATAATAACCAAAACAGGTGTGCGCGTCCTGTATCACTATTTTGCTATTTTACTATCCCTGGTTTTAATTTTGCACTTATTGAACTTTTTTTTTTACCTTGATGATGTCGCTAGCAATGACATCATCAGGATCACAAGTCACATGACATCACTGCCTGTAATGCTACCAGGTGTGATCATATGTGATGTCACAAACTACCCTGGACCCTCAGATGCAACCCCTCCTTCTCCTGTTTCAAAAGGGACCTAAAACTCCATCTCCTAAACAAATACCTTCCTGACCAACGTCAATTAACTTAGACTTCAATATCCGAGTTGACTCCTCTCTCTCTTGACATTCAAGGATAGTTGGTGACCAGACTATGTTAATCACCTTTTTCTTTTTATTGTTCTTTCCCCCTCCGATTATTTATTTGTCATGCTGTATTTTTTTTATCTCTGGTTTGCTTCCTTACTGCCGGCCTACTATGTAATGCAATGTCCTTCTGTTTTTTAAGTGTGTATGTAAAGCGCTCTGATACCTACGGATCAAGCTAGCGCTATATAAAACTTTTCAAATAAAAAATAAAAATAAAACAATGTCGTCACAGGTCAAAGGGCATGTGATGATGCCACTTCCGTAACGCCTGCTATTTTGGCGAATCGACGTCCATCAGTAGAAAGTTCCCAAATCTGTCTCCTATTGGTTGTCAACATCGGGACCTGTCACTTTTGTTTAATTTGCGAAATGTGTGCAGCCAACTGCCTCTCTCTTCAGCCACCCATCACTTCCTGTTTCTGCCTTCGAGGTTCTTTTCATCCCTACTTTCTCTCTAGGCCACGGTTTTCCTCTCTTCCTCGAACTCCTCCTTTCTCACTTGTCTTTCTTTCTCTCTCTCTCTCGCTCTGGGTCTGGTGATGGAAAGTAAATCCATGGGGCATATTATCAAGAACAGGCGATAAAATTATCGCCGCTTTTATCAGCAGGAAACTGCCGCTAAAGGGGCGATAATGGGCTTGATAATATGTCCTTGTGAATTCCCGTAGCAGCCCAGGTTCTGGTTTTAACCTGGGCTGCTATGGGAATTCACAAGGGCCTATTATAAAGCCCATTATCGCCGCTTTAGCGGCAGTTTCCTGCCGATAAAAGCGGCGATAATTTCATCGCCTGTTCTTGATAATATGCCCCCAGGTTCCTAAAAAGGAGTGTTTGTGCCCACCATAACGTGTGCCTATCACGGCACAGATGTCGCTCTGGCCTGGAGGCAAGAGTTGCTATTGACCGTCCTGCAGGGACCTGAGAGCCAGTCTTGGCTGAGCTGTGCCTCTGTAGGGGGTGTCTGGTCCAGGTGGGATGTCTCTTCCTCTCCCTCCTGCTCTTTCAGAAGCTGCACTCTCTTGCGACTTCTCCCTGCAGCCCCGTGGCTCCCAGCGAGACAGTAAACACTGCACACTTTCTTGGCGAGAGCAGTCAGACAGGTGGTGCCAAAGACAACATGGCGGAGGACAGCCAGTAATGCAGAGCTAACAACTGTGGTCGGCGCACTTTCCAAGCTGTCTCGTGGGCAGAGCTGTGGTTTGAGCGCCTCGTTTCATCCTCGTCCTTCTTGGCGGCTTGCCCTTCCTACCCTTCCAGGTTTCTGCTAGGTTCCTGGCAGAGTCTGCCCTCCCCTTTCACTCCGGAAGTGTTTCCTCTTCCACGAGCAATGCTGGAAAGTGCTTTTCCCTGGTGGGTTTCTTTTATTTGCAAGGGTGTGGTTGAATGCCCCCGTCGCACTCTGATGACGCAACTTTACACAGATGGCAAATTATTTTGACCTCCACAACACGAGGAGTATAATTAGGGAGAACACATCCGCAGAACAGTGCATAACGCAAAATGATGGGGCCCCCTGCAGGATGGGTCCGATGGGGTCCCCCTAAAAGGTTGCCCCCCTACATTTCATGGGCCTGCTCAGTAATGCAGAGTGACTTTCCTGAGCGTTCAACTATATATTATTCCATGCCAGTGCAAGCATTCTGCAAGGCATGCAACGACATGGCGTAGGGTGACGGT
Organism: Lissotriton helveticus; assembly: GCF_964261635.1. Taxonomy (NCBI): domain Eukaryota; kingdom Metazoa; phylum Chordata; class Amphibia; order Caudata; family Salamandridae; genus Lissotriton; species Lissotriton helveticus. The sequence goes on along the minus strand of NC_136073.1, from coordinate 32,016,687 downwards.
GTCCCCGCCAAAACAAACAACCTGCCACCCCCACACACCGCGGGTGCCTCCCTTACGCCCATGACGCAGCGTTATCAATGCAGAGCTATCTGCTTGTGAACATTCTTAGGAATAATTCGCATATTTGAAATCACAGGAAGTGAAGTCACTTGACCTTTGACATTGATGACAGCAAAGGAAGTGACATCAATGCAGCAGCGCCCGTGCAGGTAAGATCAGTGGGGCCGGGTGGGGGGGATTTCGACGGATGATGGGGTGAAAGGAATTATTTATTTCATTTTCCCTCATCTGTCGAAATACCCCCCAGCCGGCCCCACTGCCCCACCGGTCCTACCTGCACGGGCCGCAGCTGCATCAATGAACTGATGTAAAGAACGAACAGTGGCGGCTGCTCCACAATGGCGGAGGAGCATCGCCCTACTGCCTGGCTCAGAACCAGTAAATGAAAAATAAAACAATTTCATTGTTTTATTTTTCATTTTCCAGCTCTGAGCCAGCTTGCGAACGGAGGGGCGGGGCATGAGGAGGAAGAGTGCTATGTGCACTCCCTAAGTGCACATATGTGTTTGGCCGGCCGGCCCAAACACACATGCGCATTTAGGTTTAGACTCCCTGGTTTGAGCAGGGCTTCTTTCCTGCCGATGCACACAGGTCAACAGACATTCATGTACTGATGCATATAGGTCAATAGATATAGACACCGAATCGCAGAATCGGCCCATTTGCGAATGGGAAAAAGCCTTTTGGGCTGTATCAACCCAAAAGACCTTCGCAAAATAAGGAATCACAAAAATTTGCAATTCTCTAATTTGCTAATGCATTTAAGGAATCACAATTTGCGATTTCTTAAATGAAATGCAGGAAGCAATAAAAAATTGAGACCTGGCTTTTTAGGAATCGCAAATTACCACCAACTTAAAGTTGGTGGTAATTTGCAAATTCCTAGAAAAATGCATATTTTTGCATTTTTCTATGTGCCATGTGCCTTAGGGCATGTATGTGTGCCACATGTGCACACATGCATATTTCAGGGGTGCAACAGGGTGTCCTTTTGGCACCCTTGAAAGTGTATGCGCAATTTGCGAGTACCTATTGGGTACTCGCAAATTGCGCATGCAAAGCCCATAGGAATGGGAAGCCATTCCTTATTTGCGGCTCACAATTTGCGAGTCGCAAATAAGGAATATGTAGGACTCACAGAATTTTCAGCGAAACCTGCATACATTGTGTTTTGCGATTCTGTAACAGCGAATCAGCAAAATTCGCTATTATAGAATCGCGAAAGCAATTCTTGATACATCTGTCCCATAGAGTTATAGTGTAACGCTGCACTCAGCGTGCATTAACTGTAAAATGTTTTATTTTCTATACAAAATATGTAATTATTGTTTAAGTTGATAATTTCACTTATTTTTACTTACCTGATTTGAAATAACTTACCTCAGTTTCCTTTTGGCTTTTTTCAGTAGAGTAAAACAAAAACAAGCGAGTTATTTTACTCTTGTGCGTTTTTTTTATATTTTCATCAGCCTGCCGCGTCCACTGAATCATTTTGCAATTGTTGCCTTTTTTCAGTAGAGTAATTCAGCGTGTTTATTTGGTCTCTCTGCACAAAATGGTTCCTGTAAATACATCTCGTGACTCATGCATTACATCTCGTGTTGCTCTAGTCAGACAGCCCACGATTCCACAAAGCACACGCAGGCACTGTTACTCAGACCACAACACATTTGCTGGGATAACTTGCATTATTCTAAATCTATAAAGGGAGCGCGGCCTTTCACAACCGGTAACCTCAGATTCTGGGAAGACATTTGACACCCGCAATTGTCATCTGAAGAATTGTTCAACTCTTTTACTCTAGAGCATATCCCAGCTACTTGATTTAACTCAGCCTAATGTATTTAATTATTTGATCTGCAAAGCGCTGCTTATTTAAGACGCCGCTTCATGGCGCTGATGTTTCCAGTTCTTCAGCAGGCCAACAACACCCCACTCTGGCAGGAAATGTTAGATTGTGTGCACCTCTGCCATGCGCTTTTTTTGATCTGAAAAGAGGGCACCCTCCCCGGGGCACGTAGCGTGCAAGTTTTACACCATGGAGCAGCGTCTCACTCCCAGCCGGAGTCAATTGACCCCAGGCTGGCTAATGAAGTCTCGCGCTCCGGTAATCCTATTGTTTCTGCAGAAACATGAACTTTTGGGCCACGCCCCCTGTGCACGCTCCTGTGGGCCGTGCCCTTCAGATCTCTGCGGCCTTGTTGACCAATGGGCGGGAGGTATTGCCGGCTGTTGACAGCCCCCTTGGGGTGACCCGAGGCCTGTACTGTGTCCATTAGCTGCACCTCAGTCAGGGGTCCCGTGTTGGAGCCCCTTCCCCAAATGTTTGCAGAACGGATAAAAGGAGGAGCGGAGGGGGGTCTTCAGAGCCCTCCGCACCACCCCGCCCCGGTGCCCCGGGGTGAGAGGCAGGAGCTGCCAACTATGGACAGTGGGGCTTATTTACAAGAAACTGACGCATCTCTGCGTTAGAGCAGAGATGCGTCAGTTTCCCTGCGCCAGGCAAAGAAAACCTTGCGCCACCTTGGATGTGTCGTATATACAATACGGCGCACCATGGCGCAAAGAATGACTGATGCATCAGAAATGTTGACATATCTGTCAGCGCAAAAGTCACACATTGCTGGAGTCACAAGCACGATGCAACTCCAGCAACGATTGGAGGAGGCCTATACTCCATAAACTTCGTCTCTCCTTAAGCCTGCTCCAAGCAGTCGTAAGGTTTTGACGCAGTGGCGTTCTAGAAGTGACACAGTGAAATCTACAAGATTTCACTGCATCATGCTTTTTTGCGTGGGAACGCCCACCTTACATACATTATACCTGACATAGGTATAATGTGACGCGCGGCTTTACAACGTGACACATATCTCTAGATGCGTCACGTTGTAAATGGGCCGCAACGTGGCGTATTGTTTACACCGTCGCTGCGTCACAAGAAGTGATGCAACAATGGCACAAAAGTATCACAAGTGGCTTGTAAATCTGCTCCAGTATTTCTCCCCTGCTGATTTGCTTGGCAGTAGATAGAAATCATTTTTGGTGGATTGTGACTATTTGAGGGCGGGTTGTGGGGAGAATGGCGGTTTTATAAAAATGTTTATCACACTGCCGCATTGGCTAGGATGGATTTCTGGGTCCTAATGCAAGCAATGGAAATGGGGCCTTTTTTTGCAGTTTTATATCGCGCTGACTCATCACTTTATATGAGCACCAGTTACACTACATAAAGAAACATTCATTAGGGCTCGCTGGTACTGCATCCGAAGGATGCGTCCAGCTGGGAGCCTTTTAGTTGCCTGACTCGGGGGGATGAGGGACAAAAGGGTGTTACGAGCTTGGATTTGGGTGCGCGAACGCGCACGTTCCCTCCCGCACCATGCACATGCGCTCGCATATACACAGACAGACACAGCCAGCCCCCACCCCTCTGCATGCACGCACACACATACACACGCTGCCGCCCCCACCACCCTGCACATACACAGACACGCACGCATACACACGCCGCCGCCCTCTACGCCCCCCCGCCCCCCTCCCTCTAACAGGCGCGCTGGGCCTACCTCCTTATTTAGCCCCCCCCCCCACCCCCGACGCGCATTTCGCTCTCCTCGCCCCCAGGGGCCCACGCAGCAGTCCCAGGCTCACAATGAGCGAGAGAGAGTGACTTTGGCGATCCTTACCGGGGCTCTTCAGATGGCTGCGGCTGCGGCTGCTGCTCTCGCGGGTGCTCGTTGTTTCTTCTTGCCCCGCCCCCTTTGCGCTCCAGGCCTCACTTTCGTCCAGGGCTCCCTTGTCTACCGGACTAGGGTCCACGCATTGTACTGTTTTCCATTGGACGGCGACACAGACAGAAAGTTTAATGATTCAAAGTATCTTTCTTCAAATTTATACGGTAGTCTTCCCTTCAGACGCATTTAATCAGAAACATTTCGATGTATTTCTTGTTAAATGGACAGTCTACCGTTCTTAGATGGCGGCCATTAACGTCTCTTCAATATTTGGCCTTCTTCTCTTTCAATCATGTTTCGTTTCCTCTCCTTTTCACATTGGTCCAAGGATAGGAAGACGCGTGATAGTCACCTGCGTATCGTATCCCCTGTTTCCATGGCAAAGACACCGTTGTTTGAACATAGAGCGGGATATAGAGGAGGAGCTGGGCCAAAGCCTTCCGGGGAGAAGTGCGGGGTAAGCCGGGAATGCCACTACTGGTTTTTTGTCTGCTATGGCAGAGTTTGAAAGCCACCCGCAGATTCATCTGCCTTTGCTCTTCCGGGTGTTGTACCAGTTGCCCTGACCTACTTGCCGTCAGCTCCTGCTTCTTCCGCTTGTCCAGCTTTGTTTTTTTTTCGACTGCAGGCTAGAAATATGTGGTAGGCGAAACTATATTGCTACAGAATTTGACATTATATGATGTCCGTTAGAGAAACTGCACAAATCTAGTTTACATATTGGAGAGTGCAGTTGCTGTCCCTTACTAGAGTATACATGGATTTGATAATAATTGTAAGTTCAAATAATATTTCTTAATTACTTAAGAAGTTTTATATAGCACCTCATGTCACCTTACAGTTGCATCACCTTTTGTTTTGATTGCTGTAAATCTAAGTGGCCAGGGGTAAGCCCAATCATGGTTCCCTTGCTTACTGTGCCATAAGATCCAAGCTATACCTCACTGATGAGGTCTAACAAGGCCGAAACTGTTCCCACGTTTCTTGTTTTTGGTTTGTAATTATTTAATGACTGGGAAAATGGCTTCAGCAAATAAGTCAGATCCCATGCTCTCACCACAGTACAGATAATGTGCTTGCGGATTCTCAACCCCTTGATCTTACGCTATAGGCCTGCGTAAAAGCTTGTTTTAATCGCTAATGCACAAAAAGAAGATCCACAAGCTTTAATATTACATTTATTGCCATTGTGGGGAGTGAGGCAGCATGACTCATTTTAGGCTTCACCTCTCATGACCCCGTGCCACGCTCAGTGGTGGTAAAATACTCTGAGCATTTGATATATATCCATCCTACTGGCGGGTGCTAGTAAGTAGTTCTAGTTAGGACCTATTTTCCATAGAAAAAAACATTTTTAGTTTTGCTCATAACTTTGGCGCATTTGAGGAATCTTCACGAACCTTTCCAATAAATAAAAAAAAGAGAGAAGAGAAGGGGACAGGGAAGGAATACCCTCAACCTGCCAGGGTTAAAAAGCATTTCTTTTTTACAGATTTTTGCTACAAAAACCATGAAGATTTGCAAATCCCTGCAAAAATAACAAGCATTTGCAATGCAATAGGTCTCGCAGTTGTTAGTGTTTGAGCCATTGGCATTGGAATTGGCAATGCCTTTTATTTACGTTTTTATAAACCAACACATAAATAAAAGGCATTGCCATTTACAATGGCAATGGCTCAAACTCTAACAACTGCGAGACCTATTGCATTGCAAATGCTTGTTTTTGGTAGGTGCGGGGAGATTAAGGGATTTGCCGAGAATCACTGGAAGTTGAGCGACGCCGAGACTCAAACCCGTTTTTGCGGTCCCAGTTCCCTAGTCGGAAGCTCTGGTTGTTACGCCACAACCCCCCCCCCACCCCCACCCCTGCCCCCCTGCTCCATATAGGATAGTTAAAGCCCGCGCAGTGAGTTCTGCAAACACCTCGGCACCGGTACCACTGCACCTGCTGCACTTATGGGAGCTCCGACTCTGGCGGAGCACCGAGCCCCACCGGGACGCTGAGGCGTCTACCGTGAAAGGTCGCCCCCCCCCCTTTAGATATCTGGCATAATCAATGCCCTTGTGCCAAATGTGTTGAGGTCTAAGAAAGAGGGGCGCAGGTGTACTGTGTGTGGAATTGTAGGCTTTGTCATTGGACCAGCAAGAGAGGTGCCCAGGGCATGGTTAGTTGCAGGGGGTGGTTGTGCTCTATGCACATTCAAATATTGGCCTCTCCTTTTGGTGAGAGCTTGTCGCCTGTGCTCTTTCTTTCTTTGGCCTTTTCCTTCTAGGATTACCCTTGGACGTGAGGGCAGTAGAGTACTACCCACCTGCCCATTTTATTGCCTGCCCCTATGTGGAGGGGTCATTTTCAATGTAAAAATAGTGTTCAATCTCATGCACATTCACTGTTTGGCCTCTTTGTTTATCTGCCTCTCTCTCCTCCCCAGGCCCCCATCTCTCATCGTATGGACTGGACTGGATCGACTTCTATTGAAACCCTAGTGCTTTGATTACTAGCGGAATCCTTTGCCCCCCCAGACCCCACGTGCCCCTCCACTCCTGAGCTTTCCCCTCACAAACCGTGTGTTCTGGTGCTCCCGCCCAGTCAGGCCAATAGACGTGCGCCAGGATTACAGCTAATGATGACAATAAAGGTTGTTATAAAAAAATATTTTTACTAACTATACTAAACATAAATTGTGTTACTATAGCGCTTGTAACCTCAGTATTTTTTTCCAGGCACTATAAATGACGATTAAAAGGGCCGTGTTTCTCACCCCAGGTTTCCATATAATAAGCTTTTGCAACCCGAGTGCCATTAAAAAGGAGAGAAACAATATCAGCTATTTATAGTGCCAGGAAAAAAATACTGTGTTAACAAGCGCTAGAGGGTAACTGTAAGTATGCCACCCAGGCAGGGCCACCGCCCTCACCTCGTCTTTTGAGACGGTGACCCCGGTACATTGTCAGAGAGCAGCAGAACCAGGTGAGTGCCCCCACCCCAGCCCCCACGCCCTGCACACATCCCCTCCCCTCCAATCTAGGCGCTTTGTGTCTCACCCTGGGGGGGACGCGTTAAATGAGCCTCCCCGCGGCTCGGCCTGCCCTGGTGAACAAACAGGGGGCCCGAGGGCTGACCTCAGCTGCAGAAGCCATTGTCAGGGGGGCCCCCAGCTCCGAGCACTGGCCCCCGCAGTGACTAATGGCCGCCGGGCTCAGGCAGTGCCGGCCTCCCTGTGTGCTTTGTGTCTTCACAATCCCCGCAGCATGTTTGCTCTTGGGCACTTTAAAGGGGCCTGCGTCTTACAAGACATGCCTGCCTGTTTGCACAGCTTATCTCTTCTTCTCCTTGTCTAGGGCCTGAATTCCTTGAAAATCCTGCTCCGTTTTTTGTTGTTTTAATGTCACAAAACCTGCTTTTTTGGGCGGTAATTCATTACACAGGCTGATCCGCTAAAGAGCTTTCTTTAGCGGATGTCGGATCTGTTTACAGCCTCGGCCAAAAACAGTAAACAACCACAGCCAAGGTTCATCCAGAAACAGAAGATAGTATGGGGGTACGCAAGCTGTGACGCGGCCGGCATGGCGACCACTGTCACAGACCACTGTCACCAGCTGTGCAACGGCCGGCATGGAGACCACTGTCACCCGTTGTGACGCACCCGGCATGTCACCCGCCGCTGTGACACGGGAAGCATGGCGACCACTGTCACCCCTGTGACACAGGAAGCATGGCGACCACTGTCACCCCTGTGACACGGGAAGCATGGCGACCACTGTCACCCCTGTGACACGGGAAGCATGGCGACCACTGTCACCCCTGTGACACGGGAAGCATGGCGACCACTGTCACCCCTGTGACACGGGAAGCATGGCGACCACTGTCACCCCTGTGACACAGGAAGCATGGCGACCACTGTCACCCCTGTGACACGGGAAGCATGGCGACCACTGTCACCCCTGTGACACAGGAAGCATGGCGACCGCTGTCACCCCTGTGACACAGGAAGCATGGCGACCACTGTCACAGACCACTGTCACCAGCAGTGACACGGGAAGCATGGCGACCACTGTCACCAGCTGTGACACGGGAAGCATGGCGACCACTGTCACCCCTGTGACACGGGAAGCATGGCGACCACTGTCACCCCTGTGACACAGGAAGCATGGCGACCACTGTCACCCCTGTGACACGGGAAGCATGGCGACCACTGTCACCCCTGTGACACAGGAAGCATGGCGACCACTGTCACCCCTGTGACACGGGAAGCATGGCGACCACTGTCACCCCTGTGACACGGGAAGCATGGCGACCACTGTCACCCCTGTGACACAGGAAGCATGGCGACCACTGTCACCCCTGTGACACGGGAAGCATGGCGACCACTGTCACCCCTGTGACACGGGAAGCATGGCGACCACTGTCACCCCCGTGACACGGGAAGCATGGCGACCACTGTCACCCCTGTGACACGGGAAGCATGGCGACCACTGTCACCCCTGTGACACAGGAAGCATGGCGACCACTGTCACAGACCACTGTCACCAGCAGTGACACGGGAAGCATGGCGACCACTGTCACCAGCTGTGACACGGGAAGCATGGTGACCACTGTCACCCCTGTGACACGGGAAGCATGGCGACCACTGTCACCCCTGTGACACAGGAAGCATGGCGACCACTGTCACCCCTGTGACACGGGGTGACACGGGAAGCATGGCGACCACTGTCACCCCTGTGACACGGGAAGCATGGCGACCACTGTCACCCCTGTGACACGGGAAGCATGGCGACCACTGTCACCCCTATGACACGGGAAGCATGGCGACCACTGTCACCCCTGTGACACGGGAAGCATGGCGACCACTGTCACAGACCACTGTCACCAGCTGTGCAACGGCCGGCATGGAGACCACTGTCACCCGCCACTGTGACACGGGAAGCATGGCGACCACTGTCACCCCTGTGACACGGGAAGCATGGCGACCACTGTTACCCCTGTGACACAGGAAGCATGGCGACCACTGTCACAGACCACTGTCACCAGCTGTGCAACGGCCGGCATGGAGACCACTGTCACCCGCCGCTGTGACACGGGAAGCATGGCGACCACTGTCACCCCTGTGACACAGGAAGCATGGCGACCACTGTCACAGACCACTGTCACCAGCTGTGCAACGGCCGGCATGGAGACCACTGTCATCCACTGTGACACGGCTGGCATGTTGTCACCCGTTGTGACGCAGCCGGCATGGCGACCACTGTCAACTGTTGTGACTCATCCCGCACGCCGACCACCTTATTTGCATGCTCTATTTTTTTTATCCCTGGTTTACTTCCTTACTGCCTGCTTACTATGTAATGCAATTTCCGTCTGTTTTATTTTACAGCATGTATGCAAAGCGCTCTGATACCCACGGGTCTAGCTATATAATAAATAAATAAATAATGGAGACCGCTGTCACCCATGATTCAGCATCGAGAAACCATTGCTCTCCGTCGCTTATCCATCAACAGAAGAAGGGGTAAGAAAGCTTTACATGTGCACCAGTTACATTACACATTATTTAAATTTATTTGGAGGCACGGGGAAGATTGAGTGATTTGCCGAGAATCACAGGATGTTCAATCGATGCCGAGATTCGAACATGGTTCCCCAGTTTGAAAATCGGCAGCTCTGGCCGTTACACCACAACCTGTCGCAACTGGCCCTGATGGAGGTGGTAGGGTGACTGGGTGATTTTGAGGGCCCGGGGCTGAACAGTAAACTATGTTGAGAGGGCTCACAGGCAGGGTCCGATTGGTAAGGTGGGCACTTGGGCAATGGCTGACGGGGCAGTATTCGGGTTTCAGCTGTGGGCTGCTTTTTTGGGCTGCCTGGGGGGCGATTTGGGCGTGTCAGTGTTGTTCGGATGCCGCCAGGGGCCCTGTGGGTGCCTGAGTGGCATTTCTGGAGTCAGATGGGTGCCCATTACCTCCCTTTTATCAAGGGGCAGAGGTGTCACTCATTTTTTCTGGCTAGGCCGGCCAATTAATGTATGCATATTAAGCAGGTGCTTTTCAGCAAAAGTGGGCTCACTTGTTTTCAGGTGTGTGAACTAATTCATGCATTTTTTTTTATCTAAGTAAAGTTAAGAAAACATGCTCCTGTCAGAGATGCCAACCCAACTCTCTTCTTTTTATAAAACTTTTTCTTTCTTTTTATAAAACTAGAAAAATAGAAGCAGCGCTTTGAGGAAAGGCAATTTGCAAATGTGGGCCCCTGATTTTTAGGGTGCCCGGATCTATTTCTAATCCCAATCCAAACCTGCTCACAGGACAAAGGACTATGTTAGGAGTAGAGGTGAGTGTGGGTCCCACCCCCCTCTCTGGGACGCTCTGCCAGTCTAATTGTGAGGCTCACTTGGGTCCCTTGAGAAAGGCTGTGCCCATGGCCTCTCTGAGTCCTGCTGACCTCTGACCTCTGCCCTTCGTGCTCACGTAAGTCTTTACGAAGCAGTGAAATCCTTTAGGAAGGAGTCTGAGAATAAGCCTGTCCCCCCCTCCACCCTCCCGGGGTCGCAGGTCACCAGGGAGGTTGTTTTCCTTTTAGAAAGGTCCCCTCACCTCGCCTCACAGAGTCCCTCAGCTGTTGCTGCTGGGGACTGAGAAAACACTGGCGACAGCAGGGCCAGTGATGGGGAAAAGGCATGTCACGGCTCATCAGGGCAGCCGTCCCAGCGCCTCTCTCTCTTTTTCTCTCCCTCTCGCTCTCCCTCTCTCTCTCTTTCTCTTTCTCTCTCTCTCCACTCTCTCTCCTCTCCTCTCTCTCTCCACTGTCTCTCTCTCCACTGTATCTCTCTCTCACATGCCCTCTTTCTCTCTCCCTCCCCTCCCTCCCTCTCTCCCTCTCTTCTCTCTCTCTTTTTCTCTCCCTCTCTCTTCCTCCCTCTCTCTCTCTTTTCCCTATATCTCTCTTCTCTCTCTCTCTCTCTCTCTCTCCCTCCCTCTCTCTCTCTCTCTCGCTCTCTCTTTCTCTCTCCCTCTCTCCTTCCCTCCCTCTCTCTCTCTCTCACTCTCTCTTTCTCTCTCCCTCTCTCCTTCCCTCCCTCCCTCCCTCTCTTTCTCTATATCTCTTTCTCCCTCCCTCCCTCCCCCTCCCTCCTTCTCTCTCTCTTTCTCCCCCTCTCTCTCCCTCCCTCTCTCTCTCCCTCTCTTCTCTCTCTTTCTGTCTCTATCCCTCTCTCTCCCTCCCTCTCTCTTCTCTCTCTCTATCTCTCTCACCCCCTCTCTCTGTATTTCTCTGTCTTTCTCTCTCTCTGTCTCTCTCTTTCTCTCTCTCTCTCTTTCCCCCCTCTCACTCCCTTTCTCTTCCCCTCTCTCGCTCTTTCACTCTCTCTCTAGCTCTTCCCCCTCTAGTCATTCTCGCTTTAGTCTCGCTCTCATCTCTCTTCTCGTCTCTCTCTAGTCCCTCGTTAGTTTCTCTGTCTCCATAGCCTCTCTCGCTAGTCTTTCTCGCTCAGTAGTCTCTCTCTGTCCTTCTCTCTCTCTCTAGTCTTAGTCTATCCAGTCCCTGTCTAGCTTTTCCCTCTCCAGTCTTTCCCTCTCCAGTTTCTCTCTCTCACTCTGTACTCTGTCTTTCTATTGTATTTCTCTGTCTTTTTCTGTCTCTCTAGTCTCTTTCTTCCTCTTCGGCCTCTCTCTCTTGTAACTCTCTCTCACGTTCTCTTATGTGTATCAGTGTACATGATGATACACAGACCCTTGCATGTATTGCGCATGTATGCATACTCACATATCGATACTTGAACATGGATCCCCTGTCCAAACATACCTACAAATACTCAATTACTTCGGCCTATCCCTGCTGATGAGGGGTAATACCCCGAAACACGTGTCCAGGGATGGCGAAGACAGCGGAGATAGCAGAAGATCGAAAGATGATGCATCGCGAACACTTTACTACATTGACCAGAGTTCTTAGGGGCGACACCGCCGGTGTGTGAGTAGTGTGCGACCCCACCCTCATTTGTAACTTATGCATGCATGCACTGCACTTCTAGTAACATTACATAATGTACTGTCTCTCTCTCTCAGACTGTCTCTCTCTTTCTCCTCTTTCACTCTCTGCCTTTCTCTCTCTCTCAAAGCCTCTCTCTCCTTCTACTCTCTCTCTTATTTCTTTCTACAGTTTTACATGGTCAGATTGCTTGCATGCGTGTCATCACCTCTAGTATTGTACTTCTGCACACTGACCGTACCTCCTGACTCTAAACCACACGCATGAACACCATCACCTTTATTATTGTACTTCTGCACTTAGCCAAACAGCGCCACCCTGTGGCTGACTGTCACAAGTTCTGGTGTTGAGAATTATGTGCCCGTGCTGAGCACCGGAAACCACCGGGTCAAATTAAGCACTGGTCCAGGCAGACCAGAGAGCAGGACATTGCTTTTTGGTAGAGCACCAAATCTAGGACGGAGGATTTAAAGTCCTGTTTATGGATGGAAGGGCTGGTGCTTGGAAGTTCCTTCAGATGAAATCTTCTGCTTTTGGTGGTTTCTGGAACGTGAAGGTCCGATTCCTCGTATTCGATTTTTAGGTTTTGCCTGTACAGTGCACATGCGCAGTCAATGAAAACTTTGGTAAAAAAATAATCTCAAAAAACACCCCATGCTTACTGTTACTTACCATTGGTTGGCTCCCACGTCACTCTGATCTTCTTGCTTCTGATTGGTCAGAGCCCCTTGCTGCTTCTACTTTCTCGTCACTGCTTGCTGACTTCCTGTCGTGCATGGAGCTTGTCCAAGTACAGTTCTGGTCTGAGGTCTCGGCAGCCAGTGTGCCTCCACTGGCCGCAGCTTGTACAGGTACTATTCTTGTACATCTGACGCTCCTTAAGAGCGCATGTCTTTGTAGGCTCTGTCGACCCCTCTTAAACCCGCCCACCCCTTCTCGCATCCTTGTTTAAGTTGATGTGCAACAGTCTTTGAAGGAAGCCTGGTACAGTTGAATGTTTATCACAGCTTCTTTGTATATTTTTTAATATTCTGGGACTAAGGGCCAGATGTAGGTCACCGAATACCGGTCGGTAACGGCCGATTTCGGCCGTTACCGACCGGTATTTGGCTTTTGACAGGTAGGTGGCTCGGAATTTACAGAATCGGTATATTTACCGATTCGGTAAGTTTACCGCCTCGGTATTTTTCCGAATCGGTAAATATACCGAATCTGTAAATCCATATGTAGGTGGCACAGTTTGCAGTGCCACAGGCCCTTAGGAATTCCTAATTTACCACCCAATCCTATTGGGTGGTAAAATACCGAATTCCAGTGTACATGCACATCTGTGCATGTACACCTATGCCATGTGACACACAGACATGCCCTTAGGGCATGTCTGTGTGCCACATGGCACACAAGCCTGCAATTGGGGTGCTACAGGGTGTCAAAGTGACACCCCGTTCCCCCTGCCAGGATTCGGTATTTACCGATTCGGTAAATACCGATTCAGTATTTCCCATTGATTCCTATGGGCTTCAAGGCTCATAGGAATCAATGGGGAATACCGATTAGGTATTTACCGAATCGGTAAATACCGAATCTTACAGAATCAGTAATTGTAAAATAAAAATTACCTACATCTGCCTACTTCCAATTTACCTACTCTTAAATACCGAATTGGTATGATTCGGTATTTAAGAGTAGGTAAATCGGAATTTCCTACATCTGACCCGTAGTGTTGTATATTGGTGACTCGACGTCACTGAAAAATGTACTCTACTGGTGAACAAAGTCTGGTCCAGCGCTGCTGATGTTTCTCACTGCAGTTTAGTATATTTTTAAATACTCTGGGACTCAGTTTTGCGCATGTTTCTCCCAGCACGTGTCTTCTTCTATTGTTTTGTTGTGGGGCCAGCATGTGTTCCCTTTACCCCTTTGTTTGTTACTGCTCTAGAATGTTCAGCGAAGTCCTAGGCTGCCGCCCCAGTTTCTAGACGGTCGCTCCTTACACTCTGTGAGAACCATGTTTAAGGGTCATTTTCTATCATTTTATTTGTATTTAGCATGCATGTTATCAATTATCCTGCTTTTTTTATTTATAAGTTTAAACCATGTTGCAGAGCAGTTCGTGCAATAGACTATTGGCTTTGCCAATGCTTTTTATCATTTTAGTGCCATTTTCATTTATATATTAACTCCTTAACTGCGCCGAACGTTCCGCGCTAGTGCGGAACGTTCTATTGCGCGGGCGGGGCAGCGACGGCCAACGGACGTGCGCAGCACTCCAAAGGTAGTGCACGCAACTGCCGTTGGCCGTCGGCAGCAGCGATGAGGTTACATTTTACTCTATTTTTCTAATTCAGTTTAGGATGTTTATTGTTTGGCATTTTGACTGTATTACTTTTTTGGTACTGCATAAATACTTTACACATTGCCATCAGTTAAGCTGGTCTGCTCAGAGACATAGCTACCAGCGGGTGAACCCATGTTTATTTATTTTTATTGATTTATTTATAAAGTTTTATATAGTGCGAACAAGATCCCGAGGGATATCAGAGCGCTTTACAATAGGATGGGAGGAAGGACATAGATCCAAAATCGACATCAAGTAGGAGTAAAAAACAGGAATGATCGCTTATTCAGGGACAGTATTTATTTATAATTTATTGTTCATTTATTGACTTTGAGGGTCCACCCTGACAAGGTTTGTGATTGTTCCTTGAGGTGGTTGGTCACCCTCCCAAAACATTAATCCAATTTCTCACAATAATACTGTGTAAAACGGTTAGTTCACGCCCGATATATAGCACTCACAATAAAAATAACGTACAAGCAGTGATAATCTTCATAAAAAGATAACACTTTTATTACCATTTAGTCAATACGCTTAGAAAGTTTAACAAGTTTTACAGCTCTTATATTACTTTGTGTTATTGCAATAAAAGCATAGCAACCTTTATGTGCCCGGCGGGAGTGGGTGGTGGGTGTGGCCAGAGAGGGGTGTGGCAGTGCGGGTTACAATCGCACGTGTAGGTAACTACAACTGCCAAGCCTAGCGTATCTTCGTGGAGTGTTGGTTCTGTGTGTATATTTTACCGCTCGACGAGTCTTGTGTGGGTGTTCCGGGTCTATTAGAAGTGTTGAGGGTCTCAAAAAGTAGACCACCAGTTCAGTAGAGGCAGGGGAATGTGATCTGTATTGCACTGTCCAACGGCGGCCACACAAGAGCCTGTTGGTGTCAGAGTGGCCTGCCCAGTGCTTAATTTGTAAATGAATGAGTGCTGGAGCCCAAAGCTCTGCTCAGAAGCCGGCGGCTGGCGCTATTTAATATCGGCGCATCGGAGCTACGAATACCCAGCTGTGTAACCTTGAATCCACCTCACGCCTCTTTAATCCACTTCCAGACACTCCCTGCCCCTTTACCTCACTCTTGCAGGTTCCTGCTTTCTCTCTTTGTGATGCTTTTTTGTCTTTTTTTCCTCCATGTTCCTGCTATGTGTGTTTTCACTCTCTTACTCTCTGTAAATACTTGATGGTAGAAAAATAAATCCCATTCCCCCAAAAAACTGCTGGTGGCCCCCAAAGGCAACCACCAGCTCAAATTAAGCACTGGCCCTGCCTAGATGGTTCAAGCTGTTTGGAACTGAACCGTGGAAACTACAGTTTGCAGACTGGCAATGCAGCCTCTCTGCTGGTGCTCTATCCATGGGGGTGGCTGTAGGTGTGCCTGGAGACACAATGGGCCCGATTCACAGAACTAACTTAAGACAAAATCCTAAACTTACTACTTTTGGTATTGACAGAAGTTAGGATTTTGTCTTAAATTAGTGTTAAGACAGACTTAAGACAGACTTAAGTTAGGATTTTGTCTTAAGTCTGTCTTAAGACAAACTTAAGACAAAATCCTAACTTCTGTGAATACCAAAAGTAGTAAGTTTAGGATTTTGTCTTGTTAGTTCTGTGAATCAGCCCCCACATCTTCTCTGTACCACGTGGTGGGCGTGGCTTGTTGTCGGCTCTTGGTCGGCGGCACTGGATGGAGGGAGGGGCTTGCAGAGATTATGGTCCATGAGCTCCATGGTGAGGTCTCACGGGCCTCATGTCGGCAAGCGATGCAGGGTGCGGGAGCATCCGCTGTGGGTCCAGGGCTCAGGACAGTGTGTGGTCACCAGCTCGGTTGTTCTTGGTCCACAGCATTGATGGCCTGCCCTTTGGAGTGCAGGGATGAAGTAACATGTCTGCTTCAGACGTGCAAAGCTTGCTTCTCAAGCATGCTGCTCAACTCTATCAGCCTATTCTAGTTGTGTTAGGCTCCGGCGCGGCGCCTCAGACTAGCTTGGCAGGGCTGAGCACCTCACAGCAGTGCTGAGCACCTCACAGCAGGGATGAGCACCTCACAGCAGTGCTGAGCACCTCACAGCAGGGATGAGCACCTCACAGCAAGGCTGAGCACCTCACAGCAAGGCTGAGCACCTCACAGCAGTGCTGAGCACCTCAGAGCAAGGCTGAGCACCTCACAGCAAGGCTGAGCACCTCACAGCAAGGCTGAGCCCCTCACAGCAAGGCTGAGCACCTCACAGCAAGACTGAGCACCTCACAGCAACGCTGAGCACCTCACAGCAAGGCTGGGCACCTCACAGCAGTGCTGAGCACCTCACAGCAAGACTGAGCACCTCACAGCAAGACTGAGCACCTCACAGCAAGGCTGAGCACCTCACAGCAAGGCTGAGCACCTCACAGCAGTGCTGAGCACCTCACAGCAAGGCTGACCACCTCACAGCAGTGCTGAGCACCTCACAGCAGTGCTGAGCACCTCACAGCAAGGCTGAGCACCTCACAGCAGGGGTGAGCATCTAACAGCAAGGCTGAGCACCTCACAACAGGGATGAGCACCTCACAGCAGTGCTGCCCCTATATCTCAGGATCTGGTTGCGCAAGACTCCAGGATGTCTACTTCCTGCAGAGCCCAGAAGCATGTCTCTTCTCCACAGCCCTAGGGTTATAGCCCTTCTTGCCAAAAGAGAGACAGACAGTCTTTTCCTTGCTGTCGTCTACACAGGCGTGCAAAGGTTCTTCGAGAAGAGGATGGGAAGGGTACCACACTCTTCTGGCTGATGGTGCAGCCATCGTCCCTAAAGCTCCAAGGAGTCTGCACAATTCCTTAACAAACTCTCAGATGAGGTTGATGGTGCTGGTGCACAGAGGGGGTTCCCTTGGAAGAGCTTCCGCAAGATAAGGGGGACATGCCAGATTGCCAGCCTTGCAGGGAAGAGGTGTGGCGCCACGGCCAGGTGACTGACGTTGGAATCTTGGGATCACTTTTCGATCCCTGGCACCGGCAGCAGATTAGCCCAGTACATGTGACTCTGGGCAATAGCTTGCTTAATCTTCCCTACGGCCCCCAGCGCCTAGAGACCCTAACGGGTGATGGTTCGCGCCTTACAAATGTGGATTATTATTATTATTGCTTGTATGCACTAGTAATGCGTCTACTGTGGCCATTTATGGGGTTGAACTTTGGGGCCTTTTAAACTGTATGGAATTAGCCAACAAGGAAACACTTGTTTTTAAATGTCCATTAAACTACCCAGGAGACTACGTCATTGTGTCTTCAAGTGATCTAGGCCATAACATTATTCATCTCAAGATAGGAGCTCAGACTTTAATACACTGGATCGAAGTCTGAAGCTCGCAAGCCCAGGAGCTACATCCACAAGGCGTAAGCGACTCCTTGCTGACCTCAGTACCTGTGGCAGGTGATGGTTCACCCATGGATGCACCAACCTGTGGCTCCTGCATCCGTGGGCAAGATGTCCTTATGTATCAAGAGCCACGTTCCACTAATTTAAGGGCAGTATCGTTGGTGGCTTAGATTTCAGATGCCTCACAGTTATGAATGTGCATCTCTTTCTCAACACTGTGTGCTGATAAAAATGAGTGGAGTGCTGAAGGGTATCTCAGGGGGTTGGGGTGTGAGGACCGTGAGCTTCAATCCCTCTTTATTAAACTGCATTATGGGATTTGTCTGCAGCTGGAGGGACTAACCCCAGGGGCACCTCTGAACCTACCTCTGCTGCCCCTCCAGTGTCACTTCTGAGACACCCCTTCTTTTCCTGCTAGACTGTCCGGCCTACCAGGGCCACTGAAGGAACGGCTAGGGCACTCCCCTCGCCCGCTACTGTGCGAAATCCTGACGTTGAGCTGTTCTGTTGGTTGGAAGATCTGTAGCTGCTCCTTTTGTTCCGTTAAAATGTACTTTGGAAGCTGGAGAGCTACCTGTGTCAGACACACACCCACTCACCCGCCTGCCAGATGTCTGACTGCAGCTTTGAAGCAACCATTGTACCGAGGAAGGCTGGGAGTGGTGTTTATTCATGGAGTGTTTCTTTTTATTATTTTTTTTATCTACAACTTACTGATATTATTGTCAGGCTACAGTTTCTATGTATGATTTTATGGAACTTTTCCAAATAAATGGATTGAAGATGACGGTTTCCTTCTGAAATGCTTGGCCTCTTGGCCTTACTGATATAAAAATGGTGTTGTAAATATGTAGGGTCACAGTGTGAGCTCTCAGGTCACATCTCCCCCTACCTCCTACACTTGCCCCCTCCCCCCATGTCCAGCCTGCATCAGCTCTCCTGCCTCCTCTAAAGCTGCCCCCCCCCACGCCTCCCACATGCAACTAGGCATACACACATACATACCCACATATAACATAACGTGTATTTGTAAAACGACATGAAGGCTATCTTAGCGCTGAATAACAGATGTTCATTGTTATTTAACTCAATGGTACTCATTTAATCGACCTCGGAATGATGAAAGGCTGAGTGGACCCTCGGGGATTTGAACCTGTGACTATGAAGTCAAACAAAGGCCCCTACAGTGGACACATTAGTTCACAAAGTCACCAGATACACACACATACATACACACATATACACACGCATACATACATACATAAAGAAGAATTGTGGTACCCATGCTTTGAAAACCATCACAACAGTTTTCACGATGTCGTTTGTTGCAACCACTTATTTCAAGCACTTTGGTGAAAGCCGCCCTCCGAGCTGGCTTCGCAGCGCTCAGTGTGTGCTCACACGCAGGCAGAGCCCCGCTTTCCCTTCTGAACCCCGCCGCTGCAATAAATAAACTCACAGCCATAAACGTCTCCTTATCAGCTAATGACTGTGAATTTACAGTTCAAGTAAAACGAAAGGGATTTTCGAAGCCGCTTTCCCCTGTCATTCCCTAAGTGGCGGTTGGTGCTGTGCCCAAGGGAGGGGCCGTTCACACCGTCTGCAGCTCTGGCCGCGGCCCCTTACGTTAGAGCACAAGTGTAATGAGACAGGGACTGCAGGCGGCCTTGTATTACAGTTATTACACAGACCCACCTTCTTTCTCCTTCTAACGGGGCTCCCTCTCTGTGACCCACTTCTGTGCGTCTTGAATTTCGTTTTGTGCTTTTGCCAACATATCATCTTCAAAGAGGAGACTGCAAATGTGTGTTATGTTTAATCCGCCTTAATTGGTTTTCAATTCTCTATTTTACATTTCTGTTCTGGGAGAAGGCTGGCTGACGCCTGTGGGGGAATGTGTCCGTCTTTGGGCTCAGATACTATGTAACCCAAGAAAAGCCATCTGTAACAAGGGCCTGGACAGGTGTTTATTAAGAAATACACTTTGATTCACATTTTCAAAAGCAGAGTGGATGACACACAGCGCGGTGGGAAACCCCAAGGGTCGGACCCCTGCGGTTCAGGAGCTTAGAAACCCTCTCAGAAGGGGGGTGGGGGTACTGGGAAAGTTGCATGGACACGTACTGTCTGTTCCAAGAAGCTTAATAAGGAATGCTCAATGAAACCAGTTGACCTTTTAATAACAATTTCAACTCTATACAGATTGAAGATAACACATTTATTTTTAGTGATGTATTGTTACTAACAAAAAATGTAGTAGTTGAAAGAGTACCACACACGTCTTGGAAATAAGAGTGCAATTGGAAAATGCTAAATCATCAACTGACATATGTACATATTTAATAATTTAAGATATTTTGATAGCCCAAATGTAGTAAATCTTTCTCAATGATCATATATGATATTTTGAAGGGCATGTGGATTGAGCTGGCGAGGCAGATGTTAAAAATTTGACAAAGGTTGGCGTTGAGCTGGGCATCGCCAGGTAAGAAGTTCCAGAGTCCTGGGGGTTGCCAAGAGGAGGCTTGGGGAGTGTCTTAGAGTTTTGCAAGAAATATGAGTGATTTCCTCCTGGTGACTTTTTCTTCTCCTGCAACCTGCATATTTCCCATTCAGATGAATGGCAAGGCCACGCTCAATGGTTATGTGGGGAGATACAAGCCATTTTGAATATGATTCGGATTACCGGACGGAGACAATTTAAATCCCTTAGAGCGAGTGCATTCTGATCCTTGGTGTTGGACCCGGCCTCGTGACGTGGTTCGCCTCCGTCCCTCCACACCCTGTGAGCATAGGCCTGTACCCCGAGTCCACTGCGCAGCCTCCCCGTTAGTGTAGCCTGCACCCCGAGCCTGGTCGCCCTACCCCAGCGAAGCCTAGATCCCCCTGGAATCTCGACCAGGCCTGCCTTCCCCGCGCCACTCCCGGCTCCGAGCGCCTAGCCTTGCATGCCCCACAAGGCCCGGACGCCATCTTCCCTTCCCGACATCCCTGTCTCCCTGGGCCTAGCGTGACCCCGGCCCCAGTGAAACCCAGACTCCAAAGGCGCGCCAGTCCCGGATGGGGGGTAAAGCGCTCCCCGAGTGTGATAAGCCAGGCAGTTTCTATGGCACCTCCGGCCTCCCCTGAGGGGCTGGTGTCTGTCACACCTTTGGCCCTCCCCTGTGGGCCAGTTTCGATCACCCCTCTGGCCTCCCCGAGGGCTGGCTCCAGACCCGCTGGGCGTCTGGGAATTCCCGGACCCATTTATCAAAGGATCAAAGAGCCAACCGCCGGACCTCGCCAACGACCAGCCCCCAGGGCCTGAGACCTCCGCCTGCGAGGGTCCGGAGATCAAAGAGCAGAAGGACTATAACTGGCCCCGCCCGACAACTAGCGGGCAGTTGTATCTTGGACCCGAAGCCTGCTGATCGGATCGCGGCTAACCCTAAGAAGACTCATCCTGAACCTCTGAGCCCTGCTGACGCTGTCGCGGCTCAAGCTGAACTTGTAACCATCGGAGCCCTGCTGACGCTGTCGCGGCTCGACCTCTAAGACCATCGGAGCCCTGCTGACGCTGTCGCGGCTCGAGCTGAACCTGCACCATCGGAGCCCTGCTGACGCTGTCGCGGCTCAAGCTGAACTGAACCATCGGAGCCCTGCTGACGCTGTCGCGGCTCAAGCTGAACTGGTAACCCTCGGAGCCCTGCTGACGCTGTCGCGGCTCGACCTCTAAGACCATCGGAGCCCTGCTGACGCTGTCGCGGCTCGAGCTGAACCTGCACCATCGGAGCCCTGCTGACGCTGTCGCGGCTCGACCTCTAAGGCCATCCGAGCCCAGCTGACCCCGTCGCGGCTCGAGGAGTACTCTGGTCCAGCTGGACCATCGAGACCACCATCACGACCGAGCCAACTCGACGGAGGTGAGGCAGTCAGAACGACCATCATCCCGTGCCACCCGGCTCGAGGATTGAGAGCTGTGCGTAGGGTACGCCTCGTACTGACCCAGAGACTAAAAGACTGTCCCGCTTCCCCCTTCCCGAATCCTCTAAGACTTTGTGGTCCCTTGACCACTGTGTATATAAGAGTGCTTCCTTCGTTATTTGCTTATATAAAGATCTTGTTACTAAAACCCACCGGTGTGGTGTCTGTTCGTAGTGTGGTGTGAGCTCAGTGTGTACGATCCTAGACCCGAAGTCCTCCCCGGTGAGGACCTCACAATCAAGACTCGGCAAGTTCCGTGGGAGAGGTGGGTCTTGGGGTGTCCGGGTGAGCACAACCTGGCCCTCTGAGATTGCCCCTTCTAACATTGGTGGCAGCGTCGCGATAAGAACCTACGTCTAGGGATCGTACAGTATTGACACACTACCCGAACGAAGAAGCAGCCATGAGCGTCACGACCGACAAGACCACCTTCCAGATGGAGCTTCTGGGAGACTATTCGCACCGAGAGCTCAAGCAATTCTGCAAAGATCTCCGTATCCCGTCAACGGGATTAAACACCAAAGAGGACTTCCAACAAGCTCTAACAGCCTGGGTGGAGGCCGGAGCACAACCTCCAGCACCGACAGAAGCCGATGGAGGGGGAGCCCCCCTGATCGAAACCCACGCCCCCGAGCGAGAAAGAACAGAGTCCCCGACGCGGACTCCCAGCACGGAGAGAGGTCTGTCTCGAGAAGGCAACCGAAACCACGAACTAGAACTAGCCCGTCTGAAAATGGAAGGAGAACTCAAGCTGGCCGAGAAAAAGCTAGCCATCGAGCAGCTGCGGCTGCAAGGAGAACTGGAGGAGAAGAAGCTCCAACGAGAACACGACGGAAAGAAGCTCCAGCTGGAGCACGAGCGCAGCATATTGGAAATAGAACTAAAGGCCCGGAACGAAGGCAACAAAACAGCAGCGACCCGAGAGGCCGTCCCCCCGGTGGAACCAAAGGTCCACATCCCCAAGGACGTGGTCAAGGAATATTATAAAAACGATGACATCCAGCAATGGTTCAAGGCCTACGAGGTCGCCATGACCTCCCACCGAGTTCCGCAGAAAGATTGGGGAGCCGGGCTGTGGGGTCGATTCCTGAGTGAGGGGAGAGACACCCTACTCGACCTACCATCTGCCGAACAGACCTCCTACAGCCACATGAAAGAGGCCCTCCTCACAAGGTACGGGCTCACCCCAGAAATGTACCGCCAACGCTTCAGAGACTGTAAGAAGATCCCTGGCACCACCTGGGTGGAATATGTTAATTTCTACAGCCGGGCCCTGGAAGGGTGGATCAAGGGCAGCAAAGTATCCACCTTCCAGGGGCTCATCGACCTCATTGCATATGAACATTTGTCCCTGAATTGCTTTGTGGAACTCCGACAGCACCTCCTGGACAGCAAGTTGGCTGACCCCCGGAAACTGGCCGTCGAGGCCGATCGCTGGGTGAGCACCAGAGTCCCCCGGGGGCCCGGGGGAGATTCTGGCCGAAATGAACAGGGGTCGTCCCGCCAGAGGGGAGGGGGGAATCAGAACAGACAGAGGGGTTCCCAGGTAGGGTCCCCGCGTAGTCCCCCCAGAAACCAGCCCGGCACCTCGCCTCCCACAGCACGCGCAGGGTTTCCCCCAGCTAAGCCAGGGCCCGAGTCAGCCAAGCCTGCTACCATTGCCAGCAACCCGGGCACTATGCCAATGACCCCCGCTGCCCTTTGTTCAAGAAACCTGCCGCTGCAGGCCCCCCAGCGCGCCACATCACCTCAGTAGCCCTAGAAGAAGAGGAGGGAGAAGAGGAGTTTGAGGGCGCAGACCCCGCGGCTATGATGTTAGTCTCCCTGGGGGATAGGGAAATGGTCCCCGGAGCTCCCCTACCCGACAATACAGAGAAGTACCGACAGCAGGTGACTGTCAATGGCCATCACATAGGGGCGCTCTGAAACACTGGGGCCAGCATCACCGCCGTCAAACGGCACCTCGTCACCGAGGCCCAGATTGTTCCCCACGTCTCCTGCAGGGTGATCGCAGCTGATAACTCCGTCCGCACCTGCCGGATAGCTCAAGTCCCGTTCGAATGGGGGGGCGTCTCTGGGGAGTTACGAGTGGCAGTCCGCTCAGACATGCCTGTGGACTGCCTGCTCGGCAACGATCTCGAGAGCTCCCCATGGCAGCGGGTTGAGAAAAGGACCCATCTGGAGATGGTGGGCCTGCCCGAGTGGGCCTGTGTGAGCACCCGGTCGATGACCGCCCGAAGGGCCACCCCGAAGGGGCGACCTTAGAGGCAGCACCGGCGACCCCTGAGGACCCCGAGGTCGCTGAACCCTCCGAGACCCCTGAGCGGTTCCCCGGAGAGAGCTTCCCCCCCAACGCAGGCCCCCTCAGCCCTGGCGTCGAACCAACCCCGAGCCTGGACGACCTTCCTGAGCTGGCCCAATGGCGCCAGGAAGGGGGACCGTCCCGAGAAGAATTCTGCCTAGAGCAGACCTCCTGTCCCTCCTTGGTTGGACCGCGGCAGCTGGCCGCCGCCCAGGCCGCCGGTTACCAGTCCGGCTCCCACTTGGTATATTGGGAAAACGGCCTCTTATACAGCGAGCAAAAATCCGCCGAACTAGGGTCCGGCCGAGTGCTGGTGGTCCCCCTACGCTTCCGCGGCTTCCTCCTGAACCTGGCCCATGATGTGCCCCTGGCGGGACACTTGGGCCAAGACAAAACGTACCATCGCCTGGTCACCCACTTCTACTGGCCGGGCATGCGCTCCGATGTGGAAGCCCACTGTAAGTCCTGCCCCACATGTCAGTCCAGCGGAAAGAGCGGAGGAAAGCGCAAGGCTCCTCTCCAACCCTTCCCCGTGGTCAGTACCCCCTTTGAGAGGGTGGGAATCGACATCGTGGGCCCTCTCGACCCCCAGACCTCCTTGGGTCACCGCTTTATCCTGGTACTGGTGGACCATGCCACCCGATACCCCGAAGCCATTCCCCTCCGAACGGTGACCGCCCCCGTAGTGGGACGGGCCCTCATGGCCATCTTCTCCCGGGTGGGATTCCCCCGAGAAGTCGTCAGCGACCGAGGGACAAACTTCATCTCAAAATACATGAAGTCCCTGTGGCAACAATGTGGGGTGACGTACAAATTCACCACCCCATATCACCCCCAGGGTAACGGTCTGGTGGAGCGATTCAACCGGACCCTCAAGGGAATGATCATGGGTCTCGAAGAGCCCCTGAGGCGTAAGTGGGACGTCCTCCTTCCCTGTCTCCTCTTCGCATACCGCGAAGTCCCCCAGAAGGCCCTGGGGTTCAGCCCCTTCGAGCTGCTCTACGGGCACCCCTTCCGGGGACCCCTCACCCTGGTCAAGGAAGGGTGGGAGACGGCGGCCCCAGCGCCCCCTCCCGATGTGTTTCGATACATTCTGGCCCTCCGGAACCAGACGAGGAAGTTCCGAGAACTGGCCGAGGTCAACCTCGAGGCCAGCCAGGAAGAGATGAAACGGTGGTATGACCAGAATGCCACTCTGGTCGAGTTTCAGCCCGGACAGCGGGTCTGGGTGATGGCCCCCGTAGAGCCCTGTGCCCTGCAAGACAAGTGGACAGGGCCCTTCAAGGTGGTTGAACGCAAGAGTCAGGTGACCTATCTCATCGATGTTGAGTCCCCCCGGAACCCCTTGCGGGTCCTTCACGTAAACCGCCTCAAGCCCCACTTCGCCCGGTCCGAGTTGAGTTTACTCCTCGCCACGGACGATGGGGAAGAAGAAGAAACGGAGCCTCTCCCCGATCTCCTGTCCACGAAAGAAAAAGATGGCTCCGTAGAGGGGGTGAGTCTCTCCTCCTCCCTCTCTCCCGAGCAGCGCGAGGACTGTCGCCAGTTATTGGGACAGTTCTCGGACCTCTTCTCCCTCACCCCCGGCGTCACCAACTGGTGCGTCCACGACGTGGACACCGGGGATAGTCCACCAGTACGGCACAGAGCCTACCGCGTCCCTGACCGAGTCTGGGCCTGCATCAAGGCCGAGGTATCAAAGATGCTAGCTATCGGGGTGGTCGAAGCCTCTGACAGCCCATGGGCTAGCCCCGTGGTCCTGGTTCCGAAGGCAGCCGCCCCCGGTGCTGTTCCCGAGCTGAGGTTCTGCGTCGACTACCGCGGGCTCAACGCAGTCACCAGAACCGATGCGCACCCCATCCCCCGAGCCGACGAGCTTATCGATCGCCTCGGGGCTGCTCGCTTCCTTAGCACATTCGACCTGACCAGTGGATACTGGCAGATCACCCTCAACGAGGGAGCTAAGGAAAGGTCCGCTTTTTCCACCCCGGATGGCGCGGCTGTTTGCCATTGGGCCCCACAGAGGAACAAGTCCCTTCACTGCATCCAGGAACTGTGCTCCGGTAGAGTCGGCTTGTTCAATGTCTCTTGCGCGCTTCTGCCGGTGATGGTTTGCTGGGGCCACGTACGTTGGAGGGAGAATGAAGGCGATGTAGCAAGTACCCCCCCAACCTTTTGGAAGCCAAGTGTAAGCTTTGGTGCCACAAACAAAGTACATATTCGGAGAAGCAACAAAGGAGGGGGGATCAATTGAGTCCAATGTTCTGGTGATGTGGCAGGAACTGTGACCCACCAGCTGTGTTCCCAGGCCTTCGAGGCACACGAGGCCCGTGACATTGATAACAGACAGAGCCACAGTCAGAGTGGCAGCAGTTCGTTTCCGTAGGTAGGAGAAGGTGGGTCTGGCTGGATTATGGAACACCTGCATTTCAACTCGTTCCTTGGCAGGGATGTCCATATGGAAGGAGGAACCAGAGGTCAAAGGACAAAAGGGAGCAGATGTTCTTCCGGTTTTGTTCAGCCAGAACCCATGGTAGAAGTGTGACACTGTTTGACCAGAAGTGGCGTTGTCCTTGTAGCTCTCTTGCAAGAGGATCAACCAGGCAAGGCAGGAGCCGTGAACTGAGAAAGGGGAAGGGATGAAAGGGATGGAGTGTCCGGTGGCATGCGGGAGCAACCCGCAGATCCAGCAGTTTGTGGCGTTGGCGGCAAGGTTGTGTTGGTGCAACAGTTGCACGAAGGAATTGTTCCAGAACTCCTTACGCCTTTCTCGGAGCTGAGGCGAAAGGGAGATCAGGTGATGCTCTTTCATAGTGGTTGGCTGTGCAGTGGTCAGCAATATCTGATGAGCGGGTGCGCTCTCTTCCACGATCCAGAAGGAAGTCATGAGGAGAAGGCAAAAGAGGAGGACAATGAAAAGGGCAATTGTCTTCGATTTGTGTATACTGTTAGTCTTTGGGTTCCGGTAGTGGGTATTTCCGGTTGCTTCCATCATCTTCTTATCTGGCGCTTCCATCATCTTCGAGGTGCTCGGTAGTGGGCAGAACCGCAGACTTCGTTTAGCTTCTCTCCGGGTAACCCTTGTTTGTGTTTAGGCTACCGTTCTGAGATTCAACTTAGTCTGTGGTCTACTTAGCCGAAGCTCCCTCCTTTCGACGCAGGAAATACCCTTCCCTGGATGGCACAGTGGGATCAGAGAATTTTGCAAGTTCGAGTGCCTCGGTATCAGGATAACAGTTCAGTGATGGCCGGTCTTTGTTCAGCAGTTCTTCTTGGGTGCTGACGTTTTCTGTCGTGGCCAGGGTCGAGGAGACCTTCTTACAGTGGTGTGCGTGCAGCCAGTGTCGTTTCCCCTCCACTCGAAGAGCCGTCCGGGTGGTGATCAGTACTTGCCAGGGGCCCGTCCACCGGGGTTCCAGACTCTTTGCCCGTTGGAAATTTCGGATCAGCACTTAATCCCCCGGTTGGATATCGTGACCCGGACCCCTGGAAGCATCGGGGATGGCCTGCTGCACCTGCTGATGAATGACAGACAACGTTTTAGTCAATTTGCACAAGTAATCAGACAGTAGGACGTCCGGGACGTCGTGAATGGAGGTCGGTTTAGGGGCAGTCCAGAGGTTCATCGGTCGCCCAAATACAACCTCGTAGGGGGTCAAATGGTGCTTAGTGGGAGTGGAGCGCATCAATAGCAATGCCAGTGGGAGGGCATCTGGCCATTTAAGTCCTGTGGTGGCCACTATCTTCGACAGTTTTAGTTTCAGTGTGGCGTTGTGTCGCTCAACTAAGCCAGCAGATTGGGGGTGAAAGACTGCATGAAACCTCTGTTTTACACCCAACCCTTTCAAGATTAGTTGGATAACTTCAGCTATGAAGTGGGGGCCGTTGTCGCTCCATAGAATTCGACAAAGACCGTAGCGAGGGAAAACCTCTTTCAGTAGTACCTTGGCAGTGGTCATGGCAGTGTTATCACGGGTTGGATAGGCTTCTACCCATTTGCTGAAGGCACACACAATGACTAATACATACTTCAGGCTTTGGCATCTTTCTAGTTGGATGTAGTCCATCTGGAGGACCTCAAAAGGATGGTCGGGGACCCCAAACCCTCCCCGGGGTACCACAGTTCCTTTCCCAGGGTTGTGTTGCAGGCAGATAAGGCATTGCTGGACCAGGCGTCTGGCTGAGTCGGGGATTTTGTCGTTGTGCCAGACCTTGGAGATGAGTTCGATCATGGGGGCAGATCCTATGTGTGCAGGGGAGTGAGCCATAGTCAGTATGGGGATCAGGTATGAATTGGGTAGCAACCATTTGTTAGTGTCCTTTGTCCGCCAGCAGCCTTCATCGTCTTTCAATCCCACCCGTGTCCATTCAGTCAATTCGTGTGGTGAGCTGGCCATCTGGATGTCCCTAATCGTTTCCCTAGCGTCAGTCCATTTTTCTGCTTGTGACCTGGTCACATACATGCGTGTCGTCGTCCTATTCTCAGCTGTGGTTCGGGCAGTGATGTCGGCCAGCTCGTTTCCCTGTCCGACTAAGTCTGTCACCTTCCTGTGTGCCTGGCATTTGATTACAGCTAATCGTTTGGGGAGGAGAACTGCTTCAATCAGGGCGGAGACTAGATCTCCGTGGAGGATGGGCGTGCCGTGGGACGTCAGGAATCCCCTTTCTCTCCACAAGAGTCCAAAATGGTGAACCACTCCGAAGGCGTACTGGCTGTCCGTGTAAATGTTTGCCGTAGTCCCTGTCGCTATAATACATGCTCCTGTGAGGGCAATCAGTTCTGCCGCCTGTGCGGATCGTTGCGTGATGCGGGCGGTTTCAACTACAGTTCAGGCTGTGGTAACTGCATAGGCAGCTGAGGTGGTGCCGTCGGGGAGTTTTATGCAAGAGCCGTCTACCCATAGCTCTCCGCCAGGGTCTGTGAAGGCGGTGTCTCGGAGGTCAACTCTACTCCTAGTCTGTCCGTCTGTGAGGGTCACACAGTCATGTATAGGGGGGACATTTGGGTCGTTTTCGGGCAGAGGCAACAAGGTGGCTGGGTTCAGTGTGGTGCATCTTTTCAGCGTGATGTGGGGTGCAAGCAGAGTCAGTTCGTATCCGGTCAGTCGTGCGCTAGTCAGGTGTTGCGTCTTAGTCTGGTTTAGGAGGGTGTCAACAGCATGGGGCACTAATACCGTGAGGGAATTCGAGAGTACGATCCCCTCACTTTGTCGGATAGAGACAGCAGCGGCAGCTACAGCTCGAAGGCAGGCAGGCAAGGCTCTCGCTACGTGGTCAAGGGTGGCAGAGAAATAGGCACATGGTCGTTGCTTGGGGCCAATGGTTTGAGTCAGGACAGACAAAGCGCACCCCTCCCTTTCGTGAGTGTAGAGAGAGAAGGGCTTGGTGTAATCGGGGGTTCCTAGGACTGGTGCACAACAAAGGGCGTCTCGAAGTTCTTTGAAGGAAGATTGGCATTCGGGGGTCCAAGGGAGTGGGAAGGGGACATCTTTGGCTAGTAGGGAAAGTAGTGGCTTTACAATGAGGCTGAAATTTGGCAACCACTGCCGGCAGAAGGAGGCGAGGCCTACCAGGGAGCGGACTTGTTTCTGGGTCTTTGGGACAGGGTTTCTAGAATGGCCTGAATTCGATCGGGTATAAGTTTTCTCCCGTCTTTGGACAAGAGGTGGCCTAGGTAGGTGACCTGGGGTTGGCAGAATTGCAACTTCTTCTTGGAGACCTTGTGGCCATTTTCCGCAAGGAAGTGCAAGAGTTGGATGGTGGCTGTGACTGCAAGTGGAGTGGTGTTGGCCGCCAAAAGGATGTCATCGACGTACTGTACCAACACCACTCCCTCCGGTAGCTGAACGGCGTCCAGCTGCCTCTTGAGGGCCTGGCTATAGATGCTGGGACTTTCTGTGTAACCTTGGGGAGCTCTCCAAATCTATATGAGCGGGATTTTAACGTGAAGCCGAAAAGGTAGCGGCTGTCTGGGTGGATGGGGATGGAGAAGAAAGCGTTCTTGAGGTCTATTACAGTGAAGGTGGTGGCTGTGGAAGTAATCAGGGTCAGAATGGTGGCGATATCTGAGACTACGGGGTACTGAGGTACAACTACCTTGTTGACCTCTCGAAGGTCGATGATGAAGCGGTACGCTTTCTCATCTCCCTCGCCCTGCTTCTTCACAATGGGTAGGATAGGGCTGTTGCAAATATTGCTGACTACTTCCTCTACCACTCCTGCCTCTACCAGGGACTGGATTATCATTACCAATGCCTTCTCACCTTCGGGCGATATCCGATACTGTGGGAGTTTTGGGAGTATCACATCTTGGCGAACAGTTATGCGCACGGGGTCGATCATCATTCGTCCTACGTCAGTGTCAGTTTTAGCCCACAGATACAGAGGTAGAGAGTCAAGTAAGGATGCATCAGCGTCAGAGATGGAGAACATGTGTCGTGCGGGATGAGGTCTGAGCAGAGTCGGGTTATCGTACAGAATGACTCGAACTCCGTCCTGTGAACACCTGATAGTAGCTCGGAAATGCTTCAGTAAGTCAAGTCCCATAATGGCATCGGGGGAGTTGGAGGAAAGCAGAAACGTCGTGTCAGTGGGGTTACTGTCCAAGTCGAAGGAAAACGGTGCGGATAAGGGGTTAGTGGAGGGCGTTCCATCAAAGCCTATTGATGTTATGTGTGAGCCAGACAAGGGTGCCCTTGGAATCAGTCGTTTAGATAACGCACTACGTGTCGCGCCAGTGTCTACCAGAAATGGAGACTTCGTACCTAGGACCTTAGCGGTGACATAAGGACCTTGCTGGTCAACATAGAGCTCGACTGGATCCCTTCCTTGCCCTTGGCAGTCCTATGCAAAGTCGTGGGCATTGTCGCAGTCAGACTGTTGGCACTGATTCTGCCTGGGGCGGTCAAACGTGTTCGGTCTGCCAGGTCTGTCATTGTTGGTGTCGTGGGTGTGCCCTCGTCCCTGCCCTCTAGTCCTGGGGCCATTCGTCATGTCCCTCGTCTCTTTATTTTTAATCATTTCCAGAAGAACCGGACATTGAGACTTCCAATGGCCAAATCCTTTGCAAAACGCACACTGGTTCTCATCGAGGTCTGTTCGTGGAGCGCCGGGTGTGGGTCTGCGGTCTCTAGGGGGTGGATTTCTAGGGGCATTCGACTGGTAGTTTCCTCTATACTGTTCCCTTCCTGTCGTCACTCCTTGCAATTGAGCAATCATCACTCGTTCTTTCAAGTCCTTTTTCTTTTTCTCAGTCGCCCTATCGTTCTCGTTCTTTTGGTGTTCGTAGTACTGAGCCATCTGAAGGATAGCTGCAGGTTTGGAGGCCCCCCAACTACTCTCGCTCGTCTGTAACTTTTGGGAGACCTCTTGCGATAGACCCTTTACGTAGTTTTTCACGAATAGGTGTTGTCCGGTTGCAGTGGTCATGTCTTGGCCACTGTAGTCGGAGAACACCGTCTCAAATCGGGAGAAGTATTCTGATACGTCTTCCTGGGGTTTCTGATGGCAAGCCGTGACTATCGACCAGTCTACCTTCTTCTCTGGGATCAATGTCTTTAGCTTCTGAACTATTTTGTCCGGGAGTTCCAGTATGTCTTTTACAGGTTTCTTTCCGGGCTCTCGCTGTCTATCTAGTTCACTGAGTTGATTCCAGGTATGTCCGAACAGATCTGTGTGGTCGGTTTTCCGGATTTGCTTCCACACGTCAGCCGGCAGACATAAACCGAAAAACAAGTCAATGTCCGCTAGAGTCATTATTGTTGAACCCAAGGCTGTACCTAGTTCGGTATAAAATGCTGTCGGGTTCTTTCTTAAATCGGGCAGGGTTTGCCTAAAAGTTAAAATATCTTGCCGATCCCATGGTTGATAAACCCAGTTGTACACAACCCTCCCCTTCGCATTTGCGTGGTTGATATCGTCGCTTGTTCCCTGACCTCGCGGGGGAACCCAGTAAGGGGCGGCTTCTCTGATAGGCATCATAGTGTTGGCTACTTCTACTGAGGACTCAGTCGTTTCAGGGACTGTAATCTTAACTTCTGGTTTCTGTTCCGTGAGGTGGCGGAAGACCTCAAGCGTTTGCAGGAAGAGGTCCGTCACGTCGTGCTCAGCCTCGTCTCCAACATTGACTTTTCTATATAAAGCTGTCAGTTTAGCAGGACCCTGATTCTGATACCTATCCTCATATGCGTTCAGGGTGTGGTAGCTAAACCGTAAAATGAAATGCCGTCTGTGGCTACCGGCATGTGAATTGTGCATATCTATCGTGTATTCTTCGCTCTCCTTCCGTTCTACCAGTGTCTTTACTATCTTGTCAATTCCATCCCGCTCATCTTTGCTCAATCTATTCAGTCTGGCTGGTGGCTGCTTGCTAGTCTCGAGTTCATCTGATGTCGTTACTAATGCGGCCGGTGCGGAGGCCGTGAGGGCTGGGGTACTAGCTCCAAGGTCATTCTCATTTGCACTCGGAGCTGGCAGGTGCTGTACTAGAGGTTGGGAGGGGGCATATGGGGGGGGCATGTAGATGATCGGAGGACCTAGCAGCAACTCATCGTTCGCCCGTTGTTTGGAGGGCAGCTCAGGGTAGAGCGTAGAGGGGGTCCTAACAGGGCATTGGCCTGCCGACTCAGATTCCTGCTTTTGTCTGGCCTCCTCTCTTTCTTTTATTTTTTCTTCTAGTTTCTTAGCGGTCAGGTGGGCTGCCTTTCGTAACTCTTTTCCTATTCTTGCTTCTTCTCTTTTCTTTCGTTGCTCTGCTTCTTTGCGCCACATGCCGAAACTATCAAGCATAGTGGGCGTTGTTTTATTGTTACAAAGGGCTGTTTCCAGCACGCTTATTTTTGCGTCATCGAAGGATCCTATCAGTGGCCACTGACTTTCCTGATCCTTTTTAGTATATTTATGCCATAACTTACTATCAGCTACGGCGACTAGTCCATACTTTAAAAACATATCCTTATTAGGGGTGCCCTCCAGAGGAGCCAGATGATCCACCTCTAATAAGCGGTCCGGGCTGAACCAACTACTGAACAATGGGGAGAAGATAGGCATGACGGGTTACAATGGGGACAAAAGTCTGCACTACCTATCCTTCACTACTTTGCGAAGACTAGACAGAATATTTCTATTCTACAGTATTCGCAAATAGGGAATACCCAAAGAGAGAACCAATTCCAAACAGTCAATGTTCGGACAAACAATCAATCAATCAAATGAGGAATAAAATAGGCGCGACGGGTTACAACCGGGGCAAAAGCCTGCGCTACCAACCCTTTCACTGCTTAGAAAGACTAGACAGAATATCTCTATTCCACGTTATTTGTAAGCAGAGAATACCTCCAAAGAACCAATATCGAACAATCAATGTCCGTTCAATCAAACAATCAGTGGCGAGAAAGAAATAGGCACGACGGGTTACAACGGGGGCAAAAGCCTGCGTTACCTATTCTTCACTATCTGCAAAGGAGGACAGAATACTTTTATCCTTCCCCGTTTGTAGACAGAGAATTCTCGAGAAAACAATCCTCGAACAAACAATGTTCGGGCAAACAATCAATCAGTGGGGGAGAAAGATAGGCACGACGGATTACAACGGGGGCAAAGGCCTGCGTTACCTACCCTTCACTACCTGCAAAGGAAGAGAGAATACTTTCTATTCCTCTCCGTTTGCAGACAGAGAATCTCCAAGAGAACCAACAATTCGGAGGGTAATACTAGTATTTTCCAATCAATCAATCAAATATTTCACAGTTTGTCGTGTTACACGACCTTACCCGGACCGCATGGACAGTTTCCTGTCTTCCGATTCCAGCGCCCGATCGTCCTCTATCTTCTGTCGTGGCACTCCTGATGGTTCCCAGTCAGGACCGTAGATCACTCGAGAGAGGTCTGCTATAACCAGTGAAGTTCGGATGATCGGCTGTCAGACGAGGGTCTATCGGGCAGGTGCACTTCCCGATCGTTGCAGTCGTTCACTCCGTCGTCAGGACCTCTCCCACTGGATCCACGTGTCGCTGATGGGCCCCACGTTTGGGACGCCAATTGTAGAAAAAGGGGTCAGGCAGATCAGGTATGATTACCCCTTTTCAAGGTTTGCCCGGCGTTAGCCGCTTCTCACCCAACTCACGGTTACCAAATAAAGAGGCAGGCGCTGGAGACTGGAAGGCAGGAAACAGGAGTTTATTTCCGACGGAGCAGAACACATCAGATCAGACAACGAGGTATCGTTTCGAGGTGCTCTAACCGCATCTCTGAGGCCTGGCCTCTTATACACAGTTTTATGGCTTTATTACATTTGTGACATCCGTGGTATTGCTTTGAAGTACGGAAAAGGCATCTTTGGAATCCCCGGTTCAGGCCCGTTCCCACACATATCTACAGTAGGAGTCCCCACCCCAATCTCAGCATGATGGCTATCGCGCAGCTGGATATTCCGCTGAGAACAGAAATGCGGGCGATCGGTCGGATCTAGGGGTGTGAGGGCATTGATTAATCCCCGCTCCTTTGATGTGAGGCGAGGTCCTACTGTAGGGGCAATAAACTGCATCTGTTGGGCTAAGTGATGGCCTGGGGTCAGGCCGGACAATCGGGCAAGGAGGAAGAGGTTATCAAAGGGCCTGTTTTATGAATGAGATGAAAGAGTGTGGGGGCTCAGCACGGGATGTGGCTCGGAGGCAGGGTCGCGCTGGAGGTGCGTTTAGGGCCCAAGCAGGAGAGACCGGGGGCTGTCAGGGCGTGGGGGGGCGGGGGGGTGCTTGCGAGGCCAGGGAGTGAGGGGGAGAGACGCGCTGGCTATCGGCAGTAGGCAGAGAGGCCATGGCACCTAAAATGGCTGCTGTGCATATTTGTGCGTGAGTCTGAGGAAATGGACAAGATGGCGCAGATGATGTTCAGTTCACAAACTAGATTTCAACATAGAGGGTGTAAATCGCAGCGTTGTTTAGCAATTTAACAATCATTCTAAGTGTGTTTGATACAATGATGTCAAGAATATCATAGAGAACCATATAAATGTAGTTGAAAGATAACTCCTAATAAGTTTCTGCCTTGTGCTGCTTAAACTGGTGTAAACTCTGAAGCATCTCTAAAGTGTAAACCTACAAGAGATAATATCTGTGCAGGTGACATTAAAAGCAGCCGACGTGATAAGCAACCTTTCTGCATCAAATAGAATTTCGACTTTGCAAACCAATACATGTTTGTGTCTTATGTGATCAGCAGAATACAAGTCAGATTAAATTCACTATAAATCGTAATAAAATTGCAATCGTTCTTCTGCCCTTTGTATTTTTCTGTGCAGCTAAGTGTTGGTGCAATTATAATCTGCTTCCATTTAAGGTCACCGTTGATGTTTCAGAGAGACGCATCAGCACGTGTCCATGTCTATCAGTTCCTGAAATTCAAAATAAAACCTTTGGAAGTGAGATGTATTTGTGTGTGTCAGCAGTGCACTATTCCTGAGATCGCTGTTGCTGGTGTAGTTTATGAAGGCAGTGCCTCCGTCAGCATATATGTGGCTTTCACAGAATCCGCAATAATTTAAGAGAGGGGGATAGATGAGGAGATTGAGGTAGACCTGAAATCAGATAGTTCAAAAAATTGGAAACTGGGTAGCCTGATGGACTAAATATTGTAGAGGACCTCTCTGGACTCCGACCTTCAATAAGCTTATACACATGACACAATAGAAGGACTGCTACCCACACCTCAAGTTCTTGCGATTTACCTTGTTCTTACTTATTCTCCCTCTTAGTTCTCCTTGAGTCTGTAACACTTTTTCTTTATCTTTACAGCTTTTCAAGAAGAGCCTTTAATATATTGTTTGGTCCATTAAATAAGGATAGGAGATGTGGATATGTCAACCTCTGCAGTATGATTGAGATTAGTAAATAGAAAACATGTTTTCTTTTAAGTTGGGACTATTGACATTATTAGGACATTGTTTTATTTCTTCAAACTGCAACCAGCAGCTTAAACGTGCGCGTTGCATCCTCTGCAGGATACACATTTCATGTCTTCCTTCCATGTGCACCTCATTCAGGGTGAGACTTGATTTCACTCACATAACAACTATTGACTCATTTTTTAGTTTCTCCTAATGTGTGTCTTAGATAACGCGCATCAGTTGCCAGACTATCCTGATCACAGCTGCTCCACTTTTGACAACAAACTTACTTCCTTATGACTGTGAAGAATCTGTAGGTTAATGAAATGAAATGAAATACCAATATTTGTGAAGCGCACAGCTACCTCCGAAGTGGTGTCCCGGAGCTGGGGGCCGTCGGGAAGATTAAGCGAGCTATTGCCCAGAGTCACATGGTGCTTGGCTAACCTGCAACCATGAACCCCAGAGTCCGGAGTCAGGCGCCCTGGCCGCTGCGCCACACCTCTTCCACAATGCACTACTAGGAGACAACTTGAGGCCTTGTGCTTAGTCCCTTTGTCACTCAAGATACACATTTCTTTGTTGTATTTTAGCAGCTCACATATATGAAGAAAAAATAGAGAGTAACCCAGTTAAGTCAACTCTGCACGATGGTGACGCCTTGGCATTTAACCGTATATGTTGTTTATGTCAGGGGCTCGTGCACAGCATCCCTGCTGAGGAATGGGGTTGGCTCAATGCAGCACTTC
This sequence comes from Lissotriton helveticus, assembly GCF_964261635.1. Taxonomy (NCBI): domain Eukaryota; kingdom Metazoa; phylum Chordata; class Amphibia; order Caudata; family Salamandridae; genus Lissotriton; species Lissotriton helveticus. The sequence continues at coordinate 31,980,330 of NC_136073.1, read as the reverse complement.
TGAGGTCTCAGGAGCCTCAGGCCTCTGCCAGGATAAGCACGGGTGAGGCTCGGGGAATCTCAGAATGAATGTTACCACAGGGGCTACTCAAAGGAAGGCTTAGGGTGAAATCTGTGGTTCCTTGCCTCTGCTTCACTCCTCACTACTGTCTCCTCTGCCACTACATCCAGCTCCAGCACATCCCTTCTCAGCACCAGCACAACTGGGCATTTCGCCTTCAGACGCCTCTAGAATCTTCTGTGCAAGAGCACCGGAACAAACATCTGTCATAAAGAAAAATGTGCAAACGAGACAACCCCTTGCTGCAGAAAAGGCTGTGAAGCCTAAACACTGGCACGACTCAGGAAACCAGTGCCTGTGTTTCTGCTCTCCCCGTCTCTCTTCCCTCGCTGAGAAGTGCCTGTTTCTCCTTTCCCCGTCTCCTGTCTCTCCTCTCCCCTGAGAAGTGTCTCATATTGTATTGTATTGTAATTGCATTTATTTAGCGCTTACTGCCCCTGACGAGGCGTCAAGGCGCTTTTTCGGCAAGTAGCACGCTACTCCGGGACCCATAGAGGATTAGTGTTGAATTAGTATAGTGAAACATGCAAGTTGATTTTAAGTGGTGTATAGGTTAGTCAGTTATTTGGATTTGGAATGATAGCAGAAGGATCGAGGAGGAAAAAAGGTCTGTATTTATACAGCGCTTGTTACCCCTGATGGGGTGTTGAAGCACGCTACTCCGGGAGCCCATAAAGGATTAGTGGTGAATTAATATGCTGAAATATGAAAGTCATTTCAGTGTTGGATATTAGTCTGTTACTTGCAGTGAGAAGGATAGCGGAGGGATAAAAGGGGAAGAAAGGTTTGCATTCATATAGCACTAGTTACCCCTGATGGATGTTGAAGCGCTTTTCTGGAGAGTAACACGCCACTCCGGAACCCATAAAGGATTTGTGCTGAAAATTAGTATAGTAAAATATGAAGTAATTTGAGTAGTGGATATGTTATTCAGGTATTTGGGTAGAGAAGGGTAGGTGGCGGGATAGTTGAGGGAAAGAGGTTTGTATTTAATAGCGCTTGCTATCCCTGATGGGGTTTTGAAGCGCAAATAGCACGCTACTCTGGAACCCATCAGGATTAGTGTTGAATTAGTATCATGAAACATGAAAGTAACTTTAGTGGTGGATATGTTAGTCAGTTATTTGGATTAAGAAGTGTTGGGGAGGGGTAGAAAAGAGGGAAGAGTTTAGAAAGGTTTGTTTCAGGGGATCGGTATAGTAAAAGAGGTGTTAGATGATGCAAGGCGGGGTAGTGTAGGAGAGAGTCTAGAAAGGGTTATTTTGGGGATCATAGCAATGGTATGGGGTTTGGGATAAATGAGAGAGTGGATGTAGAGGATATAGTGATAGATGAATAGGATGAGAGATATGTTAGTGCACTGGAAAGAGTAGTAGAAAGAAGTTTGAGACGAGTCAGAAGGTTGGGCTAGAAGATATATTGAGCGAAGTGTAGGCTGAGAAATAGGGACGTGCATTGGAAATGCTAAATTAGAAGAAAGTGATAAATATATTGATCCATGAGTACATTGAAAGTATATAGATACATAAAGGAGGTACGTATATTGGGCAGCATTTCTGGCCCTGGTCAGTCTCGAACAGGCTCAAACAGGCTGGTACAGTAATCTGTGCATAGTGTTGTGCGTGGTGTATATTTGGCGTGAGTGTGTTGCTCTGTTTGTGTATGAGGATGGTGTGGGCTGGGTATTGCTAAATGAGAAAAAGGGCAGTATTTCTGGCCCTAGTCCCGACCAGTCTCGAAAAGGCTCAAACAGGAAACTGCCCTTGTCCTCTCTGCCCATAACAGGCTCAAACAGGAAACTGCCCTTGTACTCTCTGCCCTTAGCCTCGACCCCCGGGCTGAGACGCCCTAAACCTGGCTTTTTTATAGCCCTAGTAATCAAGTGACACCTTCAGACAATGGGAACCCTAGCCCTAACACTATCCAATCACAACACTAGCCCTAAAATCTAGAACCAATAGGAGACCAGGACCTTACAGCCAATCTTAGCCCTAGTCCAAGCACCCACTCAGTTAAAAAACCCTGATCTCTACGCCCAATAAAGGCCCTAGCCCTACCAGTTTTCCCAAAACAAGTCCATGCAACCAATGGCACAGGTAGCCCTAGTCCCTACTTCCAATAGAAAGCCTAACCCTACTCTAAGTCCCACACCTAGTCCAGCAACTAATCACACCAGAAGCCCTAATCGCTACTTCCAATTAAAGGTCTAACCCTAGCCCTAGTCCCACCCTACTCCCAACAACCAATAACATAGGAAGCCCTAGTCCCTACTTCCAATAGAAATCCTAACCCTAGCCAAGTCCCAACCCTACAATGATTGAACCATAGACCCAGAAACCAATCAGAACCCTCAAATACCCAACCAATGAGGACATTAACCCTAATCCAATTGAAACACCAGATACAACCACCAATCAGTGTAGACATGTACCAACCACTAGCAGACCAAATAAGGTCCCAGCGACCTCAGACAAGGTTTGCTGGCCAGGGAGTTGGAAGCTGCTTGCTCCTGTTTAGAATCTCCTAGGAGACAGACAGGCTCAATCCACACTTTGGACTTCAGCAGGTAAGGGCCTCACTAACTTGAAATCTAACAATACTGTTTGAATAAAGCTTTACTCCCCCTGCCGGCCAAAAAACAAAGTGCACAGACCCTAGTAAAACACAGTTTAAACAGTTCACAGAAGCACCCTCTGATGTAGAAAAATCCCTGTTGCTGGGGGGGGGGGGAGGCAGGGCTGCTGGTTTCACTGGCTTGTGAACACAAAATGGTGGCTGGGAGTGCACTGTTTTTACATACAGGTCTTAGCACAGAGCAAAGGAGAAATTTGGAGGGAAAACAGAATTGTAACCAAGGAATGAGAGGGACAAACTACAGAGGTTGGACTGCAAATCTCAAAATTCAACACACTAAATGGAGGCAATCATGGGCAGGGAAAACCACAAACTTAAAACATCTTTAAGCAGTGCCTTCTTGTCCTCCTCTGTACCAGACCCTGAGTCCCTCTTGCATGAAGCCTTTCTTCCTCACCACCGTGACCTTCTATTCCTGAGCAATGCCTCTGTTTCTCCCTCCTGCTCCCTCCCGGACAGTGCCTGTAAACCCTCCCCTGTGCCTCTGTGTCCCTGAGCAGTGTCTTTATCCCACTCCCGGGCCTCTGTGTCCTTGAGCAGCGCCTGTATCCCCCTCTGTGCCTCTGTGTTCTTGAGCAGTGCCTGTAAACCCTCCCCTGTGCCTCCGTGTCCATGAACAGTGCCTGTAACCCCCCCTCCTGTGCCCGTGTCCCTGAGTAGTGCTTGAACCCTCCCCTGTGCCTCTGTGTCCCTGACCAGTGCTTGTATCCCCTCCTGTGACTCTGTGTCCTTGACCAGTGCCTGTATCCACATATCTTGGTCCTCTCAATCCCCGAGCAGTGCCTGTTTTCCCTGACCCCTCTGCCTGAGCAGCAACCGCGTCCCTCAGCTTCTGCGTCCCTCTGTTCCTAAGCATCACCCTAGTTCTCTCGTGAGCTCTCTTCCTGAACAGTGCCTGAACCCCCACCTCCCGGCCCGTGTATCCTCGAGCAGTGCCGGCGTTTGTCTCCTTTGCTCTTTCTTGGAGAGGTGTCTGTATTGCATGGTCTCTGTACCTGCTCCACACCTCCTGTTTCCCTCTCTCCCTGAGCAGTGCCTCTACCCCCTTCTCTTATATCACCCTCTCAGCAGTGCCTGTGTCCCTGTCCTCTGTGCTTCTATCCATGAACAGTGCCTCTGTCCCCCAGCAATGCCTGTGGCCCTGTCCTCAGTGCCTCTGTCCCCCAGCAGTGCCTGTTCCCCTGTCCTCAGTCCCTCTATCCCCCAGCAGTGCCTGTGTCCCTGTCCTCAGTGCCTCTGTCCCTCAGCAGTGCCTGTGTCCCTGTCCTCGGTCCCTCTGTCCCTCAGCAGTGCCTGTGTCCCTGTCCTCGGTCCCTCTATCCCTCAGCAGTGCCTGTGCCCCTGTCCTCAGTGCCTCTGTCCCTCAACAGTGCCTGTGTCCCTGTCCTCTGTCTTTATCCCCCAGCAGTGCCTGTGCCCCTGTCCTCAGTGCCTCGTTCCCCCAGCAGTGCCTGTGCCCCTGTCCTCAGTGCCTCTGTCCCCCAGCAGTGCCTCTGTCCCCCAGCAGTGCCTGTGCCCCTGTCCTCAGTGCCTCTGTCCCCCAGCAGTGCCTGTGCTACTGTCCTCAGTGCCTCTATCCCCCAGCAGTGCCTGTGTCCCTGTCCTCAGTGCCTCGTTCCCCCAGCAGTGCCTGTGTCCCTGTCCTCAGTGCCTCGTTCCCCCAGCAGTGCCTGTGTCCGTGTCCTCAGTGCCTCGTTCCCCCAGCAGTGCCCGTGTCCCTGTCCTCAGTGCCTCGTTCCCCCAGCAGTGCCCGTGTCCCTGTCCTCGGTTCCTTTACCCCCAGCTCTTGTGTCCTGTCCCCGGGCAGCGTCCATGTTCACCTCTTTGCTCCCTCCTCAGCAGTGCTTCCTTCCTGCCCCTCTGTCCCTCTGTCCCAGAGAGATGCCTGTCCGCCCCGCCCCCTCCCTGCCCCCATGAGCTGCCCAGTGCTGGCTGGGGGCTCCAGATGCCCTGTCATGGGGGGGGCCCTGCGATCGGCGGGGTCTTTCATGCTCTCTATAATCTGGCGCTTTTAAAAAGTGTTTATGAAACTGTACGAGAAAATGTAAATATTTCCTTAGGGCTCTGGGCCCCCAGGGTTGGTGGCGGGGCCTGCGGGGGGAGGTTTTATCTGGAGCCTGGAGGCACTTCTCTCGGCTGTGGCCTCCTGTCTCTGCCCGGGTCTGCCTGCAGCGAGGCCTGCCCTCTGCTCCTGCCTGCAGCCTCGCTTTGGTGATTGCCTGTGCTGAAGCCAGGTGCCATGACAGCCTGGACACGGGCCAACCCTGCATGGTTAGGACGATCCGGCACCACCCCGGCCCTGCCCTCCAAGACACCCCGACCCAGCCCTCAAAGGACACCCCGACCTCCTCGGTCACTGGAAGGAGCTATTTTCAACGTTTCCCTCAAATTAATTCCATCTCTTTGCAGGGCGACTGGGAAAAAAATATGATGTCATCACAGTGAACAACTGCTACGGTGGCTTGAAGGCCAGGGTGTGGTACAGGGGTGTTTCTGAATGACACAAACTCAACAGACTCACTCTGTGCAAACCATCCTTTGCAAAGTTCCACCGCTATTCACCATGTATCTTTATTTTTTCACTCAGTTTCTAAAGCCCCCGGGCTCCTGCAAACTATGCTGAAAAGTTAAGGATTGTCACTGGTACATGGACCAGAACAGCAAACAACCCCATGTCACATGTATGTAAAAGGAACACGAGCGGCACAATAAGCCCACAGGAACCTGGGTAAAACAGACAATATTAAAGAAACAACCGTGCCCTGGGACTCATTCAGGGTATTCATTCAAGGATAAAGTTGTTCTAAGCAAACACAATGCGGAGATGGCCGTTCAAGAGAGAGACCAAGAAAGCTGGCCTCTTCAATCACACAGACGATGCAGTGCTCAGGACGCATAATGCTCACATTCAATAAACAGTACATATAACAAGAATAAGAAAGGGAGAGAAATAAGAGGGCCATGTATTATATTCAATGTAAATTTCAGACCCTCTAGCAGTTTTTAGCAGTACAAAAGTCAGTTTGAGGTGCTGTCGAAGGCGTTTCAACCTCTCAATGATTAGGTGAGGTCATCATCAGGACAGGTTGATGTTTGGACACGTAGTAGTGAAGGGTCGATAGTGTGCCAGTTATCCGTTGTGATCAGGTGGAGTCTATCAGTAAATACAGTCCTGCCGTATGCTGTAAAATGATAGTCAAACAAGGTTGTATGACGTTACAACGCATGCTAATACATCGCATGCCATTACATCGCGGTTTTTAGAACGCAAGTCGTTACAACGACTTGTGTTGGAGGGCGCTGGACTTAGGAGTAGTATAATTTACTATTCCAACTCCAGTCTACGTACAGTAGGGAAGGTGTTGGATAGTAAATTATACTATTCCTTGTCCTAGAGCGTTCTAAAAACCACAATGTAATGGCATCGCGATGTAACAACCGCGTTGTAAACGACGTTTCCCGTCAAACAATGATCGTATCTGAGATAGCTGCCATTTGAAGCTAGAATACGGTTGAAGATAGTTTGCATGCACTCCAAGACACCTGTCTGCCAGGCCAAGAAACTTGAACTATCCGGGAGGAGTCGCTTCTCAAGAAGCTCTAGTTCCCTACTGCTGAAACCACAGAAGTTCAATAAAAGGAGGTCTTACAACCACTCCTTCTCTGGTCTTGCCCCAAGAATATGGAACACACTCCCACCAGAAACAAGGACAAACCCCTCCTCTTCACTCTTCAAAAAGAAGTGAAAAAGCTTCTCCTAAATGGTCTCCCCACTGGGAATACTTCATTACTAGTGATTCTTTATCAATGAGCTTGAAAGTTTACATGTGGAGTGCTTTGGATCATGGATCTACCAAGCCGCTGTGGTTTTCTGTGTTTGTTTGCTCTGCTTGCTTCGCTCACTCACTTCCCTCCATGATTTTTTTACCTTCTATGTATGACTTGACTGCTCTTTGTACAGTGCCCTGATACCCTGACGGGCCATGTTCATGCTTTATAAAACTCTACAGATAAAAAATAAGTAAATAAATAATAATGGCCGCCTCGCCAATGCTGTTGCCGATACAGCAGTGCACGCGGACGCTGTCACCTCTAATATTTGCAACAGGAGTAAATAACGGTGTCCGGCAGCAAGGATTCAACTTGGTGTCAGTATACCCAGTTACCAACCCCAGCATGGGATTTCTAACCCCAGCATGGGATTTCTAACCCCTAGGGGGCGGTCTTGGAGACTAAATATCTCTCAGTCTGAGGAAGGGAACCAGAAGGAATCCCATGAGGGACTACAGGCAGCAAAAAACCCAAGAATCAGTCCGGAAAGTGAGGGAAGATAACCCTCGCTCTCCCCGAATGGAGAAGCCAAAGCTGCATGGACTGTCACTGCCCATACCTTGCATTGAATGATTCCCTGGTAACCATTGTTTCTTTAACATTACCCATGTCATGTGACCTTTTCTGGGAGTGTTGGGTTTCAGCCAACCACACTTTATATGCTATATGAGACAGGGAATCCTTCCGGGTAAGCTTTCACCCCACTCTAGCTCTCACTGATTCCTTCATCTTACTCTACAGACCACCACTCAGCACCACAAAGGGGCTTTTTTGTGGCCTCTTGGTGTAGGGCACCACAGCAAGGCACCTCACTGCACTGCCCTACGCTGAGTGAAGGGGCAGCAATGCACCGTATTTAAGCAATATGGTGCATTTCTGTAATTTGTCCCTGCATTGGCACCGTTTCGGCAGACTAGTGCCAACATAGGCACCCTTGCTCCATGGGGCAAGGGTGCCTCAAAAAGTGCCTCCGTTACTTGCAGGATTGTCATTGTGCAGAAAGTGGCACCTTCTAACATAAAAAAAAATGCTAACAGGCATTTTTCCTCTTTCTATTTTTTTTCTTTCTTTTTTTTTTAATTTTAAGTCCTCATACGCCAGAAGATATTCTCGGAGTATATTTAATCACTACCATCCACTACGCAGCAGATGAACCCCTGTGTATGTTATAAACTCCGAAGATCTTATTGGATGCGCTTTTCGCAGATACCCCAATAAAAAAAAGGTCAGTTCAGTTAATCTAACTTGCCAGCCATGGAACTGATCCTGGGGTATTTTATTCTGCAAAAAGGCATAATCATTGGACCTTGTTTTACAGCTCATCCAACCAGGCAATGCAAGGAGTCCAAAAATGCTTTTTCCTTTTCCAATCTGCCCTGTCTAAATTCAATGTATGTTTGATTGCATTAATCCAGTCTAAATAGGTGGGTGCTGTATCTTTTAACCAGGATTTACAAATTTCTCTACGAGCGAGTATAATTAAGTACAACGACAACTTGTTAATATCTCGAGAGAGTGATTCATAATTAGAAAAAATACCTAAAAATATTAGTGTTACGCTCACCTGTATATTGAAATTAAACACATTTTTCATATCTTCAGATACCGCACGCCAAAAATTATACAAGACAGGGCACGTTAAAAACATATGAAGATCAACCACTTTCCTGCTGGCATTTTGGACAGCAGGGGGTAGTACCTTTCGAAAATTTAGAAAGTTCGGCAGGGGACCAATATACTCTGTGAAGAGAGAAGAAATGGTTGCGTTTTAAATTGGCAGGAGATACTGTGGTGTGTAGTAAGTCAAAGGATACTTGCCATAACTCCTCTAAATCTGCGTCCGGAATGTGGTCTCCCCATAGGTGGACCGGCAAGATGAAATCGCCGTCCTCTGCTTCCAGGATAGTCCAATACAAAGTTGCTGTCTTTATCTTCCTGCTCTTCCCCTGAAGTAGATTCTCCAAGACGTTTGTTATTCCCACTTCTGATCCCACAACCTGGCTCCAGTACTTTATTTGGAGATATTTAAACTTAGATAAGTTGACTGATAACAATTTTTCCTCTTCCTATGTGTGCTGCAGATTTTATGGGTGTTTCATGGGAAAACCCACCGCAATGTCCATTGAACACCTCCTGGGCACAGAGTAAGGCAACACAGCGTTTTGCACTGCGTCACCTTTCTCCTTGAGGTCACTGAAAGACACACAGGGTGGCTTTGAGTAGCTTTATAAATCGAAATGAGAGCCCTGCGTCACGCATGTGCCACTTTACGTGGTGCAAAAGTGACTCAGGGCTGTCATAACTAAGCCCCAAAATGTATAGATTAGTAATTTGAATCACCCCAACCTATACATTCTAGGAAACTCCAACATATGATTTGGTAAGAAGACTAATGACAACCACAACAGACTTTGAGGTCTTCAACCTCCAGCAATTTTTTCTTGTCCAACTCATTTTGTTGGATGCACTCTGGGTATTATTTTTACTCATCATTCAGCCCACCTCACCTGGAGAAGCCAAAGCGACATACATCTCCCCGGTAATCTGAAGCGACCACATCATTATCTTGAGGATCTACAAAGCTAACAACACAACTTCAAAGACAGAAATAACCACCAACAACAAACACACAGGCACACAAATAGACCTAAAAAACTCAAGTACCAACTTGAAAGAACTCCAATAAATGTGAACTCAAGACATACATGTCGTTTACAACTGGATCTCCCCAGCATTGGACAACCAGATACAGACGAAGACCACATTCAGGGTTAACCACTAGAAAAAGATCAGATGTATTAATGGTAACATCAAAGAACGAAAAAACGACTCAACATATTATAACGCAAGTGGAGGAAATCAAAATATGAAAAAGAATAAAATCATAATAGGCTAGTGTATAACAGGGGCTTTAGTAAAGCCATCAGAAACACAAACAGACAATACCATTCCACAAACATAATTTTACAGCTAAATCCTCTTCTAAGAAACTTCACAAGGTTCTAGCAGAGATCCACAATCCAGTGTGCAAACATAGAGAAACACAATATTTGTAAGCCTTCTGTGACAAAATCTTGGATCATGGAATTGATCTAAAAAATTAGAACGATAGAAAATTCTTATGAGTAGAACGCAAATAAAACCACCCCAACTCATGACCCAACCACCATAGAATAAGAGGAAAGCAATCATCCACACCTAAATGCTTTCAATAGCATTGTCATAGCAAGAACACCTTTAGTATCAACTTTAGATCCAGCACCTCATAAAATCTTTAAAGATATCCTTCACACAGCCTGTGAAGGGGCCATAGCAAGAGGCTGACTCAACAAGTCCCTAAATCAGGGATCATTCCCATCTGAGGTGAAACCACCCTACATGAGACCATTCCACAAAATGAAGAACCTCGACCCATCCAACCCAGAAAACGACAGACCCAATATCGACTGGCCCGATCTTAGGAAGAGAGAATATTTACCTTCCAGCTACATCATACTAGTGCTCTTAAACAAAGAACCCTTCACACTACGCTCAAAGATAAAACGATATCACATGCTTTCCGCATGGCTAAACAAGTTATCACAGCTTATGTTATGTTATGTTATGTTAATTTCGATTTATATAGCGCCAAATCACCGACAGGTCTCTTAGCGCTTGCTGTGGGAACCCGTCCTGGCTTTCCCTGCGAGATAACCCCTACTGGGCATCCCCATGGTGAAGACCAGGGATCCCATCGCAGTGGGGCCATAGTGGAGATTAAGCAAGCTATTGCCCAGAGTTGCAGAGTGTGAACCCACGATTCGAGTAGGCACAGAGGCGAGAATTATCGAGTCCATGGACATTTTGAGCTCAAGACCCTGCCGCGTCGGGAATTGAACCCTGGTCCCGGGTCTGACCTCTGCATCAGGGTCTGCCTCCTCTAACCAGTGAGCCACACTTCTCCACGCTTAGTGGGCAAGGACAGACTTCCGGACCACATAGACTAGCTGCACAAACCCCATAGGTAGGGAGAAAACTTACAGCCACACTGGAGAATAAACAAAATGTATTTGATATAAATGTGTGGCACCTGCACAGTATTCTTATCACAAGAATCCAAGGAACTAACTTGTCCCAACTATCTGTGATTGCTGAGACTCCCCTCGAACGATACCCCCGCTAATCAAATTCTCGAGGATACTGGATCTACCTGAGTGAGAGACCTGCCTGAGCGAGCGTGGTACTATTAACTGCCCTAATCCCATTGGTTAGGTCCCCGGGTGGGGGATATTGACACCCAGCAGGCACAAGGAGAGTTGTCAGGATATGCCACCCTTCATTTTCCCCTTTGTTATTTTCAACTTCCTCAAGTCCTCGGCCCCTCGTACCTCTGCCTTCTCATCCATTGATATCCACTGATCCCTTTAGCCTCACCGGTTCATGGTTGTAGGGGAGCTGGTTAAACCTTTAAAGGTAAAGAAACAGATATGGGCCATAAAATGGTTGACCTCAAAGACAGATAAAATGTTGCACATTGGCTGCTCACACTCAACACTGTGGCATCCCTCAGGGGTCCGTCACGTCTCCTCCCTTATTCAACATCTGCCTATCCCACTTTCCAAACCTGATTAAATCATTCAACCTCACCTGTTCAACTATGCAGAGGACACACAAATCATTCTAAACATGGATGATCCGCAAGGCATCTACAACTCAAACGGTGGCAAATGTCTTTGTGCCCTAAACACATGGAGGATGAGTAATCGGGAAACAACCTTTACAACGCAACTTTTACAACGCACTACCATTACAACGAAACTTTTACAATGCAACATCCATTACAACGCATGCAATTACAACGCAACCACTACAACGCATGACACTACAACGCACACCACTACAACGCATGTCATTACAACTCAATCATTACAACGCATACCATTACAATGCATAACATTACCATCCAACACTTACCCTACTATTGCACCCCCTGGAGTTAGAATAGTAATTTCTACCCCTACACTATCCAAAACTTACCCTACTGTTGCACCCCCTGGAGGCAGAATAGTAATTTTTACCCCTACACTATCCAATACTTATCAAACATGCAATGTAATGGTATGCGTTGTAAAGGTATTATGCTTTGTAATGGAATGCGTTGTAAATTTAGTTTTCGTTGTAATGGCATGTGTTGTAATAGAATGCGTTGTAATGGATGTTGCGTTGTAAAAAATGCTTTGTAAAGGTATGGTTGTAAAGGTGTGCGTTGTAACGTCATACATCCTGAGTAATCACCTAAAGCTCAACACCGCGAAGGCAGGGGTCAAAATCTATGGACAGAGGCAAAAAAAGCAGCCTGCCACCATTTGGCCTAAGGCACTAGTATACTTCCATTTGTCCCAACCCGCTTAAGACTCCTCCGGCAATGACAAAAACAGTCAGAAACCTAGAAGTAACCATGGATTCAGAACTGTCTTTGATACCACATATCAAAGCCACAAAGAGCACCTTCACACAATGAAACACTGTGTCACATGTTCCCATACCCTGGATGCCAACATAAGCAAGTTATCCTCACACTCATAATTTCCAACCCAAATTATTCCAACAGCCTATGTAGTTTCATCATAAACAAAATACATCTCATCCAAAATACTGCTGCAATGCTCCCTCTACGCCTTCACCCAAGAGAATGCGCGACTCCTGTCCCGGAATCACTCCTCCGGCTACTTATATGTATAAGGACAATGTTCAAGGCACTCGGCATTGTCCACAGAGCCTCCAACAGAAAGGGACAGCTGTATCTACAAGTGAAATCCAAGCAATACAAACGAAGTAGAACACTGCGCTCAAGACTTCTACCAAGGATCATCATATCATACAACCTTAATATGAGGGATGGATTGGAGGCCATTCTTTCTCAGTTCAAGACGTCACAATCTGCTAATCACCAACAACAAAGATATGAAACAATTGTGAACATATGCACTTCGGAAGAGAGTTGAAAGCATCTATGTCCGAGATAACTGCATCAACTCACAACCCAGAGTTATAACCCGGAGTAACAGTAGCACCAGTCTACATTGTGTGTTTTGTATTTATATAGCGCACTTCTAGCCAAAGGTCTCGTAGCGCTGTATTCATACCGCTGTGAAACCCATCCTGGCTTTCCTGTGAAATGTCCACTCCTGGGAACCCCCAAGGTGAAGCCAGGCATCCAAGCGCTGCTGGGGCCATTGTGGAGATTAAGCAAGCTATTGCCCAGAGTTGCAGAGTGGGACCCATGATTAGACTAGGCACCGATGTGAGAATTATCAGGTCCGGGGAGATTGAATCCAAGAACCGCCGAGGCGGGAATTGAACCCTGGTCCCGGGCCAGACCTCTGCATCAGGGTCTGCCGCTCTAACCATTGAGCCACACTACAGTGCACATATATGGACCAGCCCAACCAGCACACTACTTTCAATGTCCATGTAAGTTATGAAGGGATGACCTGTGTCTAACCAGGGTAGTTTATGATGATGTCAATTCATATATCACCATCCTGACCCACACTAATAGCAATACCATATCACAGAGGCCAGCCAATGGTTTGTGGTTCACACAGGCTGCATTATCAGTCAATCAAGCAGGAGTTTGTAAAGTGTGGCTACTCAGCTGTGAGGGTCTTAAGGCGCTGATTATAATTGTAATTATTTTTTATAATTCCCTTACACTGCTTGACTCTCTTACACTCACAAGACAAAACTGCTGCTGGTTATATGATATCCATCACCCAGCAATAAACCATCCATTACCCATTGAACATGCATCGAAGAACTGAAGAGATCAGCCACATGCCGCTGCTGCCACATGTCGCTGCTGAGAGGAGGACTCTAATATAGTCCATAACTGCAGGCCCTGACTAGCTACACACAATGACAGCTTCTTGACCTCTGCAAACACAACAAGATGATGGATGGATGGAGAGCTGAAACTTTTCAACCATTCACCCCCAGTCATGTGATCTGGGTTTAATCCATTGTTCTTTTGCTCACCTTGCCTCCCCAGTTTAACCCAGCCATATGCAAATCAGTCTTGACCCTGTGCCTCATGGGAATAGTCCAGCCCGAACTGCCAAGCCAGGTCCTCAGTGGACCAGAAACAAGCATCCTGGGACCAGTTTCAGGGTATCACCCCTCATCAGCCAGGCTAGCTCGATTCCAATGGCACAGGGAGCACGGGACCCACGTCTGGGCATATTCTTGAACACTTAGAGCGAACAGCAAAACACACAAGATGATGGACGGAGGGCTGAAACTTTTCAATCACTCACTACTAGTCAAGATATTTGGGTTTGATCCATCATTCTTTTGCTCACTATGCCACCCCAGTTTGGATCCAGTCATATACAAATCAGTCTTGACCCCACGTCATCCCTGGACCGGAAACAAGCAACCTGGGACCAGTTTTGGGGTATCACCTCTCATCAGCCAGGCTAGCCTGAATCCGTCTATCACCTTGTTGTGTTTGCTACCTTCTTGACATCTCAGAATGGCAATCAGATTGGTATGACTGTAACAAACTGGATTGCAGAAGATCTTCCCCATCATTTCTCTCTCCAGCCATGCCTGCTCAGGACCATAAACAAACAAAACAACTCAGATTGGACAGCCCAGTGCCATAATCAGCTCAGTGGACTGTGATCATAAGAAATACTAGAAAATGAACTTGCAAAGCAGCTTAAAGGGGCCTGCTTACTAAAAACCCTAAACTGTGCAAATGATGGCTCACATACTCATCCATCACACTACTAGGCGCTGTGTTCCATAACACGATTGCCACACCTCGGTGGTCAGCACACATGACATGAACACACTTCCCAAATTGGATCAAAAATAAAGACAACACCCTTCCAACCACACCCCCACATGGTGTAGCATGCTGCCCATTGAGGAAGCAGATGTATGTTAGTACAACGTGATCTTATAGATCGCGGTACTTTACAACGCTGCCTTTACAACGCAAGTCGTTACAACGACTTGCGTTGGTGTACGTGGATTGTGGATTATTATAATTTTATATTCTAACACCAGCCCACGTAACAGTAGGGAAGGTGTTGGAATATAAAATTACAATATTCCTTATACAACAGCGCCATCCAGCGCAAGTCGTAGTAAACGACTTGCGTTGTAATGGCACCGTTGTAAAGGAACTGCAGTGTAAACACCGCTTTGTAAACGATGTTCCCCTCAGGAAGCGCATCAGCGCCCCGCGCAGTAGTTGTAAGCGCTATGCAAATGATGCGATAGAATATTACACAGTACTTGCAGACTTGGAAACGAGAAAGCCACAAGCCTCAGAATGTAAAATATTGACTAAAAATCAAGCAGTGACACTGGGTCACTCCACAGCACTGGCAGCCTTGGCAGACTCCCCTGCAATGGTTAAAGACAGCATGAGTGTTTGTAAGCTTCGAGCTGGCCAAGAAATGCTGTGTTCACCATCAGGACAAACTCACAGAGACCAACTGTATACAGATGTAATGCCCTGAAGAATGTTTACCTTAACGATGAAAGGAGTTACCCTGTGTTCCCCAGAACCCGGACTTAATCCAGTAGAACAATTTATATGGTTCTGTGGGACTAGTTTACACATTTAACTCAACAGCTGTATACATTGTTGGCATATTCAGCACAAGGGCTGCCCTCCTGTGTCTGCCTTCGACTTCTCCATGGTAATCCCCACTCCATCAGTTGTGCTGGAAAATTCAGTGTTTCATACCTGGAATACCCATCCAGACACGACCAATCAATCAGTAGATTTGTAGAGCGCTTCTTATCAGCCGTGAGGGTATCCAAGCGCTGGCTAAATCTTGCTCCTGACCCTCTTCTGCACAGTCTCATCAGTACACCCTTTAGTTCTAGGTCGGCCACTTACCTGAAAACACCTCACCTGCCACCAGCAGTTCCCATGTCATCTAGGGAGTGAAATGTCTCGCCATGGCCTGTTATCTAAGTTTGAGAACGCCCCATCGATAAAAAAACATGGAAACTGTTCTAAAACAAACTGTGCTTAATTTGTGCCGGTGGCTGCAGGTGGTGGGCTCCAACACTCATTGTTGGGGCCTGGGACTTCTTTATCATCATCAGCAGACTTTGATCCAGAGCAAGAGACAGAAAGGCAGAAAAGGGAGAAAGAAGGAGGAAGAGAAGAAAAGGAGAACAGAGACAAATAAAGAAAGAATGCAGGGATGAAATAGAACTTGCAAGAGTGAAACAAAGAGACAGGAAGTGCAGTGTGGTGAATGAAGGACACATGAGGCGGAATCAAGATTAGGCAGCCTTGCTATTCAGCAACCTTGGCATAATGATGGCGGACACATTTTTTAAACAAATTAAGCACCGCAAACAAATGGTGGTTTATTTTTATTTTCAAAGTCATGACAAGGGTGAAGGAATCCGAGGTGACATTCTTGACAAGGTTGCCTGGGTACTTGGCGGCCGCTGCACTGCTAGTAAATATTTACATTTCTCCTTCATACTCAACCATAATTCCCTGTTTTAAGAATAGCCCCAGACGGAAGCCTTTCACGGCTTCAGTACAGTTGCCATAACACAGGGCCGCTTTAGCGCTGATGGCGCCCAGTGCGACAATGTTTGTTGGCGCCCCCAATGACCACATCCACCACAGAGTCCCCCACTACCACAGTGCCCCTCAAGCCTCCATAACCACTCTTTCAGATGCTTTTAATTAGTTCTATAGTGTCACTCATACCAGTGTTGGGTGTCAGAGCACTTTGCATCACACACACATTACACAGAGACAATCATATGTGTGTAAATCACCTTATAGGAAATATTACATAAGCCAGAGGACTACAAGGTGTGGGGGTGACGTCATACCTACTGATAGGCAGTATAGTTTTAGAGTACTTGGTCTGGTGAAGCACAAACTCAGCATTTTAAAACGTAACACATGGTTGAGGGTTCTCTTTCTTAATAAGAATCAATTTCTATCCAAATTAGCACTTTTTGCAACATTGATCTATGCTCTAATCTATACTTTTCAGTGTGCACACAATTCTTCGATGAAAGTTAATAGCTCACTGTTCTATATTAGGATCTTAACTTATAAATTGTATGTAACAAAGGGATGTCTCTTTTAAAAGCAGTAACCTTCTGACCTATTTACATTATATGCACTTTGTAATCTGCATGGTACACGTTCTTTGCAGCAGGCATATTAACCCTCTCTGCTATTGTACGATCAGTCAAAACCTCAACTAGACAAAACTCTGATCTCTCTCCAGGAAGAACATTAATCACTGGAGTTATCTTGACATTTTTCTTGTTGGCTGAAAATTGCTGGTGGAAAGGAAGGCATACACAGCGCCCCCGAGAAATCAGCACCGGGTGACGTGGCACCGGCCGCACCGCCCTAGAGCCTGCCCTGCCATAACATAAAGAGTCCTGTTCATTCAGAAGGTAGAATGAATGTTATCTAGAAAGAGTGCGGAGATCAAACAAAGGAGCATATTAGCAAGAACCTCATTAAAATTATTGCCATTTTAGTGGCAGGAAACTGCTGCTAAAACGGCGATAATGGGTTTGCTAATATGCGTTATAAAATTCCAACAGAAGCCCAGGTTAGATGTCCTGCTCATCTAACCTGGGCTTCTATTGGAATTCTATAACGCATATTAGCAAGCCCATTATCGCCGTTTTAGCGTCAGTATCCTGCCACTAAAACGGTGATAATTTTAACGAGGTTCTTGCTAATATGCCCCATATTTTCTTACCTTCCATTAAACAATTTATTTATTTATTTATTTTTTTGAACTTATAATGCGCAACAGCTACCCGCAGTGGGTTTCCCGGCACAAGGGATAGACTAAAGCAGAAAGTGAAGACACAACAACAATACCATAGACAGCTAAAGCGGCAGATAGATCTATTGAAAGAGTAGAGTTTTCAATTTTTTCCGAAAACAGAATAAGTCGGTCTCTGATTTCAAGGCAGTGGGTAGCGCGTTCCAGGATTTGGGGCCTAAATGGGAGAAAGATCTACCCCCCATCTTCACGAGTTTAAATCTTGGAACAACAAAATCACAGTTGGCCGAAGATCTTAATGTGCGGCTAGGCTTGTAAGGTTGAACAAGACTCTGTAGATACTTTGGAGCCGAGCCCTGCTTAATTTTAAAAAGATAGCACAGGGCTTTAAATTTGATGCGGCTGGGGACCCTGAGCCAATGTAGATTGCGAAGAGCCTGTGTGGCAGAAGATCTCCTCGGGATGTTACATAGAAGTCGGGCCGACGAGTTTTGTACGACCTGCAGTTTATTTATGGTAGCAACGTCGGCACCAAGGTAGAGGACATTACCATAGTCCAGGCGAGACGTTACTAACGCCTGAACAACGGTTCTCCTGGTGGCATAGGGCAGCATCCATAGAATTTTCTGGAGCCATCTCAAGGTGGTAAAACAGATGGCGACCACCTTAGTGGCCTGCTGCCTCATAGAGAGTTTGTCGTCTATGAGAAATCCGAGGTTGCGAACCACGGAGACCGGCTGGGGAAGGGGACCCATATCACAGGGCCAGTGCTGCGGGCCCCAAAGATCTTTATGTTTCCCCAGAATAACGATCTCGGTCTTGTCACCATTTAACTTGAGGAGATGCCTCTGCATCCACTCTGCTACTCGTGACAATCCGATTTTCAGGCTTGATACACTGTCACACTCACTGCTGGAGAGGGAGAAAACAATTTGGGTGTCGTCGGCGTATGAAAATATAATCAGCCCGGCGTCCTCCACGATGGTAGCCAGGGGTTTGACGTAAATATTGAATAATAAGGGGCTGAGTATGGACCCCTGAGGGACGCCATACGCCGATGGACAAGTGGCAGATACGGCTTTCGTGGAAAAAACCTGGAAAGTGCGCTCACTTAAGAAGGAGGCAATCCAGGCTAGCGCAGGACCATCTACTCCCAGGGACCGGAGAGAGTTCAATAGGATGGAATGAGACACGGTATCGAACGCCGCACTCAAATCCAAAAGGATGAGGGCAGATGTTTCCCCGCGATCGATACCATGCCGTAGCCTCTCCGTCACCCTGAGTAGCGCGGTCTCGGTGGAGTGATGCGCGCGAAAACCGGACTGGGAAGGGTGTAAAAATCCCGAGCTTTCCACGAGATGGGTCAACTGAGTGTTAACACTGTCACACTCACTGCTGGAGAGGGAGAAAACAATTTGGGTTTCGTCGGCGTATGAAAATATAGTCAGCCCGGCGTCCTCCACGATGGTAGCCAGGGGTTTGACGTAAATATTGAATAATAAGGGGCTGAGTATGGACCCCTGAGGGACGCCATACGCCAATGGACAAGTGGCAGATGCGGCTTTCGTGGAAAAAACCTGGAAAGTGCGCTCACTTAAGAAGTAGGCAATCCAGGCTAGCGCAGGACCATCTACTCCCAGGGACCGGAGAGAGTTCAATAGGATGGAATGAGACACAGTATCGAACGCCGCACTCAAATCCAAAAGGATGAGATGGGTCAACTGAGTGTTAACGTGCCTTTCCAGCACTTTAGATAGGACAGGCAGCAAGGATATAGGTCCAAAATTGGCAAGGTTAGACACATCGGCTCCTGCCTTTTTTAGAAGAGGGACAACCATTGCATGCTTCCAATCCTGTAATGCATGAGACTCATTTAGGGAAGCATTCAGGAGTCTCATGAGAACTCGCCGGGGCTCGAGATCCAGCAATTTTAGGATTTTTGCAGGTACCGGATCACGGGGTGAGCCAGATCTTACACTACTTAGGCAAGAAAAGAATGAGATGTCATCAAACAATTGCCAGTTTGTAACCACTGCCGTTGGAAGCGGTAGTTCAATATCGGCAACCTGTCCCGATTGGTGTTTATTTGCTGCCAAGGGAGCGCTCATAGAGTCGTATATGCGCTCAACCTTGGCAATAAAAAATTCCGCGATGGAGTTACACTGGGCTTTCTCCAGAGCTGGGGGAGTCGGAATAGTATCCGCTCCTGTCAATTTTTTGACAACGGAAAAAAGGGTACGTGGGCAATTCTGTGCTTGCGTCACTGTACTTACCGTGTATGCAGCTCTCGCAATTTTACATTGTGAGTGGTACCCCTTCAAAGCCTCTTTATAGGCAATCTTCCGGGAAACCGAGTAGGAGTGCCTCCATTTCCTTTCGAGAGCCTTGCAGTTAGTTCGCAAGGCCTTCAAATCAGCAGAAAACCAGGGTGCCGGGGAACGGTGAGATCTAGAATGTTTCGAAGTTAAAGGAAGAAGGGTGGTTACAGCATTGGCGAGCCAATGTGATACAGCAGTATTCAATTCCTTAACTGGAACATCACTGTTCTCAGGGCAAGTGTTCAAAAGGTGATGGTTAAACTTTGTAACGTCAAGTTTACCCCACCGGTGAATTAATTCGCCCTTGCCGCAGCCATTCTTTACCAAGTACTTGCTATGAGGTAGAGAAAAATGGACTGCGAAGTGGTCAGACCACTCCAGCGGGCGAGCACTCTGTGAGCAATCAAAAGGAAGATTAGAAAGAATAGGGTCCAGTTGATGTCCAGCAGAGTGAGTAGGACCAGAATTACACAGCATAAGGTTGAGAACCTCCAAGTCGGATAGAAAACGCTTACTGGTGATGCATGAGGGATCTTCAAGATGCAAATTTAGATCACCAAGAATTGTGAAATTTGCTGCCCTGAGAAGTAGAGGGGCTATGATCTCGGCGAACGACGATATCCAAGCGTGGGCGTTGCCGGGGGGGCGATAGACCAAGAGGCCCGACAAAGTAAGTTGGGGGTTGATTGCTAGTTTAAATAATGCAGCTTCACATCCGGACAGGGGAAAGGCTTCAAGTTTACAGATATAAGTAGACTTAAAAATAATAGCAATGCCCCCTCCTTTTCCGGAGTCTCTATCCTGTCTCATCATAACATAATTATTGGGAACTGCGATGGCAATGTCAAGACCAGAGCTTTCCTGAATCCAAGTTTCAGTGAGAAACAAAGCGTCAGGCTGCTCATCAACAAGAAAGTCATAGATATTTTGTTTATGTTTTGGGAGGGACCTGCAATTAATACTCCAAAACTGGAGTATGGGGCACGTAAGAGGAATTTTTATTTTCCTCCGTCTACCACGTGTTCGGACCTGGTACATTGCCTTACAATCGAACATTTTACCAGTATGGAAATTACAGCCAGCACATTGAAAATTATGAATCGGTAGAGAACAGGTGGTACAGTCAAAAGAAACAGGAGGCGTAAAGATTTCAGAACCTCACCGGTATATGAAAGAGCTTCAGAAGGCACGGAGCAAACTGCTGACCTAGGTATAGAAGTCATGGCCCCTTGGCCTGTTCTGGCACGGACGGGCGCAGACGGGCATAACTACGGCGGAAAACCGGCGTTCCCGCTGCGCGTATCCGCTGCACGTCTACGTGACCTCCTTATGTAGAGGTCTAGCGTCCTTATGACGTCTAGACCGTCGAACAGAATGGCGCCGTCAGGCGTCCACTCACCTAAGATGGCCGCCAAAAACGAGTGACCGGGACAAGGGCCCGCTAAACGCGGTGCTTATACAATTAATGTGCAGGCAAGTGGGCATCAAGTTTAACAAGCATTTACAATGCAATAGGTCTCGCATTATTAAAGTTTGAGCTATTGGCATTGTAAATGACAATGCCTTTTCTTCATTTGCATCGTTGCATAAACAAGCACTTTGCACTTATAGTCCATGCTTATGAGAAGCAAGGCTGTAAGTCTCTTTTACTGCCAGCTTTGCTCATTGTAAGCAAGGAATATACGTTCAAAGTGCGTGTTTATGCACCGATTGCAGGTTTTAAAAACAATGAACCCCACCGATGCACAGATCACCTTTGAATAACACTGATCTAAGGAGTGAAAACCTTGTGTGCGAAGTAGACCAACTCCCAACCTCACCAAACAGCCCTGAATTACCAAACATTAAGTAGGTAGAATATGCCACTGAGATATAAACGGCATGACCATATGTCAAGTGGGGATGGGTAACCCTTTCCCTGCCCATGGGTGCATGGTGTGGAGGTGAGGCAAAGAAGAGAGAGGGGCCAGAATCATTTAGACTCAACAGTATAGGAAAGAAGACATATGATTAGCAGAGAGATCAAAGCAAAAAAACTAGGAGAGCACAATGGATTACAAAATGCAAAACAATAAAAGTAATTCTTTGGCGGTGATTGCAGCCTCTCTAAAGTTGCAATCACTGCCAAGAGTCTCTCTCATCAAGTTCTCTAGAATCAGAATGTATACTGGTCACAGAATTACTTGTGGCACAGAAGGAACAACTTCTTTGACCACTTCTTTTTTTGGGGGATGCCACCAACATGTATCACGCCATGTCTCCAATACTCCTGCAAAAACCTTCCTCTCCTCCATCCAGTCCAAATGGGCCGCCTCCGACATATCAAAGAAATGGTTATTTTCCCAAAATCTGAACTTGAACTGCACAGAATAGAGCAAAACAGTTGAAACTGCACAGCACACAGTTTTGCTTGACCACTAAAGGATAGCCTGATGCTGAATCAAGTGTGAATGCTCTAGGAAAAGAATCTCTGTGGTAGAGTCGAACAATACCTCCCCCACACTGCAGGCTGGATAGAGATTGCATCATGGTCCATACACTTAAGCGGCCCTGCAAATAGGAGGTTGGGCACCAAGGGAAGGGTTAGGCGACAGCATATGGTGTATCCCTCAATAACAAGGCATAATACAATCTTCAGAGGACATCCAGGTTTGTAGCCAAATGAGGTTGTGGTTTCAACATGTGTTCTTTATTGAACTGCCTTTATTGCATTCTGCCCTCGCCAACACATCTTTCATCTATTGCTGACTCGATTGGTGACAACAGACTTCATCGGAGCTAGTCAGGAGGATACACACACGAGTACTCTTTTCCAGACTGTACACATTTAGACCACTAATGTCGCACACGAGGCAGTGGGGCCACACAAGATACCGACCATGTTCATCCTACTTCTATCCAATACCATTACTCATCTCATAACTAGCCCGGATGATGTCTGCTGTCTTTGAGTCAGCAATAGACTAAACAGGTGTTGGCGAGGGAAGAATTGAATAATAATATTTCAATAAAAAACACATTGAAATCATGACCTAACTGTTGATTTTCTGAGTGCTCGGAGAATTCTTTCTAGCTCCATGGGTAAGCCCCATCAAACATTATGCCTCGATTCTGGTAAAAGAACAGATAGCACGTTTACAGTTTCCCTGCTATTATTTTAGTGTTGATGCTATCAAACTGCCATCTGCTGAACTGGGGACTGAAACAACTTGCACACGTACAAATACACGAAATTCTAGGGTAGGCATAAAGAACATCACTCTTCGAAAATTCTAACTTTTTCCAAAATGAGCAGAGGGCGTTCAAAGCACCTGTTATTGTGAATCGCGTTCATGACATTGGCCTGATTGGAAGCGCCTGTTGACTATAGTGAGAAGTGTCTCCTGGTGATGCTACATAAACGACAAAACCAGTAGAAAGATACAAGACTCATCTTAAATAGTCGAAAGACACTTTTGCATAAGAAGAAAACTGAGGAATGGAGTTAACCCGTTGTGCTCTGGATCCAACTATACAGCAGCCCAAATAGGAAGTGGCATCAATATGCATCTGCCACGTCATTGCCTATTGATTTATCTGTCGAATACAGAGCTTTACCACCCCAAATTACAACATGGTTTTTGTACAGCAGTCCTTATGCAGGGCAGGGCGTGACTAAGCATCACGCGACGTGCCTGGAGCTAGCCCCGCCTGTGTCCCTCACGCAAAAGAAAACAGCAAATGATTAAAATAACAAAGCGCAGCTGCTAAAGTGAGTGACCAGCGCTGCCAATTAATTAAATAAACAAGCGCGGCTGCAAAAGTGAAAGCGGCCCGCGCTGCAAATTAACTAAGTAAATAAAAAAGCGCAGCCGATAAAGTGAAAGCGGAGCGCGCTACAAATAAAAACAAGGTATTACCCGTGAAATGAAACCCGTGGACCTACCTGTGGGCTTTATGTCTGCAGTCCGGATTAGAACGGAAGCCAGGCAACTTGTTTTGGGACGGGGGCGGGGCCGCAAACAGGAAGCGGACGGGAGCCCCGCGCTTCTGTAATCAGCCGGAAGATTTGCCTGTGAACTAGCGGAGCTCCCGTGGTCGTGGAGAGCCCCGCCTGTTGTGAAGACTGAACCGCAGGCTGCCGAGGGAGACAGGGACACACGAAAAGACCCTGGTAAGTGTGGGGGGAGGGGGTGCGCGCGTGTATGTGCGTGTGTGTGTGCGTGTGTCTGTCTGCGTGTGTGTGTCTGTCTGCGTGTGTCTGTCTATGTGTGCGCGCGCCTGTATGTGTGTGCATGCAGAGGGGTGGGGGCTGGCTGTGTCTGTGTGCCATTAATGCATGCGAGCAGAGCGACGCGAAAGCAGGGGCTGGGAGTTCATCTGCGCAGGCGCGGCTCAGACGCTCGCTCCCGAGGTGAAATCCGACCTCGTCAAAGCGCGCGTCTGGTAGCTGTCCACTCTCCTAAATACGGGCAGCATAAGTTGGCGAGCTGATGCATTCATGCTTCGCATGAATGCAACATCAGCTCGCCCTAAAAACAGGGGAAAAGGCAACACAGGTTAAATAAAATAGAAAACAGGCAAATTTAAAAGCGCGAAAATGCGTAGTAAGCAACAGGACAACAATGATAGGCGCAGCGCGCTCTAAGCGGTCTCCAAGAGTGTTGGCCATCAAATGGCCAAACCCCTAATTTAGCCTCCTTATGTAGAGGTCTAGCGTCCTTATGACGTCTAGACCGTCGAACAGAATGGCGCCGTCAGGCGTCCACTCACCCAAGATGGCCGCAAAAAACGAGTGACCGGGACAAGGGCACGCTAAACGCGGTGCTTATACAATTAATGTGCAGGCAAGTGGGCATCAAATTTAAAACAAGCACTGGCGTTGCCAATAGGTCTCGCAGTAGGAAAGTTGGAGCTATTGGTTTTGTAAATGACATTTTATATTTATATATCGTTATTGGCATTGTCAATAACAATATATAAATATAAAATGTCATTTACAAAACCAATATCTCCAACTTTCCAAATGCGAAACCTATTGGCAACGCCAGTGCTTGTTGTGGTTATGGCCCAGTTTTTCATTCTGTGCGCAACATATGGCTGAGCAACAAAGTATTCGAAATAATAAAAATGCAGCAAAGTAAGTGGGGCTGACACAGAAGCAGACTGCAATTATGCTCCTATTTAGGCTTACACTCCCTTGCCCTTCTTTATGTATTGATGGACATGCTTCTAAAACTGGAACAAAAGAAACAAGTATATGCAATAACCCCCAAGCATCCAACCCAGAATATTTATTCAACATACAGCGCAGCACTAACTTTGTCTCTTGTGGTCGGAACGTAAAGGCGTCATACATATTGTTCTTCTGGCAACCAGTCAGTCTATCCTTAAAAATGTGTCCTGTTTGTTTCCTTTCTCTCTGCAGATTTGTGCTCACGCCTCTGAATGGGTATTTGTAAATCATTTGTAAGGCTACAAAAACGATCAAATTAAAAAATACGAATACACAAAGGACCTCTTTTTAACAGAAAGTAATTAGTACATGAAAATGCAGTCGTTGGCACAAGTGAAGAACCGAGCAGCATTCCCAACGCCCGGAGGAGGACAAAACGATGATTAGTGGATGCTGAATGGGGGGATTTATCATGGGATAGCATCCGATATTGTTGTGAATTTTTACCGCGTGCCTCTGTGAGCTAAAGAGTGTGAAGAGGAATGCAAATAAATTTGGCAAACAAGTCAGCTGCGCGCGCACAGTGGTTGGAAGGGGCAAATTCGCGACATTCCTGAAGACTGCGGGGTGGGTGTATTTATATCAGGGGCAAGAGAGAAATGAGGCCGAGCGGTACCCTAGAGGTGTGAGTAAAGAAAGAGCGGGGGGCACAGGTATCAGACGGGGTTCGTGGAGGGGCAGACACGAGAGGGTATGTGACAAACGGGCAGGTAACAAAGAGCACGAGACGGAAGGGGCAGATTTTAAAAGGGGAGCCGGAGAATGAACGACCTGAGGCACGAGAGTCACACTGGAGTGTAAGTGGTTGGAAGGGGCAAATAAAAAGGGTGAAAGGCTGGAAGAGACGGTGGTCAAAGGGCAGATGTCAGGACGTCGAAGAGGTTTGGAGTGGGACCCAAAGTCCGAGCAGACGCTGCGGGGCACGGGATCGAAGCAGCGAGTGTTCCTTCTTTAAAGTTCTGGAAATGCCCTCAGTGATAAAACTAGTTGGGTTGGACTAGAAGAAACGTACAAAGCAAAACAAATGCAACAATACTTGTTAAACAAATTATATACACCAAGTAACAGCAAGAAAGATACATAATTTACAACAAGAGGGGAGGGAAGAGGTAGACACAGAGAGATTGTTTGGAGACAAAGTGAAAAACAACACGTACCTGATAATGCAGAGCGTCCGGGAAACTGAAAGTACGGCCGGCCTGTGGCCGGCCATGAATAATTAGGGGAGGAGAAGCCCTTTGATGTGCTGTGCGGCCGGGAATGCAGAGCGGCCGGGAAACTGAAAGTACGGCCGGCCTACGGCCGGCCATGAATAATTAGGGGAGGAGAAGCCCTTTGATGTGCTGTGCGGCCGGGAATGCGCGTGCTTGTTTGCTCACGTGATTCACGTGAACTCTAAGAAAACCGCAGCGCAAGAAGCCCTTGGTTTGACGAGGACTTCGAGCACTTAAATTCTCGCTCCCTCAATGCGCTTGCGCACATTGTAGGTCACGAGACCTAAACAGGGGAAAAGGCAACACAGGTTAAATAAAATAGAAAACAGGCAAATTTAAAAGCGCGTAAACGCGTAGTAAGCAACAGGACAACAATGATAGGCGCTGCGCGCTCTAAGCGGTCTCCAAGAGTGTTGGTCATCAAAATTTCTAAAACAAATTGCACTGAGGACCCCCCACTTATTCATTACTGAAAACTGGGGACCCCCTCAATGAATCATTATTAGAATCCGGGGACCCCCATTGAGTGGCAGTCATTACTGGAAGCTGGGGACCCCGGCCTAACCATTTCCAATGATTTGTACTGCAAAACAATTCCCAATTACAGAAATACTGAAACAAGCATTCATCAAACACATAAACAAATGATGACATATTTGATTTAATTCAGAAACAAATATAAAAAATTAAAATTTTAATTTTAATCGGAAGGTCGTAACATTTCTAAATTAATATGAGGCCACTTGTCGTGTATGCTATATTTTATTTCATACACTTGCACTGCTCCCATGACTCAGTCTGAGAATCTAAACTTAGAGGCAGATTTAAAAGCCCATAGCGTCACTTTTACGCTGCTGTTGCGTCACTTTTGTGACGCAACGGTGCGTGAAAATTGCAGCAAATTTACTACGTGATGCATCTAGGGAGGTGCGTCACGTTGTAAAGCCCTACATGACATTACACCTGCGTCAGGTATAATGTATGCAGGGTAGGCGTTCCCACGCAGAAAAGCCTCGTAAAAGTGACGCAGTGAAATCTACAAGATTTCACTGCGTGACTTTTAGGACACCACTGCGTCAAAACCTTATGCCTGCTAGAAGCAGGCGTAATGAGCGACGCAGTGTATCAGAAATAGGACACAACACGCATTGCTGAAGTTGCGTTGTGCTTGCGACACAACTCCAGCAATGCGTGACTTTTCGACCAACAGATGCATCAGAATTTCTGTCTCTTCTGTCAATCCTTGCACCATAGTGCGCCGTATTGTAACTACGGCGCATCTATAGTGGCATAAGGGTTTTTCACTCAGGTGCAGGGAAACTGATGCATCTACAGATGCGTCAGTTTCTTGTAAATCTGCCCCCTAATTTTTAGCATCCAATTTCAAATTTCTTCACGCTTACAGAATATTTTAAAATGTTCAGTTGTACATTTTGCTTCTTTACTTATATACTCTTTATTAACCTGTTAGTATTATTTAATTTTCTAAGCACTCGCGGAAACCCCTGAGTAGGCTTTGCGGACCAGCAGGCGTCACTGGACCTCAGATTAAGAACCACTATACTAGTGTGGAAACATTTTAGTGATTTTCTGGCACAAGACCCAAAGAACAGACAAGACCGGTCCATCAAGACCGTCAGGGAACCCACCTAAGGGTACTTTTTCCAAAGTTCTTGGGAGAATCTCAATGTCCTGTATGTTTCCGTATATGTAAGGATCAAGAATTCATACAAAATTGTAATGCAAGACTTCACTCCTTCTACCCTCCCCATCCCGGAGTGTCATGCTTTATCATCGGCCCACCTCACTCACCAGAGAACGCAAGAGTGCCGAGTAGGCTCCCTCTATTAACAGGGAGTATGTATTAGGCGGATCACTGAAACAATATCGATGACACAAATATAGAACTACCAAAATATCGAGTAAAAAATATAGAATACAAATATATCGACTTCCTATCTCCAAACAGGTAAGTACAAAAATATTGAATCAAAAATATTGTTGTAAAAAATATAGATAGTCGAAATATAATTTTTTTTTAATGCTTTAAAGTAATAAAAAATTAATGAAATAACAAATATAATTAACTTAAACATACTTAAAATACTTAAATAACCTTAACATTAATAAATAATTAATGTAAGTTAAAAAACATACAAATTGATTTATTAATACATACATATATATATATATATATATATGAACGTAATATTAATAAAAAAATATAAAATATTTTTACCGTAGGATAGAGGAAAGGGTAAAATTTACTATTACCACTCCAGTGAGTGCAACAGTAGAGAAAGCGTTGGATAGCGTAGGGGTAAAAATTACCATTCCCACTCCAGAGAGTACAACAGTAGGGAAAGCGTTGGATAGCGTAGGGGTAAAAATTACTATTCCCACTCCAGAGAGCGCAACAGTAGGGAAAGCGTTGGAAAGCGTAGGGGTAAAAATTACTATTCCCACTCCAGTGAGTGCAACAGTAGGGAAAGCATTGGATAGCGTAGGGGTAAAAATTACTATTCCCACTCCAGAGAGTGCAACAGTAGGGAAATCGTTGGATAGCGTAGGGGTAAAAATTACTATTCCCACTCCAGAGAGTGCAACAGTAGGGAAACCGTTGGATAGCGTAGGGGTAAAAGTTACTATTCCCACTCCAGAGAGTGCAACAGTAGGGAAACCGTTGGATAGCGTAGGGGTAAAAATTACTATTCCCACACCAGAGAGTGCAACAGTAGGGAAAGCGTTGGATAGCGTAGGGGTAAAAATTACTATTCCCACTCCAGAGAGTGCAACAGTAGGGAAGGCGTTGGATAGTGGGAGGGTAAAAATTACTATTCCCATTTCAGTGAGTGCAACAGTAGGGAAAGCGTTGGATAGCGTAGGGATAAAAATTACTATTCCCACTCCAGAGAGTGCAACAGTAGGGAAGGCGTTGGATAGTGGGAGGGTACACATTTCTATTCCCACTCCAGTGAGTGCAACATTAGGGAAAGCGTTGGATAGCGTAGGGGTAAAAATTACTATTCCAACTCCAGAGAGTGCAACAGTAGGGAAAGCGTTGGATAGCGTAGAGGAAAAAAATTACTATTCCCACTACAGAGAGTGCAACAGTAGAGAAAGCGTAGGATAGCGTAGGGGTACAAATTACTAGTCCCACTCCAGTGAGTGCAACAGTAGGGAAAGTAAATACTTCATATATTAATAAAAAAATATATATTAATACCAATTAAAAATGAATGAAAAATAATTACACATTTAATATAATATAATAATAATCAAATAAAAATACAAATAAAAATGATTTATTAAAAATCATTACCTATTAATACAAATTAATTACCAATTTACAATTAATTATTTAGCAAATGAAAAATAATTAACAATTAATTAAAAATAAATACCAATAAATACATTTAAAAATGTAAATAATAAAAATGTAATTACTTCCCACCCTATTCCCCTATAAACCCACAACCCACGACAGTAAATAAATTAATAAAATTAACATAATTATCAATTAATCAATTAATAAAAATTAATTACCAATTATAATTTAATTAATTACCAATTAAAAATGAATTAACAATTAATTCAAGATAAATACCAATAAATAAATTAAAACATTTAATCAATTATAATTAAATTACTTCCCACCCTATTCCCCTATAAACCCACAACCCGCTACAGAACACAATAAAATAAAATTAACATAATTATCAATTAATCAATTAATAAAAATGAATTACCAATGATAATTTAATTAATTAACAATTAAAAATTAATTAACAACTAATTCCAGATAAATACCAATAAATAAATTAAAACATGTAATCAATTATAATTAAATTACTTCCCACCCTATTCCCCTATAAACCCACAACCCACTACAGAATTTTTTTTTTAACATAATTACCAATGAATCAATTAATAATTAATTACCAATTATAATTTAATTAATTACCAATTAAAAATTAATTAACAAATAATTCAAGATAAATACCAATAAATAAATTAAAACATTTAATCAATTATAATTAAATTACTTCCCACCCTATTCCCCTATAAACCCACAACCCGCTACAGAAAATAAATTAATAAAATTAACTTGATTATCAA
This sequence comes from Lissotriton helveticus, assembly GCF_964261635.1. NCBI lineage: Eukaryota > Metazoa > Chordata > Amphibia > Caudata > Salamandridae > Lissotriton > Lissotriton helveticus. The sequence goes on along the minus strand of NC_136073.1, from coordinate 31,950,149 downwards.
TTAATCAATAAATATAAATTAATTACCAATTATAATTTAATTAATTACCAATTAATTCAATTCAATTCAATTCATTTCAATTCAATAAATGTATATAGCGCGCTACATACCCAGAGGGTCTCAAGGCGCTTGAAGAAGGGTGGGGAATTACTTGTCGAATATCCAGGTTTTAAGTTGCTTTCTGAATGCTAGGTGGTTCTGAGTGATGCGAAGGTGAATGGGAAGTGAGTTCCAGGTTTTAGCCGCCAGGTAGGAGAAGGATCTTCCTCCCATGGTGGTTTTGTTGATGCGAGGGACAGCAGCAAGGGCTTGGTTGGAAGAGCGTAGCTGGCGGGAGGGGGTGTAGAAGGAAAGTCGTGTGTTGAGGCATTCGGGTCCAAGTTCGTAAAGTGCTTTGTGTGCGTGGGTGAGGAGGCGGAATGTTATCCTCTTATTGACGGGGAGCCAGTGGAGGTTTTTCAGGTGACCAGAGATGTGGTCTTTACGCGGGATGTCTAGTATGAGTCTGGCTGATGCGTTTTGGATGCGTTGGAGTTTTTTCTGAAGTTTTGCGGTGGTACCGGCGTATAGGGTGTTTCCGTAGTCCAGGCGGCTTGTAACCAGTGCGTGGGTGACCGTTTTTCTAGTTTCGGTGGGGATCCAGCGAAATGTTTTTTTGAGCATGCGAAGAATGTTGAAGCAAGATGATGAGACGGCATTGACTTGTCTGGTCATCGAGAGTGAGGAGTCCAGGATGACGCCCAGGTTCCGTGCGTGGTCCGTCGGGATGGGTGCTTTTCCAAGGGCCTCTGGCCACCAAGAGTCGTCCGAGGTGGAGGGGGAGGTACCTAAGATAAGGACTTCTGTTTTGTCTGAATTCAGTTTCAGACGGCTGTGCTTCATCCACTCGGCTACTTCTTTCATTCCTTCATGTAAGTTGGTTTTGGCGGTGTTAGGGTCCTTGGTGAGTGAGAGGATCAGTTGAGTGTCATCAGCGTAGGAGATGATGTTGAGGTTGTGTTGGCGTGCGATGGCCGCGAGGGGGCTCATGTATACGTTGAAGAGGGTGGGGCTGAGTGAAGATCCTTGTGGCACGCCGCAAATGACTTCAGCGGCCTCTGACTTGAATGGTGGGAGGCGGACTCTCTGAGTTCTTCCGGCAAGGAACGAGGTGATCCATTCCAGTGCATTTCCTTGGATTCTGATGCTTCTGAGGCGTTGTAGCAGGGTGCTATGACAGACTGTGTCGAAGGCTGCGGAGAGGTCGAGGAGGATGAGGGCGACTGTGTCTCCATTGTCCAGTAGAGTTCGAATGTCGTCTGTTGCTGCGATGAGTGCAGTCTCAGTGCTGTGTTTGGAAGCCGGACTGTGAGGAGTCGAGGGATTTGTTGGTTTCGAGGAAGGCGGCGAGCTGGTTGTTGACAGCTTTCTCGATGACTTTGGCCGGGAATGGAAGGAGGGAGATGGGGCGGTAGTTTTTGAGTTCGGTGGGGTCAGCTGTGGGTTTTTTCAGAAGGGCGCTGAGTTCGGCGTGTTTCCAGCTTTCCGGGCAGGTGGCGGAGTTGAGGGAGCAGTTGATGACGTCTCGGAGGTGTGGTGCATTAACAATGAATTCCAGATAAATACCAATAAAAAATTAAAACATTTAATCAATTATAATTAAATTACTTCCCACCTTATTCCCCTATAAACCCACAACCCGCTACAGAATAAAATTACGCAAAAATTAAAAACCATAAAATTCATTACTTAAAATAAATTATAAAATAAATATACACTTTTCATACATATACTAACATAAAAACACTTTAATAATTCGATATTATTAAAAAATCGATATATTTAACATCTATATTATATACTTCGATATTTTGACTTTCTATATTTATGTAAATTGATATTAACTTACTTACCTCAAATTCGAAATTTTTGTTGTCTATATTCTGTCCATTCGATATTTTGTCCATTACATTCGATATTTTTGTTGTCTATATTCTGTCCATTCGATATTCTGTCCATTCGATATTTTTAACTCGATATTAATGTAATTCTATATTTTGTACTCGATATTTTGACTGTATACCATATTAGGCTATGGAATCCAATGTGTGTGTTCTTAGCATCTTCCCAAGTTGTTGACTTTAACCATGGTGCGGCGTCGTTGATCAGTGGGCGGGGCCGCATCGTCCAACGGACGTGTGCAGCACTACGGAGGTAGTGCTCGCGACGGCTGTTGGCCGACAGAAGCACGCAACGGTTGAAAGTTTATTTGTGATGCCTGGGGTCGCTTATTACTGCAGTCAACGTGTTTAAGCCCTTTGAATTCCTCCCTCTCTGGGAACCCTGACTCTAGTTAAGACCAAGATCTCTGATGTCCTACCTCCCTGACCTTCAAACCAGCATGCATACTCATAGTACCCAATTTTTGGAATTTTTTTCCTGTTCTGCGTATTATTGATGTTTCTGCAGTGTATAAACACAAATAGTTAAAAAGATAACATGAGTACATATTAACCCCTTCCACGCTGGGCTAATTCCACCGCGGTGCGGGGGGAGGGGGCCGCGCACGGCGCCGCGGTACTCGTGACGAGCCCAGCTCGTCATGCTGCACAGTGGAACTGTGCTCATGACGAGCACAGCTCGTCACGACTCCGCCCACTCCCATGAAATGCCCGCACGGGAGGGGAATTAGCCCCACGTGGGCATTCCGCGGCAGTTATGACGAGCTCAGCTCGTCATGAGCACAGCTCCACTGTGCCTCATGACGAGTTGATCTCGTCATAAGCGCTCAAGGGGTTAAAAAAGACATATGGCTTCAGCAGCCAACCTCGAAGTGGTGGAACTGGGTTCGAGTCTTAGCAGGGATGCTCAACATCCTTTGATTCTGGGCAAAACACTTAATCTACCTGTGCCTAACCAAAAAAAAAAGAAATTTCCGTCTGTAATACAACTGGTGCTTGTGTAAAGCGCTCTGATACCTTCAGATCAAGTTCTCAGTATAGAAAACAAAACATACAAGACATCAAAACATGCATATTTTGGTAAGGTGCAATGCAGTTGCCACATGTGTGGGATAACTGCGAACCGCTGCAAACTACTTGAGGGTGTGGCTTGTATGTAGTTAGAATCATATGATCTTGGAAAATAGTCTTTTTTAGAAACACATTTTATTAGAGTTTTACAGGTCTAGGACAATAGTGTTGTGACATTTATATAGAGTTTAATGCCCCAGAGAGGCAGGAAGTGTTGTGTAAGTGGCAACTCCGTTTGATGTTCTTGGCTAATGGAGTGCAGGTTACTAGAGTGGCCTGTATGGGAAGCATATTGGTGTCATGCATGAGGTTCAGAGGAGTGCTCCAAGTGTGGTGCAGCGACCTTTAAGAGTGGTGTGAAGTCACATTTGCGTCTACTTTCCAGAGAGAGAGTGCAGGTAAGAGCAGTGGGTAAGGGGGCTTGTGTGACCCTTTACTGGTTGTTTGACTCATGTCTCACACCTCTCTAGATTGAATCATTCGATCATCTACAAACGCAAAGTGTGCACAAGGTAGGAGCTTTATACGTATTGCGCCTCACCCCACACAAAACATCCAGACAAAAACCCCTCACACTGATAATGCTACATACAACATTGTACAATCTACCTGACATCAAACATAGGTGTCTTGGCCCTCATTGGCTAGGGCTACTGGAGCAATATAGTGTCTGTGATGTGCACTTTATTAGTGTGTCTTCATCACAAGATTAAAAGAAGCATAGATAAAGACAACCAATCAATCAATCAATCAGGCATTTGTATAGCGCGCTACTCACCCGGGAGGGTCTCAAGGCGCTGGGGGAGAGTGGTACATCACTGCTCGAACAGCCAGGTCTTGAGCTGCTTCCTGAAGGAGAGGTGGTCCTGGGTCGGTCTTGAGTTCACTATCAGTCTTTTTGCTTTGTCAGTGCTTGTGTTTTTTTTAATAGTCTGAAGTGTCACACTTGTAGAAGTGTAATGGTTAGGTGTTATGTTGGTACTGTCATTGGAAGCACTAGCAGGGTATGGGTGGTACATGCTGCAGTGGCCTTCAGAGAAGAGACTCGGCACTTAATTGTTTAAAAATGAAGCACTGGTCAGGATACCTCTACCCTGACCCCTTCCATTAGTTTCCAGATTTATTTTCAGCCCCCGGGACCGTGTCCGATTATATAAAAAGGCAGATGCAACTTTCTGCACAGGTTGCGGCCACCCAATCACCGCAGTGCTGTTGGTGTGCGGATTCACAGAGCGCTGCGAAGGATCCGCAAAGGTTCTGAGTCCCTAGATATACAAATGTGTTCTTCCTTTAATATCTCAAAAACTCCTGAATGGATTTACACCAAATAACAAAAAGCACTCTTTTTGTATCAAGAGCTAGCTTTGTGCCAAATTTGGTGTAATTATTTACATCCAGCAATTCGGGCTGTTGTTTTGTCTAAAATCCATATGGGAAATTGAATGGGGAAACACATTTTGGCACCCTCCTTTTTCTCGGACCCTGCTTGACGGATCACCCTGAAACCTTTCACAAAACAGCTTAAGTGAGTGGGAAACAAGTTTTGAAAGATTTGGGAAGCTTTGTCAAATGGTGCCAAAGTTATTGGCAAAACAAAAAAACAACTTTCCAACGGATACTAGGTTCTAACTATAACTACCGACTAGCGACCGCCAGTAGGTAATATATCTCTATATCTATCTCTTTGTCTATCTATCTATCTATCTATCTATCTATCTATCTATCTATCTATCTATCTATCTATCTATCTATCTATCTATCTATCTATATATCTATCTTTCTATCTATCTATCTATCTATCTATCATTTAAAACAATATATTTTAACTGACATTTTCACCTAATTATAACGATCCATTAACCTTTGATATTTTAGTGAAGGTATACTTTTTTTAATGTAAAGTAACATATTATTACAATTCCTAACTATATCGTAACTTCAACCTTTATTTTGTTCAGTGAATTTCTGTGTTTTTCTTAATGTTAAGTAAGATGTAATCACTGTGCACAGTGTGGGGTTGGGCGCATGGCTGGCCTCTAGCCATTTAATTAAAAGATGTGAGAACCCCTTCTTTTTATCGAAACCGCAGATCTTCAGCTGAAGTGCTCCCCTTATCAACATGATGATATTGTTACATTCCTAAGTAGCATATTTGCGTTACCTATAAGCAGGGCCACTGGAATTATGCGATTGTGGGGCCGCGGTGATTTTTGAATGATTATAGATTTTCTGCATTTGCCACATAATCCATAATTTGCTGCAAATCTGCAGATTTTAACAAAACAAAAAATTTGTTTCTAGCTCAAACTATTTAAAAGTTACTAAAAATGTAGGAACACCTGTTGCTGCGCTGTGGAAGACCCCTTGCAAAGCTGGGCTGTCCATCTCTCTGTTGCTTATTGCTATATTTGGGTGCTAAACTGGTACTAATGAGGTGCTACCAATGCTCAGAGTGTATTACCAAGTTTAAAAATGATGAAGTAATGGATTAATACTATTATGACATGGGCGTATTTTAAAGGCTCTTTTTAATCACTATTTAAACACCAATTAAATGCTAAAATCAAGTTGTGCTTAACTATGAAGGAAAAAGGTACTTTTAGAAAGTTACCTTTCCCTGCCTAAACCCATGAACACTCATTTGCATTTGTTCTACCACTGCTGTCAGACAGTAATTATTATTTGAATATGGGTGAATTAATGTGAAACGCCTCCTAAGTGGCAAGCAATAGGCTGACATGAATGTACAGAGATTACCACCGCTGAACCTGACAGAATACGCAGGATGGGGATGTAAAAACATCTTTTTTGACTTTCAAGTAGCAAATCCTGCTTGAATTTCACATCCTGCTTGACAGGCCTGTTGGGGATTTTCATATGATCCTGAAGACACACTTTAAGAGGCCTCCCCTGTCACAGGCAAATGTTAGGTGACACTGGGGCAGAGCCCCCGAGCCATGCAGGCCTCAATCACTGTGGGACTCTTTTTGGCATTACAGTTTCAAAGCCTGTTTGACAAGTCTGCTTGGTTTACATATGACTCTTAAGACACATTTCAATGGATGGAGGGAAACAGATGCAAAATAATTCTTGTGTATCCACTGTCTGGTTGCTGTAAACACCCTTTGTTCTACCAGACCTCTCTCTCTGAGGTTGTTGTGAGTATAGAACTTGGCTGAAAAAGCATTTTAGTGTTAGATGTAAGAGGACACTAGGATTACCGTAGTACACTCCACATACACACCCCGGTCCTTGGAACCAAAGTTTAGTGTGGCTGAAGACTTTCACCATCTTTAAAATGCCCAAAGTGGGTAGGGTTAGCCCCAGAAACCTTTACCCCATTAGTTAGGACTTCCTCAGAAGTCATTCCCATCGACTAGTTCACATCAGGAGTAGAGGTGACACCTCCAGGCACCAGTGTCAGCAGGGCCAGCTCTAGCAAAAGTGCCCCTCATCTCTCCATAGCCCCTCTATCACATACATTTTTAATTTGTTTTAAAGCACTGGTAAAGGCTGGTTTTACTAATCCACTCATCTAGCCAGAAAAAATGCAGATATGTTCCTTGAAGCAGGCATATTAATCCTCTGCACTACTTTATGGTGAGTCAAAACTGCCAGTAGACAAAACTATATTTCTCTCTCTAGTAGGAACATTAAACACAAGAGTTATCTTGAGATTGTTATTACTTCCTGAAAGCTGGAGGCACATGAAACGCTGCAACAGGTGCTTCCAATCATAACTTATTGCTCAACACTGCACCCTCCCCCCACTGCAGTCAGTGCCCCCCCCCCCAGGTCAGCGGCCAGTGCAAATGCACCAGTCACACTGCCCTAAATCCGGCCCTGTACTTCAGCAACACTCCTGGACCCTAGAAAGATCATAAGAGGACTGAACCTTCGGTCTGTGACCTAAGAAGAGCCTAGAAAACTGGGCCTACTAATCCTCTTGTACCCAGGACAAAGAGGTGGGCGGCAGGAGTCACAAGGGTGACCTCTTGTCGAAGTTACAGGGACGCAACAAGCTACAGGAGGCCTTTTCCTCCATCTGTCCAGCTGACTAGTGGCAACTGGACCTGGATTGGACCCTTCTGTGGTCCTCTGCCTGCCAACCTGTCAGTCTCTAAGGGCCTTCACTGAGGTTTGCTTTGGAGTGGGGGTGGAGGGGGCATTATAAGTGTTCTCCTGTGGTGGATCAGGAGTTAAAGGACTAAAATCAGAAGGTAGAATCTTTGTCCCGGATGAACCTAGCTAGTGTATCATATCTGTGCTCCATCACAGTCAGTGGCAAACTGTGCCTTGGTCCTGTTTTAGAGCAGCCATTAACTATCATGTGCTTGTTGGTGCTATTTCTACTTAGAACTTTAAAAATCCATATCTCCGGTTCCCCTTATAGGATATTTGCAATTTTGATTTCATTGTGTTTATTAGATGTTACCCCATTTTTCTAACTCCTTTTGTTTTTTTATGGTTTTGCTTTTTGACTTTATTTCTGTGTTAGAGCAGCGTAAATCCTTCACACATTGCCTCTAAGTTAAGCGTGTCTGCTCTGTGCATAGCTACAAGGGGGCTCAGCTCAGGTTTATTTCGTGGCTTTAGTGACTCACCCTGACAAAGATTGTGATTATTACTTGAGGTGGGTATTTATCCCCCCCAAACAAAAACCCAATTTCTTTCACCGCCGAATAAAAAAGAACTGAAATGTCCCAACTTAGGAAAGTATAGACTGAGTGTGTCTGCAGCACAGTAGAGCATGTAATGTGTCACTTTGTACACTTAACACTGATGCAACTCACTAGGAGCCCAGTTTGTGCCAAGAATACTTTTGGAACATGGGTCTGACTAAGATGGTGCTCAGCTTGATCTGTTTGCTGATGTCATGCCACTGTGCTCAGTCCATGTTTTCTGTCTGTCTTGCACTGTGTGGGACTTAAGCAGTCTTTTGTTCAAACCTGGGTCTGCTACATCACTTTAGCCACAAATGAGAGATCCTTGTCAATAGGGGCAGAGATGCTGGGATGGGAAAAGTCCCCTGCATGGCTCTGGAGAGCAAGCACCCCCTGCTTTAAATTTCTTATAACAAGTTTTGTACATTTTCCCTCTTTTTGCTTCAGCATACACAACATGAATGGGATCTGGACTGAAAAATAGATCCAGTCCATTCTAAATTACACAGGCAGCAAAACACATGATGCAAATGGATGTGCCCTGCTTTCTCTTGCACCAAGGAAAATAGTCTGTAATATGAACCCAAAAATGTGAAATGTGCTACAGAAGAGCTATTAATGTTTGGAATAATCAATGCAAGCCAACGCCTAGCTATCACCGTTGATGGTTCCTCCTACCCAAGACCTGGAGATTAGAGGCTCTAACCAAGGTTTAAAAACCTGCAGGTGAGGCAGGAGCCTCAAAATGTAAATATGTGTAGGTAAATGTGTGCAGTTGTGTAAATATGCATAATGCACTGTATAAGTCAAGTATCCCAGTTACACGTCCGTGCAGCCCTTCCCCCTTGCACATCCTGGTTTCTGTGATCTAGAGTCAACATGCCTCCCCTCCCCCACACACCAAGATTCATGTTATGATATGTCACATGGTACCTGTGTAGCTCAGTGTTCGCCAAGATGTTGGTCTCTTGGTGGTTTACACAGTGGCGGCTGCTCCCGGGAAGCAGCAATGGGACAGGGAGGAGAGGAAGAGGGTCAGAAGGCGGGGGTAAAAAAAAAAAATCACTAACCTGCCGGCAGGCCGGCTGGTCAGCCGCCACCTCTCCTCCGTCCTCTCAATCCTCTTCCTGGCTTCTTCTCTGCAAACAGGAAGCACCCGGACTCTCAGGCTCCCCACAGCCAATCACAATGCTGCAATGAAGCATTGTGATTAGTCTGAGTGCCGCTGTTTGCGCTCAGACAGGAAATGGGAGAATGGGCGTGTTCTTCACCCAAGCTGTAATGCAGCCTGGATGGAGAACATGCAAAGTGCGCATGAATGTTTGGCTGTCCCAAGATGGCCGACCAAATATTCATGCGCACTTGCATAGTGCCGACCACTCCTCCCCCTGCTCTGAGAGCACAGCAGATCCGCCCTGCCGTGCTAAGAGGCCGCAGCAGGAACCAGTAAAATTATAAAAACTTTGAGTTATTATCATTTTATGTTTCCATTTTTTCACTGCGGAAAGCAGTGGGGCGACGCTCCTCTGCCTTAGCGGAGGAGCCGCCACTGCATTTACATTTGCGTGAGCAAGAGGTATGCCGTGGGTTTTGAGAGGGAATTGAGGTCTTATGCCTCCCTCTGCTCCCAACTTAAACCAAGGCAGCACCATTAGGTTATATTAGGTCATTTTTGTAGAATTTGTATAGCGCCAACAATGCAAAACACGGCGTCAGACAATTTAGCAGAGAAATGAGAGCATGTGTAACATGGGTACAAAGCAAGCATACAGCAGGGCAGACACAGGAGGTGAAGAACCAGCAATGGAAGTGCAAAATAAAAAGCATGGGAACTGATCCTGAGTACAATGGAGGCAGAGTCAGTGAGTGTTGTGGGCAGACAGGTAAATAAGACCAAAATATTCTGTACCTATTTTGTTGACGTTTCACATGCAGGTAAACTCCATTTCAAATACACTGCACACACATTAAATGAAAAGTAAATTCAAGGCAGTGTGTTCTTTAATGAGATCATGTCAGATGTCTGTGTGGGTAGCTGGAGGGTCTGGCAATCTTAGTTGGTACACGGGGGAATGCTGACGTGCATTTATAGCGCTGTGAGGTCCCAGACAGTGTCAAGAAGCACTGTGACTATTTAAGAGATTAGTTTGAAAGCTTTACTACTCACAGAATTAGATAGAAATGAAAATGAAATGAAATGAAATTTTTATTTGCAGTTACTAAAAACCATTGCAATATCTCCATTTTAAAAATACATATACGTACTGTACATTTTCACCGTAAACTTAATATTGCATATAAAACGATATAATTCATTTTTAAAATCTTATACATTAAATACAAATTTACAATGATATTCATCTTGACCTCAATTCTCTTTATAGGCTTAAAAAAGGTCGGGTTCCAGTCTCCTCTTTCCACCGCCTTTATAGATTTGATAATATTAGACAATATTTTAAAATGTTAAATTAGAACTAGATAGGGGGCGCACAGTATTAAAGAGACTGCCCAAAATGTATAAAAGGGTTCAGAAATTAAGTGGTTACAGGCTTTTAATTCTTACATTTTTAGTAATATACCTAGTGTAGACCTTTTTTCTAGGTTTCCATTTAAAGGACTCACTCCAGAAGTGTTAACACCCTTACAGTACCCCTTAAAATGACTTCCTCTTTGCCACTGTGGTGCTTCAAATTATTCTTTCAAACAAAGATTGTGCTGGCTTTAGATTTGCTGGTTAACCAGTTGCACACGTGTATATTTCTTCCAGGAGCAGGCCCCCTGGAGAGAAGGCTTGTCTCTTCTTTAGCTGTCTCTCCCTCCTCTCACTCCACAGTACAAGGGACCCCTCTCCTTCCCTTTCAGCTGGAGGCCTCTCATTGGCTGCATCAAGCCTGCAGGAGTGTTTTATGCTTTTTTAACAGAAGTATAGAACTGTTTTGGTGAAATTAAAACTGCCTGGGAACCTCGTTCCCAATAGATCCTTCCCACTTCGACCTCTGCTGAGAACACATAAACAGCGCTTAATGATTCATATTCCCCTGGGGCCGTATTACACATTATCACTGTTTGCGCCCGGCGCACCTTTCAAAAGGTGCACCGGGCGCAAACAGTGAGAATGTGCCCCATTATTGTGTAAGTGCTGCCCCCAGGGCAGCCGCGAACTCGCACTGCCCCCAGGGCAGCGTATTCATGTGAAACACGGAGCAGCCGCTTCGTGTTTTCTCTATGCAGGCGGCACCCGTCTGTACTTTCAAAGGGGGTTATAGATCCGCATGCAGGAGGGAGAAATCAGTGACTGCACCAGGATGCAAGGGGATGTCTGGGGGGTCCATGGGACCCCTTTTACCACCTGCAGAGGGCTGCTGTCAGGAGGCGCACTTCTTTGACTCTGCACCCACATCTGTAATATGGCGCGGGCACAGAGTCAAATGAATTCCGTCATTTGCAAATGGCACGCCCCTATGCAAGTGAGAGAACACACTCTGTTGATAGTGCTGACGCTTTGAGTGCGCCAGCCCTGTCTGTATTATAGAAGGGACGCACAAGCGTCTGCGTCCCCTTATATAATTCCAAAGTTCCTCGGGGGCGCAAAGGGCGCAAAAACGCCTGTTGCACCCCGGGGCACCATCTGTAATACAGTCCCTGGTGTGTTAATGTTCTCTATAAAGTGCCTGCTCTACTCCTCCTTGGAGCCAGGTTGGTGCTATATTAAATACCTAAAATAAATAAAAATGAATAAATATCTTGGACCTCATTTATGAAAAGTGACGCATCACTGCATGAAAACAGCGATGCGTCACTTTTCATTGCGCACTCCTTGCGACACCAATGATGCGTCACATTTACAGTATGACGCATCATGTCGCAAGGAGTTACAGATACGTCAGGATTTCTGACGTATCTGTAGGCGCAAAAATGACGCAATGCTGCAGTGTGTCACAATAGTGACGCAACTCCAGCAACAGGTTATTTTACATGGGCGAGTCCCATTTCAAATGTGCCTGCGTCAGTTTTACGCCTACTGTGAAGCAGGCATGAAATATTGACGCATTTGCGCCCCGAGAAGTGGCGCAGAGAAATATCATAGATTTCACTGCGTCACTTCTACGAGGCTTACTTGTGTCGGAACGGCAACCCTGCATACATTATACCTGGCGCAGGTATAATGTGGCGCAGGAGTTTACAAAGTGACGTATCTACCTAGATGTGTCACTTTCTAAATATGGTGTGACAAGGCTCATTTTGTACGTCACTGGTGCGCCACAAAAAGTGACGCACCGGGGGGCGCAAAAGTGACGCAAGGGCTCATAAATGAGCCCCCTTGTGTTTAGAGTTGTGATCAGGTTCATGTGTTTCCTTGCGGTTACCACAGGATCTTGACATTATCCAATCTCTCTTCTGATCCAGTTGCTAGTTGAGGTCTGTAGAGGACCACAGACCGCGCACCGGCTCTGCGGCGCTATGCTACGGGTAGTCGCCACGCTGTCTTCACCAGCACAAAGCGCTGCACCCAACACCACCTTGAATTATTTATACCTGCAGAAGCACCGGTGTGTCCAGCAGCACAAAGAGGAGACAATGCAAGGGTTGTATCAAAATACACGTCCATCGCAAAGCACGCATTGCCCCACGTCACGCATTAAATTATGCAGATAGGTGGCTATAAAGGGGTATTGTAGGCTAAGCGCTAGTCAGAGATGCTATTATCAAAAGAGGTGTCAAGGAGCTAACAAGTAAAACAACGTGGACATTCCAATCCTTGATGTCAGCCTCAGTTCTTGTCTCCTCTGAAAAAGTGTGGGCCTCATTCACAAAGAGAAGTGTGGAAGTGCGGACGGAGTTCTATGACCCCACCTAAGAGCACGTCTGCACTTTTCACAATTCACAAAACAGGTGTATTATTAGTACGCCTGGCAAACCACCTCAGGTGCAGGTTTCCAGGTGTGCTGCTGCACTTGTCATGTGCTTTGTATGTTTGTTTGTTTCTTTTTTCTTTCTTTCATTCTTTTTTCTTTCTTTCCTTCTTTCTACTTTATTATCTTTCTTCATTCCTTTCTTTCCTTTTCCTTCTTTCTTCCTTTCTTTCTTTCCTTTTCCTTCTTTCTTCCTTTCTTTCTTTCCTTTTCCTTCTTTCTTTCTTTCTTTCTTTCTTTCTTTCTTCATTTCTTTCTTTCTTTCTTTCTTTCCTTCCTTATTACTTTCTTCCTATCTTACTTTTTTCCTATCTTTCTTTCTTCATTTTCTTTCTTTCTTTCTTTCTTTCTTTCTCTCTCTTTCTTTCTTTCTTTCTTTTCCTCTGTGTGGAAGAGTATATCACACAATTCGACACATGGGAAGGGACCACTGATTGTGCAGCAGCTCATGCTTCATTTTTCCCAGAGATAATCCCACGGAGGAAGCCTTTCCCATTCACACCCACCAAATATGGCAGTGATCCTTTCCCCGTCCTGTCTTGAAAGGGAGAGTAAACCTGCTCCCGTTTCTAGTGCTGTAAAGTGTCAGATCGGAGTTTGTGAATGCCCTCAGACAAGCTTGTTGATTGGTATTTGTAAACTTACAGGGCCAACCACACCTGTTTCCAACCCTTGCATGGGATTTACTGCTTCTGGTTGCTCTGCCCTTGCAGTGGACAGGCTTGCTTGAATCCAGAGGCACAGGGAGGGCCTGGCCTGGCGGTTCAGTCTGGACTGTTTCCACGAGGAGCAGGGTAAAGACGGATTTGCATATGGCTGGGTCCAAACTGCGGTGGCACGGTGAGCACTAGAATGATGGATTTAACCCAGATCTCTTGACTGGGGTGAATGTTTGGTTTGTGCAGCATTTTTCGCCCTTAGTGGGAACAGTATGCCCGGCTGTGGGTCCCATTCTTGCTTTGGCACTGGATTCAAGATAGCCTGGCTGATGAGGGTGATCCCCTGAAACCGGTCCTAGGATGCTTGTTTCCAGTCGAGGGAGGACCTGGCCTGGCAGTTCGGGCTGGACTGTTCCCATGAGTAACAGGGTCAAGACTGATTTGCATATGGCTGGGTCTAAACTGGGGTGACGTGGTAGCAAAAGAACGATGGATTTAACCCAGATCTCTTGACTGAATGGGCTTGATAATATGCTCTGTGGAATTCCTATCAAAGCCCATGTTAGATTTCTTCACATCTAACATCGGCTTCGATTTGAAATCCATTGAGCATATTATCAAGCCCATATAAAGCGGCGATAATTTTATCGCCTGTCTTGATAATATGCCCCCCTATTTCTCATCCATCACACAGCATCCACCCAAAGAGGACGCCACAAACCAGCCAGGCAGCACTACAGCTGTTTTATGAACTCCTCCATTGACACACTTAGGGGGCTTGCTTAGCTCTTGGTGGTCTGTACACAGGAGGGGTGGACTTCCCTGACCCAGAGGCCTGCAGCTGTATTATATTAAGAGTTTTCCGCCTGCGTGATGGTGAACTCTGTGCCTTCAGAGGAGCCCTGGACCAGTGGCTCCGCCAGAGGCACTGAAACACTGCTGGGTGGGCGTCCTTTTCTTCTGCTTGCACAGGAAAGCCTTCTTTTGTGTTTTAAACGCAAACTCCCAAGGTGAAAGAGTGCTTTTGAAAAAGAAAAAAATATATGCTGGCCAACCTCTGAGTTTTCACCAGGTGTGTGGGGGTCATTGATTTGTTTTTCTTTTCAGGACCACCGGGCTTTTCCTCATACATCGGAATGTCTGTCCTAAATAGTGCCCGATGTCAATCAGGCAGTCGGCTAAGGATTCCACCGGTGGAGTTAGCGAAAGCTCAGCTGGCGGAAACATGATGGTCCATTTGACGGAATGTATGACGTTATAACACATACATTTACAACGCATGCAGTTACAACGCAGTTTTTACATCGCAACATCCTTTACAAAGCATTCCATTACATCGCATACTACCTTTACAACGCATACCATTACAATGCATACCATTACATTGCATTTAAGGTACGTATTGGATAGTATAGGGGTAAAAATTACTATTCTAACTCCAGGGGGTGAAAGAGTATGGTAAGTGTTGGATAGTGTAGGGGTAAAAATGACTATTCTAACTCCAGGGGGTGCAACAGTAGGGTAAGTGTTGGATAGTGTAGGGGTTAAAATGACTATTCTAACTCCATGGGGTGCAACAGTAGGGTAAGTGTAGGGGTACTATGTGTTGTAATGGTATGCATTGTAATGGTATGCGTTGTAATGCCTGTGTTGTAGTGACATGTGTTGTAAAGGATGTTGCAATGTAATGACTGCGTTGTAAGTGTAGAATGATGTAATGACTGCTTTGTAAAGGTTGTTTCCTGTCTGATGCTAAATAGAGCAAGTGAAGCCGAAGAGGGTACTCTGACACGTTTGTGGAGTAGAACCCTGCCCGCCAAACTCTCAATAAACACCCTAGTCAAGATTTGCTCTCATTCGCCTCCAATATACTCACAACAAAAACACAGCCCTCAATGCCTTCAACAAGACCACAAGCAAGAGGTTCAACATCTACACCTGCTGACACAATACACCTTAATGACAGACCCTTTCCCTGTCTGCTGTTCCCATAAACTCTCAGACAAGAAGCATTGGGCACATGAGAGAACAAATGTTGATGAACACATTCCAGGGATAAACTGACAGAACTGGAAAACCTCTTGTCAACACACAGAAAGCTTGTGCCTACAACCAAAGCAATGCACTACACACCCACCATTGGAACAGCCTCCAACAGAAGCAAAGTCCTGCTCAAAGCAGAGAAACACTGTGGTAAGCTCCTACCGGAAGTACCCATGTGCTCTTCAACAGAAAAGAGAATTGCTATCAATAAACCCAGTGAGAAATTGTCCTCATGTAAACAAAGGCAGCCTGCCTCCAGTTCCCTCTTCCCCTCCAAGAATTAACATCCTCTCAGATCACACGGCAATCACCAAAACTGTGCACCACATGCTTGCCTCCTACATTTCCATTCAAGCACAATTCAATGAGATGAACATTGATGAGAGGAACACATCTCATGTTTCCGCTTCCAACAGTTGCAAGTGCCCTACGGTGTCCCTCAAGGTTCTAGTGGGCATATTACCGACAACTAGCGATATTTATCGCTAACTGGGCTTAGCGAGTATTTTTTTAACGCCAAGCATCACCGGATATATTATCGCAGAGATAACGTGCTATTAGCAACGTTTATCTCTAAAGCGATAAAATATCCGGCATTAGCGGCCAAATGCGTGAATATCGCTGGTAATCCAGCGATATTCACGCATTATCGCTAATGAGGACTTAGCCATAATATCCAACTCCTATTGGATAATGGCTAAGAACTGGTCTGAGCAGGCATTAGTTTTTGGAGATATTCGCGCTTAGCGTGAATATTTCCATTGCTACGCCTGTGTTGGTAATAGGCGATAGCGATGTTAGCGACTGCTTTCAGTCGCTAACAGGTTGGGTACGCCCACTTTGCATGTCATTAGCGATAAATATGCAAAGCGGGCCCCAAACTGCTCGCTATCGTGTACAAGCTGTCGCTAACTGCTGTTAGCGACAGCTTGCTAATAGGGCGATTGAATTATCGCCGCTTAGCGGCCAAAAACATCTGCTAAAGCAGCGATAATCCAATATTGCCCGCCTTGGTAATATGCCCCTAGGTTTCTTTAGGCGTGGGAGGATCTGGCCTGCCTTGAGAGGTCTGGAAAGATGATTTCAATGAATAAATCCAACATCCCTCAGTAAGCCGATGATGCTCAGGTGTGCCTCAGAGACAAAGGCGTTGACTCAGAGACTGACAAGCCATCATCCAAACTCAAAGGTCACATGTGTCTGAACCTAAAAGTGACCGAGGCAGTGTTTGTCCTCATTGTTAACAACATGCATCTGGAAGGATGCACCCCTTATTCAACCGGAACACAAAACTCTTCCCTTTTTTATTGTCATATATATCCTTTGAAATACATTTAATCAAAATAGGTTGATCCGAAATCTCTCTGCTCAAGGTGAAACCTTAGGTCCCACTGTGAAAACAGAGGTTATCTCCCATCTACATGTTTGGAATAAACTGTTTGCAGGTTCCCATTCTTGGCTTTATTGTATTTTAAGAGAACCCCCATGCTTTTACACCCCCATTAAAGGACTCTAGGAAGGTGTTAGAACCTGGCCTGACTGAACCCTGAAGCCTGCATTACCTTCAAGGTGTGCTTATGACGTACAAAGCTTTAAACATCAGTGATCCCTCTGACCCAGACCTGGCAGAAGAGTGGTCCCTCTGTGAGGGGGCAAGGGATAACAACCACACAGAGCCAGGACATCACCAGTCTGGGAGAAAAGAACTGTGACAAGGAAAAGAGTCTGGAAATGAGTCACTCTCATCTTCCTGCCAAGAATATGAAATAGCGTCCCTGACCACGGGAACCAGGTGGAAGTAGAATCCAAAAGCACCTTCATCCTTGGCAGGAAGTCATTTTAGACTCTTGAGTTCTGGGGATTGAAGAAGGATACAGAAGGGAATTCTCATGTCTCCCTCCGGATCCATGCGCGCTAAACACCATTGGCAAAAGATAAGCAATGGATCTTTAAAAAGGAATTACAACCTTGTTGGACAAGAAGCTACATCTCTTTCCCCAAGGTGGGATTGGGCCTAGGGTCTACTTGTACATCTCTCTGGTTGAAAACAGCTCATGAATATAAAGGGAATGGACCAGTTTGAACTGATTTCGTCATGGACAGTCTCCAGGACATCTCCCATTGTTGTTGCTATGGGAACGTTTGCATCTTTGGACCAAGAAGATGCTCATCTTTCATCCCAGTCTGACCTAACTTTCAGACATGCACCATCTCGCCTGAGCAGCGCCTTGTTGGGCATCTGTGACCAGGAGGCGCGAGGTTGGGGTAGAAGAAACATTCTTTGTTAGCTTTGGAAGGGGTTCCAGGGATGTGGGGACTCCTCCTGCGCCTTGTAATGGGGTTACCAGCCAGACTGGCTGAGATTGTGGAAGGCCCCAGCTGGTGCCTCAATATAAATACATCTATGAAAAATTCTCTGCATTCTTTCTCAGCCTGCCAACTCTCTGCATTTGGTTTAAAGATTATTTAGGGATAGTTTAGACACCTCTAAAACACCTTTGAAAGGATTTAGTCATGCACTTGCTGTTTTAACTGTATTTCACATAGGGAAAAATACAGGCGTTTTTTTTACTTCCAAAATCGTTCCACCAGCCTGGACATGAAAATACAGGCCCGGCTAGTAAAATAGCAGCAGAGTGGTCACCGACTGATTAATGTCTGAATGTGAAACAAATGGTGGATCTGAAAGGCCGATAGAGCCTGGTCAGAGTCAGTCGCATCAGTGAAAACATTCTTTTTTTTGCTGCTAACCAGTAGACGTACTTCCCTCTTTCATGGACACCAAACGGTTATAAAATATCCTTATTTCCACTTGTATTTTAAAATAATTTGTGCATCCCCCTCCCCACCATATTCTGATCAATGCTGCTGTTCCATGTGCGTTAAAGGCACCATGGGCCTCATTTATGAAAAGTGACGCATCTCTGCGTTAAAACAGCGATGCGTCACTTTTAATTGCGCCCTCCTTGCGACACCAATGATGCGTCATATTTACAGTATGACACATCATTGCGGAAGGAGTTACAGGTACGTCAGTATTTCTGACGTATCTGTATGGCGCAAAAGTGACGCATTACTGGAGCGTGTCACAAAAATGACGCAACTCCAGCAATGAGTCCTTTCACATGGGGCAAGCCCAATGTGAAAGGGCCTGCGTCAGTCTTACGTCTGCTGTGAGGCAGGTGTAAGATTTTGACACAACGGCGTCCTTAAAGTGACGCAGTGAAATCTCATACATGGCACTGCGTCACTTCTACGACCCTTTCTTGCGTCAAAACGCCCCCCCTTGCATACATTATACCTGGCGCAGGTATAATGTGGCGCAGGGGTTTACAAAGTGACGCATCTACCTAGGTGCGTCACTTTGTAAATATGGCGCAACAAGGCGCATTTTTTTACGCCACTGGTGCGTCACAAAAAGTGACGCACCGGCGGCGTAAAAGTGACGCACAGCCTCATAAATGAGGCCCTATGTCTTTTTGTGTAAGTATTCCTTGGAGAGACACTACAAGTCCCATGTAAAATGGTGTTTAAATCCTATTGTGTTCAGCTAGGTTGCTGGCCAGTTATGATGCAGTAAAATGCACCATTCACCAATGCCCCCCAACTTTCTCAGGGGAGATTCTGTCTCCCCCATAACTATAAATCATATTTTGTGTTTATCTATGATACTTGCCCAACCTGTTTTTTTTAAGTTCCATTTTAGGTTTCTCTGCTCCTAGAGGAGGTGAGAGGTGCTGTGAACTCTGAAGTGATGACTGAGGGAGCCCAGATCCCAGCCATGGGGTGAAAGGTGATCTGTCTACCCCCACTCGGGGCCCCAGTGGGACCGCCATGAAGAAGGGTACAAGCATTGTGGAAACTGTCTCTAATTGCCATTACTGCCTCCAGTAGAGAGATGCCAGAAGAAGGGGGTCCCTACAACATCTGGGCGGAGGGAAGTTATTCCAATAGGTGCAGAAGTGCTAACGGTGCACCCAGCCAGGCTCAAGTGAATAAGGAGTGCATGTGTTTGTGGAAGCCGAGCCTGCCTGGGCCTGATTGGGGTGGAGGTGGAAGTCCCGTTTGAGGCTCTGAGAGGTAGATTTACAAGAACTGACGCATTTCTGCATATCAGCAGGGATGCGTCTGTTAATTTGCGCCACGCAAAAAAACCCTTGCGTCACCATGGATGAGTCGCATTTACAATGCAGCACACCGTGGCATAAGGATTGACAGATGCGTGATGCATCTGTTGGCGTAAAGGCAACGCATTGCTGGAGTCTTGTCGCAAGCACGACGCAACTCGAGCAATGCTCAGGAATGCCTATGCCTATTATGCTGCGTCACTCCTTACGCCTGCTTCAAACAGGCGTAAGGTTTTGACGCAGTGTCGTCATAGAAGTGACGCAGTAAAATCTTGTAGATTTCACTGCGTCACTTTTACGAGGCCTTTTTACGTCGGAACGCCCACCCTGCATACATTATACATGACGCAGGTATAAAGTAGCGCAGGGCTTCAAAACATGATTCGTCTCCCTAGATACGTCACATTGTAAATGTGTTGCAACATGGCGCATTGTTTACGATGCTGCTGCATCACAAAGTGACGCAACCACAGAGTAAAAGTGTCACAAGGGGCTTGTAAATCTGCTCCTGAGTTTGGAGTTATGTGTCGTCCTCCGGCAGGGAACTGTCTGGGATGGACTGTTAGGTGGGGATAGGACAAGGTGGGTTTTTCAGTAGTTTGCTTATTGTGGGAATTTCGTTTAAAACGTTCTGTTTATCTTTATCTCCCTTTGCCCCCCCCCCCCATCTGCAGTGTTACAGGGGCCGGAGTCTCCATTTTGAGGTGGGATTGGAGGTAAGTCATTCCATTGTCTTCATTTTGAAGCTCTTGTCAATGCCAGTTACCTTCATGATAATCGTTTGAGGAGAGATGCTGGTCAGTTTTCTTACAGTTGTGGGGATGTTTTAGTGTGTGTTTTTAATAAAAATGTTTTTGAAGGAAAAATGCTCCATATGTCAAGGTATTCTCAAAATCCTCAAATCACATCTCCATACAGGTATAAAAGCTTCTTTAATTACTTTCAACTTTTGACAGCAATTTATTTATTTTCTTTCAAGCAAAAGATTTGCTAAAGATGCTCAAAAGCACTTTGCGAGAGAACAAGGATGGGGCCCCCAAACTAGTCTTATACCAGGGCCCTACAAAATCCTCCTGTCAACCCTGCTGTCTGGATAGAGTTGGGCTCAATGAGAATGGAAGCTGACGTCGTCACATCCATCTGCTATTCTCAACTGAACAATAGAATAGCCTACGGCTGGGCCTGGGTGCGCAATTCCACACTGCCTGCTGAGTTTGCAGTTTTTCTAACTCCACGCTACGCAGACCGGAGTTTTTTTCTCCCTCGCCAACTTACCGTTAGGTAAATCTTACTCCAGATAACCTCCCAACGAGATTTCTTAACATGGGCGGTCGTGGACGGCCACTGCCACTCGCATTGAGAAACGTTCCGTTTGCATTGAGGACGCTGCCTCTCGAGTAGTACATATACTCAAGCGGCAGAAAGAAACTGCGCCCCCTTGCGCTGTGCATAGTGCTGTTCGCGCTGATTTTCCAGCATGGGACAAACACCCAGCATTAAAAATAAGCACGAACGGTGTGACCTAACGCACTCTGCTACTTGCCGAACTTCGCATAGCGCAGTTGAGTTTTTTGGTCTAAACTCTGCCCAGGCCTGCTTACGGCACTCTTGCTGCAGCAAAGGACAGATCATGCAAGCGCCCCTTAGAAGGAAATTAAGAGTTAAAGACAATAAACTGGGCAACGTGCATTGTCAAATGTCTTCCCCATCAGATCCAAGATATGTTATTTTTGCTTCTTTAACATGGCCATATTGAATAGATGTCAGTGACTACACAGCAGCTCTCCCTAAACACGTTTTAGGTCGCACCTACCTGACAACCCAGCTCTCTGCTTGAGAAAGACATTTTGTGGGTTTACCAAAAACAAAGAGAGGCTTACAGCCCTCCCCTTCCTTTCCATTGGTTGGATTTCCTGTCAATCTTGTTTGCTTGTTTCTTTTTTGGTAGCTTGACTACCCCATCTTGTCTCTGTCCATCCCCTTAAACACACCTAATTTACTTGTGTTCTTCCACTGCTCAGTTTTAGGGAACTACTTTTTTCTTTCATCTTAAGCACTCCACAACAGTGCTTGTTTTCCAGTGGTCTCCTAGTGTGCCTTTATTACTCCTCCCAGCCTCCATGTTGCTCTTACTCTCACCTGCTTGACTTTGTTTATCCACACCCATGCCCTCTGTGTTGCTTTCCCCCTTCAACTCCCTGTGCTGATTCCCCCTTCCGCACACCAGTGTTGCTTCCTCCCTCCTCTGTTGCTGCCCCCTAAAAACACAACGTCTTATTTTTTTCTTTTTATCTGCTGATTCAACTCACATCCATAGTTAACAAGCATTGGCAAAGCTAATCGGTCTCACCTATGCAAGAGCTATTGACTTTGCCAATGTTTTAACCGTGTTGTACGCGAGCATGACTGCTGTTCAGCATGGCTAAAAGTTAGTGGGGTAAAAGAGAGTGGTGTAGAGTTTTTCCTGTACATTTTATATTGAACCCAGAAAGCGGTGGATCATGCCAATCATAAAATGTTTGGGCCTACGCCAATGTCGTACCACTTTTATGGTTCTACAACTTTTGGAATCCGACTTTTTAGCCATAAATATAGCCAGTTTCTTAAAATTTTGAATTCGACACAGAACTAATCTGTAATTTAAATCCTGATGCACTTCAAACCTTCGTAGCATGTTTTTTAATCAGAAAATTTTTTAATGTTATTTTTAATATGTAATTAATTTACTGTGATCATTTTAACAAATAACTCATGTATTTCTTGTCAGAATGTATTTTTTTAAAAGATGTTTATACTTTTATGTTTTTTTCCAAATGAAACCAAATAAAGCAAATAATGATGATGGAACTGTAGAGTGGAGTGTCAAAGTGGAGTAGAGCGGAGCGACGTGGAGTGGCATGGAGTGGCGTAGAGTGCTTTGGAGTAGAGTTGAGTGGCATGAAGTAGAGTGAAGTAGACCGTTCTGGAGTGTTATGGAATGAGTAGAGTGTCGTAGAGAGGAAGGACGTAAAGTGGAGCAGAATTGAGTGGTGTAGAGTGGAGTAGAGTGTCACTCTATAGTGGAGTGGAGTGGCATGAGTGTCATGGCGCGGTGTAGGGCAGAGTGGAGTGGCGAAGAGGGTGGTGAGTGGAGTAGGATTATAGTGTAGAGTACAGTGACATAGAGTGGAGTATTATAGAAGAGTGGAATAGTATAGAGTGAAGAAAGGGTGTTGTATAGTGGAGTGGCATAGAGTGGATTGGAGTGGCATAGAGTGAAGTGGCATAGAATGTAGTGGCATAGAGTGGAGTGGTGTACTAGAGTGGAGTAGAGTGGAGAAGTGTTTTGTAGAATAAAGTGGAGTTGAGTGGAGTGGCATAGAGTGGCGTACAGTGTCATAGGATGGAGCTGAGTTTAATAGAGTAGAGCGGCAAAGAGTGCCATATCGTAGAATACAGAGTCATAGAGTGGAGTGTTGCAGAGTGGAGTAGAGTGGCCTCGAGTGAAGTGGCACAGAGTAGGTTGCATAGAGTTCAGTGGTGTAGAGTGCATTGGGTTTAAGTAAATTGGTATAGAGTGCAGTGACGTAGAGTAGAGTGGCGTAGAGTGGCGTGGAGTAGAGTGGCGTAGAGTAGAGAGGTGCAGAGTAGATTGCACTAGTGTAGTAGAGTGCAGTGGTGTAGAGTGTAGTGGCGAAGAGTAGATTGTTTCAGAGTAGAGTGAAGCGGCATAGAGTGGAGTTGTTCAGAGTGGAGTGGTGCAGAGAGCAGTGGTGCAGAGTTCAGTGCCACAGAGTAGAATACAGTGGAGTACCTTACAGTGAAGTGGCATGCAGTTGCATAGAGTGCAGCAGTGTAGATTGTTGCAGAATAGAGTAAAGTGGCATAGAGTGCATTGATGCAGTTTAGTTGGCGTAGAGTGCATTGGTTTTTAGTAAAGTGGTGTTGAGTGCATTAGCATAGAGTGAGTGGTTTAGAGTAGATGGGCATAGAGGGCAGGAGAGAAAAGTGCAGTAGAGTCATGTAGAGTGAGTGGTACAGAGTAGAGTGCAGTGGCATAGGGTGCAGTGGCATAGAGTAGTGTGGCGAAAAGTAGAGTGGTGCAGAGTGGAGTAGTGTAGAGAGCAGTGGCATAGAGTAGAGTGGTGCAAAGTAGAGTGGTGCAGAGTAGAGTGGTGCAGTGAGCAGTGGCGTAGAGTGGTGCAGAGTAGAACAGAGTGGCATAGAGCGCAGTGATGTAGAGTGCCATTGTGTAGAGTGCCGTAGAGTCGGGTGGCATAGAGAAGAGTGATGCAGTGGCATAGAGTGCAGTGGTGCAGCCTAGGTGCATAGAGTTCAGTGGCAGAGAGTGCAGTGTTGCAGAGTGGAGAGTCAGAGTGCAGTGGTGTAGAGTAGAGTGCATTGGCGTAAGGTGGTGTAGAGTGGTGCAGAGAGCAATGGCATAGAGTACAATGGTGCAGACTAGAATAGAGTTGTGTAGAGTGCAGTGACAGAAAGCAATGGCGTAGAGTGCAGTGGTGCCGAGTAGAGTGGCATTGGGTTCAATAGCGGAGAGTTCAGTCTTACAGAATAGGGTGTCGAAGAGTGCAGTGGTGTAAAGTAGAGTGGCGGAGAATAGAGTGGTGCAGAGTAGAGTGGTGCAGAGAGCAGTGGCCTAGAGTACAGTGCGCAGAGCAAAACAGAGTGGAGTAGCGTACAGTGGAGTGGCATGCAGTTGCATAGAATGTAGTGGTGTAGTGTTGCAGAGTGGAGTATAGTGGCATTGAGTGCAGTGGTGCAGTTTAGTTGGCGTAGAATGCACTGCTTTTGAGTAAAGTTGTGTTGAGTAAAGTGGTGATGAGCGCATTGGAGTAGAGTGCATTGGTTTAGAGTGGAATATAGGACAGTAGCGGAGAGTAGAGTGGTGTAGAGTAGAACAGAGCATAGAGTGGTGCAGCATAGAGTACAGTGGTCTGTAGAGAAGTAGAGTTGGATGGCACAGTGTGGAGCAGAGTGGAGGAGAGTGGTGAGAGTGGCGTAGGTTGCAGTGGCATGGAGTGCAGTGGTGTAGAGTAGATTGATTCAGAGTAGAGTGAAGTGGTGTACAGTAGAGCAGTGCAGGGTCGAGTGCAGTGGTATAGAGTAGTGGTGTAGATTACAGATGCATAGAGTGGAGTGGCACAGAGTGCAGTGGCATAGAGTAGATTGTTTCAGAGTAGAGTTAAGTGGCATAAAGTGGAGTGGTGCAGGGTAGAGTGGAGTGGTGCAGGATAGTGGCATAGAGTGAAGTGGCATAAGAGTAGTGTTGCAGAGTAGAGAGGCATGGAGTATAGTGGCATAAATTGGAGTATCTATCTATCTGGAGTGGTGTAGAGTGCAGTGGTGCATAATAGAGTTGGGTAGAGTGCATTGACAGAGTTGAGTGGTGAAGAGTAGAGAGGCATAGAGTGCCGTGGTGCACAGTAGGTTAGAGTGGCATACAGTGTAGTGGCATAGAGTGTATTGGTATGGAGTCCTGTAGAGCTTCATAGAGTGGTGCAGAGTAGAGTGACGTAGAAATACCAAATGAAAAGGAGAGTTCAATTCTATACAGGATTATCTGTTCCAAAATCAACAGATGGGTAAACTGTTCTCCAGCAATAGATCAAGTGGTAATAATGTGATGAATGAAAGTTATTCAGGAGTCTTGTGAATTGCTTTGAATCCAATTTTATTCCAAAAATGCCAATATGACAGCAGCAAGCTATTCAGTCCAGCCAACGCGTTTCGTCTCAGTGGGACTTCATCAGGGCCTACAATTTAAAGCATACATATTACCAATGATGTTTTATGCATACAAATTGTACTACACTACCCATTCACCCGTTAACCATGTTCCCACAAAAAACATTAAAACACACCGCAGCAAGACTCCCTACTATATACATACTAATATAATCCATTCACTGGGTGTTTTTTCATCATCTCAGTGTAAGTCATAGCCCATAAACAATCATATTTAATATGTTCTTACAGCCATTAAATTCTTGAATCCATCACCAACGTTATACCAATGGCCTATCACTCCCCATGATCCATTATTCACAGATATTTGCCCTCATTATAAAGATCAGGTAAAAATCTCAAAATAATTAAATTCACAAATTCATTAGATAATTCCATCAGTGGCCTAATATTCCACAAAGGTCCCATAATTGGGAGACATTTGGCCTGTGGATGGAGATCAGGTGACAGGGGCCTTACATCCCATAAAGTTCCCATTTTTAGAAGACATTTGGCATACCAATGGAGTTCGGCTAATGTGATGATATCCTTGCAAACCCCTCTCTCTCATTTCCAGAACACACTGTTGTAAAGGTAATTTATATTGTCCTCATTTTTCCCAGGTAAAAATCCCCGGCCCGAAAATTATATTCCTCACTTGATCAATATCCCAATGTTGTCATCCACCCAGTGTTGGCTCCTGTTGTTATCTCATAAATCCTCATAGATACAATTTTGTTCCACTAGATGGCATGTTGCACTCCCATCTTATCGATAAGATAAGGATTTAGTTCAGTATCTTATTTAATACCCTCAATTTCAAAATTCTCTTAATCAAAAAAATATATTGATTCAAGGACCACCATACCTTTCTAACCAACCCACAATTATAAAAATAAAATTTAAAAAAAACGTCGCGAAAAAGACATCAATTTCCATTAGTCTATTACAAAAATTCCTTTCCAAAAAGAGTGAGACAGGGACCCCAATACAATTGAGCCGCATGCACTATTGGACCTCACTTTCACCAAACCATGGGTTTAAAAACATCACTAAAGTATCCTCCAGTCAATAGTCCAGGCAATCTACCCAGGGCGATATCCTTCCCAGTACTGACCTTCATCCTTTCTGCTTCCTGGTTTGAATGTCTTATGAGTTCACACCTAGCTTTCAGGTTATCTAAGCCACCTTATTTATACCCGTTTGTAAACCAATCACAACCTTCCGAGATACTTGTTCCCTCTCTTGTCCATTTTATAAAAGTACCAATCACATCACTTGTTTCATCTAAGCCAAAATCCATGCATGTATTAATGAGTGTTGACCTCCAAATTTAGGTATGCAGTCATAATATCGATTTTTTTAATCGACCACAGTAATATCGAGTTTTAACCCCTTCACTACGGTGAGTTTTCCCCCCGCTGTGCGGGGGAGAGGAGGGCCGCGCGCGGCTGCGCTTGTGACGAGCTGAGGCACAGTGGAGCTGCACTCATGACGAGCTGAGCTCGTCACAACCACACCCGTTTTGGGACGTGCAGGTCAGCGGGGAAATTATCTCCGCGTGTGAATGTTCCAACGGCCGTGACGAGCTCAGCTCGTCATGAGTGCAGCTCAACCATGCCTCATGACGAGCTGAGCTCGTCATGAGCACGCAATGGGTTAAATATCGTAGGGACAGAATATCGAAGTCAAGAATATTGTTGACCAGAATATCGACCTTAAGGTAAGTAATATTGTTTTTTTTATATCGCAGTAAGTAAATCGAAGTAATTAATATTGCCGGTCTCCCGTGTCGGGAGGGAGACCGGAGATGCTGCCCGCCACAGAAATGAAGCTGGTGCTGCTTGGGGAGGCCGGGAACCTACCCCGGCCCCCCGAGTGGCTGCGAGAAGTCCCGGAGACTGGTGGGCTCCATTTGGAAAGTCCCGGTCCCGAGATGGGGGACCGGGTGAAGACCGGCGTGTCAAAAGGAGCGGGGTTCTCATGAGGTGAGAGAGCCCCGTAATGGCCGCCGCCTGTGCCGGTGCCTGCCCCCCCTCGCGCAGCGGGGAAGAGTCCCGCAGCCAAGAGGAGCCCCCAGCGAGAGCCCCAGTGAGTGAAAGGGATGGGGGCTGCCGTCCTTGTTCGGCCGTATGGCCCGTGTTCTGTCCACACTTCAGGGGGCATAGTTGGTGTATTTAGGGCGGCCCCGGATGGCAGTGGGCCGCCCCAACGTTTCATTAGTGATTGGCTTAGCCCATGCGGGGCTCCAACAAGTGGTGCATAATTTCAGGAGCCAGTGTGCTCCTAGGGGGTATGATTGTTCCTAGAACCAGATGACTCCAACGCCCCTAAAACTATTCTAGAGCCTAGAGGGCTCCCACATTCTGCACATTCTTGTTCTAGAGCCTAGAGGGCTCCAACCTTTTGCGCAGTCTTTGTCCAAAGTGCCAGTGAGGGCCCCTGTCACAGTTTGCTTCACAGCTGCCCAGCAAGTAGTGGGCAGCTGCACCGTTTAGGTTTTTCTTTCTAGGGACATGTCTTTGGACTCTGGAGTGGGACGCACTCCTTCGCCCCTACTTTGGCCTTCCACAGCTGCGCAGCACTTAGTGCCAGCTGCAGCGTTTAGGCCCCAGTTCTTGTTCTCAGCTGCCCAGCAAGTAGTGGACAGCTGCTACGTTTAGGTTTAGGCGCAGTGGCACAACCTGGACCTTATGGTGATCTATGTGCTAATGCTTTTGGGTGCTAAGAAATGTATTGTGTATAGTATGTTTTGCGCACCCTGTGTTTGACACCTCTAGATATGATGTATGCATAGGAGGTAGTTTTACCTGTTTAGGTATGTAAGGAGATTGTACTTCCCTGTGTGATTTACGCCCCTAGTTTAAGGTTTCACTTAGGTGGTAAGGGTCTAATGTAGTTAGACTGATGGTATACTGTGTATGATGGATTTCAGGGCACAGACTGTTGCAAGTGCAGTAATTATCAGTGTTTACTGACTGTACATTCTATGACCTATTTTACTTGTATGTTTTAGTTCACCTTTACCAAGTTCACCTTGTGATGATCCTGACAGTGGTCCATGTGGCCCTGTTAGGTGTACATAATCCCTTGTAAATATTGCCCGTGCCAGTTGGCACAATGTACACCCTGTAAATATTATTCTAATGTGTGTTGATAATACAAAGGCTATTTTATATAACCTTGTGTGGAGTTCCTTTTGTGGGGGGCCTGGGATGTTGATGCTGGTGGGTGTGTGCGCAAATGCTTTACACATTGCCTCGGGGATAAGCCTGTCTGCTCGTGCCAAGCTACCAAGGGGGTGAGCAGGGGTTATCTTTGGCTTTCAACTCCCTTGCCCTGACTAGAGTGGCGGTTTCTGCCTGGCTTTGGCGCAAGCCTTAGCCAACCAGAAATCCCATTTCTAACAGTACCCTTGCTCCCCTGGCATCCCTGCCTGCTGCCCTGGCGCCCTTGCTCGGCTGGCGCCCTTGTTCACCTGGCACCCCTGTCTGCTGAACACAATATACACAGGAGGGGGTCTAAGGGACAGTTTTTTAGGTCTCGCGACCTATCAATGCGCATGCGCATTGAGCGGAGCGAGAATTCAAGTGCTCAAAATACTCGTGAAACCAAGGGTTTTTTCGTGCGGTTTCTTCGAGTTCACGTAGCCACAGGCACGCGCTTTTGGGCCATAAACTTTCACGGCCATCTGTTCCCCAGCTCCAGCACCTCCCCTCTCTCTCCCCGCACACAGCCTTACTTGGATTTCTCCTCCCCCTCCCCAGCCAGCTTCCCCCAGGCCGTGTTCCCTCCCACCTTTCCTCCTCTCTATCCCTTCTTTCATTCACAACTTGTTTACTATAGGAAGTACATAGAATCACTCCCCCGCATTAGCGATAAACCGGTGACGTCACCAGCGGATAATGCAACACGTGCTTAGAGTTCTAGACCAACTACGACCTGGTTCATATTGTGCATAATTGTTATGCGTGTTCGTGACGGCTCAGCTCATGTAATATCGAGCGCATCCATAATGCCCGAATGCCAATCCGACGCTGACCGAGTACCCTCGTGCGTTGAGGATCATGATTCTGTGAATCATTAGCGGCAGGCGGTGCAATCTTAACACAATGCAGTCGTTAATGTGAGACTGCAAACAAGAATTTACCGACAAGACAAGAGCACAGCAGTGACAGCGCAGCCCTGAGGGGAGCACGTGCCAACACCCACATCTCTGGCTCACGCGACGGCGGTGAACAGTGTCGGTTCAGCAGGTCCGGGAGGGAGCATTACAATGTAAAGAGGCTCCTCGGGCAGGATGTGAGGCTGAACTCACCATCAATGTTCACCCGGCCACCCACTCGCATCACTAGTCTCAGAAACCACTCAGCCGCCTTTGGTGGTAAATGAGATAGCTCTCTTGAGTGGCGCCAGCTTTAGGGTCATGGCGCTACATATCTGGGGGCCTTGGTTATAACAATAGCGAATACACAACAAGCATTTGCAATGCAACCGGCGCCGCAATTACGCGAGATTGAGCTATTGGCATTGTGAATGATAATGCCTTTTATGTTTGTTTTCATTTTTAAAACATGACTAAAAGGCTTTGTCAGTTCCAATGCCAATAGGTAAACTCGTTTTTTTTTGCCGCAAAATTTGACCCAAATGCTGAACCCGATATTGTGTGACTTTCCACTTGCCATGATTGTCTAAATATTTGTAAAGTTGTCAAAGCACCTACTTAGAGATAAACATGTTCTAACTTTCGGTTTTGTATGAATGTGGTCTTTTCCGTGCAAACCAACATTATTTTTGATAAGATAATTGCTTTGCTTTGAATCGCTGATGTCTAAAAACGTGAAAAGAGGAGAACAATGTTTTTCTTTTCTGAATAGTCTGTGGACTACAGTAACTTTTTGTTATTTTCCTGGGTTTGTAATGCCAGTAGAGCAGTATGTCTAACCCACGAAAGAAGAGACTGTGATCAGGGTAATCCTAAAAATACAGTAAACTTTGAGCAAGATTCCTAATACTCATAAATGGTTTAAAGTAGGTGTCTTAATTCTGTATGATAGAATGAGGCCCTGTCTGTGTGTGGTGTGAATTGTGTAGTGTTTGTAGCTTCATAAGCTCACAGGCTTTCTCTCCTTTTGTCATACCCCACAGCCATCTATTGCTTTGCGATCGGCCTCAGGCCGGCATTTCTCCTCCCCTAAATATTCACTGCATGGCCGGCCGGCACATCAAAGGCTGCTGCTCCCCATGCGTCTCGTCACCCTTCCTCCCTTGTTGTTCTTTGCCTGCTGGTTTATTTTGTAGACCGTAGTTTTGAGTAAGTACTATGCAAGCAGCTTGAAACACCACGCACCATTCCCTCTTAGTTCCCGAGTTTGCACGGCAACACTTTGACTTAAAATGTAACTCCACTGAGCCGCTTTCAATACTAATGTAAAGGAGTAGCAGAGGTGAACGCCAATAACACAGTTCATGGCAGTGTGCCTTTATTTATTTATTAAAGGTGCAGCTTTCACTTTGAGCTTGCATTTCTTTGTTCTGAATCAGCGCCACTTTCATGCCCCCTGATTAGTTAATTAAATACTATTATTTTTGTGTTTTCCTTCATTACAGAAAATTAAAATAAACACCTGGCTATAGTATGAATGCAGCTCATTACAAGGAGAGCCCGGGTGCTTAATTTTGTGACACAGAGTTTATCATGATTATATTGTACACTACTCCGGTGTGGTGGGACTGGCTGACTCACTCCATTGTGGTTATGAAGATGAGCATCCAGATGCCCTGTACATAGGAACAGCTGCCTGTTCGTTTTCACTACACCCTGGCACCGGCTAACTCTCTCTCTATACCCTCCCAACTCCTTTTTTTTCCGCCTTCATCGCTATCGTATCCCTTCAACTCCGATCTTAGCACATACACATTCCAAAAGATCAGGCCCTCCCTCCCACTCGCTGGCTCCCCCTGTAGGGCATGGCTGGTTATCAGCAGCTCTGGTGCTTGATCTACCCGAAATCGAAATGTATAATCCTATTCATGGCAGACTCTGTACTAGAACCAGCTGCCTAACCAGTGATGTGGTTTTATGTCTTCTAACATTGTGACGCATTCGCCTCATCTCCCGCGTTCATTCTTTCCAAGGAGAGCCAGTCACTTTCTTTCTCTGGTTCCCGCTTGATTTTCTTCTACATACGGGATGCTCCATTTCCTTCTCCATCATGGGTGTAGGATGATCATTGCCAGGCACTATTATTAATTGATATGTACAATGCTGCAGGGGAGATTGTTCTATGACCTTCATACCCCCTCACCCTTACCCTCACCCTCACACCCCCTCACTCACCCTCTCTCACCCTCACATATACTCACTCACCCTCACCCCCCTCACCCTCACACCCCCACACCCCCTCACTCACCCACACACCCTCACTCACCCTCACACACCCCACTCTCACACACCCTCACCCTCCCTCACACTTACCCTCACACCCCCCACCCTCACACACCCTCACTCACCCTCTCACCCTCACACACAATCTCACCCCCTCAGCACCACCACATTATCACTCAGCACCACCACATTATCACTCAGCACCACCACAGCACCACTCAGCACCACCACAGCACCACTCAGCAGCACCACCACAGCATCACTCAGCAGCGCCACCACAGCATCACTCAGCAGCGCCACTCAGCACCACCACATTATCACTCATCACTCAGAACCACCACAGCACCACTCAGAACCACCACAGCACCACTCAGCACCACCACAGCACCACTCAGCAGCACCACCACAGCATCACTCAGCAGCGCCACCACAGCATCACTCAGCAGCGCCACTCAGCACCACCACATTATCACTCATCAATCATTATCACTCAGAACCACCACAGCACCACTCAGCACCACCACAGCACCACTCAGCACCACCACAGCACCACCACAGCACCACTCAGCAGCACCACAGCACCACTCAGCACCACCTCAGCATCACTCAGCACCATCCCAGTATCACTCAGCAGCACCACTCAGCATCACCACAGCACCACTCAGCACCACCACAGCACCCCTCAGCGCCACCCCAGCATCAATCTGCGCAACCATTCAACAACAACTGGTTTAAATATGTTCTCTCAATGTTTCAAGCTTTATTACAAATGTCACAAAAAGATGTTAATATTTCACTTCTGTTCTTGCATTTTCGTCACAATAAAATACACTGAACATAATCTTCACAAAAGTTATTTACAAAAGCTATTGCCATTATAAATTAAAATCACTTTTATTTAAGTATTAATTATTTAAAACAATTAAAAGCCATTGTAATTTGTAATATAAATACATCTAAGTCACGAAAATACAAACATGTTGCATTACAAATACTATAGGTGTCACATTTGCGAAAAGTTAAAACTATTGGCATTGTAAATGACAAAGCTATTAATTTAGCTATTTTCAAAACCAACACATAAATAAAAAAAATTGTCATTTACAAGACCAATAGCTCAAACTTTCCTAATGCAAGACCTATTGGCAACGCCAGTGCTTGTTTAAGACTGGTGCTGATATTTTCCCCAAATACAA
Organism: Lissotriton helveticus; assembly: GCF_964261635.1. Taxonomy (NCBI): domain Eukaryota; kingdom Metazoa; phylum Chordata; class Amphibia; order Caudata; family Salamandridae; genus Lissotriton; species Lissotriton helveticus. The sequence goes on along the minus strand of NC_136073.1, from coordinate 31,917,427 downwards.
TTATTACAACACAACAAAATATCTGTGGGTCTAACAAGCTTAGTAGAGCTCAAAAGACATATAGCACAAGCAGAGACCTAGAATTGCACTTAAGGGGAATCCTTTAAGAAGGACGGAATCACATCACCCACCGGAATGGCATGCTTCATCATCTGGAATCTCCTCTTGTTTGCAAAACCTAGTGCAGCGAAGGGCTACAACCCCCTCATTGTGAGGGAGGAGCTCAGAGATGTTTTTTATATGATGTCATTTAGTAAATAGGATTTCCTAAAATCCGCCAGATGTGAAGAGTTTACATTTTTTAAGAGTGATGGGTGAAGTGCAAAGGTGTGAAAAGTGATATGTGATCTAAAATTGGCTAACAGGAGAGGGAAAACCTTTATTCATTATCTCCTGTTGTCAAAATTTTTAAAAGTGCAGATGCAGTTATGAACTACTGACTGCATTTGTCCAGAAACAAGGTCTACATGTTTCGACCATTATGATTACTGTTGGATCGTGACCTTCCTCAGGACCTAGATGCATTGTGCTACTGCGTTTTTGTGAATCAGTGAAGTGTTTATCAAAACTTGGGTTGGAAACATATACAACCTGCAAAACTTGTTATCTTGGTTCTCAGTTGATTACAGTATGTTGATAACACCCGTAAATCATGAGGAAACAGCCTCACTTCACCTGGCTACAGCTCAGGACGTTAGGCCCTGCTCTGACCGTCGGTACCCCGGGCCTTTCAAGAGCTGCCCTGGCACCGTCGCACCCCTTGCACCCTTGCCCTGCTGGCACCCCTGCTCTCCTGGCACCCCTGCCTGCTGCCCTGGCACCCTTGCCTGCTCCAGACCTCCTTGAATGAGTTACCCAAGTAACTGAATAACATATCCACTACTCAAATTACTTCATATTATACTATACTAATTTTCAACACTAATCCTTTATGGGTTCCGGAGTGGCGTGCTGCTCTGCAGGAAAAGCGCTTCAACATCCATCAGGGGTAACAAGTGCTATATGAATGCAAACCTTTCTTCCCCTTTTATCCCTCCGCTATCCTTCTCACTCCAAGTAACAGACTATTTTTATTTATTTTATTTAAAAAGTTTTATATAGCGCTGCTGGACCCGAGAGTATCAGAGCGCTTTACATAGTGATGACACATGAACAGAGCAAGTACATATTAAGTGAAATATACAATTAGAAATGGGAAAGAGAAATAGAGAGAAAAAGCAAATAAAATGTATAAAGTGGTAGGTTAGAGAAAGTGGTCGGTAAAGCAGAGTAGAGGCGGTGCAGGAGGAGTTGAGGATAAAGCTAAGGGAGAGGGTGAGGAGGGGGGTGGGTGAGATAAAAGGGGAGAATGTAGGGTGACAGAGAGGGGGTGATAGAAGGGAGATGAGGAAGTTCAAGGTCAGTAAGAATTAAGAACCCCAGTAGTTATTGAGCAGAAGAGCTTTGAGTCTCCTTTTGAAGAGAGGATAGGAGGGTTTGCAGCGAAGGTCTTTGGGTAGTGCATTCCAGATAGTGGGGGCATTACCAGAGAACCCACGAGATTGGGTCTTTTTGCATTTAAGTTTGGGAGGGATAAGGACTAGGGAGTTAGTACTTCTCAGGGATCTAGTGCTCCCTGCTTTTTGAGGTTTACTTGACAGGTAAAAGGGGGTGTCTTGGTGAAGAGCTTTATGGGTGATGCAAGCAATCTTGTAGGTGGAGCGACCTTCGATTGGGAGCCAGTTCAGGTTTTTGAGGACAGGGGAAATGTGGTCGAATTTTCTACAGTCAGAAATAAGTCTGGCGGCTGTGTTGAGGACAGATTTAATTGGTGCCAGGTCAAATTTGGGGGTGCCTGCCAGAGTGGCGTTTCCATAGTCAATCCTGGATAGGACAAGAGATTGTACGACGATTTTGAAATCATCAGCAGGAATGAAAGGTTTAACTTTTTTGAGGTTGTGCAGGGTAGAGAGAGCACTTCTTGCTGTATTTTTGATGTGGGGGAGGAGGGTATGGTTCTGATCAATGCTGATACCCAGGGATTTGACCGTATTGGAGGTGGAGAGGGAGCAATTAAGGGCTGTGATGTCTTTAGTCCAGAGTTGAATGGGTAGGGAGTTGAATTTAGGAGTGAAAAGGATAATTTCGTTTTTTTTAGGGTTGAGTTTGAGATGATTAAGGTGGAACCAAGCTTGGATTTTCAATAGAGTGTCATTGAGGTGAAGGATGTCATTGTGGGATTTAATCTTGTAGTATAGTTGGGTGTCATCGGCATATAGGTGGTAACTGATTTTGGCTTGTTTGAGAATGAGAGTGAGGGGTTCCATAAAGAGGTTGAAAAGGGTTGGAGAGAGGATAGACCCTTGTGGGACTCCGAGAGCGACAGGTTGAGGTTTAGAATGGCAGTGACTGAGTTTAATTTGTTGGGATCTGTTCTGGAGGAAGGAGGTGAACCATTGGAGTACAGTGCCTTTAAGACCAAAGCGAACTTTTAGGGTGTTCAACAGGGTGGGATGGTGTACCGTATCAAATGCCGCCGAGAGATCCAGGAGGATTAGTAGGGAGGATTCGCCCTTGTCAAGCGAGCGATGAATGTCATCAGTAATGTTGAGCATGGCTGTTTCTGTGCTGCATCCTTTTCTAAACCCCGATTGGAAGATGTCAAGTAGGTTGAAGGAGGAGATATGGTTGTCTAGTTGTGACAGAACACATTTTTCATGGGATTTAGAGAGGAAGGGAAGGTTGGAGATAGGGCGTAGATTGTTCAGATTGTTAGTGTCGGCAGTGGGATTTTTTAGCGTAGGGGAGATTTGACCTAGCTGTAGGGAGGCAGGAACGCAGCCAGAAGAAAGTGAGGAGTTGATGATAGCGGTCCAGATTGGGGCAATGGTGTATTTAAGTTTTTGAACTAAGTGGGCGGGGAGGGAGTCTTTAGAATGAGAGGACGGTTTGAGTTTGGCGATGATGTCGATGATAGTGGTTTCAGAGGTTGGATTAAATACACTCCATGAAGCGTTATTTTTAGGGAGGGCAAAGGTAGAGGAAGAATCCTGCAGGGTGAGAAAAGGGAGGGGTAGGGTGGGGTCGGGGTGTGGGGGGGAGGAGGAAATAAGTGAATTGGGAGTGCTGGGGAGTGAGATTTGGATGGGGGGAGGTTGATAGGTGAGAGGAGAGAGGGAGGGGGAAGGAGGTGAGTTGGGCCTATTTGGTAAGGTTGGTTGGATGGAGGGAGGTTGGAGAGAGAGAGGAGGGGAAGAGAAGGATTGTTCAATGGAGTTGACTTTGTTCGAAAACAAACTGGCAATTTCTTCGACTAATATCCACCACTGAAATACTTTCATATTTCACCATATTAACTCACCACTAATCCTTTATGGGCTTCAACACTCCATCAGGGGTAACAAGCGCTATATAAATACACAACTATTTTCCTTCTCTATCCTTCTGCTATCATTCCAAATCCAAATAACTGACTAACCTATCCACCACTTAAAATGTACTTCCATGTTTCACTATACTAATTCAACACTAATTCTCTATGGGTCCCGGAGTAGCGTGCTACTCGCCGAAAAAGCGCTTCGACGCCTCGTCAGGGGTAGTAAGCGCTATATAAATGCAATTACAATAGAATACAATTCATTTGAATGTCTCCAGCTCTGCTGTGAGGACGGCCTGTGCGTGCCCCGCCTATCAGTGACCAGATAACCCTCCCTCCCGCCTCCTCTCCTGGCCTCTCCTCCTAAAAGCTCTCTTCCTCTGCGGAAGGCCCCCTCTGGTCCTGTGTTTATATCTGCCAGAGCCTGATATCTCTGTCAGGCCGCGCCCCGCCTCCTCGTCCTAATGACCCGTCATTCCCCGAGACGGTCGAGACCGCAAATCTCTCAAGTGTTCCCAACACAGCGCCTTGTCATAACTCCTGCAGATGTTTACAACCGCTGGCTGCGCCCGCGTTCTTTGTCTGCGCCGCTGTCACCGGGGCCCGGCTGGAACATTGACCCGTTATCGGCCGCTGGTTTACTCTTCTCCGCCCAGCTGCACTTTACGGCCTGCTCCTCTCTCTTTAGTCTTTTACTCGTCACTTTGAACCATGTGTTTTGGGTTTTTCCCTCTGATAAAGAGAACTACGCAATTACCCAGCTATTTTCCATTAAGTCTGAGGCCTATTGTGAGCATGTTAGAGTGCCTGGAAACACGCTAAATGTTGACATTAGCGCTGTAGGAGACACACGGACATTAAACTCACCCAGTTTCAAAGACTGGAGGGAATCTATCCGTGGGTGGCCTCTTACGTCTCAGGTGCAGGTCAAGCTTTTTTGAAGTGCGGGTACTCTCCCTTCCAGATGGGAGAACAGTAGCGGCCGCTACTAAGCACGGGTGGTTGGGCGGGAGGGGGGCTTGTGGGGGTCGGATGAGGGCAGTGCTTGAAATGGAAAAATAGAAGATCAGGTATGCTTGTTTCTGAGAAGTGCCGGTACTCTCCAATTAAAAGTATAGTGTTTCTCTTGAGAAGTGCCGGTACTCTCCCTCACAAAATTAAAAAGTGACGGTACTCCGTACCGGACAGTACCGGCCCATTTAAAGCACTGGAGGAGGGGGTATAGCGGAGAGGTGAATGAAAGAATAAAAATAAACTCACTTACCTGAATGCCGCTGCATGCTGCTGCCTCTGCTCTGTCTCCTCTTTCCGCAACAGGAAGCTCCCTCCCTCCAGAAGCCCTGTCCAATCACAACGCTGCCTTAAGAAGCATTGTGATTGGTCTGAGCATCATGGTTCGTCGTTCACACAGGGGCTTAAAGGCTTCTTTTTTTGGGTGATTTATAAAGTTTTATACAGTGCTGGCTAGACCCGTGGGTATCAGAGCACTTTACACCCAAAAAGGAAAAGCAAAGATTGCATAACATTGCAAGACATGAGGAAGCATAACGATAAAAGCAAAGAAAATACTTAAGTATCAGTTGCAGGGAGAGGCACTCAGGTGGCTGACACAGTACAGAAGCCACCATCCTTGACAGTCAAAGTGAGTGGGAAGTCCATTAGGTACATTGGGTTATTGATGCCTAGGATGGTTGCCTCGGTCAGTAAAGTATTGGTTGAGGTCCTTTTTGAAGCAAGAGAAGGAGGGGTTGCATCTGAGGTCAATAGGGAGTGTGTTCCACATCCTGGGTACGTTGCCAGAGAAGGGCTGGCTTTGGTTCGTTTTCTTTTTCAGTTTTGGAGGGATGAGAAAAAAAGCATTGGTGCTTCTCAGAGTTCTGGATTTTCCTGCTTTTACTAGTTTGCTGTTTAGGTAGTTTGGTGATTGGGTGTGAAGGGCCTTGCGTGTGATGCAGGCCAGTTTGTAAATACATCTCCCTTCTACGGGAAGCCAGTTGAGTGCGTTGAGGGTTGGTGAGATGTGTTCAAATCTTTTTACACCAGTTATGAGTCGAGCTGCCATGTTCAGGACTGACCTTAATGGGGTAGGTAATAATAATAATATCCACATTTGTAAAGCGCACAATCACCCGTTAGGGTCTCTAGGCGCTGGGGGCCGTCAGGAAGATTAAGCAAGCTATTGCCCAGAGTCACATGGTGCTGGGCTAACCTGCCGCCGGAGCCGGGGATCGAACCGTGATCCTCAGATTCCGGAGTCAGTCGCCCTGGCCGCGGCGCCACACCTCTCCCAGGTGAGCTTTTGGTGTCCCTATTAGAATGGCGTTTTCATAGTCCAGTTTAGAAAGGACTAGGGATTGTACAACTGTCTTGAGATCATCTTGAGAAATGAAAGTTTGAATTTTTTTTAGGTGTTTTAGAGAGTAAAGTGCACTTTTTGCAGAGTTCTTGATGTGGTCTTTCTTGACAAGTTCTTGTCCAGGATAATGCCAGGTGACTTTACTGAGTCGGAAAGGACGAGGGAGCAGTTTAGAGCATCAAGCTCCTTGAGCCAGGCTTGAGGTGGTTGGTGGTTCTTTTTTGGAGAGAACAGTATAAATTCAGTTTTGTCCTGGTTCACTTTTAAGTAGTTTGCGTTAAACCAGGATTGGATCTTGGTTAGCGTGCTATTGTGGTGCTAGACGTCACTGGGTGATTTAATTTTGTAGTATATTGGGTGTCAGCAGCATATTGGTGGTAGTGGACCCCTGCTTGATTCAAAATACTTGCAAGGGGTTCCATGAAGAGATTGAAGAGGGATGGTCAGAGGATCGATCCTTGTGGGACTCCAAGGTTGACTTGTGTTGGTACAAAGTGGCAGGAGTTGATAGTTGATTTTAATCTGCTGCGAACGGTGTTGAAGGAAGGAAGTGAATCATTCTAGTACTGTGCCACTGAAGCCACATCGGATCTTCAGAGTCTCAAGTTAAGCTCAGTGGTTTACTGTGTCAAATGCCACTGATAAGTCAATAAGGATGAGGAGACAGGCCTCACCTTCATCTAAGGCTCTGTGGATATCGTCTGCAATATTGAGCATCGCTGTTTCGGTGCTACACCTTTCCTGAAACCCGACTGAAAGGTGTTCAAGAGGTTGAAGTCCTCAATATGTTTGTTAAGTTGTTGGAGAATGCACTTCTCCAATGTTTTAGCTAGGAACGGAAGATTGGAGATAGGTCTGAGGTTGTTGAGCTCGTTGGGGTCGGCCCCTGGTTTCTTGAGTATAGGTGTGATTTGTCTGAGCTGAAGGGAGTCGGGGACACAACCTGATGTGAGAGAGGAGTTGATGATTTTTGTCCAGAAAGGGGCGATGATGTGGTTGAGTTTCTTTACTATTGTGGATGGGAGGGGTTTATAGTGTGATAAGAAGGCTTTAAGCTTGCAATTATATTGAAGACTTCGATTTCCGACATGGGTTTGAAGCTTTGCATGTTCCTCACCTGGCTGTGCAATGCAGTCTGGTGGGGAAGATGCGAAGTGCTCATGACTGACAGGCTCCCTTGGGGAGGTTAAACTGTCATGCACACTTTACACTGTGCTTTACACTTGTCCCCTGCACTGTCTAGCCCGGCCCACCCACCCTGCGCTGCACCCAAGCAGGAAGGAACACGAAAACGCCAGAACTCTACAGCTGAAAAGGCTGCGCCGCTGCCGAGAACTGTGGGAACTCCCCCTCTCAGATTGGAGAAGTGCTGGTGCTCTAAAGCTGAAAGGGCGACGCCCCTGCTGAGAAGTGCAGGCACTCCCCCTCTCCGATGGGAGAAGTGCTGGTGCTCTACAAGTGAAAGAGCAGCACCCATGCCGAGAAGTGCAGGCACTCCCAATCTGAGATGGGAGAAGTGCCGGTGCTCTCCTCCTGAAAGGGGGGTGCCCCTTCTGAGAAGTGCAGGCACTCCCACTCTCAGAAGGGAGAATTGCCGGTACTCTACTGCTGAAAGGCCGGCGCCCCTGCAGAGAAGTGCCGGCACTCCCACTCTCAGATGGGAGAAGCGCGGGTACTCTACTGCTGAAAGAGTGGAGCACCTGCAGAGAAAGTGCAGGCACTCCCACTCTCAGAAGGGAGAATTGCCGGTACTCTACTGCTGAAAGGCTGACACCCCTGCAGAGAAGTGCTGGCACTCCCCCTCTCAGATGGGAAAAGCAGCAGTACTCTACTACTGAAAGGGAAGCGCCCCTGCTGAGAAGTGCCGGCACTCCCACTCTCAGATGGGAAAAGCAGCAGTACTCTACTACTGAAAGGGAAGCGCCCCTGCTGAGAAGTGCCGGCACTCCCACTCTCAGATGGGAAAAGCAGCAGTACTCTACTACTGAAAGGGAAGCAGCCCTGCAGAGAAGTGCTGGCACTCCCCCTCTCAGATGGGAAAAGCAGCAGTACTCTACTACTGAAAGGGAAGCGCCCCTGCTGAGAAGTGCCGGCACTCCCACTCTCAGATGGGGAAAGCAGTGGTACTCTACTGCTGAAAGGGAAGCGCCCCTGCTGAGAAGTGCCGGCACTCCCACTCTCAGATGGGAAAAGCAGCAGTACTCTAGTACTGAAAGGGAAGCGCCCCTGCTGAGAAGTGCCGGCACTCCCACTCTCAGATGGGAAAAGCAGCAGTACTCTAGTACTGAAAGTGAAGCGCCCCTGCTGAGAAGTGCTGGCACTCCCCCTCTCAGATGGGAAAAGCAGCAGTACTCTACTACTGAAAGGGAAGCGCCCCTGCTGAGAAGTGCTGGCACTCCCCCTCTCAGATGGGAAAAGCAGCGGTACTCTACTACTGAAAGGGAAGCGCCCCTGTTGAGAAGTGCTGGCACTCCCACTCTCAGATGGGGAAAGCAGCGGTACTCTACTGCTGAAAGGGAAGCGCCCCTGCTGAGAAGTGCCGGCACTCCCACTCTCAGATGGGAAAAGCAGCAGTACTCTACTACTGAAAGGGAAGCGCCCCTGCTGAGAAGTGCCGACACTCCCACTCTCAGATGGGGAAAGCAGTGGTACTCTACTGCTGAAAGGGAAGCGCCCCTGTTGAGAAGTGCCGGCACTCCCACTCTCAGATGGGAAAAGCAGCAGTACTCTACTACTGAAAGGGAAGCGCCCCTGCTGAGAAGTGCTGGCACTCCCACTCTCAGATGGGGAAAGCAGCGGTACTCTACTGCTGAAAGGGAAGCGCCCCTGCTGAGAAGTGCCGGCACTCCCACTCTCAGATGGGAAAAGCAGCAGTACTCTACTACTGAAAGGGAAGCACCCCTGCAGAGAAGTGCTGGCACTCCCCCTCTCAGATGGGAAAAGCAGCAGTGCTCTACTACTGAAAGGGAAGCGCCCCTGCTGAGAAGTGCCGGCACTCCCACTCTCAGATGGGAAAAGCAGCAGTACTCTACTACTGAAAGGGAAGCACCCCTGCAGAGAAGTGCTGGCACTCCCCCTCTCAGATGGGAAAAGCAGCAGTACTCTACTACTGAAAGGGAAGCGCCCCTGCTGAGAAGTGCCGGCACTCCCACTCTCAGATGGGGAAAGCAGTGGTACTCTACTGCTGAAAGGGAAGCGCCCCTGCTGAGAAGTGCCGGCACTCCCACTCTCAGATGGGAAAAGCAGCAGTACTCTACTACTGAAAGGGAAGCACCCCTGCAGAGAAGTGCTGGCACTCCCCCTCTCAGATGGGAAAAGCAGCAGTACTCTAGTACTGAAAGGGAAGCGCCCCTGCTGAGAAGTGCCGGCACTCCCACTCTCAGATGGGAAAAGCAGCAGTACTCTAGTACTGAAAGGGAAGCGCCCCTGCTGAGAAGTGCCGGCACTCCCACTCTCAGATGGGAAAAGCAGCAGTACTCTACTACTGAAAGTGAAGCGCCCCTGCTGAGAAGTGCCGGCACTCCCACTCTCAGATGGGAAAGCAGCGGTACTCTACTGCTGAAAGAGCGCCACTTACTGACCAGATTCTGCTCATCCCAGGGAAAGTGGAAGAGGTCTCGCTCCCAGGGCAGGTGGGCATCATCCTTTGGGAGCCCAAGGGCTACATGCTGTTCAATGAATGTATACTGGAGCGCTACCTGCACGCTAAGACTTTCTTGAAGCCCACTGGTATGGCTAGTCTCTTTCTTTTAGGATTAGCTTTTCATGTAAAAAATGTAGACTTGAGTTGGATGTGACTGCTGTTTGAAGATCCTCTAGGTTCATTCACAACCCACACTGCTCAATGGGTTCTAGGAAGGGTCATAAGACTTCCGGTGTGGCCCTCCTTCACAAATGGCATAGGTCAAGCTGTGTTGCAATGGCTGCCACAGCTACGATTTGGAAAATGGACTAGGCAGCTTTTATGAATGTAAATGTAAATGTAGTTGAGCTTATATAGCGCACAGCTACCCGCAGTGGGTGTCCCGGCGCTTGCTTAGGGAACCCTTCCTGATATTCCCCTGTGAGATAGCAGGGTATCCACAAGGTGAAAGTCAGGCATCCCGCCGCGAGGGGCCGTTGTGGAGATTAAGCAAGCTATTGCCCAGAGTCGCAGAGTGTGAACCCGTGAGTCGAGGAGGCACCGGGGCGAGAATTATCGAGTCCGTGGAATTTTTTGGCCCAAGACCCGCCGAGGCGGGGAATTGAACCCTGGTCCAGGACCGATCTCAGCTTCCGGGTCTGCTGCCTCTAACCCCTGAGCCACACTTCTCCTTGCATTCCGGAAGACAGTGTGGCTTGTCAGCATGGTAGTTGTAGATTAGGGGTGACGTCTCCTTGATAGGGCTGGGTACGATTTTCCGCTCCGCTTGCAGAGTTTTTCCCACTCCGCATAGTGCCCAGAGTTCCGAAAAACTTAGCAAAGCAGAGTTTTTTTCTCACTCACGCTCACCAATGTTAAATTGAGCAAGGAAAAACGTACTCTAGACCACCTCCTGGCGAAATTTCGCAAATTTGCGTTGAGAAACCTTCAGTTCGCGTTGAGGAAGCTGCCACTCGAATAGAACATCTACTTGAGCGGCAGAAAAGAGCAGCACCCGCTTGCACAGCACTTGGTGCCATTCATGCTGGTTTTACAGTGCAGGACAAACACCCAGTGCTAAAATATTAGGTCGAGCGGCAGAACATAATGCATTCTGCCACTTGCAGAACTTCGCGTAGCACTGCAAATTTTTTGCCGAGTTCCGTGTAGTAGAACTATACAACCGTCGCCCAGGCCTACTCCTTACAGTTCTGCCAAATATGGGCTCTCGATTGCTATGTTCTTTTTTCGGAAGACATAGAAGCATTTGTGGTGAAGCAGAGCTTATACTGCTGAGACAATTCTTATGATGTAAACCCTACTTCTAGGCACTTTTTAAAATTTCAATCCTATTTAACTGAGCAGGTTCTGGCAGAAGGGGGTCCTGTGGCGGCAAGTGATGTGTTTTTTTGGGGTTTCCACTGATGACAGGGTATGTTGGAGGCCCTGACTATAATAGACTGCGTACAAAGGACTTTTTGGATTATTTAAAGCTTCCGCAGGTCAGGTCTAGTTTGGTACTGAAGAGGAATGAAGTCTGCTGTACTTCAGTCGGCCCCATAGTAGAACTCAGTGAGAGAATTGTCATTATGGCTATGGAAGGCTTGTCTATGGTAGAGGTGCAGTTCATAGCTCATTTGTATTAATTGTAACCTTGGGTGTAGTTCGCAAAGTAGCGCATCGCGTAGCTATGCGAAGTGCACTTCGCACTACGCGAGCTACGCGTAGCACTACGCGAACTGGGTAGTAGCCTGTTCGCTCTGTGCAAGATGCCGTTTTCAATCATTGCACAGTGCGGACAAGCATCCGGCACTGTGCAATCATTGAAAACAGCATCTTGCACAGTGCAAGCTGTAGTTTTCTGCCGCTCGAGTAGATTTTTACTCGAGCGGCAACTTTCTCAACGCGTACTGGTAGTTTCTCATCACGAGCCGTCGTGAGAGTATGCGACCACTCGCAATGAGAAACCTGACCTCCCCGAGTTAAGAATTTCACCGGGAGGTTTATTTTCCATGCTCGCGATTGGCAACTTGAGTTTGATGTTCGCGAACGAGGAAAAAGTCTCGCCGGGATGTCATCTTGCTTGCTTGCGGTCGCCAACTTGACGTTGAGGGCCGCGAGCAAGCAAAAAATGACCGCTGCACTCCGCTACGCTACGCATGTTTGCACTGTGCTACGTACCGTTTGCGTAGTGTGAAGTAGCGCAAACTTCGCATACTACACGAGCGTAGCGTAGTGCTTTGCCCAGGGTTAATTAATTGATCATCTTTTTGAGCCAATGCCTTGGTGATGAATTTCTGTTTTTGAGGCAGTGACCTACACCTGATCCTTAGAGGTCTCTGAGGGGCCTTTTCAGTCGAAGTCATTGTTTACAGAAGTAGGTGCCGCTGCGGTTTTCTGAGGCGCTTTGGGCCTTCCAGAATAATATGTGGCCTTGGCCTCTCTGCAAGGACCCCTGGTCTCTGCATACTCTGATGACCCAACATTCATCTCACATTTATGACTGCAGCCACCATTGGTGGTTTCATTTGTATCTCCTTATGCTTATTTCAGGAGGAGAGTTGGCCTTTTATAGAAGCATTTCATGCAAGCTGACTTTTATAGGATACATGTGAGAGAGCGCAAATCGGGGAAAAAAATAGAAGCGCACCATATTTACAAGCACGTTGCATCAGTTTAGTGAAGATTACATAAGAGTGTTGAAAATATATAAGAGTGATTAATTAAAATAGAATGCATATATCAGTGTGAAAAGCTAATGTAGAAGTGTGTAGAGATGTTAGAATGATGTTGAAATCCCATGTTATGTGGTTGTTGTAGAGGAGAATGTAATGCTGCTAAACGTAGAAATGTGTAGGCCACATGGCAGTTCACAGAGAATGAAAGGTGCTGTTACACTCTCACATGATATGGATTTTTAATGTTGTTGTAATTCAAAGTATTATTGATCATAGAACTGAACTATATGTTTTATAGAAGTGTTTCATATAACCATTGTGTGTAATAAGTTAGAATACTGTTTAGACTAAGAAATTAAAGGTTTACAGAGTGCACAGGCCCGTTTCATGTAATTCTAATAGGCCTGAATAGATAAGGTCATTTCTTTAGATCTGCATGTGTTAGTTGGAGGAAGGTCATGTTAAGCATAAATTGCGGAGCCTGCTCGAAGGTTTACGACTTAGAAGATACGGTGGAGGCCGGAATTTGGGGCCCACTGTACAAGTGTCTGTTTGCATGTGCGAGGAGGTTCCAATCAAGAGAGTGATGAATAGAGTTTTGTTCAGGGAGCCAGGCACAGGCCTGGAAGAGGCTTCAGGAATTTCCTGGGGGGTACCGTCCTGCCGGAGAAGAGCCTGAGAAGCAAGGTCAACGCTAACGATGGGCCCAGAGGAGTATCAGCATGGAAAATGCCAGAACAGACATCACGTGAGGGGCGTCTCTAAAGAGCGTTTCTATTGTAAATGTTATTTTTGTATTAGGGACAGCACCCCTGGGTGGAGTTAGGGCAGATGGTCTGAGGAACCTAAGAGAGCGGATGGGTAGGCAGATAGGATAACTGCGAGACACTGATTCAAAACGAAGACTAATGGAAGTGAGTGATCTTCTTTGGAAGTCACCACGGCTGACACCTTTTTAGGTTAAGATTTTACTAAGTAGGGATGTCACTTAGTCTAGTGTAGGGACAGTCTAATCTGGATTTTCTTCCTTTCTGTAAATGACTCACAAGTTACAGCTTGTGTCTATTCTTGCAACTCTGATGATTTTTGAATTGGTTTTGGTGATATTCTTCTGCCGACTAAGAGCATTTAGAAAATGTATGTTTGTATTGATACCAGTATATCTTTTGAATCTTATTTTGAGATGTTTGTATCTCCAGTTAACTTTGGCTTTATAATAAACTTTTAAAACTTATTCGTAGTAAGTGGTTCTTTAGAGTGGTGTAAGTCCTTAACTGATTGACCTAGTAGTGGATTGCCTTTTACTCTATGACAGGTATCAACGGTTTAGTCGACCTGAGTTGGGATCTAGATCTATAGCAATAGATCAAAAACCCCACCGTAACCGTTGGTAGCAGAGAAGGATGGTTACCTTCTAGAGGAAGGTGATCTAGACTAGGTTAAGATTACCCCAAGGTCCCTAGAGATCGAGAGATGAGCAGCGGAAGAATCGCCTGCCGAAGAAGGTGCTGACGGTGCGAGAGAAAAGCAGCAGGGTCGGACGAGAGTGAGTATAACAAGGGTCATGCGTTGACAGATTGCGGTGTTTTGTGTTGTATCTGTATTGTAATGTCATGCGGAGTTGAATGCTTGTAGTGTGATTGAGAGAGGGTTGTGAGCGCGCGCAACCTGGAACTGGTGAAAATCTTAAGTTCGGAGAAGAGCTTAAGTGGTTCGGGTGTATCGAACATCCAGAGTAGTTGTCGACCAGAGTAAAGGGGGTCATGAGGTACCATTGATCGCCCGCAGGACCGAGATAGGGGGAACGCAAGAGTGAGTGTGTGGGTAACGGACGCAGGTCGAAAGTTACCGTGTGTAAGTAACCTATCAGTTAAGGCGATTGTCTGGACGTACACGGAAAGACATTTCGTCAGTTAAGGTGACAATTACAGTTAGACTGTGGGCGAACAGTCAAGGAAAGTGATCGCTTGGTCGGAAGTAATCATTTTTCAGAGTATAAATGGGACGCATGCATGACCGGGAGACGAGCTGAGAATGTGTAAATGTAAATGTGTTGTATTTGTATAGCGCGAACAGTAACCCGGAGGCATCCCGGCGCTTGTACTCCTACCACAAGGGAACCCCTCCTGGCTTTTCCTTGTGAGGTGTCCACTCCTGGGCATCCCATGGTGAAACCAGGCATCCCTTGTGCATCGGGGGCCGTTGTGGAGACTAAGCAAGCTATTGCCCAGAGTTGCAGCGTGGGGCCCATGCTTAGATTCGGCACTGAGGCGAGAATATCCGGTCAGAGGAATTTAAGCCCGATCCCGCCGAGGCGGGAATCGAACCCTGGTCCCTGGCCAGCGTTCTGCATCAAGGTCTGCCGCTCTAACCATTGAGCTGCGAAGGGGAGACGAGTGACGTCAGCGAGAGCCGCGCTGTGATAGGCCGGTTGGTGTGAAGCCGCACTGTGATAGGCCGGTTGGTGTGACATCAGCGAGAGCCGCGCTGTGATAGGCCGGTTGGTGTGAAGCCGCGCTGTGATAGGCCGGTTAGCGAGAACCGCGCTGGGATTGGTGGATTGTCATCAGGAAGTAAACGAACGCGGAGAAAATAGAAATTTTGTAGATTTTGAACATGAAGTGTTTTAAATGTTTGAGAGCGATCTTTAAGAGAAAAAGAAGAGAGTCTTATTACGGGGAAGAGGCACCGCCAGAGGGTACACCAGCTCACTATATGGCAACGAATGTTGGGTTGCATACTATACTGTGGCTTGATACTTGGAGTAAGATTACAGAAGGGAATGAGGAACTGACTTTTCCGAAATACAGAACGTTTAGACTAGAAGTGTTGCATCAGCTGAAAGCAGTTATGTCCTCATTGAGACCTTTGCCTAGACCAACACAGTTTGAGGCCCTTAATGCGTGGATTAGGGCGGCGCATGACAGGAATCAGAACAGACGCCAAGAAAGGGTAAGGCGATCAGTAAGGGCAGTGCAAGATGCCAAATGGGATGCGGAAGCCAAGAAATGGAGGGTACAGACGATTGAAGTGGATAAGTTGTACCCAGTGAGAGAGGTTACAGGAGAAAAGAGACCCATAGAAGAGGATGACGAGAGCGAGTCGGAGGATGGCCTAATAAATAGGTTGTTGATAGACAGACCGCCTCCGGACAATAGGGAGATAGAAGGCACTGAGCTCCCAAGGGAAGATAGGGTTGACATAGAAGGGAATAGACCACTCCCTATAACGAATTGGGTACCTACCAAAGGTGAGGAGACACCTCAACATAGTCCGGTACAGAGAGTAGTCGGAAGGGTTGTGGTGCAGAAGATGCCAGCAACCGAGAGGGTTGAGTCTTATGGATTGCCAGATGCTCTTCAAGTACCCGTTACCATAGGTCCTATAGTGTCGGTTTATCACCCAGAGAAAGGGAGAGAGGAAGAACAGGTACGGCTAGACAGAGAAAGAGTTGAGATGGAAAGAAGGAATAACACGACAAATGCCTGGAGGCAATTGCCAGGACCGATAACGTGGAGCACCCCATTGGATTCAGCAGTGGATCCCGTAACAGAACAGC
Source organism: Lissotriton helveticus (assembly GCF_964261635.1). NCBI lineage: Eukaryota > Metazoa > Chordata > Amphibia > Caudata > Salamandridae > Lissotriton > Lissotriton helveticus. The sequence continues at coordinate 31,901,857 of NC_136073.1, read as the reverse complement.
GGGGTCAGAGAGGACCGATGGACCTGAGGGGACCACGGCCGAAATCCTATAAAGAGTTGAGGGCTGACTTGAAGGAATGGGATAGGTCCACAGAAGCACCGAGCAACAGATCAAGAGCAGAAGCGGGATGGGGAAGTCGAGGCAGCGGGACATTATCTCACTGCGGGGCTAGCGAAAGCAGTCAGGAGGGGGATGGTAAAAGTCAGGAGAGTAGAGGAGTTACACGTCATACTGACGGTGGAAATGGGCAGGAGCGAAAAGGTAGAAGTACGGAGTGTGGAGAGACGTCTCGTCTCATTCAAAGTGAGGGGGACCAAAGGACACAAGAGTACAGGGATAGGTTTAAGTGCACTCTCCACGCACCTGATGATAACGTACAGCACTGGAATCGTGGGAACATGGGGAACAGCGAAGGATCTTGCCATGCGCCGAGTGATCAGAGATCACAGGCAAATTGCGAACGCATGGGGAATAATAGAATGTCTTACCATGCACCTAGAGAAACCAGGCAGAATGGGAAATGGGGGACTACGGGAAATAGAGAAGTGTTCCACTATACACCCAGAGAGGATGGAACTGCATGGGACCTGGAGAGATGGGAGCATGGGAGGACTCCCCATAACACACCTGAGCCCAGACGTAGGACTCAGAGCTGTGATGGGAGAGATGTAAATGGACTCTCTAGAGATAGCATACTGAAAGCTGTGATAAAAGCCAAAAGACTCGATGGGACCAGTTTAAAATCTGACCTGGACGAGATAATAGATGGTGCGTTGCCTTTAGAAAGGATTGACATGTACGAACAAGATGAGCTGCTGTTTATAGCAAAGGATATTACTCGAAAGGCAAGAGCAACTCATGAGAAACTGTCTGAACTGGCAGACAAGTATATGGTAGATTTGTCCAGAACAAAGGCATTGCAGGGTAACCATAGGTTGCATTATTCAGATCAGGACTTAGAAGAGAGGAGGACAACTGGATTAAAAACACACATAAGGGAACTGATCACAGGAATAAGAGCATGGAGAGATCTGGACAAATGGGAAGAGAGGTGGTCCAAGAAGGGAACTGTTAGGCGGAGCGCGAATGTGATGTCTCCGGAGGGAAGGCTACTGCAGATGGAGGCATTCCCTTTGCGAGAAATAGTGATTGGGAGTTATGTACACGTGCCCTGGAGTAGGGGAGATTTGGCTGCATTTACCAACTCATTTCCGAAGTTAAGGGAAAGTCCCGTAGAGTGGTACAAGCAGAGGTTTGTCAAGATTTCAAAGGTATTGTGGATTGATTTGAACACCTTATTCGACATTGTGGTCCCAGGAGACTTGTGGATAGCATGCAAGATTAGTGTCGAATGGCCAACTGCAGAACCAGAAAGGGATGCTCGTACTAATGGACCGTCAGAAATAGTAATGTTAAAATATGAAAGGGTGATGACATGGCTGAAGGCGAAGGTGCCACCACAAGATATAGATTGGATAAAAATAGACCGAACAAGACAGGAACCCAAGGAGACCGTTCATGAATTTTATGAGCTATTGCTGAAAACGTTCAAACAATACAGTGGATTAGATGTAATGGATCCCAAAGAGATAGGACAGTTTGTATCGAAGTTCGTTTTGGGGTTGAGACCTGATATTTGTTTGATGATTCAGCAACATTTAATTTGTTGGCAAAACAAACCATTGAATGAAATTTTGAGATACGCAAGGTATTGCAGTGATGAAATAGATTCCAAAGCAAAGAAACTAAAGGAGAAACTGATGATGGGGCAGATGCAGTCGGCTGGAAAGGGTGGACAGCAGCAACAGGGAACAGGGACGATGGGAAGGAAATCAAATAGTCAGAATAAGGACAACGAGGAAAACCCGAGACCTAGAATAGACGTTGCTACATTGAAAAAAACGACAAAGTGTCACCAGTGTCACCAGGTGGGACATTGGAAACGCGAGTGTCCCTATAACCCTGAAAACGGAGAACTAGAAGTAGGGGAGGAGGAAGTTCAAGAAGTTCCAGTTCAAAGGGTGACAGTGCCAAAGAGTAAGGTGGCCCAAGGGGGGACTTCGGCTCCACGAGCTCAGTTCCCGCAGCCACCAAAGATTATGACAGGGGGAAAGATCTATAGACAAATGCCTCTTTTTATAGACGAAGAAGAGTGTTACTACGTTGATCCATTGACGGGACGACGTGTAAGTAGAGAGGAGGACTGTACCCTCGGGGCAGTTCTAGAGGTGGATCAAAGAGGACCGTTTGTTGAGGCTGAAGTGGCAGGGTGTCCTACAACATTCTTAGTAGATACCGGAGCTACTCGATCAACTTTGAGATCGGCAGTGGTTCCAGATCTACCAATGTCGGGGGAACAATACAAGTGATAGGAGTCGCAAATAGGAGAATGACTAACCCTTTGACGGAACCAGTGCCAGTGAGAATAGGAAACTACACCGATGAACATCAGTTTGTAGTATGTGATTCTAGTCCTGTGTGTCTGTTAGGAAGAGACTTATTGTGCAAGCTGAACTGCACAATATACTGCACACCTCAGGGAGTGGAGGTACAGACTACAGACGATGATGCTACCTTTAAAGTTGCAAATTCGAGAGTATGCGTAGAACTGTATCCTACCCTGACTGTGGAGGAGCTTCCTTGGGACTTACGAGATACAGTGTCATCAGAGGTATGTGATTTTACTGGAGAAGAGATAGGATTGATCAAAGGAGTAGAACCAGTGAAGATCATGGTAAAACCAAATGTTGAATATCCAAGAACGCCTCAATACAAATTGACCCCGGAGACGATTGCAGGAATAAAACCCGTAATCGACTCTATGATTCAACAGGGAATACTGAAGGAAATCGTGGGTAGTCCATGCAACTCCCCGATTATGGGTTTGCAGAAACCTAGTGGGAAATTTAGAATAGTACAAGATCTTCGAAGGATTAATAATATAGTTGTTTCATGTTGTCCAGTGGTACCGAATCCATCAGTGATATTGTTTCAGATACCATTCCAAGCTGAGTGGTTCACAGTGATAGATCTTTGTCAGGCTTTCTTTTCAATTCCATTAGATAAGGAGAGCCAGTTTCTTTTCGCTTTTAAGTTGGAAAATCGTGTCCTAACATGGTGTCGTATCCCACAAGGGTATACAGAAAGCCCATCAATTTTCAACCAGCTATTGAAGAAAAACCTTGAAAGTCTAGTACTGCCACAGAACTCGGTTCTGGTCCAGTACATAGACGACCTACTTGTTGCGTCAGGAACGGAAGAAGCTTGTAAGATTGATACCATCGCCTTGCTGAACCATTTAGCTGAAAATGGGCATAAGGTATCTCCGAGCAAATTGCAGTACTGTCTGACAGAAGTACAGTACTTGGGTCACCGGATAGAAAAAGGAAAGCGCAAGGTGTCACCAGATAGGATAGAGGCGATAATGAAAATGAACTCGCCTACGACACAGAGAGAAGTCAGGATGTTCCTAGGAATGGTTGGTTATTGCCGACAGTGGATAGCTAACTTTTCCCTGAAAGCAAAACCCTTACAAAAACTGACGCACAAGGAGGTGAGTGATCCGGTACCATGGGACAAGGATTGTTTGATGTCGTTCCTACAGCTGAGAGAGGACTTGTGCCGTGCTCCAGCTTTGGGGATGCCTGATTACGAAAAACCATTTTCACTTTACTGCTGCGAAAGAGAGGGTTGTGCTTTGTCAGTTTTAGTACAAACTCATGGAAATGCCTGTAGACCAGTTGCATACTTTTCGGCTACTTTAGATCCGGTAGCCGCAGCGTTGCCCGGATGTCTCAAATCCGTTGCTGCAACAGGTGTCAGCATTGAAAGGTGTGAAAATATCGTAATGGGACACCAATTAGTGGTGTATGTACCTCATTCTGTAGAACTGTTAATGACCAGGACTAAGACACAGCACTTAACCAATAATAGGCTCACGCGCTACGAGCAAGTTATTCTTGCTGCGGAGAACGTGACCCTTAAGAGGTGCTCTGTTTTGAATCCTGCTACATTGATGCCACTTCCTAATGATATAGAAGGCGAAGAATGTGAAGATCACGATTGCCTTGATGTGACTGAACTATGCACCAAGCCAAGACCAGATATTGTGGATGAGCCGTTGACTGACCCTGATGAAATTTTCTTTGTTGATGGCTCATGTTTAAGAGACGATACTGGTCGGTTGAGAGCAGCTTATGCTGTTTGCACCATTACTGGAGTTGTGGAAGCCGCTTGCCTGGAAGGAGTACACTCCGCTCAGGTAGCCGAAATCATTGCATTGACACGTGCCTGTTTAGCAGGTAACAAAATTAGAGTCACCATTTATACCGATAGCCAATATGGTTTCGGTGTAGTTCATGATTTTGGGCAATTGTGGTCTCAGAGAGGTTACATGACCTCCTCTGGTTCGCCTATTCGAAATGGAGAATTTGTGCGACTGTTGTTAGAAGCATTACAAGGTCCAGCAGCAATTGCGATCGTTAAATGTGTAGCCCACACCAAAAATACAGATTTTGTGTCGCAAGGTAATCGATATGCAGACGAAGTTGCTCGCTATTGCGCGGAGCAAGGATATTCTTTCACGGAAGTGGAAGTAGGTGGGACTCAGGAAAAGACAGAGTTAAACATGATGCTAGAAACAGTTGATACTTGGGAGGATTTAAAAGACATGCAAGAGAACGCACCTGATTCTGAGAAAAAGGCATGGGAAACAGCAGGTTGTGTGAAAAGTGAAATGGATTTGTGGGTTTCAGCAGATGGAAGGGCAGTATTAACTGATGAATTAGTGAGTCCAATGGCACGACAGATACATGGTCCAGTACACTTAGGAAGAGATGCCATGCTGAGGTTATTTAGGCAGACTTGGTATAATCCAAGATTTAGGATTGCAGCAGATGCAGTGTGTCAAAGATGTGTCACATGTCAGCAATTGAACGTAGGGAAAAGAACACCAGTTACAATGAGTCACATTGGGAGGTCTGGGGGCCTTTCAACCGAATGCAATTAGATTTTATTGAGATGCCAAAAATCAACCGCCTCAGGTATGTTCTGGTGGTTGTATGCATATTTTCCAGATGGGTCGAAGCATACCCTACACGCAGGTGCGATACACTCACAGTAGCAAAGTTGTTGCTTAGAGAGTTGATCCCGCGCTTTGGGGTGCCGACCTCCTTGGAATCAGACAGAGGAACGCATTTCAACAGTGAAGTTGTGAAGATGCTTTGCTCTGCATTAAACATTGATCAGAAGTTGCACTGTAGCTATCGACCAGAGGCTTCAGGTATCGTGGAGCAGATAAACGGAACTCTAAAGTCCCGAATAGCCAAAGTATGTTCATCGACATCCTTAAGCTGGCCTGATGCTCTGCCCTTGGTACTCATGAGTATGCGTAGCACACCAGACAGGAGGACAGGTCTCTCTCCACATGAGGTTTTAATGGGGAGGGCAATGAGACTTCCGTCTGTTCCAACTACAGCTTTGTTGAATATTACAGATGACCTGATCCTGGATTACTGCAAGGGACTTTCTGATGTCATTCATTCTGTGTCTCTTCAGGTGCAGGCTGCTGAAGTTCCATCTTCAAGAGACCTATGTCACGACTTGTGCCCTGGTGATTGGGTGCTTGTGAAAAAACACGTCCGGAAGAACTGCCTAGACGTGCGCTGGAAGGGGCCCTACCAAATAATCCTGACAACGAACACTGCTGTAAAGTGTGGAGGGCTACCAAACTGGATTCATGCTTCCCATACTCAAAGAGTTCCAGCACCCTTAGAAGAAACAGCTCCTCTCACAGATGAAAATCCAGCTGTGGACGGCGAACCACTAGAGGGGATCAGTCAAGCTGTGGGGGTGTCGAAAGAAGTTGGGAGTGCTACAGATCAAGCAGAAGGAAGACAGGACGACAGTGAAACTGAAGTTGCCACCGAAGGAGAAAGTTGCTGTGAATACGGCTCAGACACGGATCAAGACAAGAGTGATCAAGAACCGAGTGTGAGGACAAGAAATAGGAGAACAAGGCATGGAGAAGCTAGTTGGCCTGAAAGAAAGAAGAGGCCGAGCTTGAAGCCAACTCCAGAGAGAACTCTTGCTCCTATATCTGAAGACTCGGATTTGGACGAAGGTGCACAAAGACAGGAACAGGAAGGTCCGAGAAGATCGAGGAGGGTGCGGGTGCCCTGCAGGAGATACGCTACTCCTGAGTGGACCTACCTAGCAGCAGATGTCGAGTGCACGGAGATCTGGGAGGGTGAGGGAAGTGACAGTGACCAGTACTGACCCAATCATAACATTGGAGGTAGTGTTGTTGGTACCAGGAGTGGAGGTCGAAGGGTTGCTGACACTTACTATCCCCAATCCTCCTTATCTGAGCAGGATAAGAGAACTGGTTTTAAACAGAATAGAATTTCCGACTTTTTGTTCACCGATGCCAACACTCGAGGAGATCATTCTTCGTTTAGAAATACTAGAATACGTGATTAGAACCGCTGGAACACGTATGATTCCAGATTGCTAAAGACTTTGTAAATAAACTGATTGAAAGATAACCTAGCGCCAAGTGGAAGAAGAAGAAATTTAGGGACTTCCCATTTAGTGGATGGAGAAGGGCTAGGGTTGTCTGTTGCTATAGAACTCCAAGACTGATCTTGCAGAAGGGATTATCAGCTTCCAGGTGTGGTTCGGAAAGACTGAATAAGCAAAGAAAAGAGACTTTGTGTTGTGAAAGAAAATCAGAACTACACTGTCTTGAGATCATGGAGGCTGGCAACCCAAACCGCAAGGCAAAATGCATAGTAGGCACACTTTTAGTGGGAGTAATTTTTCTTATAGTTTTAGTAGTTACTATATCATATGTAGTGGGACATGAAAATGAAGAGAAGGCAACAAAGGAAGCAAAAATTGTATCGATACAGAAACCTACTACTGCTGGTCAAAGGGGGGACAATACAGAGAAAGATAAAGCTTTACTAGCAGCAGAGACTCGTAGGTTGCATGTGGATGAATCACAGGGAAATTTCAAATCAAATGCATATGCTAAATTGCTTTATGAATATATTGATGCTATGGAGGCAAAGGATTGCTATGTGTGCATGCAATTGCCAGCCTCTGTAGACGAAGGTATTAGATATCATCATCTTCCATTGACTTATGGAATCACATGTAGTTTGTTGCTTAGTATATTTTATGAACCCGATGGCTTTGAGTATTATTTTTCAAATTTTGATGCTGTTTTACCAGAAGTTCCAAACTACAAGCACATGAACAAGTGGGATTATTATAGGAGTGAAGATAGATTAAAGAAATTTTTCATTCCTTGGAAAACGTTGGATACTTCACATGCCCGAAGAAATAATTTTACTTGTAAAGTGTCAGAAATTGAGAAAAGGTTTATAGGGCAGGTGGATGATCGGTATAGGAGACAGAAGATCTTAAAGGCTTCAGGCCAATGGAAAACAGATTGGACCGAGGAAGAAAGGTCAGTTAGGTCAAACAAAAGAAAGGGTAGTAATGGTCCAATAGCTTTAGATCGAGACCAAAAAGGGAAACTGTGTATATGTAGGGGAAAAACCTATTATGAGAATGTGTTTGTGGGAGAAGTAAATTGTGAGCATGCTTTCCAATTAGAATTTTATACAAAGGATTTCTTGAGGGGAATGCAGGTGATCCCGAATGTATATTTTGTTTGTGGAAGAAATGCATACGTGAAACTACCGGATAATTGGTATGGATCATGTTATTTGGCAATTGTCTTCCCCAAAATATACCATGCTAAGGATCTAGAAATTATAGAGGGAGGAACTCAAGCTAGAGGAAGAAGGGATGTAAGTTATGAGGAGGTAGTTGGAGACGTATTTGGTGCTATGTTTCCTCTTTTAGGGATAGTACTGAATGATGTCAAGATTAGAAGATTGGCAACAGTTGTAGATAGGTTGTCCGCCAGTACTGCTAGATCATTAATGCTGGTGGAGGGAGAGATGCAATCGATAAGGGCAATGGTTCTTCAGAACCGACTTGCTCTAGACGTTCTGTTAGCCAAAGAGGGAGGAGTCTGTAAGGCTTTGAAGGTTCAGGAATGTTGTACTTACATTCCAGACAATTCAAAACCTCTAGAAAAGTATATACGGAACATCACTGAAATTCATCATGAGATTGAGGATTTGACACAGGTAAATGTGTGGGAAAAAGTAGGTCATGGAATGGGTAAAGTTGGAGGTTGGTTTGCCAACCTAGGAAAGGGTTTCATTTGGTACATACTGAAACCTATCATCATAATAGTGATTTGTATAATCACCTTGTGGGGATTGGTGCGGCTGTACCAATGGTATAGATCAAATAGGTAGCAGAGATCCATGAGAGAGCAGGAGAGGAGATTAGCCACGATGCAGGACAATCAGTACAGGAGTCTGAGGGCTCTAGAGATGATGAAACGAGAGAATACTGCAACGAGTTCTGTTTGATTCAGTTCATACCTCAGGGATGGTGTTGTGATGGTGATGACTACTAAAAGTCATCAAAGGGGGGAACTGAGAGAGCGCAAATCGGGGAAAAAAATAGAAGCGCACCATATTTACAAGCACGTTGCATCAGTTTAGTGAAGATTACATAAGAGTGTCGAATTTATAGAGTGAAAATATATGAGTGATTAATTAAAATAGAATGCATATATCAATGTGAAAAGCTAATGTAGAAGTGTGTAGAGATGTTAGAATGATGTTGAAATCCCATGTTATGTGGTTGTTGTAGAGGAGAATGTAATGCTGCTAAACGTAGAAATGTGTAGGCCACATGGCAGTTCACAGAGAATGAAAGGTGCTGTTACACTCTCACATGATGTGGATTTTTAATGTTGTTGTAATTCAAAGTATTATTGATCATAGAACTGAACTATATGTTTTATAGAAGTGTTTCATATAACCATTGTGTGTAATAAGTTAGAATACTGTTTAGACTAAGAAATTAAAGGTTTACAGAGTGCACAGGCCCGTTTCATGTAATTCTAATAGGCCTGAATAGATAAGGTCATTTCTTTAGATCTGCATGTGTTAGTTGGAGGAAGGTCATGTTAAGCATAAATTGCGGAGCCTGCTCGAAGGTTTACGACTTAGAAGATACGGTGGAGGCCGGAATTTGGGGCCCACTGTACAAGTGTCTGTTTGCAGGTGCGAGGAGGTTCCAATCAAGAGAGTGATGAATAGAGTTTTGTTCAGGGAGCCAGGCACAGGCCTGGAGGAGGCTTCAGGAATTTCCTGGGGGGTACCGTCCTGCCGGAGAAGAGCCTGAGAAGCAAGGTCAACGCTAACGATGGGCCCAGAGGAGTATCAGCATGGAAAATGCCAGAACAGACATCACGTGAGGGGCGTCTCTAAAGAGCGTTTCTATTGTAAATGTTATTTTTGTATTAGGGACAGCACCCCTGGGTGGAGTTAGGGCAGATGGTCTGAGGAACCTAAGAGAGCGGATTGGTAGGCAGATAGGATAACTGCGAGACACTGATTCAAAACGAAGACTAAGGGAAGTGAGTGATCTTCTTTGGAAGTCACCACGGCTGACACCTTTTTAGGTTAAGATTTTACTAAGTAGGGATGTCACTTAGTCTAGTGTAGGGACAGTCTAATCTGGATTTTCTTCCTTTCTGTAAATGACTCACAAGTTACAGCTTGTGTCTATTCTTGCAACTCTGATGATTTTTGAATTGGTTTTGGTGATATTCTTCTGCCGACTAAGAGCATTTAGAAAATTTATGTTTGTATTGATACCAGTATATCTTTTGAATCTTATTTTGAGATGTTTGTATCTCCAGTTAACTTTGGCTTTATAATAAACTTTTAAAACTTATTCGTAGTAAGTGGTTCTTTAGAGTGGTGTAAGTCCTTAACTGATTGACCTAGTAGTGGATTGCCTTTTACTCTATGACAGGTATCAACGGTTTAGTCGACCTGAGTTGGGATCTAGATCTATAGCAATAGATCAAAAACCCCACCGTAACACATGTATCTGTGTCTATTAGCTGACACCAGAGACTTTAGAAAGACACCTCCCATACATGTTTCATCCTCTAACACACTGAGAGTATGTTTGGAACAAACTGCCCAAACTAGACCCTACCTTTACCATTCCATTTTAAAAGTGGCACACTTCTACCCAGAGTATAGTAGAGGCTTTGGTTTCCAGGTTTCTTTCCAGCACTTGACCGAAAAAAAGCGTGAAGTAATCCTCTTCGTATCAGAAATCTGTGAAATAATTATTTTCCTGGTAGTTTCAGCATGCAAATGTTGATTTTTTTTTTTACCCCAATTTCTCGCAGGAGGGGTACCTTCATAGGATTTCTCCTCAGTAGGTGGAACAGTGATTTGGTTTTTGTAAATTAACATTTTCACAGAGGACCGACTTGTGATTGTCGGATGACATGTGCTGCCCTCTGACTTAACATCTTTTCAGATGCCGGCTTATCAAGGCCCCTGGAACGCAGAAGGAAACCACTGACTCGTGGTCCCATTTCCTCCTGCAGGCCGCGCTAAAAGTCCCTTTTAAGCAGGGGTCAGTTTCCCACGAAGGGAGAGGCCTCGTCACAGTTCTGTTTACAGAAACGTTTAGATCCAAACATGCAGCGTCTCTCTGATTGCTGATACATCTGTTTTACACACTTGTAAAAATTCAGTTAACCCTCATGTGTTATTTACAGTTCTTTTTTCGTGGTTGTGCAAAGTTACTGAAACAAACATTAGTTCAGCAAGCTTTTTAACTTGAAAACTACATACCCACTTTTATTTTGCAGCTCCATATAGCCGAACTTGACCCGAAGGTATCAGAGCGCTTTACATGAGCACCGGTTGCATTAAAGACCGACACTTTCATTTTTGGCACAGGGAGATCAAGTGATTTGCCCAGGATCACAGGATGTTGAGCCGACGCCAGACTCGAGCCTGGTGCCCCAGCTTGCAGAGATTGCCGAAGTGCTGAGGGGCTCACTTTAAATCACATCCTCTCTGCAAGAACACCACCATTCAGTGTGTATAGGCAGTTGGCTCAGCCACTCACCTCATTCATGGCAAGATGGCAGTGCATTGTGGGGAGTGAGGGGCGGGTTAGAAGTTAGAGGAATACGACTATCCCATTTTACAACAAGGAACCCATTTTCCAGTTGCTCTTGCACTCTGTGATGCTTGGTCGCCAATGTTGTTGAGAGATATAGCTCTGTGAACGATTCTTCAAGCCCAAGTGCTTTTTCGGTGCTCTTTGCCTTTTGTTCTAAAGATAAATGTAGATAAATGATTTACACTTTGCACCCAGAATAAGATTGCTTTGAACATCTAGGGTAGGAGTCTCCAACCTTTCCTGTAGCGAGAGCTACTTCTGATCGATGAAAAGCATCCCGAGCTACTGAAGGCCAAACAACTTGCGTATTGTTACCAGTCGCCAGCACGCCCAGCTCCATTGACTTTAAGGCTAATGTCAACTGAGCTAGGTACTATAGTTTGATTTAAAAAAAAAAAATACTTTGACTAGGGACACTATGGCAGCATTCCATGTGTGTCACTGAGAGCGTGGTCTTTGGAGATGTATGAACATGTGTGCATATGAATGAGATATATGAGTATGTGAGACTAAGAGCCTGTGTTGTATGTACTTGTGGCACAAGACATACCATTCACCATATGTGGCACATGTATAACACAATCATGGAACCTTTTTTTTTTTTTTTTTTTTAATATTCGAAATTTGAAGTGCAGAAATATGTTCTACAAAAATGTTCGAAATATGGAAAAAAAATTCTGCATTTTAGATTTCTCTCATTTAAAACGTACCTCTATTTTTCAGTTCTCCATATGGCTCAGTGTCTACTGGCTATAAGCAGCAAGAGGCCTGCTGCTTGTAAATGTGACACTTTGAAATGGGAGAAAATCAAACGAAGAATTTCAGCTCACATGCTATAACTATTTAGATGACACACAAATACTTCTTAAACTGGAAAACCCCAAAGAAAGTGAAAACTCATAAATCTTCAGTTGCCTCAGAGCTGTTGATCAGTGGATGACTCCAAAACGGAAATACTCACATGTGGCGAATGGAAAAATGATGACCCACTCGGCTCCTCTCCTAACGATCTGGTAACAACTACTAAAGTAGACAAGCATTTACAATGCAATGGTTTCGCCTTTGAAAAAGTTCGAGCTATTGGCATTGCTCATGACATTTTTTTTGTTACTTATAAATAAATGGCATTGTCATTTACATTGCCAACGGCTGACACTACAGGTGCAGGCACACCCGTCCAATGGCAGAAGTACTGAGGCTGCCATGAATCTAGAGTTCTGTACTGCCATTTACCAACCTGAGTTGAGAGATTAGATTTCTTAAAGTGAAAGTTGAAATCGCATTGCGCTTAGAGCAGCAGGGTGTCCGGCAGCTTTAGCCTGGGAGCCGCCCCCTCTCACCCCTCAGCGCCAGTACACAGAGTGACGCAAACACATTGTACTACTGAAAAGGGAGGGCTTGGAGTTATTAAAGAAATGGATATGCCCAAGACTATCAAAGATGTGTGAATAAATTGTGGCTTGCAGTATAACGAGATCGCAAATTGTTGGTCTGTGCGTGGAAGCTTTCTCTGATGCTTTTCCTGCCTGTCAGGTTGGCACAGCTTGTGCCCTCAGTCGTGCTGTGTGACTCTAAAAGGGGACGGAAGTGGTACTCACGGTGGTTGTCGGTGTTCTCCTGGACTATTTCCGCCAGCACAAAGGCCCCTTCCTCCACGGTGTAGAGCAGCATGGTGGCGGCCCGCAGCTGGTCGTCAGGTCCCTCCATGCGCCCACGGCCTGCAGCTGGCTCAACGGAACAGGGGGCATCAAGCACAACGGAACAGGGGGCAGGAAAGCAAGCACAAGGGAACAGGGGGCAGCAAGCACAACGAGGGAACAAGGGGCAGGAAAGCAAGCACATCTAAGGAACAGGCACAAACAGGGGGCAGGGTCTCTTCCAAAATACAATTATGAGACCATGCTTGACATGTACAGTAAAGCCAACTTCTATGCTGTGGTCACAGTTGCATCCCTGAAATTGAAACCACATTGTCCAATACCCTCCAAAGTACTATTCTTCCCTAATCTAAACATGAGAGGACAATAATGTCTCAAAAAAGTGAACAGAGACTCTACAAATCCCATACTCTGCATGAAACTCCAGGGTATGAAAAATATTTTCAAGCCGAACATCTCAGCTGCAAAATATAGTTCTACTGTCCCTATTTCAGCAGTCTGCTAACCCAGCCAGATCACTATTCCAGTCCATTCATGCCAGCATCTTCCCTGCTCCCAAAGCAATCTAAAATCTCTCACCCAATAAATGCAAAATATTGCTGGACTACTTCATCAGCAAAATCCTTTCCATTCATGTGTCCACTACTCCCAAGAATAGTCTTATATAGGTGACGCCCAAGACGACAAATACATGGTATCTCTTCAAACTAGTCTACCAGGCAGACCTCATCATTGCTACCAAAAAAAAAACAGCTGCCTTCTTCAGTGACGTTATACCAACCAAGATCATCAATTCAAATTGTTCCTACTTTGCTAATATAATGCAAAATCGTCAACCCATCCCTAAGCCAGAGAACATCTCCAGACTTCCTAACGCACACCCAAATCGCTCCTATCCTAAAAAAAAAAATTTAACCTCAACCCGAAGTTGTCAACAATCTAATGCCCTTTATGCAGCCTCTCTTGGCTAAGCAAGGCTACAGAAAAATCTGTCCCCTTAAAACTGACAGATTACATCAATGCTGGCAATTTCTATTTTAGGCTGGTTTAAAAATGGGTTATGACATCAAAACAGCCTCATTACAGCTGGCATAACGGAACAGGGGGCATCAAGCACAACGGAACAGGGGGCAGGAAAGCCAGCACAATGGAACAGGGGGCAGCAAGCACAACGAGGGGGCAGGAAAGCAAGCACATCGAGGGAACAGGCACAAACAGGGGGCAGAGGCAAGAAAAAGCGAGCACAAACAGGGGGAAGAGGTAGTCTCTACTGGCACCCCACCACAAAGCAGGGGGCAGGAATGCAAGCACACCGGAACAGGGGGCAGGAATGCAAGCACAATGGAACAGGGGGCAGGAATGCAAGCACAACGGGGGGGCAGGAAAGCAAGCACAACAGAACAGGGGGCAGCAAGCACAACGAGGGAACAGGGGGCATTACATGCGGGAAATGACAGCTAAAGATGTCCCTTACCTCATTTATGCGCACTTTGTTGTGGCGCCGGTCAACCCAAGCAGTGTGTGCTTCTTGCCGCTAGCATAAGGACCAGTGAGCGGAGTCAACCTTCCCACGTCTTGGAGGCAGCCTTGTCCCCCCCAAGTGCCCAGCCTCGGGAGGCTGCTTCGGCTGCCCCTGCTTTCCACTGAGGTGCTGCCGTAACACAAGGGCTGCCCAGCTGCGCATATACCTGCCGCAAGCCAGAAGAGCCAAAGGAACAGCAGTGTCTGCGGGCGGAGTGGGCCGGGGCGCAGGAGCGTTACAGCCGATCAGAGCCCAGCCAGAGGATGAGGAGGGAGGAAAGCATCCTTAGCATAGCATTAGCACGTTCCCTCTCCCGCTTATAGTCAGGAAACCATCCACTTGAGGGTCCTCTGCATATACATTCTAATATGCTCGATGTCACCATTTCACTGGCACAATTGATCCCCCACATAAGCTGACAATGCTGGTCTCAACTAAGCAGTCGCCAAGCAAGCTGGGACTTACAGGGCACAAAGGGTGTATGTCAGCAGGGAGGTGGCATGGAACATTCGGGGCAGCACATGAGCAGGTGAGACATGCTGGAGTTGGGCCTAAAGTTGGTGGAGATTCGAAAGTGAAAGTTGGGTGTGCATAAGAGAGGCAGGGTGCTGGAATAGAGAATGCCTGGCTATGAGAAGCAGAGACAGTGGCTTAAAGAGGGTGCTAGCAAGAACAAACAGCAATAGACAAGAGAATGAGTTGGGACAGGCAGGTGAACGTGAAATGTTAAATAAAGGATGCTGTCGGAGGAGTGAGGCGCCGGTGAAGGGGCAGGTGAGGCCAGAGAGGGGTGAAGGCTGAGGCGAAGGAAAGGACAAAACAGGGAAAGACTCAGACTGTCTAAGTGGGACTTCCCAGGACTCTGTGCGATGACTGGGGGTCCCTTCCAAGGAGTGGGCTTCATGCCGGAATCGATTCACACCAATCGAGTGAGTGATTCTCTCCCGGGGGGCTGAGAGCATAACTGCACTCGTAGAGACTCAGATGTCCGGGGTTTTGTGTGGTAAAGTACACCAGCAGCGGAGATTTTTTTTTAACACACTACACCAACGCTTCTTTTATTAAACTTTGCAAATGCATCAATGGAACTGTGTCTCATCATGGCGTTTAGAAACTGCTCAAAAGACACGCAGGCCCACCCACATTTTACCGGTACTTCTCTGTGGCTCCTAAATTGTAGAATGACAGCAACTGTTGAGAGAGGAGGGCAGGGAGAAAAACACATGCTAAGGCACACAAATACAAGAAGAACCCCGCACTTTTTAATCGGAGAGCTGGAAGTTCTTTAATATATAACATATTACATTTCCGGCCCATGGTATAGCGTATACATTTTCAGACAGTACGGTTAACTGCCAAGGGTCAGACAAGCCCCCTTGCTGCGGCCAGAAGAGCTGGGTGCTATTTTGATTGATGGGGCAGCCATATCGCAGGGAACCTCGCAGCCCCTCGTTAAGGCCGGGATAGGACTCTGTGAAGCTCATGGTCTTCGCTGCTCGGCCATAATCTTATCAGGGCCGGGCTCTCCTTTCCCACTGAACCCTCTTGGGGAAGCGAGCACAGGCCTTGGGGGATAAATACACTCTCCTCTGCCTTCAACAAGTATTCCCAGGCCATGCACACACATACTGCGATGGGGAAATGGGCAGTCAATTCACCACACCCCCTCCCTCTTTCTAGACAAGTGACCCTCGCCCCAAGCTCTGGAAGCCGCCTCCTCCCATCCTCATACGCTCAGGTGAGCCACCCTCGACCGCACCAGGCATGTAAATATTTTCCATGTGGAAGGCAGGACTCGGGCAGTGTGAGGAGAGGGAGGCGGGGTGGAGGGAGCAGGGCAGGCCGAGCAACTCCATTGTCTGCCGTGAGCCGGGTGACTAATCGTCCGGGAAGGCAGGACTCGGGCAGTGTGAGGAGAGGGAGGCGGGGTGGAGGGAGCAGGGCAGGCCGAGCAACTCCATTGTCTGCCGTGAGCCGGGTGACTAATCTTCCGGGAAGGCAGGACTCGGGCAGTGTGAGGAGAGGGAGGCGGGGTGGAGGGAGCAGGGCAGGCCGAGCAACTCCATTGTCTGCCGTGAGCCGGGTGACTAATCTTCCGTCGTGGGACCCAAAAAAAATGGCGGCCAGCAACTCCTGAATTTTTCAGATTGGGGGCGTGTTTACGGGGGCGGGAACGGCGCACGGACAGCGGGAGGGGGGCGGGAAAGGGTAATCAAAAGGCAGAGCACTCACCTGGACTTCTTGGAGCAACGAGAAGTCGACGGGCCCCGGCGCCATCTTCGGCGCAATGACAAAAACATGACAAGCAAAAAAATAACCCCGCCCACCGCCGCATGACTACACAGAGGGAACGCCCAGGGAAAAAATCACGGGAACGCCCCCGAATCTGGTCCAGCCTTGACGGACAGATCTCTGTTCCAATGGCTCCGCTCCATTTATGGAGCTAGCCAATGGAACAGAGGGCGTATTCCAAGAGTCCCTTACTGAAGACTAGAGATTTCTCTGGGGGCGGAGCTAACGCTCCGTGCCTCAGGCGAAACCTAAAAAGGAAGTAAGAAACATCGAAATTACCATGGACAGCAATGAATGACCAAGTGGACAAATTAGCAAGATCAAACATCATTGCTATGAAAACTCTGCAACAAATCGTCACCCTGTTGGGATTTCCACACAAGGTCCAGGCTACCATCTCTCTTGTTCTGAAAAGACTACAACGGATTCAGAACTCTGCTGCCAGACTACTCTTACTTATAAAGGTGCAATACCACATGTGACCTGCCTTGAATAGCCTACATTGGTTACTGGTTGTCAGAAGATCCACATTCAAGCTGCTTTGTATCACCCACAAAGCGGTACATGGAATGGTACGGCTCTTCAACAGGAAGAAAATCACCAAATACATTCAACAAAGGAACCGCTACACTAGATCGGCACTGCGCCTCAAAATCCCGCCATACAAAAAAAAACATAGGTGACACAAGCTTCTCTGTTCAAGCAGCCAAACTATGGAATTCATAACCCGAAACATAAGAGCCACTGATAACTATCTTATCGTCAGAAAACTACTTAGGAGTTGGCTCTTCCCTACATAACCACCATACGCAAACACGCAAACATATATGTACACATATACACACACACACACATCAATTCCTGTTCCTGATCAGTAACTGGACACCTACACAGCAGGCTAGGCTGTATCTCTTCGCATGATTTTATTTCTGGTTGTAACGCGTTTTGGCAGTGACTACTGCCTTGATCGCACACTAGACACCGTTACATCCCATGTTTTTAAACAATAGATCACATGGTTTCACAAACAATAGACATGGAAAACATACCACAGAGGCAAATATGTTAAAACACGCATGTTACTCACAATTTGACCTTTTTAGGTCTCGGCCTGCGTAGGCTGCGCTTGTGCAGTCTTGCTGGCGAGAAATTTTGTTTACAGTATGGGGGCTTGAACCCGCCCCTCTTATCCATTGGCTGGCTTACTAAACGGAGGCCAGCCATTGGATGAGAGGGGCGTCTGTCCGTTCAAGCCCTGTCTTTTTGGGATAGAGGGGTGTGTTTTTTCATTTCTTTCTGTTTTCTTTCTCTCCTCTTCCCAATGGGAAGAGGAGAGAAAGAAAACACGCCCCTCAATCCCAAAAATGACACTGGTTTCTCAGAGGCATTTCTGCCTCGCCTCGGAGAAACGTGGTGGTGTGCATGGCGTTGTCACACAATACACTATAACTTGGCCACTTAAGTATGACTGAGACAAGGTCACCTTTGTGTATTAAGTGTTCGAGTCTGAGGTCGGCCCGGGCCAGGTAGGTTTTGTCTCTGTTTGCAATTGTGACTGGTATTGTTTAGTTGCATTTATTCAGTATGATTAAGTGTCAGCCTGCGTCACATTTGGCATCAGGGTGTGCTTTGCATCTGTAATCGGACCACCATATTTTCATTGTCCTGCTTGGTGACGACCCAATAGGCTATTTGCATAGGAGCGCTTATTGATACCTTCGCTTTTTACTCAGCTTTGTCGGGTAGTCTTGCCTCTTGTCATAGAACTGCTGTTTTTGCACTCGTCTACCATAACAAGATGGCCGCTTAGTCTGAGTGGTCTAGACGACGTGGTTTGTTATGCCCGGTTCACGTGACGATAGTCTTCCGGACTGTCGGGTCTCCAAGGTCTGAAATTAACTCAGGCTTTTTTTTGGGACTATTAAATCTTACATCTGTATATGTTGGCACATAAATTGGTGATTTCAATAAGAGCATTAATAACATTCCATCTCAGAATCTATATTTTGATGGGTATTCTTAATGGGCTCCATTGTAATAGCCAAACATTACTTTCTTACCCTTATAAGATATCCGCCACGTTAGAGTTGCCGTGATGGTTTGTAATATTCAGTTCACGTGACATCATCGTCCCGGCTTGTTGGACTTACGCGGTTTCATTTAAAATCAACTGCGGTCATTTCTGAATTTTTACTGCCGGTTCGCTGACTCGTCCCACAGCACCTGCCTGTACTGCAATATCTGCACCCTGGTAAGTGGCTTAATAAAGTGCCCGGCTACATTGTTTGTTGTGCGGGTCCATTTAATTGGTTGTAAGGGATATTGTAACAACGCATAGTGTGATCTATTTGTGGCCGCCAACGTGGAGCTATCTGATCGTCATGCAGTGGGAGGTTGACCCTAATACGTGTGCTTTTACATGGTGCTATTATGTCGATATTAGACTGTGGGACTACATGTCATTATTGACACCCATGCTAAATTTGTTGTTTGCATGCATCTACAATAATAGACCGATTATTATGTTTCCCATACATGCCTCTTAAAAATAAGACCGTATTCTATCGTAGACAGATTGCTTGCATTTGGTTAACACATGGACGTATTTTGGCTAGCAATACAGATTATTAGATGGTGTGTTTTGAACGACTCCATATGTGACTCTGACCGCATATGATTTCATCCAGGCTGTTACTCACAGAATAATAGTAGCATGCAGTCTTATCTATATCTCTTTTGTCTAATCTTGGCAATTTACTCTCCTAGGCTAGTATTTACATGCCATCTTGATGTGTTCCCTGTGTGGGGGCTCTGTGTGAGGGGGGGTCTCTGTGTGTGTGTTATCGTTTTTTCTGGCCTCTGTTCCCTGTATGTGGGGCTCTGTGTGTGTGGGGGGCTCTGTGTGTGTGTGGGGGGCTCTGTGTCTGTGTATGGGGCTCTGTGTGTGTGGGGGGGCTCTCTCTGTGTGTGTGTGGGGCTCTGTGTGTGTGGCTTTGTGTGTATGTGTGTGTCTCTGTGTGTGTGTGTGTGGCTCTGTGTGTGTGGGGGGGCTCTGTGTGTGTGTGGGGGGGCTCTGTGTGTGTGTGTGGGGGGGGGGCTCTGTGTGTGTGTGTGGGGGGGGGCTCTGTGTCTGTGTGGCTCTGTGTGTGTGTGTGTGTGGCTCTGTGTGTGTGTGTCTGTGTGTGTGTGTGTGTGTGTGGCTGTGTGTGTGTGTGTGGCTCTGTGTGTGTGGGGCTCTCTGTGTGTGTGTGGGGGGGGTGGATGTGTGTGTGGGGGGGCTGTGTGTGTGGGGCTCTGTGGGTAGCTTTTTTTGTAGGTGGCTCTATGTGTGGGTGGCTCTGTGTGTGTGTGTGTGTGTGGGTGGCTCTATGTGAATGACTCTGTGTGGGTGGCTCTGTATGTGTGTGTGGGTGGCTTTGTGTGTGTGGCTCTGTGTGTGGGTGCAAATGCAATAGGTCTCGCATTTGCAAAAGATTAAGCTATTGGCATTGTAAATGACAATGCCATTTATTTATATGTTTTAAAAACAAAAACATAAATACAAATAATGTCATGAGCAATGCCAATAGCTCTAACTTTAACAATGCCGAGACCATTGCATTGCAAATGCTTGTTACTTTTTCTCTTGCTTTTGCCCTTTCTTTTCAACAAATTATTATTCACTTTTATTTGTATTCTCTTTGCTCATTTAGTATTTTTTTAAGATGATTTTATATTCATGTTACCCATGTCAAATTCCTCTCCCTGTTTAACTGTTGTATTCAAATTGATCATATTTGACCACATCTCAGACATTTGACATAATCATATTGCACCAGTCAATTATTGACTTCCAGGTAAAGTGCTTATGCATGAGATCAGTGCCTGCAAAGTTCATTATATGTATACTGATATGATGTTAAAAATTCATTGTAGTAATGTGCAAGTGCATTAGGTAAACAATCTTTCTCTCTTAAAGTGCTAGTGCCAAAATTCATGTTGTCAAATCAGATAGATTGCTAGTGCAAATATTAAAATAAGTAAAATAACTTCTTGGCAAGTGTCTAATTATTATGTATTTGACACATCTTAGGCTTTATGCTTGTACCTTACTTTGTATACAAAACTTTATATAGTGCTATCTTCCTAATGTATATATAATCTATGCTTAACATGTATATGGGTCACTGCATACTTTTCATATACGTTATTTGTTTAGATGATTATGGTTCTCCATGTATTTATCAATCACAATATGTAAATATTATAATACATATGTATTTACAATTGCTTTATTATTGAAATATTTAAACAAAAAAATACAAAATACAAAAGTTAAAAAATACAAATTAAATTAGCTTATAGTACAGCAACTTACTTTACTCCTATTATAAAATAAAATAAATACATTTTGTAAAAAATGTAATCTCTCCAATGCTCTAACCTGTGTTTCACCCTGTACCTCTCTCAATATATCATCTACCTACACTCTCTGACTCACCCCCAACCTCATTCTGCTACTATGAACTCCAAAATAACTCTGTCTAGACTCTTCCCTCTATTCTCTTCTTTGAACACTTCAAACCTCATTTTGCTACTATGTGCTCCTTAATTCATTTCTAGAAACTCTTTCCTCTTTCAACTCTTCTTTACTCATGCCAAATCTCCTCCTACTACTATGATCCACCAATAAACACTTTCACAACTCTTCCTTCTTCTATCCTTCCTTTATCCTTTTCAATCCAACTAAAAGACTCACATGTCCAATTTCCCTATTCTAATTCTCTACTAATCCTTTTTGGGTTCCAGAGAAGCATACTACTCGCGAAAAAGCACTTTGATGCCTCAGGAGTAGCAAGCGCTATATAAATACAACTACAATTACTCTCCTTTCAGATGGAAGAGGTGCAGGTACCTGACTGTTAATAGGGAGGCATCCCTGCAGAGAAGTGCAGGTACTCTCACTTTCAGATGAAAGAAGTGCAGGTACTCAGTACTGGATAGCAGCTGCCCAGTGAAAGCACCGCCTAGTGCCCAGCATATACTCTTGAATATTTTTCACTAGACAACAATGTGTATTTACACATTTTCCCATTATTCTCCATAAGCAAGATATTTTCCCCATATCAACACCCCAGCACCTGCCTGAAACTTGGAGGTGTTTCCTCCAAACCCTCCCTGAAAATATAGCTATTCCGACCTTTTGGGAGCAACTTTACAAGAGTTTCAGTGTTAGGAAGGCCAGAAAAGGTGTTTGTGACTACCCACAGGCAAGCTCGCCCGGGATATGGTCGCCAACTGACAATCCTGCTCACCTGCTTCGAAACCCAAAATTACAAGTGTGCAAACCCCGCCACAGTGAATTCCTGCAAACATAAAAAACTTTATTTTTTATTTGTAGTCGAATAATTCTATATCAAATTTGAAGTAACATCTACTAAAAATGGGATTATGAGTAATTTTCTCCGCATAAGACAATAGAATGGATCAAATAGGGCTTTGTAAAGAATGAACATTATTTTAGGAATTTTAATAAACTAGTCCAAGATTTTTAAAAGTCAAATAATTGAATTAAAAGATCTAAAGATCTTGAAATAAATATTTATTATAAATAATATGTACTTGTGTATCTATATAATTATTACTTTACTCCTATTGTAAAAAAAAAAATGTTGACTTTCTCCAATGCACTACTCAATATTTTACCCGCTACCTTTCTCCATATTTCCTCTGCCTCCACTCACTGACTGACTGACTCAAGGGACCTGAAACTCCATCTCCTTAACAAATACTTTCCTGACCAACGTCAACTAACCTAGACTTCAATCTCCGAGTTGACTCCTCTCTCTCTTGACATTCAAAGATAGTTCTTAACCCCTTCCATGCTCATGACGAGCTGAGCTCATCATGAGTTGCGACGCTCGCCTGCTCATGACGAGCTCAGCTCGTCATGTAAAGCGGCTTTTTTAAAAAAGCCGCACAGCGCGAAAAACGCCGTCGCACGCATGCGGTTAACCACCTTTTTTTTTTAAATATCTTTTTTATTGTTCTCTACCCCTCCGATGCACTGTTTACTTATTTTTCATGCTGTATTTTTTTATCTCTGGTTTGCTTCCTTACTGCCTGCCTACTATGTAATGCAATTTCCTTCAGGTTTTTTTACAGTGTGTATGCAAAGCACTCTGATACCTACGGGTCAAGCTAGCGCTATATAAAACTTTTAAAATAAATAAATAAATAAATAAAATCCCAAACCCCGTTCGACTACAATGATCCCCCCAAAAAACACTTTCTAAATTCTTCCCTCATGTATCCCTCTTTTGACTTATTCCAAAACTCATTTTACTACCATGATTTCCCTAATCCCTTTCCAGAGACTCTTCCCGCCTCCATCTCTCCTTTACTCATCTCAAATCTTCTCCTACTACTATGAACTCCCAATAAAAACTTCCCAGACTCTTCCTTCTTCTATCCCCCCATTATCCTTTTCAATCCAACTAACAGACTAACATATCCACCGCTCAAATTAACTCATATTTCACTATACTAATTCATCACTAATACTTTTTGGGTTCCAGATTAGCGTGCTTCTCGCCGAAAAGCACTTAAACACCTTGGGGCAGATTTACAAGCCCCTTGCTCCACTTTTGCGTCACTTTTCCCATGTTAAAAGTGACGCAAAAGTGGCGCAAGGGGCTTGCAAATCTGCTCCCTTGTTAGGGGCAGTACGCGACATATAAATACAATTACAATACAATAAAATCTCTCACTTGTGAATTTTACATCCCTGGGGTTTAGCATTAGGAGTGGGAAAGAGAGTGGTAAAAGTGGGGAGGAGGAGTTCTGGGGGGCACCTGTATAATCAGTGGCGTGAGGAGAATTGATTCCAAGAGAACTTTTGTGAATCTATGTGAATCCCACATAAATCGGAAATCTGCTCGTAAAATGATGCCCAGAGTTGATAAAACGGTACAGATTCCATTTGAACGATTAAACAATGTTTAACTCTGATAGAGTTTTGCAGTACAGGAATAAATGCTGCACGTCTCGTAGGAGGCTGAAATACAGAATTTTCAGATTTTCCAGCTGATAAATCGGAGATTGCCCGGGGCTGCGGCGCCTCCGAGTGCTCGTAGGGTTCATGCGCCTGCTGCTGTGCTGAAAGCCCCCGGTCACATTCCCAGAGTGCCCGCTCAGAGGCCCCTTATCTGGCCGCACGCACCGGCTGGAGGTGTCTGGAGAAGCCTGTCAGGCCGGGGTTTATTCTGCACTGAGTGCCCTGCGCAGATATGGAGGGGGGAGGCGGGGGCCGATAAGAGGAGCCGGGAATGGAATAAAAATGAGGTGTAAATTGTCTTTAATGTGACAGGGGATAGAGAAATGCAAAGGGTGGGCTAACCGGAACCCAATAAGAGCGTGAGCCGGAAGCCCCGCCCCCGCCCAGCATTGCATGGGAAGGTTTTTATCTTGGCTCGGGAGAAGGGTCCCAAGGAGGGGGTAACGCAAAATAATACCCCCACACACACGTACACTCAAACCTCCGCCGCCCCACAGAATGAAGTCCTCGAAACTTTTTTTATTTATTTATTTATGCGTTTTTATATAGCGCGGACTTTACCCGAAGGTGTCAGAGCGCTTCACAATAGCAACAGAACTGATACATGAGAACATTACAAGTGAGCAAAATACAAAAGCAAACGTTACATTAAATGAAGCAAAATGACAATCGTGTGCCAACAAAATACGAGAGGTAGCAAACAGTGCATTACAGGAGGAAAAAGTGACGTGTGCAGGTTACAAAAGCGTACAAAATAAACATAGAGGTATAATACTGCAATATATGGAGGACACTCTGTTATATAGCTCCTATATATTCTTATATCGTGTTAAGTTAGCATAGGTACATTTGAGATTTAAACGCCATTTTTCCTTTCTTGCAACTTCTGCACACGACCCTTAATTGTTGACTTAGCTTTCAACCTAGTTGTTTGCCGTGGTGTATGTGAGAATAATATGTTATTGCTCTGATATCAGTTTTGTTTAATAAACCATGTCTGCACGGAGAGTGCTGAAGTTTCAGGAGTAACACGATATGGAATTGTTATGAGGTCTGATCTCCACGCCTTCATAGTCATAACACAAGTGCAGCCTTTGCCAACTTGGGCTTGAGGCGGGATTGATATTGCTTTGCACGAGAATTGTTAACACACTTGATGCGGTGCACATGCAGAGAGAGCTGGTGTATGCTGATGTGATTCCTTCATGCTAGGACACTAAGGTATGGGCCCGCCCTAAAACAACCCAAAGAGACCTTCTTAGCTAATAATACAATATATGTGTTAGGGAGGGTGAGATATAAGTGTTGTTAACTCTTATTCATTACAGCATGTTAACATGCTGTCACCATTCGCTTTTTATGTCTTAGTAACTATGCTGATAATTTTGATACTGATAATAAGTATACTTGTATTATCTAAGATACTGCGCCTGAGAAGACGGCATTAGTAAATAAACATTTCAAATGCACATGTGTCTTCTTTACTCCAAGTTCTGGTTTGTAATGATAATATAACAAAAGAGTGTTCATGAGTTCCACGTACCCTGAGGTACTGTAAGTTCATGTTCTGGTTTGTCTAAACATTGGGAGTTTGATATGTCCAATGAGACACTGTAGCTAGCTCGGTAAGGGGTGAGTTGGTTGCTAAGGTAAGTTTTGGGACACCCTAATTTGCCGAGGTTCCACTCCTCTGTGCACAGTTCTGTGTGAGTACAGAAACCCTGCAACATGGCGCCCAACGGTTTCGGTGGTCTTATATCATGACACTCGAGTAGTTTATCGTTCATGCCTTAACCCCTTCACATCCGTTTCCGGAAAACGGGGTGTCGGTGAAACCTACCTATTTTTTGAAATAGGTCTTTATTCAAGCTTGATTCTTTCTTAAACGGTTTCTTTGAATTACTAACATTGATGAGACAGACTATACATACCCCACTGATTTGTCCATGCCTGACCTGCAAGCTCGTTTAGCCACGGAATCCAGATTTTCTTTTGACTCTGCTTCCCTTGCCTCGAAAATACCCTCTCAAATTGCGGTATATGCTAGCCTGTTTAAAAAACATTTTTTGATGCCTCCTTGGATATACATTTGGCTGGTCCTTTTTTCGGTTTACCTTTTTATGTCAATTGGTTTTGTGTTTTACTTTTTTCGAATTATGAATGGACACTATGTCGAGGAGAGAACTTGCATTACTCATTTAAATGGAACTTTGGCCCCACTTTCCTCTTCACATTCTACACACAGATTAAAAGGAGACTTGACTTTGGTTAACATCACAGCATGGCCTGTTCTGGATGGAATCGCGTGGGATGCAGTTCGTTTTCAGATTCATGGCCCAACGGAAGTCGTTAATGTTCCTAATGTACTAAGAGTTAATATGGGGGATGTGGTGAAACAAAACATTCGTTCTGATGATTGGGATGTTAATGCTGTGGAAAGTTTGTTTTCTGATTTGAAATACTATGCTGCTTTTGATGCTGAGGATTTATATTTAGAATCTGCTGATTATGGTGAATTGTTCTGTTACCAACATTATGGCAATCACTTCTTACACGAAACATCTTCCCGAAGGGATGCTGTTAATTTTACTCAGTGGGAACATTGCCCAGCACCTACACAAGGGAGTTCAGAAACGTTTCTTGAAAAGTATACTTATTTCACTGACTTTAATCAGTCCAATCCCGAGTCCTTTTATTTTAAATTTCACAAACAGCCACTGTCCTAGGTTAGACTTACCGATACAAAATTGTTGTATTCGAAGGCCTTCCTAGATCAATTAGTTACTGAGGGCTATGAGTTATGGAAGGAAACCATAGACCTTAAATCGGTTTGGGGTTCAAGGGCCTGGCAGGTACGAGGCACTGAGGCTTTGCACCGTGCATGTCTCATCCCGAATCATATGTTGTTTTTAAATGAAACCATTTCCCAGACCACATGCTTTGGATTGGCTACATCTAAAAGGTTAAACACCCCGTCTTTCCCGGAGTTGGAGGAATATGAGAATTGGAGTAATTTTACTCAATTGTCCATTAAAGATATACAGGCTCTGCTTCTTAATTCCTCCTTTAACATTTCCAGTATGAATCCCAAGGGTTGGCTGCTTTGGCACCGTAGTGCTGGTTCTTGCCAAAAAAGATTTTTAAATATAACTGACGGTTTTAAGACTGTTAGATCTGATCCCCGGTTTGATTTGAGTCATACTGTCACCTCTTACTCTGTGGGCAAGTTATGTCAGGCTTGGCTGAAACATTCAACTTTACCTGCGGTTAAGTATCACCTTTCCAAACTGAATGCAGACGTGGATTTGAATGATTTCATTAAAGGCCCAGCTAGTGGCAGGTCGAAAAGGTGGTTATATGGGGTTTACAATGAAATCTGGAAACTCTCACAGATTGAGGCTGCTTCACGCCTTAGGGCTATTGATCAGGCGAATCTTGAGAAAGTGCTTGCAGTTGTTGACAATAGCATTAATGTGCTTTCCTCTAGAATTTACACATTAGATAATATTGTGTCGTCTGTTGTGGATATTGTGCATGATGAAGTGTCAGTATTATACCATGGTCAAAATCAATTACGGTCAGTCATGCAGTTTGCATGGACACTTCAGACTCTGAAAATGGGTAAAGTTCCCTGGGGATACATGAACGTTTCCTCTTTATTTGCACCGTTTAATTTGACAGACAAACAACGCTTGCTTTCAATGCGTGATGCTTCCTTTTCTATGCTACATATTGAAAGGTTGGAATCTTTACCTTTTTCTGTGGCAGAAGCCACTGCTGCTACGTGGCTTATCCACGGTTTAATAACACTGCCTTTTGCTTTATATAAGTTTTCAAATTGTATGAAATATGTGCCAATAGGTCGTTTTGAACCCTTAGGTAGCGGTTTTCTTCATGAGGTCTGGTCACTCCCATACACATACAGATGTTTCAAGGATGAACAAGAAGTTTATCTAACAGGGGATGAGTGTACTGAGACGCCAGATCATTCTTTAATGTGCAGACACATACAGTTACACGGTTCATGTAACAAGGACCGACCGAATATGGCTTGCGTTTTACAGGGCACGCCAGTTCCTGCTATCATCCCCACGTTTAAATTGTTAGAGAATGGTAGTTATTTAATGCTCAATAATGAAAACTGTTGTGGTTTAATTAAAGGTATAGCTTTCATAGTAACAGTAAGTGAGCGAGTTATTTGCTGCAGAAATGTTCTTTATCCTCCCACACGTGAACATAGGGAGTCTTCCATTTGGCCACAGATACCGACCTTGGGAGCAGAATTCAGCGGCATGGCTAGAATAAGAGCTCTATTGTCCCAGAAAGAGGTGGCCTTGAGCTCGGCCCGTGAAACTTTCGTGCTTCACATTGCTAACACCCGTACGGAGGTTCAGGCTCTTTTAAATACTGATTTGCCTTTGCATTTCGGAGCCATGGTCCGTTCTATCTTTAACGCATCCTCCACAACGGGCCTAGCACATTTTTTTAAAGTTGTTAGCGGTGGTCTCGTGACTTCCTTTGAGAAGATTTTTGGAGTCATCCCTGCCTTCTTCCATTCTATTTTTTCATCCTTATTTGGAGGGTTCCCGTTTTTACTTGCATTAGCGGCTGGCGCTTTGGTGGTTTTCTGCCTTTTTAAATATGGGTGCCCTTCCTGTGCAAGACCACGCGCAACTGCTACTGACGCTGTTTCGCAACCGCATGCTTGATTATTATGGCACACTGCCGTTGGCGACTCTAAGCACGGCGTTTGGATTATCTTATCGGTTCTCCTATTTCACCTGTGTCCAGCCTGTATTTCGCTGCCTGACCTGTGATTTCCTTTGGGCCATTGATTTGTGTCTCTGCGGACCGATTTCTTCTGACGTCGATTTTGATCAACTGATGAGTCCTATCATTGCTCACGAGTTGGTTTGTTCTGACGTAAGGTTTAGGGCATTGGCAGTGGCACATGGACTAATGGGTCCCTGGGATGTGTTGTCGGCTGCGCAAACTTTCTTGGAAGGGAGTTTTCTTGAAAACCCACCGAGCTGTACTCTGATGGTTATTGAGGATCCGGTGTTGGGAGATCGCGTATGTTCCTTTCATCTTTTAAATTGGATGGCTGAACTGTTTTCGGATGAGGACAGTGACTTCCTCCTGGAGGCTGTTGCAGCTTACTTTTCATATACAGTCTTATCATAAACACTGCCTCGAATTGACCTGCTGATTAATAGCATTTCCTTGATTTTATTGACTTGTGGTCAAGACATTTTATTTTTGCTTGCCTATTGGCTTGAGCCACATTATACTTGTGGGCTATTTTTTAGCATTAGTTTTTATAATTGAATTTTTATTCATGCTCGTTTATAGTTGGATTCTGCTCTCATGTGATGGCACTTCTGTTATCTTATTTAGTCCGTTCTCGGATCATGGGGGGGTGTTATATAGCTCCTATATATCCTTATATCGTGTTAAGTTAGCATAGGTACATTTGAGATTTAAACGCCATTTTTCCTTTCTTGCAACTTCTGCACACGACCCTTAATTGTTGACTTAGCTTTCAACCTAGTTGTTTGCCGTGGTGTATGTGAGAATAATATGTTATTGCTCTGATATCAGTTTTGTTTAATAAACCATGTCTGCACGGAGAGTGCTGAAGTTTCAGGAGCAACACGATATGGAATTGTTATGAGGTCTGATCTCCACGCCTTCATAGTCATAACACAAGTGCAGCCTTTGCCAACTTGGGCTTGAGGCGGGATTGATATTGCTTTGCACGAGAATTGTTAACACACTTGATGCGGTGCACATGCAGAGAGAGCTGGTGTATGCTGATGTGATTCCTTCATGCTAGGACACTAAGGTATGGGCCCGCCCTAAAACAACCCAAAGAGACCTTCTTAGCTAATAATACAATATATGTGTTAGGGAGGGTGAGATATAAGTGTTGTTAACTCTTATTCATTACAGCATGTTAACATGCTGTCACCATTCGCTTTTTATGTCTTAGTAACTATGCTGATAATTTTGATACTGATAATAAGTATACTTGTATTATCTAAGATACTGCGCCTGAGAAGATGGCATTAGTAAATAAACATTTCAAATGCACATGTGTCTTCTTTACTCCAAGTTCTGGTTTGTAATGATAATATAACAAAAGAGTGTTCATGAGTTCCACGTACCCTGAGGTACTGTAAGTTCATGTTCTGGTTTGTCTAAACATTGGGAGTTTGATATGTCCAATGAGACACTGTAGCTAGCTCGGTAAGGGGTGAGTTGGTTGCTAAGGTAAGTTTTGGGACACCCTAATTTGCCGAGGTTCCACTCCTCTGTGCACAGTTCTGTGTGAGTACAGAAACCCTGCAACAACTCAAGCACAATAACAAACGTTACGTAGGCACTGGTGGCACTTGTGCAGGTATCGAAAACAACCAAATGTAAGAGGTAGAAAACAGTGAGTTACAAGAGAAAGTGAAGGGTGCATGTTACACAAGAGTATCAAACACAGGTAGAAGGGTAATACTGCAAAAAATGGCAGACTCTCAGACCACAGGAACACACTGGGAAGACACTTCCATAGTCAAGTTAGTAGATTTTCTAAATGGAAGGGTTTCCTTCAGATAATAGAGAGGGCATGGATTACATTCTTCCATAACTCCCATGTTGTAATTTCATTTTTATATCGCTTACTATCCCTAATGAAGCGTCAAAGCGCTTGTCGGCAGTAGCACACTACTCTGGAACCCACGAAGGATTTTTGGGGAATTATTCTAGGGAAATATGAGATTAACTTGAGCGGTGGACATGGGAGTCTGTTAGTTGGATTGAAAAGGATAGTGGAGGGATAGAAGAGGGAAGGGTTTGCATTTATATTGCGCTTACTACCCCTGAGGAGGCGTCAAAGCACTTTTCGGAGAGGAGCACGTTACTCCGGAACACAAACAGGATTAGTTGTGAATTATTATAGGGAAATAAAAGTTAATTTGAGCGGTGGATGGGAGTCTGTTCGTTGGATTGAAAAGGATAATGTAGGGATAGAAGAAGGAAGAGTCTAGAAAGCGCAAAACTGCATAATTTCTGTGGCCCAGGCCTAGATTCACACCTGCTCATCACCAGGACAATCTCCTGAGGCATAGTGTGCTATACAGATCTGCATAACACTTGTGATTCCTAAATCTTATAACCATCTGTCTTATGTAACATTTCCTATAAATGAATTACAAACTTGCATGATGTATGGTGCCTCTCTTTGTGATGTAAAGTGCTCTGACATCCTACACTCAGATGAGAAGCGCTCTAAAATAATTAAATAAAAAAATTAACAGGTGCCATCAAAATGAATATTTGTGTAATTGCTTGTATAGGCAGAAAAATCTTGCATTCTTACAGTGTAGGCACATCTCTTATGTACAAAGTTAAAACCCTGCCTTTAACAGTTTCTCTTAAGTACCTGTGAAGTACTAACTGTGCACCTTTCTTCCTTCCATTGCATTGATGTCTAGGTGTTAGGCTCCAGATGGCTCCCAGCCAGGATGATACGTCAACAAAAGGAGGGCTGATGGCTTTTTAAATCAGGCCATTGCTTTGGACCCAGCTGATGTTAAATTAAGAAAGCTCCCTGCAGGTTGCAGCTCTGAATGGAATGCAGACTAATGACACCAGGCCAAATTCAGCATGTTTCCCTGGGTCGGCCGGATCCCAGATCTGCCCATTAAATATAATGGGGTGACCCTGTAACCTTCAGAACCTGGGTGGGTAGTTGAACAATACAGTCAATAATGGTTCTGTCGGACAGAAATACCTAGTGATATAGTATTCTGATTATATTACTTTATCAATATGTCCCTGTAGGGGAACACATACATTGGTACTTATACTTAGCTGGGGGTCGCATAACTAGTTAGCATGGAGGAGTCTCGTTCGTTATCGGAATTAACCAGACAAATCGCTCCACCAACTAAGAACGATCATGCACCACCACCCATAACGAACAAGACTCCTCCATGCTAACTAGTTACGCGACCCCCAGCTAAGTATAAGTATCAAGGATCCCAGATCTGGGCCAGAGATCCAGCAGGTCCCGCCTACTTTCCAGCACCTTTTCCAGCACAGTTTCCGTACATTTCCAGGACTGAATTCAATATTAGGACTGTGTTCCTTTGGTATTTACTATAGCTGCTAAAATGTCTTTGTGTTGAAGGTATTCTTTGTTGCCCTGTGTGGCTGCTGTAAACAAGCTGTGGCAATGCATGCAGGGTCTCCCTGTATGCACCATACATCAATTATTGAGCACTCGTGGGCGACTGCGCAGCGCTATACAAGACTACAACGATAAACCCTCAGTAAAGGACAATTGCCCCTTGTACTCAGAAATTATGCGCTTCCGTGATCATGGCGTTTTTTTGCATATTTCTTTTCCACATTTGCCACATAATTCATCAATTGCTGCATAATTTGCAGGTTTGAACAAAAAAAGTTTTATTTCTCACTCAAATGGATCAAATGTTACTAAGAACCCAACCAACATGTATGGGGGCGCAGCGGAAGGCCCTTCGGGAAGGTTGACTGGTCACCTTTCAGTAGCTTATTGCTGCATTTGAGTTTTAAAGTGGTAGTAATGAGGCGAATCTTTGGCTAAGACAATGCCAACACGTGCAAAAATGACAAAAGCATTAGGTAATACTGTCCCAAAATGTGCTGCATTGTGTTGCATTATCTACCCTTGTCGAGCCGCATAATTTAGTAGACTCTGCTATAATATTTCTCACTCTCTCTCTCTCTGTCTCTCTCTTTCTCCTGCCCTCCACACATAGGTGATGTTGCTCTGGTTCAGTGTGAGAAGTTGGCCTGATAGGTGATGTTTCCAATTCTGGAACCACCGGTTATCAGACCAAACAATCCCTTATGGTGTCTGGTTGTAAGTCAACCTTATTAGACAAGCTATCCTAGGGGTAGCATGGACTAAGCAGCCTAAAGGCTTAACTTAAGAGGTCGTGTTAAGCGAGCTGTTTTACCACATACAATCCTGTAATATCAAATGAAAGGACACCACACAAGTATATATTATAAAAATATATGTATTTATTACTAAAAACAATCCCCAGTATTCTTTATGAATAAAGGGGCACAAGCGTTAAATCAAAAGCACAGTATAACATACAAAGTTGCACAATTATGGATGAGGGCGGGGGGCCACTCAAACCATATACTAAACAAGTGGTATAAGAGATACCAATCGAACAGTGGTTAGGCCTAGGGCCTAGGGAATCGCTGGGAGCAGTCGGAACAAGCAATGCTGAAGTCGGGAGAGGCCCACGGGATTCGGGTGCAGTGCGGAAAGCGCACGCATGCACCAATGTTAACCAATGGTGCGTAAAAGTTGTAAAGTTAAAGTTTAAGGACACTTCCGCCGAACCTAGAGGAACAAAACTTAAGACACAGACCCTAGAGATGTGTACCAGTGTGGGAACACCGGCGGAGCAAAGTTACCTCACCCACAGGAAGCGGGTGCACAGGGTCGAAGTTGAGTCGGGTTTCGTCAAGCAGGCTCTTGGTGCTTGAAGCTGAAAGGGCTGCAGGCGGGGTGAAAGAGAAGTGTCCGGTGGAGTCCAAGGGTGGACTCAAGTCGAAAAGTACCTGAAAGCAGAGGGGACAGAGTCTGGGTCACTCAGCAGTGACCAGGGTGGAACCAGGACGGAACCAGGCAATGTCGGGCGCAGTCAGGTGGTCGTCGAGGAGCTTCTCTCCGCTGTCACGTGGGCTCTGGGGCATCTACGACGTCCAGGAGCAGGTCACGATCTGTGCCACGCAGGCTCTCGCCATCGGCGCTGTCGGCTTCAAGATTGGAGCAAACAACACTTGGCAAAAGCAATCCACGCGGAACCGGGAGATTGCTTCTCACTCAAACCAGGAGGGTCAGAGTGGGGGCTCCTTTCCAGGGGAGCTGGTGCAAATCTGGAGCAACCAGAATCGCAGGTCGAATTTCAAGTTTCGTCGACACAGGGGCCACAAGCCGGCTGGCAAGTGACCGGGCCAACGCGTTGAGCCAAAAGAAGCAGAAGGGCCCCACGCAGCACTCGTCGAGTGTGGAGGGCTGAACTTCGGTGCAAGTGTGGCTCCGGGTTGGGGCTTCTCAAACCCCGGTGTACAGCTTCGAGGGTCACTCGTGGGCTGCACGGTCAGTGTCTCGTGGTCTTTCCAAGATGGCGTGCCCCACGCTTCCGGTCGCCTCCACGGGTCTCAGCTCTGCAGGGACTGTGGATCCGGCTGTTAGAAGGCAGGCAAGCTTGATCTCGTTGATCTCTGTCGCTCGAGTTCCGGCGGGAACTGCGACAAAGCAGACGTCGATGGCTGGATGGTGCCTGTTTGCACAGGGTGGTCACTCCTTGACCACAAGGGAGATTCTTCAGGCTTCTACGTCGAGTAGGATGTCGAAGGGTCCAGAGTTTTGTTTCTTATGTTTCATCAGGATAATCTGAAGTGCATTGGCACTGCTCCCAGTCTTATACTAATTTTGGGGGCTGGATTACCTGCTAGGTCCCCTCCTATGGGTGGGACCCAGGAAGTGGGTGGATACACCCCCTTCATTTGATCCAGGCCGCCCTGGCACGAGGGCTGGAGTGCCCCAGAACCGGTTTGGCCGGATTATGCAAGGGGCAGCCATGTGCTCCCCATGCAGTGTCTGGTTTCTTTCAAACCTCCCTGCTACAATCCACTATCTCCTGTCTGGGGGGGTGTAACACCTCCCTGCGACAGGAAACCCTTTGTCCAGGCCCCATTTGGCTGAGTTTCGGTCAGCTTCAGGGGGTCAGACTCGTGTCTGTGGCAGAGGCATCCATTTTGTGGATCCAAGGTCCTTTTATAAATTAACCGCATTTAAGTAAAGTAACATGTCTTACCCCTCTAGAGGGGTGGAATGCTATCCCCGTCGCCAGAACTGGCGAGGGGATAGTATTCCAAATCGTATGACACCTTACACGACATGTTTTGATAAAGCCAAACCAAAGTTGCTATATAACCGCGAGAATTATAAGGCACTTAAGTGTATATGGTATGGCATTATCCTGAAACAGCTTAGGGAGTTGTTCCCGACAGCTGCAGACAGGCTCAGCTCATGCTAGAGCTCCATCTCACATTAAACCACGCACTCTGCCTCCAGGATTGATGAGGCCTTCCATAGGAGTGGCTCACAGGTTAATATGTGTCCAGATATAGGTTTAGATATAGGTATACTATATCTAAGTAAGGGGTGATTACACCACCTTACCCCAGCTGAGTGATCAGCCGGTTGTGTCAATTTAAGAACCAGCCAGGGGTGGCAAAAGATATGCTGCAGCCCCTGGTAGGCCTTGGTGGCCCCTATGCCCTGGGCACCTATAGTGCATTATACAGGGGCTGACAAGGAGTCCATTTCCAATTGTGGTATGTACCTAGGGTACATGGAATCCATTTTACAGAGAGAGCAGATGGCCTGGGGCCCTGATTAGCAGGGTACCAGGTCAACTAAGTCAAAAACCAGCTAAACACAAGGCAAAAAATCTGGGGTAACCATAGTCAGGTAGCCACCTTCCTACACAACCCCCCCCCCAAACGAAAGGAGATAAGGCTATCCTTGGCCAGGTAAGCCTATATTGCCTGAGTGGCCATATAAGGAAGTACCTGCACTAGCATGGGTACCCCCTGTCTCATGGTCCACTAAGCAGTCCCTCACCCTTGGGGTATTAGAGGGTCTCCACCATAGGGAATCACTACCTTGGGTGTGTTTATGCAAAGTTGAAGGCTGGTTTGGATATGGAGTATTGAAGTGAGGCTCCACTAATTTAGGGCTCAGCTTCCTCCAATTATCTTCCATCATGTGTGCCTTTCTTTCTTTAACTGAGTTGCACTGTGCTCTCAGGGTCAACCTCTGGCTACCTAAAGCTGGAGGCTGGGTCCCTCTGTTTGGCTTGCTGGAGGGACAGTTCAGGTTTGGGCCATTTGGGTCCCAGGTTTGGCTGTGCCCAACAGAATCCATCTGTGGAAGGTCCCTAACTATTTTTAAGGGGGCTCCCTCAGGAGTTTTTAAAGTTTTCCCCTCACTAGGGCTACTAGTTTTGGTGCCCCTAATCTGTTGATGGGGGTGCTTTATTTGACAGGGGGCCCTCTGGGTCTCACTGTCCTTCTTGTCCTCTGCAGCCCTGGGCTGACTAAGGCAAGGTAGAGAGGGGCAGGTTACCTGCTCCAGACTGGGTCCCACCTGAGAAGGGTCCACTGACATCAGAGGCTCGGTCAGGCTAGGCCTAACCACCTCTGGGGCAGTTCCTTCATCAGGGGTAAGATCAGTTCCCTGAGGAGGCTGATCCTTTCCTAAAGTCTGGTGAGGGGGAGATTTCTCGTCCTCCTCTGTGCTCTCAGTTTGTGTGAAGTTATCCATCATTTCAGGTTTCACAACACACATATCAGTTTGAGTTTGGGCTGTGGCCATCACAGCCCCACCAACCTTTTCAGGAGGGGACTCAGTTTGGGTTTCTGCTGTTATCATAACAGCTTTGCTATTCTGTTCAGGAAGAGCTTTTGCTAAAGATGGGGCAGAGAGTTGCTCAGCCCTACCAACCTTTTCAGGAAGGACATCTTGAATTGGGGCTGTAGCCATTACAGCCCCACTAACCTTTCCATTGGCATTTACCATTCTAGAATGGATTTCCTGTTCAACCTCAGCCCAGGCTGAGATTTCTAAATCATTTCCAAGTAGGCAGACTGCAGGCAAGTTTGGTGACACTGCCACTCTCTTTGGGCCAGTGACACCTCCCCAGCTGAGACTTACTACTGCCATGGGATGATTTGTTTGTATGCCATCAATGTTTGTTACCTGGTATGTGGCACCAGGTAAAAGTTGCTTAGAGGGGACTATACAATCAGCCACCATGGTGATGCTAGCCCCTGTGTCTCTAAAAGCTTCAACTTCCAAACCATTGATGATGGGTTCTTGTCTATATTTGCTCAAAGTATTTGGGCAATCAGCGAAGTTGGCAAACCCCATGCCAGTCTCATAAACAAGATTATTTGGGGATGGGGACCTGGATAGGCCAGGGTCCTCCTGGGCTCCAAAAGTAAACCCACCCAGATTCCTGGGTGTGCCCCCACTTCCTGGGGGATTACTGCTGACAGTAACAGGAGGTGTTGGAACTGGCTTTGGAGGTATATTCTCTTTATTGCCATTCTTGGGACAACAGTTGTCTGTTTGGTAATGCCCAACCTGCTTACAGACATGGCAATAGGGCTTTTTCTCAGTTGAAGAAGTGTCTTGGGACCCACCCCCATTCTTGGAGTTTTGGGGCCCTGGGGAAGTCTTTACTTTTATCCCCACCCTTATCTTGAGGCTTGGTAGACTCCTTCTTCTGGTTACTGTCCTGATTCTTAGGCCTAATCCTGGTTCTGACCCATTTATCTGCCCTCTTTCCCAATTCTTGGGGAGAGGTCAAATCTGAGTCCACCAGGTGCTGGTGTAAGAGCTGGTTCTGACAATTACTTAGGATCTGCTCCCTCATAATCAAATTATACAATCCTGTGAAGTCATGTACTTTGCTGCCATTTAGCCAACCCTCCAGAGCCTTAGTAGCACAATCTACAAAATCAGTCCAGTCCTGAGTCTGTGTCTTCTGGGTGTCTCTGAACTTCAACCTGTACTGTTCAGTGGTTAAGCCAAACCCATCTATCAGAACACTCTTCAGGACTTTGTAATTGTTTGCATCCTCATGTCTAACAGTGAGGAGCTTATCTCTCCCTTTCTCTGAAAAGGAGTACCATAAGATTGCTGCCCACTGTTCCTCAGGAACCTGCTGTACCATGCAGGCTCTCTCAAGAGCAGTTATCCACTTGTGGATGTCATCCCCTTCCTTGTAGGGGGGCACAATCTTTGTCAGGTTTCTACTATCATAGGACCTGGGTTTTTCTTTAGGAATATTGCTGCCACCAGTGGCATCTAAGCCACACATTTTCTGTTCTCTTGCCAAGGCAAGTCTAGCTTGAGCCAGGGCTACCTCCTCCCTCTCTATCTGGAGTCTGACAGCCCTCATTCTTGCCTCATGCTCTTTTTTCTGAGAAGGGGTCATCCCTCTCTGAGATTCTCTTGAGGCACTAGAAATATGAGAGTCCCCTGCTGGAGATCTCACCCTTCTGTTGCCTGGGAGAATGTTATAGGGTCTGGGGAGGTGCTGGCCCTCTCCATTCCCAAGTAGGTTTAAGTTGGCCTGGCTAAGCCTGGCAACTATAACCTGGCTACCCCTCTGATCCTGATCTTCTAGGTCCTCTACATCTGAGTCCTCCTCCTCTTCTACCACTGGGGGAATCTCATTCTCAGGGGGGTGTACTCCATCTCCTGATCCTAAGGGAACTGCATTCGCCTTTTCTAAGTCATCCTGTTCTAGAATGGCTATCAGGGAAGGACTGGTGGGACTTCTGCTCCTTTTTAACCCTCTTGAGATGCACAAGGCAACCAAGTCTTGTGGGTTAGTTTGTCATAGCTGGTAGTTGCCTGGGTAAGGTCAACTGTCACAGGAGCAGACCCTGAGGCTTTTCCTGTGTCAGACATGACTCTAGTGTGGTGTAAGTGATGCACCTACCTACACTAAGTGTTTCCCTACTGTACCTTGCTAGTGAGTTGTAGTCAGGGTGTGCTAATCCCTTTAACCTACAACTACTAAGTTCAGTAGAACTTAAATATGCTAAGCTTTTGATTTATATGTACCTAGAGGTACTTGATGTGATCTTTCAATTTGATAAAAGATTGCAATGGTAAAACAACAGCAAGCTCAAATCCGCACCGCTGCTCACGAATGTGAGAAGTTGGCCTGATAGGTGATGTTTCCAATTCTGGAACCACCGGTTATCAGACCAAACAATCCCTTATGGTGTCTGGTTGTAAGTCAACCTTATTAGACAAGCTATCCTAGGGGTAGCATGGACTAAGCAGCCTAAAGGCTTAACTTAAGAGGTCGTGTTAAGCGAGCTGTTTTACCACATACAACCCTGTAATATCAAATGAAAGGACACCACACAAGTATATATTATAAAAATATATGTATTTATTACTAAAAACAATCCCCAGTACTCTTTATGAATAAAGGGGCACAAGCGTTAAATCAAAAGCACAGTATAACATACAAAGTTGCACAATTATGGATGAGGGCGGGGGGCCACTCAAACCATATACTAAACAAGTGGTATAAGAGATACCA
Source organism: Lissotriton helveticus (assembly GCF_964261635.1). NCBI lineage: Eukaryota > Metazoa > Chordata > Amphibia > Caudata > Salamandridae > Lissotriton > Lissotriton helveticus. The sequence goes on along the minus strand of NC_136073.1, from coordinate 31,863,055 downwards.
ATCGAACAGTGGTTAGGCCTAGGGCCTAGGGAATCGCTGGGAGCAGTCGGGACAAGCAATGCTGAAGTCGGGAGAGGCCCACGGGATTCGGGTGCAGTGCGGAAAGCGCACGCATGCACCAATGTTAACCAATGGTGCGTAAAAGTTGTAAAGTTAAAGTTTAAGGACACTTCCGCTAAACCTAGAGGAACAAAACTTAAGACACAGACCCTAGAGATGTGTACCAGTGTGGGAACACCGGCGGAGCAAAGTTACCTCACCCACAGGAAGCGGGTGCACAGGGTCGAAGTTGAGTCGGGTTTCGTCAAGCAGGCTCTTGGTGCTTGAAGCTGAAAGGGCTGCAGGCGGGGTGAAAGAGAAGTGTCCGGTGGAGTCCAAGGGTGGACTCAAGTCCAAAAGTACCTGAAAGCAGAGGGGACAGAGTCTGGGTCACTCAGCAGTGACCAGGGTGGAACCAGGACGGAACCAGGCAATGTCGGGCGCAGTCAGGTGGTCGTTGAGGAGCTTCTCTCCGCTGTCACGTGGGCTCTGGGGCATCTACGATGTCCAGGAGCAGGTCAAAATCTGTCCCACGCAGGCTCTCGCCGTCGGCGCTGTCGGCTTCAAGATTGGAGCAAACAACACTTGGCAAAAGCAATCCACGCGGAACCGGGAGATTGCTTCTCACTCAAACCAGGAGGGTCAGAGAGGGAGCTCCTTTCCAGGGGAGCTGGTGCAAATCTAGAGCAACCAGAATCGCAGGTCGAATTTCAAGTTTCGTCGACACAGGGGCCACAAGCTGGCTGGCAAGTGACCGGGCCAACGCGTTGAGCCAAAAGAAGCAGAAGGGCCCCACGCAGCACTCATCGAGTGTGGAGGGCTGAACTTCGGTGCAAGTGTGGCTCCGGGTTGGGGCTTCTCAAACCCCGGTGAACAGCTTCGAGGGTCACTCGTGGGCTGCACGGTCAGCGTCTCATGGTCTTTCCAAGATGGCGTGCCCCACGCTTCCGGTTGCCTCCACCGGTCTCAGCTCTGCAGAGACTGTGGATCGGGCTGTTGGAAGGCAGGCAAGCTTAAACTCGTCGATCTCTGTCGCTCGAGTTCCGGCGGGAACTGCGACAAAGCAGACGTCGATGGCTGGATGGTGCCTGTTTGCACAGGGTGGTCACTCCTTGACCACAAGGGAGATTCTTCGGGCTTCTACATCGAGTAGGATGTCGAAGGGTCCAGATTTTCGTTTCTTATGTTTCATCAGGATAATCTGAAGTGCATTGGCACTGCTCCCAGTCTTATACTAATTTTGGGGGCTGGATTACCTGCTAGGTCCCCTCCTATGGGTGGGACCCAGGAAGTGGGTGGACACACCCCCTTCCTTGATCCAGGCCGCCCTGGCACGAGGGCTGGAGTGCCCCAGAACCGGTTTGGCCGGATTATGCAAGGGGCAGCCATGTGCTCCCCATGCAGTGTCTGGTTTCTTTCAAACCTCCCTGCTACAATCCACTATCTCCTGTCTGGGGGGGTGTAACACCTCCCTGCGACAGGAAACACTTTGTCCAGGCCCCATTTGGCTGAGTTTCGGTCAGCTTCAGGGGGTCAGACTCGTGTCTGTGGCAGAGGCATCCATTTTGTGGATCCAAGGTCCTTTTAGAAATTAACCGCATTTAAGTAAAGTAACATGTCTTACCCCTCTAGAGGGGTGGAATGCTATCCCCGTCACCAGAACTGGCGAGGGGATAGTATTCCAAATCGTATGACACCTTACACGACATGTTTTGATAAAGCCAAACCAAAGTTGCGATATAACTGCGAGGATTATAAGGCACTTAAGAGTATATGGTATGGCATTATCCTGAAACAGCTTAGGGAGTTGTTCCCGACAGCTGCAGACAGGCTCAGCTCATGCTAGAGCTCCATCTCACATTAAACCACGCACTCTGCCTCCAGGATTGATGAGGCCTTCCATAGGAGTGGCTCACAGGTTAATATGTGTCCAGATATAGGTTTAGATATAGGTATACTATATCTAAGTAAGGGGTGATTACACCACCTTACCCCAGCTGAGTGATCAGCCGGTTGTGTCAATTTAAGAACCAGCCAGGGGTGGCAAAAGATATGCTGCAGCCCCTGGTAGGCCTTGGTGGCCCCTATGCCCTGGGCACCTATAGTGCATTATACAGGAGCTGACAAGGAGTCCATTTCCAATTGTGGTATGTACCTAGGGTACATGGAATCCATTTTACAGAGAGAGCAGATGGCCTGGTGCCCTGATTAGCAGGGAACCAGGTCAACTAAGTCAAAAACCAGCTAAACACAAGGCAAAAAATCTGGGGTAACCATAGTCAGGTATCCACCTTCCTACATTCAGTCAGACTTTGCATCCCTATGACGACTAGCCTGGCCGTGTGGTGTGCAGGTCCAGGCACAGGAACATACACATGCATGCACATGTTCACCTGTGAAGTGTATGACTCTGGATAGGTAACCACACAATGTATCCTGATCAATAAGACATTTAAAGTTCTAGAATTGTATGTGAATCGCATGTGCTGAACCACAAACTTCCTCCATCGCAAGGTGCACGCTCCCAGGTTATGGCCTAAACCGACTAGAACGGTCGACCTTCTAGATAGGGAACTGGGGGCATATTATTAAGAACAGGCGATAAAATTATCGCCGCTTTATTGACAGGAAACTGCCGCTAAAGCGGCGATAATGGGCTTGATAATATGCCCTTGTGAATTCCCATAGCAGCCCAGGTTCTGGTGTTAACCTGGGCTGCTATGGGAATTCACAAGGGCATATTATCAAAACCATTATCGCCGCTTTAGCTGCAGTTTCCTGCCGATAAAGTGGCGATAATTTTATCGCCTGTTCTTAATAATATGCCTCGAAGTTCGACACTCGGCAAGGACGCTCGACATCCTGTGTTTCTGGGCAAATAATCTCTCGGTGCCTAACAAAATGAATTTGTCCATCTGTAACGAAAGTGGTGCTCAAGTAAAGCGCTCTGATACCTTTGGATCGAGTTTGCGCTAAATAAAACTCCCCTCCCCCCAAAAAAAAGGTTATGGGAACTGTGAAACCAGACCCCATCACTGTAAAAACCTAGCACAAAAGTGAGTGGGAGCACTACTACCTGTAAACGGATTGGCCTGTAAGACACAACTCATGCAGAGTAGTGGATGTAATATATTTGATAAGTAACCTATATGCCATTAATGACATAATTAACTAAAGAGATAATTTCCATCCTTGAAGCTCACCTGGATTCACAGATCTAAGACTTGGTTATATGACATCATTTTGAAATGTATCCTTTGTATCACTGGAGGTCTCTGAATAAACAAATCTAGGATTTGGTAACATAGTCGATGAGTCCACTCGATGGTACTCTGTAGAGTAACGTCTTCTGCACCGGTGCAAAGACGAGCAAAGGCACATGTTACTCCCATTGTATGTGGCTGTAGAAGGTGCTTTATAGTGAACTCTGGAGCATTTACTGACCAAGTGAGCATGTGATGAACTTTTCCAAGGCTGCAAGAAAGCAGATAAAAGTTTGGATCAGGAATCTGAGCTCTGTATATGGAGAAGGATGTGGGGGTGTTACATTATCCAGCACTGAAGAGTAAGAGGGTGACTGAGAACAGCATAGGAACCCCACTGATTGCTAGGTAAAAAGAGCAGAGAAAGGATGTGCCCCAGTTCATTAGGTCTCGCCTACTAGACACAGCATGCACTGTCTGTTGCAAGACATATTATGAGCTAACCAAGAGCACATAGGGGCTTGGAGCCCGCCCAAAGCTCACCAATGGTTGGCTTTCCTGCTTTCTCATTTGCCTGCTTTTTATTTGTGTCCCAGCTGGCCAATATTGTGTTTGCCCCTCCCATTGCGGCATAATCTCTTTACTGTATCTTTGTCATTGGATGGCTTCCATGCTTCCACTGCTTGCTTTTCAAGCACTACTTTTTTGGGGGGAGTTAAGCACTCAATTGGAGTGCATGTGTTTTCCAGCTGCCTTCTTCGTGTGCTTCTCACCCCCTGCACTTGGTGGTGTATCTGACGCCTGTCGCCTATGTTCCTCTCCCCCTCCATATTGTGCACTGCTCACCCCTGTGTACTTCCCCTCTGCTTTCTGACCAGTGTGCTTCTCTCCCGCCTGCTCCATATTGCTCTCTCGCCTGTTGCTTCTCCTCCCAACCTGCCCTCTTTGTTGCCTCCCCCTACCCATACCCTGCTTCTCTCTCCAACATTGCTTCTCCTCCCCACCCCTGCCCACTGTGCATCCTTCACCCCTCCTCCCCCACCAACCCATACTTCAAAAACCACAAAATCTTTCATGCCTCTAATTTTTATTTGCCGATCCAAATCGATACCAAAAACAAAATGGCAAAGCCATTTTTAGGGCTCGGCCTACGGTCCACGAAGTGGGGCGGAGCTTCGAGCTCCTAATGTTAAAGAACAAAGAAAGGATCTCTAGGGCTCTCAACAGACACATTCCTTAGTGTATTCTGTCATCTGCCTAGTGATTCGTCTTCGCTGTGCTGTGTATGTAGTAGCGTTGACGTGATAGGCTGTAAGTAATTTACGCGTGCCCGATGTGGCATATTGTGTGCGAGAACGAGCAGAGTGATTAATCTTAATTAGGAGCTGTCAGAGTGCCTGTGTAATGCAATCCAGATGGTTAAGAGAGGTGTCCTGCTTGAACTTTTCACACATCACGAGCGCTGACTCCTTCTCAGTTCTTATCTCTCACTGTGTGATTCACTGCCGTGTGAAGTGGAACATAATAGAAAGTGTTCTCAACCTGCAGCGTCTTCCTTTGAAGAAGATACATTTCCATCTGCATTACAATCCAGGCAAATTGCCCTCTCTGCCCACTTGACTGCAGACTTCCAAAGCCGGTATACAACCTTTCTTGGAATAACACGTGAGAAAGCCGTTTCCCCACAACTATTTTGCAACATTCTATTAAACTTATTAAAATCTTGATTTCATCCCGAAATGAATACTGAGACTTTTGCTCTCTACATTCTTGAAGAATATTCGAAATTCATTTTATGTGAAATATACCAGCTCCTTGGTGATACTATACAGATTCGGAATGCTCTTTAGTTGTTTCTTAACTAACACTGTACAAATATTAACTCAGGCAGTGAAGATGCATTTACTTAATTCAAAACACATGTGAACTACAAAGAATTGCATGGCGGTTTTAGCACCCGGGACTTCCATTTTTGTGGAAACTAAAAAACATGAATCACAGGTAGTGTGAAAAATAATGTAAATATCTCGCAGCAGTAAAAGCAACAGCCATACATTTTGCAGTTCTGCTTTCTCACTTTGGGTCAATGTCCGATAAGTGGTGCGTCTGAGTGACAGGTACTTCAAGCTTATTTTAAAAGGGAAGTTTTTAACCCTGTTCTATTCCGTAGCGCTGGTAAGAGAAAATATAGGCAAGAAAGATTCACATTTGTAATAACATTTAGACAGAGTCACCGCATCTGTGCAGCCATGCTTAGCATCTGATAACGGATCTAGGCCTAGTATAAAGCTCGAAAAAAATGGCATTTCACTCTGTGCGACATGTCCATCATGTTTTCGCCGTTGTCATATCTTTCTATGAACCCCAAAGTCAGCCATGCAAATTTATCCTTGGTGACGTCTAATTAATCACTGCTGATAGATAACAAAAGTTAAAAAAGACTGTACTATAGCAAAATATCCCAATTATAAAATACGGTATAAATAAAACACAATTAAGGTGAATTAACCTAGGGGTTTCCCAGGATTCCCATGTTAATTCGTCCCTTAGGAAGTTGTTAAGTATCCGAGGCCTGATTCGTGGGAGGTGCCAAGAGTTAATGCACTCTGCCTAGGATACCGTGTCTTGCATTCGTAATTCAAATTCTAAACAAATGTGTGGTTTATTGTACTGTTGGGATAGCTAAATAGTTGCCTGTCACACAGACATTGGACATGAGCCGATGATAATGCATATCTACAGGCTAGCGATGACAGCGCATATCTACAGGATAGCAATGACAGTGCATATCTACAGGCTAGCGATGACAGTGTATATCTACAGGCTAGCGATGATGGTGCATATCTACAGGCTAGTGAAGCCAATGCATATTTACAGGCTAGTGAAGCAATAGCAATGACAGTGCATATCTACAGGCTAGCGATGACAGTGCATATCTACAGGCTAGCGATGACGGTGCATATCTACAGGCTAGTGAAGCCAATGCATATCTACAGGCTAGTGAAGCCAATGCATATCTACAGGCTAGCGATGACAGTGCATATCTACAGGCTAGCGATGACAGTGCATATCTACAGGCTAGCGATGATAATGCATATCTACAGGCTAGCGATGACAGCGCATATCTACAGGATAGCAATGACAGCGCATATCTACAGGCTAGCGATGACAGAGCATATCTACAGGCTAGTGATGACAGAGCATATCTACAGGCTAGCGATGACAGTGCATATCTACAGGCTAGCGATTACAGTGCATATCTACAGGCTAGTGAAGCCAATGCATATCTACAGGCTAGCGATGACAGTGCATATCTACAGGCTAGCGATGACAGAGCATATCTACAGGCTAGCGATGACAGTGCATATCTACAGGCTAGTGAAGCCAATGCATATCTACAGGCTAGTGAAGCCATAGCAATGACAGTGCATATCTACAGGCTAGCGATGACAGTGCATATCTACAGGCTAGCGATGACGGTGCATATCTACAGGCTAGTGAAGCCAATGCATATCTACAGGCTAGTGAAGCCAATGCATATCTACAGGCTAGCGATGACAGTGCATATCTACAGGCTAGCGATGACAGTGCATATCTACAGGCTAGCGATGATAATGCATATCTACAGGCTAGCGACGACAGCGCATATCTACAGGATAGCAATGACATCGCATATCTACAGGCTAGCGATGACAGAGCATATCTACAGGCTAGCGATGACAGTGCATATCTACAGGCTAGTGAAGCCAATGCATATCTACAGGCTAGCGATGACAGTGCATATCTACAGGCTAGTGAAGCCAATGCATATCTACAGGCTTGCGATGACAGTGCATATCTACAGGCTAGCGATGACAGTGCATATCTACAGGCTAGCGATGACAGAGCATATATCCACAGGCTAGCGATGACAGTGCATATCTACAGGCTAGCGATGACAGTGCATATCTACAGGCTAGCGATGATAATGCATATCTACAGGCTAGCGACAACAGCGCATATCTACAGGATAGCAATGACAGCGCATATCTACAGGCTAACGATGACAGAGCATATCTACAGGCTAGCGATGACAGTGCATATCTACAGGCTAGTGAAGCCAATGCATATCTACAGGCTAGCAATGACAGTGCATATCTACAGGCTAGCGATGACAGAGCATATCTACAGGCTAGCGATGACAGTGCATATCTACAGGATAGCAATGACAGCGCATATCTACAGGCTAGTGAAGCCAATGCATATCTACAGGCTAGCGATGACAGTGCATATCTACAGGCTAGTGAAGCCAATGCATATCTACAGGCTAGCGATGACAGTGCATATCTACAGGCTAGCGATGACAGAGCATATCTACAGGCTAGCGATGACAGTGCATATCTACAGGCTAGTGAAGCCAATGCATATCTACAGGCTAGTGAAGCCATAGCAATGACAGTGCATATCTACAGGCTAGCGATGACAGTGCATATCTACAGGCTAGCGATGACGGTGCATATCTACAGGCTAGTGAAGCCAATGCATATGTACAGGCTAGTGAAGCCAATGCATATCTACAGGCTAGCGATGACAGTGCATATCTACAGGCTAGCAATGATAATGCATATCTACAGGCTAGCGACGACAGCGCATATCTACAGGATAGCAATGACAGCGCATATCTACAGGCTAGCGATGACAGAGCATATCTACAGGCTAGCGATGACAGTGTATATCTACAGGCTAGTGAAGCCAATGCATATCTACAGGCTAGCGATGACAGTGCATATCTACAGGCTAGCGATGACAGAGCATATCTACAGGCTAGCGATGACAGTGCATATCTACAGGCTAGCGATGACAGTGCATATCTACAGGCTAGCGATGATAATGCATATCTACAGGCTAGCGACGACAGCGCATATCTACAGGATAGCAATGACAGCGCATATCTGCAGGCTAGCAATGACAGAGCATATCTACAGGCTAGCGATGACAGTGCATATCTACAGGCTAGTGAAGCCAATGCATATCTACAGGTTTAGCGATGACAGTGCATATCTACAGGCTAGCGATGACAGAGCATATCTACAGGCTAGCGATGACAGTGCATATCTACAGGATAGCAATGACAGCGCATATCTACAGGCTAGTGAAGCCAATGCATATCTACAGACTAGCGATGACAGTGCATATCTACAGGCTAGTGAAGCCAATGCATATCTACAGGCTAGCGATGACAGTGCATATCTACAGGCTAGCGATGACAGAGCATATCTACAGGCTAGCGATGACAGTGCATATCTACAGGCTAGCGATGATAATGCATATCTACAGGCTAGCGACGACAGCGCATATCTACAGGATAGCAATGACAGCGCATATCTACAGGCTAGCGATGACAGTGCATATCTACAGGCTAGCGATGACGGTGCATATCTACAGGCTAGTGAAGCCAATGCATATCTACAGGCTAGCGATGACAGTGCATATCTACAGGCTAGCGATGACAGTGCATACACTCACAAGGAGACCACAGGCAGCTGAGGTGCAATCTTCTCCCACTCACAAGAACGACATCACAGGCAGCAGCAGTGCAAGCTTCTTACACTCACAAGGAGACCACAGGCAGCAGAGGTGCAAGCTTCTCACACTCACAAGAAGGACATCACAGGCAAGTGGTGCAATATTCTCACACTCACAAGGAGATCACTGGCAGTACACACCACATGAACACACTCCATAACACATAGCAACAATACATTGGCATTTACAATGCCATTAGCTCAAACTCAAATAAATCCGAGCCCGATTGCATTTCTAATGCTTGTTTTTCATTTGCAATGCCAGTGACTTTTGGTGATGGAGTACAAAAAAAGAAAGAGGCAATGAAGCAGCTGCAGAGGCTACGTCAGTTTGTAGCCATGCGAATGCACGATGGTGTATGTGAGTGCATGCAGAATTATGCCTACAAAATGAAACAGGCACCATTTTTTTTTTACAAAATGAAACAGGCACCATTTTTTTTTACAAAATGAAACAGGCACCATTTTTTTTAAATTTACAGATCCAAGATGGATCAGTAATTTAAAAAAATTAAAGTGAAGTAGTGCAAACTTCTTTTATAGGCAGAGGGACCGGGAGGAATTTGCTGCCTGGTCCTCACACTTAAAAAATATTTTTTGTAACCAATACGAGGGTGAAAGTGTGGGGCAATGGGTGGGTGAGAGGTAGCAATGTACAGTAGGTAGGAGAAAATAAAAGCAGCATACGACGGAGAACCACATAGGGCAAATTAGTGAAAACAACCGGACTGAGGGGGGTAGGTAGTGGTGGTGGTAAACAAGCATATGAGATCTTGCAATATGAGGGAGACAGTAACAGAGGGAGAGGCAGGTGGGCATTTGAGTGGTGTAGGTGAAGAGAGAAAGAGAGCTGCAAAACACCTGCACCTCTCATGGAGTGCTTAACCATTGAAAAGGTTCCCATTCTTGAGCAGTGGAGGGACAGAAGCCAGTCAGTCAGACAGATAACAAGCATTTACAATGCAATGGTCTCGGCATTATTAAAGGTAGAGCTACTGGCATTGCTCATGACTTATTTTGGTTTTTTTAAAATCATAAATAAATGGCATTGTCATTTACATTGCCAATAGCTTAATCGTTAAATAAATGGCATTGTCATTTACAATGCCAATAGCTTAATCGCTCGCAAATGCATGACCTATTGCATTTACACCCACACAGAGCCACACACACACACACATACAGAGCCACCCACACAGAGTCATTCGCATAGAGCCACCCACACACACAGAGCCACCTACAGAGCCACCCTCACACAGACAGAGCCACACACACATAGAGCCACCCACACACACAGAGCCACCTACAGAGCCACCCTCACACAGACAGAGCCACACACACATAGAGCCACCCACACACACAGAGCCACCTACAGAGCCACCCTCACACAGACAGAGCCACCCACACATAGAGCCACCTACAAAAAAGCCTAAAAACAGCTAGGTGGCAACCCATCAGGGACTCAATTTTCCTGTCTTGGGTATTCTTTTAACATTCTGGGAGCTGTAGTCTTGGTTTGTTTCAAGCGATCCAATTGGGAGCTGTAGTCGTGGGTTGTTACAAGTGATCCAATTGGGCCAATAAGCCTGAAAACAATTATTTGTAAATGGAAAACACATACAAGCCCGCGGGAGGCAGAGTAGACGGCACCCAGCGGCGCGGCACCTCACAAGGGCCCGGATTACCCTCCAGGGGACCTCCTCACCCCCAGGAGCAGCAGGGACGCTGTGAATGCCCCTCCCCGTGAGCGCTGTGAACTGTCATCGGCCAGTGCCCGGAGGGCACATCTGGGGAGGCTGCACGTGGAGGGGGCGAGTGACAGAAGCCCGCGCGCACCGCTTGAGGTTCCGTGAATTCTGAACCCGTTTTATAAAGGTCATCATACCATGATGATTTTGGTACCAACGGACCGAGAATGGCAAGTGTAAGATGTACGAGTGTTTTCCGTCATGCTCGAGTGATGAGATCACCCTGAAATCAAAGATTCCGTTCTGAACCCTTGGGTTCCATTTTGTATGCTGCAGCCATTTTGTGGTTGCCCTCACATAGGCCGATGACTAAGGCCGAACGAGTCCTTGGGACACTGTTAGACGGGGACCTGGAGGGTCGGCCGAGCACAGTGATCGCACAGACAGGTAACTTCCCCCCCACAGATGGACACCACACAAAGCTTATGGTAACACCTTTTATAGGCACTTCGGGTAGTAGAGTGGTACGATACAGGGCGATCAGGACACGATGATCCTCTCAATTCTAGTCTCTAGTAAGGGAAGGGGGTAGCGGGACAGTCTTGGTACCCACGGGTACGGGTGTGTAACGGTGATAGCTCACAATCCTCGAGCTCGGTGTTCGGATGGGTCAGACCGCGGCAGCGCCGGCAGGTCCCGAAGAGGTCGTAGGTGGCACGGGCCGCGGCAGCGCCAGCAGGTCCCAACGAGGATGAAGGTTACAACGGGCCGCGGCAGCGCCAGCAGGTCCCACGAGAATGCAGGTTGCAACGGGCCGCGGCAGCGCCAGCAGGTCCCACGAGGATGAAGGTTACAACGGGCCGCGGCAGCGCCAGCAGGTCCCACGAGAATGCAGGTTGCAGAGGGCCGCGGCAGCGCCAGCAGGTCCCACGAGGATGAAGGTTGCAGAGGGCCGCGGCAGCGCCAGCAGGCAGGACAATAGTTCACAAGGCAGGGCTGTGGCAGCGCCAACAGTCCGTCAAGGATGAGTTCGTCGCGGTGTCTCTCGACTCCAGGATACAACTGCCTTCCTGTCCTGGGGCTGCCTCAGTTATAGGTCTGTCGCCCTTTGATGTCCGGACCCTCGCTCTTGGAGGTCGGGAGGTCTGGGATGAGGGAGTCCAGACACCCAGCAGGGGGGTGGAGCCAGCGCCCGAGGAGGCTGGGGGTGCTCGGCACCTGGCGGGGGAGAGCCGCCGACACTTCGTACTCCCATTGACCTGCCAAGTGGGCCGTTCACCTCCTGGGTGGAGGGTGGTGCCGGGATGTCGGGGCCTGGCCAGGCCCAGGGTTGGGGTCGGGCTGAGGCCGCGCGGCCGCGTGGTGCCGTGTCCAAGATGGCGGCTGGGCCGGGCAATGGTGCTGACGGTGGCCCGGGCCCTGTCCTGCGGGGAGGGAGCGAGCCCTTCATGTGGCCTGTCCAACATGCGTCCCCCCCAGCTGAAGGCGGGGAGAGTCACCCATCTTCTTGGGGACTTTCCTCGTCGAGGCGGAAAAAGCGGGACAGGCCATCCGCGTTGGCGTGGTCTTGGCCGGGTCGATGTTCCACAGTGAAGTCCATCCCCTGCAGGGAGATGGACCAACGTAGTAGTTTCGGGTTTTCCCCCCGCATCTGCATGAGCCATTGCAGGGGTCGATGATCGGTCTGGACCCGGAAGTGGGTGCCGAAGAGATAAGGCCGGAGCTTTTTGAGGGCCCACACCACGGCGAAGGCCTCCCTCTCGATGGTGCTCCAGCGTCGTTCTCGGGCCAGGAGCCGTCTGCTGATGAAAGCCACTGGCTGGTCAAGTCCTTCGGGGTTCAGCTGGGAAAGGACTGCCCCAACGCCATGGTCGGAGGCATCTGTTTGGACGATAAATTCCCGACTGTAGTCGGGGGCCTGGAGCACCGGGGCGGAGCACATGGCGGCCTTCAGCTTCTCGAAGGCCGCTTGACAGTCTGGGGTCCAGTTGACCTTCTTTGGTTGGTTTTTGGAGGTGAGTTCCGTGAGGGGCCCTACGATGCTGCCATAGTCCCTCACGAACCGTCGGTAGTAGCCCGTGAGTCCCAAGAAGGCGCGGACCTCGGTCTGGGTGATGGGGGACTGCCACGACTGGATGGCCGCGATCTTGAGTTGCAGAGGGGCCACCAGACCGCTTCCCACCTGGTGCCCGAGATAGGTCACGGACCCCTGGCCAATTTGGCATTTGCTGGCCTTGATCGTGAGGCCAGCTCGTTGGAGGGCCTGTAGCACCTCTCGGAGGTGGTGGAGGTGGTCGGACCAGTGGTGGCTGTACACAGCGATATCGTCCAGGTAGGCGGCGCTGAACCCTTCGAGTCCTGCCAGGACCTGGTTTACTAGCCGCTGAAAGGTTGCTGGGGCATTCTTCATGCCGAATGGCATGACCTTGAAGTGATAGTGGCCATCCGGGGTAGAGAATGCAGATCGTTCTTGGGCCCGGGGTGTGAGACCGATCTGCCAGTAGCCCGCTGTCAGGTCGAAGATGCTGAGGTAGCGGGCAGCTCCCATGCGGTCGATTAGTTCATCTGCTCGGGGGATGGGGTGTGCGTCTGTTCTGGTGACCGCATTCAAGCCCCGGTAGTCGACGCAGAACCGGAGCTCTGGCGTGGCGCCGGGGGCGGCCGCTTTGGGGACCAGTACTACTGGGCTGGCCCAGGGGCTGTCTGAGGGCTCGATGATCCCGAGGGTGAGCATCTTGGCCACCTCCTCTTGGATGCAGGCCCGTACCCGATCTGGTACGCGGTAGGCCCGATGGCGGATAGGGGGACTGTCTCCCGTGTCCACGTCGTGTAAGCACCAGGGGGTGACCCCTGGGGTGAGGGAGAACAGGGTGGAGAACTGTAGCAGGAGGACTCGGCAGCCTTGGCGCTGTTCCAGGGTGAGGGCCTCCGAGAGTCGGACCCCGTCCACGGAGCCGTCCTTCTCCCGTGACCGTAGGAGGTCAGGGAGGGGTTCGGAGTCCTCCTCGGTTCCATTGTCGGTTGCCATCAGGAGGCTGAGTTCGGAGCGTACAAAGTGGGGTTTCAGTCTATTAGCGTGGAGGACCCGGAGAGGGTTTCGGGAAGATTCCATATCGATGAGATAGGTGACAGGGCTCTTGCGCTCGATTACTTTGAAGGGCCCCGTCCATTTGTCTTGCAGGGCGCATGGTTCGGTGGGAGACATTACCCACACTTGTTGACCGGGTTCAAATTCGATGGAGGATGCATTTCTATCGTACCACCTTTTCATGTCCTCCTGACTGGCCTCCAGGTTTGCTTTTGCCATCTCTCTGAACCTCCTGGTCTGGTTGCGGAGGGTTAGGAGGTACTTGAAAACATCTGGAGGGTTCTTTAGAGGGGGCATTTCCCAGCCTTCTTTGACTAGGCTGAGCGGGCCTCGCACCGGGTGTCCATACAAGAGTTCGAAAGGGCTGAAGCCGAGGGACTTCTGGGGGACTTCTCGGTAGGCAAAGAGAAGGCACGGTAGTAGCACATCCCACTGGCGACGGAGGGGCTCTTCCAACCCCCCAATCATCCCTTTGAGCGTGCGGTTGAACCGCTCAACCAGTCCGTTCCCTTGAGGGTGATAGGGGGTCGTGAATCGGTAGGTGACCCCACACTGTTGCCAGAGGGACTTCATGTATTTTGAGATAAAGTTCGTACCCCTGTCGCTGACGACTTCTCGGGGGAAGCCCACTCGAGAGAAGATCCCCATCAAGGCTCGACCCACTACTGGGGCTGTTATCGTACGAAGGGGGACCGCCTCAGGATAGCGGGTAGCGTGATCCACCAGGACCAGGATGAAGCGATGTCCCTGTGCTGTTCGGGGGTCCAGGGGCCCCACAATGTCTATTCCCACCCTTTCGAACGGGGTGGTCACCACGGGGAATGGTTGTAGGGGTGCCTTGAGTTTGCGGCCGCTCTTCCCACTGGCCTGGCAGGTCGGGCAGGACCGGCAATGGTTGGATACGTCGTTCCTCATTTTGGGCCAAAAAAAGTGAGTCACCAGGCGGTGGTAGGTCTTGTCTTGGCCCAGGTGCCCGGCCAGGGGGACATCGTGGGCTAGGTTCAACAGGAAGTCTCTGAAGTGGAGGGGCACCACCAGCACTCGCCCGGCCCCCAGTTCTGCGATTTTCTGTTCGCTGTACAAGAGATCATTGTCCCAATAAACCCAGTGGGCCCCGGTGGTGTCTCCTTGGCTCTGGGCGAGCGCTTGCTGTCGCAATCCCTCGAGGGAGGGGCAGGTCTTTTGCTCCTGCCGGAATTGTTCCTGGGTGGGCCCCCCTTCTTGACGCCACTGAGCCAGGTCGGGAAGCTCGGGGGGCTGTGTGGACCCCTCTGGGGTGGGGTCCGGGTGGTCGGTCTGGAGGAAGTCTTCTTCTGGAGTGATCGAGGGCGGAGGCGCTGCCCATTCTGGTTCTTCTGGTCTAGGGATGGTGCGGGTGGCCATGGACCGGGTGGTTACGCATGCCCAGTCCGGGAGACCCAACATCCCCAGATGCTCTCTTCTTTCCACAGCGGCCCACGGGGAGCTCTCGAGATCGTTCCCCAGGAGGCAGTCTACGGGGGCATCGTCACGGACAGTTACTTTCAGCATGCCGGACACTCCTCCCCATTCGAAGGGGACGCAGGCCATCCGACACAGGCTCTCCGAGTTGTCTGCCGATCGGACGGGGCAAAGTACGTTTGGTAGGATTTGTTCTGGGGTCACCAGGTGACAGCGGACGGCCGTCACACTGGCCCCGGTGTCACGCAGGGCCTCGGCCTTGCGCCCATTGATGCTCACCCATTGGCTGTACTTCCGAGTGTTGGCGGGCAGGGGAGTCCGCGGGACCATGTCTCTTCCTCCCAGGCATGCCAGGGTCATGGCGGCGGGTTCCCACTCGAACTGCTCCGACTCATAGGTCTCCGTGTCTTCGGAGATTTGTTCTTCTCCCAGGGCGGCGGCCGCCATCTGGCGGGGCCCGGGGACCTGGTTCTTCGGGCAGGTCGGGTCACTGGCATAGTGGCCGACTCGCTGGCATCGATGACACGTCACGTTAGCTCGGAACCCCGGGCGCATCGGGGGGTTTCCCCGGCCTGCTGGAGCCGGGGTGGCGTTAGTGGGTGCGGCCGGGGCGGCGTCTCTGCCCCGGCCCGGGCCTCCTCCTCCTCCTCGGGGACGATGGTGACCTTGGTTGGTTCTGTTCTGCTCATTCGGCCCACTCCGGGCCACTCGGGTGCTCTCCCACCGGTCAGCCTCGGTGGCGAGCTGCCGGGGTTCAGTCAATTTACTGTCGAGGAGGTGCTGCCTGAGCTCGACAAAGCAGTTGTTGGAGAGGTGCTCCCATACAATGAGATTGAAGAGTTGTTCGTAAGTGGTTACGTTGTTACCCTTGATCCACCCCTCGAAGGCTCGGCTGAAATAGTTCACGTATTCCAACCACGTCGTACCTGGGATCCGGGTGCAGTTGCGGAACCTCTGGCGGTACATTTTGGGTGTAAGTCCATATCGACTGAGGAGGGCGGCCTTCATATGGTCATAGGACGTCATTTGATGGTCCGGAAGCTGCAGCAGGGCATCACGACCCTCGTTGACGAATCTCCCCCATAGACCGGCTCCCCAGTCACTTCGAGCGACCCGGTGGGCGGTCATGGCAATCTCATAGGCTTTGAACCACTGCTGTATGTCGTCGTTCCGGTGATATTCTCGGACCACATCCTTGGGGATGTGGACCTTCTGCTCGGTAGGACCCGGGGAGTGCGGTTGCTCGGGCACTCCTAGGTTTTTGTTCAGTTTGCGTATTTCTATCTCCGCTAGTTTGCACTCGTGCTCGTATGCCAGTCTTTTTTCTTCGAGGTCTCTCTGTCTCTGTTTTTCCTCTCGCTCTTCTCTGAGCCGTAAGTGTTCTAAGTTTATTTTTTGTTCCGCCAGTTTCAATTCTCCGTCTAATCTGAGTCGTGCCAAGTCTAACTCGTGTAATCTATTTTTTTCCCGCTCCTGGATCTCTTCATGGGAGGGGCCTGGTCTCCGTTCCTCCGTCCGGGTGGTGTTGACTTCCGGGGCTGCGGGGTCCCGGGGGGTTGCGGTATTTGTCTCTGTCCAGGCCTCTAGGGCGTTTTTGAAGTCTTCTTTTGTGCTTAGCCCGGTGGTAGCAATGCCTAAGTCCATGCAAAATTGTTTGAGCTCTCGGTGGTTGTATTCTTCCAGCTTTTCCATCTGGAACTTCTCCGCCGATCCGCTCTCTTTGGTCATCATTGTGGTTTTAGTCGTAGGGTGAGTTACTGTCTGTACGGTACGCGTTGGTTCGGATCGCGCCGCTAGCCACCAATGTTAGACGGGGACCTGGAGGGTCGGCCGAGCACAGTGATCGCACAGACAGGTAACTTCCCCCCCACAGATGGACACCACACAAAGCTTATGGTAACACCTTTTATAGGCACTTCGGGTAGTAGAGTGGTACGATACAGGGCGATCAGGACACGATGATCCTCTCAATTCTAGTCTCTAGTAAGGGAAGGGGGTAGCGGGACAGTCTTGGTACCCACGGGTACGGGTGTGTAACGGTGATAGCTCACAATCCTCGAGCTCGGTGTTCGGATGGGTCAGACCGCGGCAGCGCCGGCAGGTCCCGAAGAGGTCGTAGGTGGCACGGGCCGCGGCAGCGCCAGCAGGTCCCAACGAGGATGAAGGTTACAACGGGCCGCGGCAGCGCCAGCAGGTCCCACGAGAATGCAGGTTGCAACGGGCCGCGGCAGCGCCAGCAGGTCCCACGAGGATGAAGGTTACAATGGGCCGCGGCAGCGCCAGCAGGTCCCACGAGAATGCAGGTTGCAGAGGGCCGCGGCAGCGCCAGCAGGTCCCACGAGGATGAAGGTTGCAGAGGGCCGCGGCAGCGCCAGCAGGCAGGACAATAGTTCACAAGGCAGGGCTGTGGCAGCGCCAACAGTCCGTCAAGGATGAGTTCGTCGCGGTGTCTCTCGACTCCAGGATACAACTGCCTTCCTGTCCTGGGGCTGCCTCAGTTATAGGTCTGGCGCCCTTTGATGTCCGGACCCTCGCTCTTGGAGGTCGGGAGGTCTGGGATGAGGGAGTCCAGACACCCAGCAGGGGGGTGGAGCCAGCGCCCGAGGAGGCTGGGGGTGCTCGGCACCTGGCGGGGGAGAGCCGTCGACACTTCGTACTCCCATTGACCTGCCAAGTGGGCCGTTCACCTCCTGGGTGGAGGGTGGTGCCGGGATGTCGGGGCCTGGCCAGGCCCAGGGTTGGGGTCGGGCTGAGGCCGCGCGGCCGCGTGGTGCCGTGTCCAAGATGGCGGCTGGGCCGGGCAATGGTGCTGACGGTGGCCCGGGCCCTGTCCTGCGGGGAGGGAGCGAGCCCTTCATGTGGCCTGTCCAACAGACACGTACACCTTTAGCTGACTTCTGCGTGACCTGGGCAAGCTGACTCCGTTGCCCGAGACCGGACTTGTTGAGCCAGTTCCTTGCTCGGCAGCTGGTCAAGATTGCGGATCAGGGCGCAGGACATCATAGACCCTTTTATTGCACACAACTATGTCTTATCTGACTCCCACCTGTCTCTGCTCCTTTCTTTATGACCTGTTTTACGATGAGGAGGTGCCCGTTTTTATTAGGGGCCGTCCGATATATCTGTTGAAGAGTGTTGGACCTTTCTGGGTAATCAATGGTGGGCTGGACAATGAAATGTGGGTTTGCCATGCAATGCTTTTGTCGTGTACACATGGGATTGGGCAACTGTAAATAAGGAATGTTTGCCTGAAGCACAATATTTGGTATAAAAGGGATGACGCGCTTTGTAAGATTGAGCAGTCTCCTACGAATATACAGCCTTTGTACTTCGTGGACCTCTGTTACTGGTTGCAGCTAATAAATCTGATCTTTGACGTCACCAAGAAGAGTCCGCGTTTCTGTAGTTCTGAGACAGGTGAATCCTGAGACTTCGGGTGTGTCCCCTGGCACCGCTGGGTCTTAAATAACCCGGTTCTTCACGCTCGACGCGTATTCACGTGCCGCGCAGCGCGAGACCCCTGCACTGACCATGGGAAGGTTCACCCCGGCACCGAGCGCAGGTACGCACTGACGTGGAGGCGGCGTGGGGGAAGATACCAAGAGAGGGAGGGGGGAGAGAGGCAGGTGGAAGTAGGGGCACACGAGTCCATTTTGTAGAAGCTGAAAGGAATCACATACGCACAGAAGTCCGTGGTTTTATGCCAAGGTATAAACAGTGTAACTAATCGAGTATAAAACACAATCCTGTCGAAGTTATCAATTCTATTGGTCTAATATTAGAACCCGCGACGGGTGGCTCGCGCACTAGTAAGTTCTCAACTGCTCGTAACCACTAGAATAGTAAGAAGTCCTGGCAGTATTCTTACCGAAAAGCTACTTAAAAAGCAGATTTATTTTACCGAGATATAAATAAAATGGGCCAGATGGCCATAGCAGGGCTCTTCGCCAGGCGCAGGTTTTTTGGCATCGCCTGAAACGCTACTTGAAAGAGGTTTCCTTAAAAAAATAAAAAAAAATAGTAGGGGGCTTCAAACCATTTGCTTCCAAGAGGGCTTCGTGTTACGGTGTCCAACAACACAGCCGGACAAACGTGCCACATGCAGGAAGTATTTGCCGGGCGGCGCCTGCAGAACTGTGTGCCCCACGGATACTGCCTCTGGGACTGAAATTACAGGTTTTATGTAGCACATACTTTGTTTTGCGGATTGCAGTGCCACATGTTAAGAAGACGTAGTGATTAACTGTAGGCCACAAGATCACAACTTTCTTGTGTCTTAATTAATTGGGGAATGGGGGGGCGGTTTAAACAACACCAAAGGGAACCATATGGGCCGCCTCATAGCATTGTGAAATTATCAAAGTGAACGTACACAATATGCATACGTTTAACACCTAAAAATAACAAGCAACATATAATAAGCTATATTTAACTTTCAGACATTGAACCACCCGACGCATCCATTCGGACAGCCATGAAACTAACAAACATGTGACGTCTTTGCAGTGTATTTATTATTGATTATATATGCTCGCCTACAGAGAGTATGTCCTTGCTTTGCTTTCTGAGGTCCAGCTACTACCTACTCCCCCGCCCTCACCCCCCCCTTGTTTAAGTGGCTGTCACTGAGGTGTGTCTATGCCTTTACATCTGCCTCGAGCACACCCTCCCCGCTGGAATAAGTACAAACCGCTGTGTTCCTGGACCCGTTGTTGTCTGTACCTAGGTCTGATCCCTGCACATTGAAGACTTTGTTTGCATGACTCTCGCTCACACATCCCCTTTCTGTCTCAGCAGAGAGGCCTGCTCAGCGGAGGGGCGCCATGTACGAGCTGCAGGAGGCTGCCGGGGACTCAGAGATCGACGTGGAGAGCCTGGAGCTGGATGAGGAGAGCGACGCCCCCCCTAGCCTCAGCCCCCCCCGCCGGCCGGGGACACCTGCGAGGAGGAGGAAGACGAAGAAGAGGAGGAGGTGCCGCCGGGGTCTCGCCCCCCGGCACAGGGCACTCCGACGGGCACCGACAAGGGCTGCGGGGAGCAGAGGAAGCTGAGCCGCACCCCCAAGGGCGCGCGCTGCTGCAACCACGGGGTGGTGTTCTGCCTGAAGGGGCACAAGCGCTTCTGCCGCTGGCGGGACTGTCAGTGCGCTAACTGCCGGCTGGTGGTGGAGCGGCAGCGGGTCATGGCGGCGCAGGTGGCGCTCCGGAGACAGCAGGAGGGGGGCAGGAACAAAGACACGGACAGCGGGAGGGGGGCGGGATACAATGGGAACGAGGACACGGACAGCGGGAGGGGGCCGGATACAACGGGAATCAGGACACGGACAGCGGGAGTGGGGCGGGAACAAAGACACGAACAGTGGGAGGGGGTGGGAACGAGGACAGCGGGAGCGGGCGACCTCATCTTAACGAGCAGCAAAATGGCGGCCGCAAAGCTCCGAATATTTCGGAATCGGGGGCGTGTTTTTGGCGTTCTGAGTGACGGATGACGTCACAGGGCGAAAGAACGCAAAAAACACACCCCCGAATCCGAAAGAGACGGGGCTTGAACTGAGTGATGCCTCTCTCCTCCAATGGCTGGCCTCTGTTTACGAAGCCAGCCAATGGAGGAGAGAGGCGGGTTCAAGCCCCCATACTAGAAATCATTAACTCTCCTCCCGGAGACTGCGCAAGCGCAGCCTTCGGTCCTCGACCTAATAAAGGGATTTGCTCCAGGGGAGGGAGAAACCCATGATGGACATGCTTGGACAATAAAAGCCATCAAATTCGAAGTATGTAAATGAGAGTGACAATAAAGACAACCAATTGAAAGAGATGGGACGGCTGTGAGCACCTACAAATTCTTGTTAAGCCTGCAATAGTTCTCTTACATCCAGACAGCTTACATGCATTCTGGTAGGAGAGACCCAAAAAGGAAGACCCTTCTGCCCATTGTCCAGTTGGTGCAAAGAAAGGTAGTGCATTGTAGAGCTGAATAGAGCGTTAGAAGATCAGAAAACAGATAATATTCTAGTAAGTCTAGAAAAGCATTGAGATGACGAATGTTAGCGGTGAAGTCAATGGGTTTTTTGAGGATTGTAAGCTTCTAAAATAAATGTCAAGTGTTAACGGAATGGAATTCAGCCACACTCTGTTATCACTTGACCTTTAGTTCTGAAGTTTAAAACTTTATGGTAAATTTTGCTCTGCAGAGAAGATTACCATTTAACTCCTAGTGAAGCCGTAGATTATTACATCTACATAACCGCGCACTTCGTGTAGACCTATGGTAAGAGTCTAATGTCGTTCTATCCTGCACACCCGTCACTTTACCGAACACCCTCCTCTTGTTTGTCGTCGCTACGCGGTTGCTAACTCACTAAAACTTCATCGGTTCTCTTATCTTCATGCTCTCCATTTTAGCACTACCATCAGCTTGCTTTCTTTACCCCGACTTGACAAGAGGCAGAATGTTCTTCATCCACCAAGCGCATATCTTCGTACTCTCCAGCACCTGGTGACATGACCTGAACACGTCCTTTCTCCACTCCATTTTCTTCTGCTCTCATTTTCTTCTGCTCTCAAGTTGGCAGTCGGGGGTGGTCCTTAATATTGTACTCAGTCACTCTCTCCCCATTGGCTCACATTCTTCTCCATATCTAATTATCCATTCTAAGAGCCTCAATCAATGCACCGCTAGACTCATCACAGGTTCCAAAAGAAACTGTTACATCTCCCCTGACCTTCGTGCCCTCAACTGGCTACCTTTTGAGGCCAGAATCCATTTGAAAATCGCATGTACAACACACAAGGCATTGCATCACAAAACCCCGAGATACCTAGCGGAGAAATTAGTACTATCGGGTGGTAACAGAACTACTAGGAGTTCCGATAATCTTCTACTAAAACCACAACGATTTTCCAAGAAGAAAACATACAATTGTACTTTCTCAGGAATGGCTCCCAGGATTTGGAACGCCTTGCCCCCAGAAACGAGACTGAACCCCTCCGTGGCATTCTTCAAAAAAAGAAGTGCAATCGATTCTCTTGTCCAAATTCACCTGAAATATTTTATACAATCTTGTAGATATGTGCTAGTCTGTAATAGTTACCACTACTGTATTCACATAATTCATAGTATTTTTGTATATCTCTATCACCTATATTTGCCCTGTAAAGCGCTCTGATACCCGCAAGGATCTTGTTAGCGCTATACAAAACCTTAAAAAAAATACATATATATATATAGAACCAAGGTTTCTTTACCGACCTTTTATCTCCTCTCTTTCAGCCTTGAAAAAGTTCCTCAAGGAGCAAAACATGTGTCAGCTGTTTCCTTTTGCTGATTACTTGGTGAGTTAATGCTTCAAATTTCAACATAAAGTACCATCTACTACAGCCACATACAACAAGAGTAACACATTTCTTTTCTGATCTCTGCACCAGGACACAAGACATGACTCTACAAAGGACCATCTACTGGACTTTGGGACTAGTTTACCAAATCCTACATATGTTTATTCAATTGAAATCCAATGATGGCGCGGATGGATTTCAAAATGGTGAGATAGAACCAAATCTTATGTTTTTTAATCCAACTGAACTTCAATGATGGAAAGCACATATTTAGTAAATGATGTTAGATAGCATGTCTGGAGGTTACCTCATCATATATATTACAACCACTACTACACTCCAATCCGTTTACTAGTAGGAGCGCTCCCACTCACTTGTTTTCGCACATGCACGCACACAAAGAGCTATGCGCAGACACACTGGTGTATGCATGTGCAGCCAAGACACACATACACACAGATACACACATGTGCAATGCAAATTTGCACACACATATGCATACACACACACAACTGCACACACAAACGCGTATGCACCCAGATATGCACATCTCAAAGCGAAGTAGTCACAAGGTTCAAATTAGATGATTTTGGCCCAAGCGGTTACTTACAATTTAGATGAAAAAAAGACCATCGATGGGAGAAGGACTCCACTTAATTCATTCAATGTCAGACCTACTGACATAGACCAAGGGTCAGACTGAGCTCTGAGGCAGGAAAATCTCACGGAAAGAGTGAGACTGTAAATCTCACTGAAAGAGTGAGACTGTGTCCAAAGTGTGAGACTTGCAAGCCAAGAGTAAGACTGCTCCATGATGTGAGACTCTCACTGAACGAGTGAGACTGTGTTCAAAGTTTGAGACTTGCAAGCAAAAGTGAAACTGCTCCGTGGTGTGAGACTCTCACGGAAAAAGTGAGACTGTAAATCTCACTGAAAGAGTGAGACTGTGTTCAAAGTGTGAGACTTGCAAGCCAAGAGTAAGACTGCTCCGTGGTGTGAGACTCTCACTGAAAGAGTGAGATTGTGTCCAAAGTGTGAGACTTGCAAGCCAAGAGTAAGACTGCTCCGTGGTGTGAGACTCTCACTGAAAGAGTGAGACTGTGTTCAAAGTTTGAGACTTGCAAGCCAAGAGTAAGACTGCTCCGTGGTGTGAGACTCTCACTGAAAGAGTGGGACTATGTTCAAAGTGTGAGACTTGCAGGCCAAGAGTAAGACTGCTCCATGATGTGAGACTCACACTGAACGAGTGAGACTGTGTTCAAAGTGTGAGACTTGCAAGCAAAAGTGAAACTGCTCCGTGGTGTGAGACTCTCACGGAAAGAGTGAGACTGTAAATCTCACTGAAAGAGTGAGACTGTGTCCAAAGTGTGAGACTTGCAAGTCAAGAGTAAGACTGTTCCATGATGTGAGACTCTCACTGAACGAGTGAGACTGTGTTCAAATTTTGAGACTTGCAAGCAAAGAGTGAAACTGCTCCGTGGTGTGAGACTCTCACTGAAAGAGTGAGACTGTGTTCAAAGTGTGAGACTTGCAAACCAAAGGTAAGATTGCTCCATGCTGTGAGACTCTCACTGAAAGTGTGAGACTGTGTCTAAAGTGTGAGACTCGCAAGCCAAGAGTAAGACTGCTCTATGCTGTGAGACTCTCACTGAAAGAGTGAGACTGTGTTCAAAGTTTGAGACTTGCAAGCCAAGAGTAAGACTGCTCTATGCTGTGAGACTCTCACTGAAAGAGTGAGACTGTGTTCAAAGTTTGAGACTTGCAAGCCAAGAGTAAGACTGCTCCGTGGTGTGAGACTCTCACTGAAAGAGTGGGACTATGTTCAAAGTGTGAGACTTGCAGGCCAAGAGTAAGACTGC
Organism: Lissotriton helveticus; assembly: GCF_964261635.1. Taxonomy (NCBI): domain Eukaryota; kingdom Metazoa; phylum Chordata; class Amphibia; order Caudata; family Salamandridae; genus Lissotriton; species Lissotriton helveticus. The sequence continues at coordinate 31,838,840 of NC_136073.1, read as the reverse complement.
TCCATGATGTGAGACTCACACTGAACGAGTGAGACTGTGTTCAAAGTGTGAGACTTGCAAGCAAAAGTGAAACTGCTCCGTGGTGTGAGACTCTCACGGAAAGAGTGAGACTGTAAATCTCACTGAAAGAGTGAGACTGTGTCCAAAGTGTGAGACTTGCAAGTCAAGAGTAAGACTGTTCCATGATGTGAGACTCTCACTGAACGAGTGAGACTGTGTTCAAATTTTGAGACTTGCAAGCAAAGAGTGAAACTGCTCCGTGGTGTGAGACTCTCACGGAAAGAGTGAGACTGTAAATCTCACTGAAAGAGTGAGACTGTGTCCAAAGTGTGAGACTTGCAAGTCAAGAGTAAGACTGTTCCATGATGTGAGACTCTCACTGAACGAGTGAGACTGTGTTCAAATTTTGAGACTTGCAAGCAAAGAGTGAAACTGCTCCGTGGTGTGAGACTCTCACTGAAAGAGTGAGACTGTGTTCAAAGTGTGAGACTTGCAAACCAAAGGTAAGATTGCTCCATGCTGTGAGACTCTCACTGAAAGTGTGAGACTGTGTCTAAAGTGTGAGACTCGCAAGCCAAGAGTAAGACTGCTCTATGCTGTGAGACTCTCACTGAAAGAGTGAGACTGTGTTCAAAGTTTGAGACTTGCAAGCCAAGAGTAAGACTGCTCCATGATGTGAGACTCTCACTGAAAGAGTGAGACTGAACATAGTGTCACTCTTTCAGTGAGATTTACAGTCTCACTCTTTCCGTGAGAGACTCACACCACGGAGCAGTTTCACTCTTTGCTTGCAAGTCTCACACTTTGAACACAGTCTCACTCTTTCAGTGAGAGTCTCACAGCATGGAGCAATCTTACCTTTGGTTTGCAAGTCTCACACTAGTTTGAACACAGTCTCACTCTTTCAGTGATTTTTACAAAGTGTGAGACTTGAGTAAGACTGCTCCATGGTGTGAGACTCTCAATGAAAGAGTGAGACTGTGTTTCAAGGCCTTAAACTCCCGCTCAGATAACAAGACTGCGCCCTAAGATGTGAAACATGGCCCAGAAAATAAGTCTGTGAGACTGACACCCACAGGCCGAGACACTGGGTCTATGCACCTGGAACACCTGGGGTCGCCCCGCACCCCCACCCCCACCCCCCGCCCCCTCCCCTTCCCGGTTCCCACAGGGGAGCCCCCGCATGTCACTCCTCGGCATCTAACAAGGCCCCGTCTGAACCCTGGAGCCGGCCCTCCGGGGGTCTCCCTTTTCTTCCATCGTCTCACAGGCCCGACGGGTAGAGCTGACACCGGTAATCCCCGGTGAGTGAGGACCGGGGGAGGCAGACACTGCCCCTGTGGGGGAGGGAGGTCACAAACACACCACAGACACTGCATCTGTGAGAGGGGTCACAGCGCCACCACAGACACTGCCTCTGTGAGGTCACAGCGCCACCACAGACACTGCCTCTATGAGGTCACAGCGCCACCACAGACACTGCCTCTATGAGAGGTCACAGACCCACCACAGACACTGCCTCTGTGAGGTCACAGCGCCACCACAGACACTGCCTCTATGAGAGGTCACAGCACCACCACAGACACTGCCTCTATGAGACGTCACAGCACCACCACAGACACCGCTGTGAGAGGTCACAGCGCCCCCACAGACACCGTTGTGAGAGGTCACAGCGCCCCCACAGACACCGCTGTGAGAGGTCACAGCGCCCCCACAGACACCGCTGTGAGAGGTCACAGCGCCCCCACAGACACCGCTGTGAGAGGTCACAGCACCACCACAGACACTGCCTCTATGAGAGGTCACAGCGCCCCCACAGACACCGCTGTGAGAGGTCACAGCGCCCCCACAGACACCGCTGTGAGAGGTCACAGCGCCCCCACAGACACCGCTGTGAGAGGTCACAGCGCCACCACAGACACTGCCCCTGTGAGAGGCCACAGCGCCACCACAGACACTGCTGTGAGAGGTCACAGCGCCACCACAGACACTGCCTCTTTGAGAAGTCACAGCGCCACCACAGACACTGCCTCTGTGAGGTCACAGTGCCACCACAGACACTGCCCCTGTGAGAGGCCACAGCGCCACCACAGACACTGCTGTGAGAGGTCACAGCGCCACCACAGACACTGCCTCTATGAGAGGTCACAGCACCACAGACACTGCCCCTGTGAGAGGCCACAGCGCCACCACAGACACTGTCTCTGTGAGAGGTCACAGCACCACCACAGACACTGCCTCTATGAGAGGTCACAACACCACAGACACTGCCTCTGTGAGGTCACAGCGCCAACACAGACACTGCCTCTATGAGAGGTCACAGACCCACCACAGACACTGCCTCTGTGAGGTCACAGCGCCACCACAGACACTGCCTCTATGAGAGGTCACAGCACCACCACAGACACTGCCTCTATGAGAGGTCACAGCGCCCCCACAGACACCGCTGTGAGAGCTCACAGCGCCCCCACAGACACCGCTGTGAGAGGTCACAGCGCCCCCACAGACACCGCTGTGAGAGGTCACAGCGCCCCCACAGACACCGCTGTGAGAGGTCACAGCGCCACCACAGACACTGCCTCTATGAGAGGTCACAGCGCCCCCACAGACACCGCTGTGAGAGCTCACAGCGCCCCCACAGACACCGCTGTGAGAGGTCACAGCGCCCCCACAGACACCGCTGTGAGAGGTCACAGCGCCCCCACAGACACCGCTGTGAGAGGTCACAGCGCCACCACAGACACTGCCTCTATGAGAGGTCACAGCGCCCCCACAGACACCGCTGTGAGAGGTCACAGCGCCCCCACAGACACCGCTGTGAGAGGTCACAGCGCCCCCACAGACACCGCTGTGAGAGGTCACAGCGCCACCACAGACACTGCCTCTATGAGAGGTCACAGACCCACCACAGACACTGCCTCTATGAGAGGTCACAGCGCCCCCACAGACACCGCTGTGAGAGGTCACAGCGCCCCCACAGACACCGCTGTGAGAGGTCACAGCGCCCCCACAGACACCGCTGTGAGAGGTCACAGCGCCACCACAGACACTGCCTCTATGAGAGGTCACAGACCCACCACAGACACTGCTGTGAGAGGTCACAGCGCCACCACAGACACTGCCCCTGTGAGAGGCCACAGCGCCACCACAGACACTGCTGTGAGAGGTCACAGCGCCACCACAGACACTGCCTCTATGAGAGGTCACAGCGCCACCACAGACACTGCCCCTGTGAGAGGCCACAGCGCCACCACAGACACTGCTGTGAGAGGTCACAGCGCCACCACAGACACTGCCCCTGTGAGAGGCCACAGCGCCACCACAGACACTGCTGTGAGAGGTCACAGCGCCACCACAGACACTGCCTCTATGAGAAGTCACAGCGCTACCACAGATACTGCCTCTGTGAGAGGTCACAGCGCCACCACAGACACTGCCTCTGTGAGAGGTTACAGCACCACAGACACTGCCTCTGTGAGAGGTCACAGCACCACCACAGACACTGCCTCTGTGAGAGGTTACAGCAACACCACAGACACTGCCTCTGTGAGGTCACAGCACCACCACAGACACTGCCTCTATGAGAGGTCACAGCACCACCACAGACACTGCCTCTTTGAGGTCACAGCACCACCACAGACACTGCCTCTATGAGAGGTCACAGCGCCACCACAGACACTGTCTCTGTGAGAGGTCACAGCACCACCACAGACACTGCCTCTATGAGAGGTCACAGCACCACCACAGACACCGCTGTGAGAGGTCACAGCGCCCCCACAGACACCGCTGTGAGAGGTCACAGCGCCCCCACAGACACTGCCTCTGTGAGAGGTCACAGCACCATAGACACTGCATCTGTGAGGTCACAGCGCCACCACAGACACTGCCTCTGTGAGAGGTCACAGCGCCACCACAGACACTGCCTCTGTGAGAGGTCACAGCACCATAGACACTGCATCTGTGAGAGGTCACAGCGCCACCACAGACACTGCCTCTGTAAGGGAGGTCACAGCGCCACCACAGACACTGCCTCTGTGAGAGGTCACAGCGCCACCACAGACACTGCCTCTGTGAGAGGTCACAGCACCATAGACACTGCATCTGTGAGAGGTCACAGCGCCACCACAGACACTGCCTCTGTGAGGGAGGTCACAGCACCACCACAGACACTGCCTCTATGAGAGGTCACAGCACCACAGACACTGCCTCTATGAGAGGTCACAGCGCCACCACAGACACTGCCTCTGTGAGAGGTCACAGTCCCACCACAGACACTGCCTCTGTGAGAGGTCACAGCGCCACCACAGACACTGCCTCTGTAAGGGAGGTCACAGACCCACCACAGACACTGCCTCTGTGAGAGGTCACAGCACCACCACAGACACTGCCTCTGTGAGAGCTCACAGCGCCCCCACAGACACTGCCTCTTTGAGAAGTCACAGCGCCACCACAGACACTGCCTCTGTGAGAGGTTACAGCGCCACCACAGACACTGCCTCTGTGAGAGGTCACAGCACCATAGACACTGCATCTGTGAGAGGTCACAGCACCACAGACACTGCCTCTGTGAGAGGTCACAGTCCCACCACAGACACTGCCTCTGTGAGAGGTCACAGCGCCACCACAGACACAGCCTCTATGAGAGGTTACAGCGCCACCACAGACACTGCCTCTGTAAGGGAGGTCACAGCACCATAGACACTGCATCTGTGAGAGGTCACAGCGCCCCCACAGACACTGCCTCTGTGAGAGGTCACAGCACCACCACAGACACTGCATCTGTGAGAGGTCACAGCGCCACCACAGACACTGCCTCTGTGAGAGGGCACAGCGTCACCACAGACACTGCCTCAGTGAGAGGTCTCAGCGTCACCACAGACACCGCCTCTGTGAGAGGGCACAGCGTCACCACAGACACTGCCTCTGTCAGGGAGGTCACAGCGTCACCACAGACACTGCCTCTGTCAGGGAGGTCACAGCGCCACCACAGACACTGCCTCTGAGAGGGGTTACAACACTACCACAGACACTGCCTCTGTGAGAGGTCACAGCGCCACCACAGACACTGCCTCTGTGAGAGCTCACAGCGCCACCACAGACACTGCCTCTGTGAGGTCACAGCGCCACCACAGACACTGCCTCTGTGAGGTCACAGAGCCACCACAGACACTGCCTCTATGAGAGGTCACAGACCCACCACAGACACTGCCTCTGTGAGGTCACAGCGCCACCACAGACACTGCTTCTATGAGAGGTCACAGCACCACCACAGACACTGCCTCTGTGAGGTCACAGCACCACCACAGACACTGCCTCTATGAGAGGTCACAGCGCCACCACAGACACCGCTGTGAGAGGTCACAGCGCCCCCACAGACACCGCTGTGAGAGGTCACAGCGCCCCCACAGACACCGCTGTGAGAGGTCACAGCACCCCCACAGACACCGCTGTGAGAGGTCACAGCGCCCCCACAGACACCGCTGTGAGAGGTCACAGCGCCCCCACAGACACCGCTGTGAGAGGTCACAGCGCCCCCACAGACACCGCTGTGAGAGGTCACAGCGCCACCACAGACACTGCCTCTATGAGAGGTCACAGCGCCACCACAGACACTGCCCCTGTGAGAGGCCACAGCGCCACCACAGACACTGCTGTGAGAGGTCACAGCGCCACCACAGACACTGCCCCTGTGAGAGGCCACAGCGCCACCACAGACACTGCCTCTATGAGAGGTCACAGCACCACCACAGACACTGCCTCTTTGAGAAGTCACAGCGCCACCACAGACACTGCCTCTGTGAGGTCACAGTGCCACCACAGACACTGCCCCTGTGAGAGGCCACAGCGCCACCACAGACACTGCTGTGAGAGGTCACAGCGCCACCACAGACACTGCCTCTATGAGAGGTCACAGCACCACAGACACTGCCCCTGTGAGAGGCCACAGCGCCACCACAGACACTGTCTCTGTGAGAGGTCACAGCACCACCACAGACACTGCCTCTGTGAGGTCACAGCGCCAACACAGACACTGCCTCTATGAGAGGTCACAGACCCACCACAGACACTGCCTCTGTGAGGTCACAGCGCCACCACAGACACTGCCTCTATGAGAGGTCACAGCACCACCACAGACACTGCCTCTGAGAGGGGTTACAACACCACCACAGACACTGCCTCTATGAGAGGTCACAGCGCCCCCACAGACACCGCTGTGAGAGCTCACAGCGCCCCCACAGACACCGCTGTGAGAGGTCACAGCGCCCCCACAGACACCGCTGTGAGAGGTCACAGCGCCCCCACAGACACCGCTGTGAGAGGTCACAGCGCCACCACAGACACTGCCTCTATGAGAGGTCACAGCGCCCCCACAGACACCGCTGTGAGAGCTCACAGCGCCCCCACAGACACCGCTGTGAGAGGTCACAGCGCCCCCACAGACACCGCTGTGAGAGGTCACAGCGCCCCCACAGACACCGCTGTGAGAGGTCACAGCGCCCCCACAGACACCGCTGTGAGAGGTCACAGCGCCACCACAGACACTGCCTCTATGAGAGGTCACAGCGCCCCCACAGACACCGCTGTGAGAGGTCACAGCGCCCCCACAGACACCGCTGTGAGAGGTCACAGCGCCACCACAGACACTGCCTCTATGAGAGGTCACAGCGCCACCACAGACACTGCCTCTATGAGAGGTCACAGCGCCCCCACAGACACCGCTGTGAGAGGTCACAGCGCCCCCACAGACACCGCTGTGAGAGGTCACAGCGCCCCCACAGACACCGCTGTGAGAGGTCACAGCGCCACCACAGACACTGCCTCTATGAGAGGTCACAGACCCACCACAGACACCGCTGTGAGAGGTCACAGCGCCCCCACAGACACCGCTGTGAGAGGTCACAGCGCCCCCACAGACACCGCTGTGAGAGGTCACAGCGCCACCACAGACACTGCCTCTATGAGAGGTCACAGCGCCACCACAGACACTGCCCCTGTGAGAGGCCACAGCGCCACCACAGAAACTGCTGTGAGAGGTCACAGCGCCACCACAGACACTGCCCCTGTGAGAGGCCACAGCGCCACCACAGACACTGCTGTGAGAGGTCACAGCGCCACCACAGACACTGCCTCTATGAGAGGTCACAGCGCCACCACAGACACTGCTGTGAGAGGTCACAGCGCCACCACAGACACTGCCCCTGTGAGAGGCCACAGCGCCACCACAGACACTGCTGTGAGAGGTCACAGCGCCACCACAGACACTGCCTCTATGAGAGGTCACAGCGCCCCCACAGACACCGCTGTATGAGGTCACAGCGCCCCCACAGACACCGCTGTGAGAGGTCACAGCGCCCCCACAGACACCGCTGTGAGAGGTCACAGCGCCACCACAGACACTGCCTCTATGAGAGGTCACAGCGCCACCACAGACACTGCCCCTGTGAGAGGCCACAGCGCCACCACAGACACTGCTGTGAGAGGTCACAGCGCCACCACAGACACTGCCCCTGTGAGAGGCCACAGCGCCACCACAGACACTGCTGTGAGAGGTCACAGCGCCACCACAGACACTGCCTCTATGAGAGGTCACAGCACCACCACAGACACTGCCTCTTTGAGAAGTCACAGCGCCACCACAGACACTGCCTCTGTGAGGTCACAGTGCCACCACAGACACTGCCCCTGTGAGAGGCCACAGCGCCACCACAGACACTGCTGTGAGAGGTCACAGCGCCACCACAGACACTGCCTCTATGAGAGGTCACAGCACCACAGACACTGCCCCTGTGAGAGGCCACAGCGCCACCACAGACACTGTCTCTGTTAGAGGTCACAGCACCACCACAGACACTGCCTCTGTGAGGTCACAGCGCCAACACAGACACTGCCTCTATGAGAGGTCACAGACCCACCACAGACACTGCCTCTGTGAGGTCACAGCGCCACCACAGACACTGCCTCTATGAGAGGTCACAGCACCACCACAGACACTGCCTCTGAGAGGGGTTACAACACCACCACAGACACTGCCTCTATGAGAGGTCACAGCGCCCCCACAGACACCGCTGTGAGAGCTCACAGCGCCCCCACAGACACCGCTGTGAGAGGTCACAGCGCCCCCACAGACACCGCTGTGAGAGGTCACAGCGCCCCCACAGACACCGCTGTGAGAGCTCACAGCGCCCCCACAGACACCGCTGTGAGAGGTCACAGCGCCCCCACAGACACCGCTGTGAGAGGTCACAGCGCCCCCACAGACACCGCTGTGAGAGGTCACAGCGCCCCCACAGACACCGCTGTGAGAGGTCACAGCGCCACCACAGACACTGCCTCTATGAGAGGTCACAGCGCCCCCACAGACACCGCTGTGAGAGGTCACAGCGCCCCCACAGACACCGCTGTGAGAGGTCAGAGCGCCACCACAGACACTGCCTCTATGAGAGGTCACAGCGCCACCACAGACACTGCCTCTATGAGAGGTCACAGCGCCCCCACAGACACCGCTGTGAGAGGTCACAGCGCCCCCACAGACACCGCTGTGAGAGGTCACAGCGCCCCCACAGACACCGCTGTGAGAGGTCACAGCGCCACCACAGACACTGCCTCTATGAGAGGTCACAGACCCACCACAGACACTGCCTCTATGAGAGGTCACAGCGCCCCCACAGACACCGCTGTGAGAGGTCACAGCGACCCCACAGACACCGCTGTGAGAGGTCACAGCGCCCCCACAGACACCGCTGTGAGAGGTCACAGCGCCACCACAGACACTGCCTCTATGAGAGGTCACAGACCCACCACAGACACTGCTGTGAGAGGTCACAGCGCCACCACAGACACTGCCCCTGTGAGAGGCCACAGCGCCACCACAGACACTGCTGTGAGAGGTCACAGCGCCACCACAGACACTGCCTCTATGAGAGGTCACAGCGCCACCACAGACACTGCCCCTGTGAGAGGCCACAGCGCCACCACAGACACTGCTGTGAGAGGTCACAGCGCCACCACAGACACTGCCCCTGTGAGAGGCCACAGCGCCACCACAAACACTGCTGTGAGAGGTCACAGCGCCACCACAGACACTGCCTCTATGAGAAGTCACAGCGCTACCACAGACACTGCCTCTGTGAGAGGTCACAGCGCCACCACAGACACTGCCTCTGTGAGAGGTTACAGCACCACAGACACTGCCTCTGTGAGAGGTCACAGCACCACCACAGACACTGCCTCTGTGAGAGGTTACAGCACCACCACAGACACTGCCTCTGTGAGGTCACAGCACCACCACAGACACTGCCTCTATGAGAGGTCACAGCACCACCACAGACACTGCCTCTGTGAGGTCACAGCACCACCACAGACACTGCCTCTATGAGAGGTCACAGCGCCACCACAGACACTGTCTCTGTAAGAGGTCACAGCACCACCACAGACACTGCCTCTATGAGAGGTCACAGCGCCACCACAGACACTGCCTCTATGAGAGGTCACAGCGCCATAGACACTGCCTCTGTGAGGTCACAGCGCCACCACAGACACTGCCTCTGTGAGAGGTCACAGCGCCACCACAGACACTGCCTCTGTGAGAGGTCACAGCACCATAGACACTGCATCTGTGAGAGGTCACAGCGCCACCACAGACACTGCCTCTGTAAGGGAGGTCACAGCGCCACCACAGACACTGCCTCTGTGAGAGGTCACAGCGCCACCACAGACACTGCCTCTGTGAGAGGTCACAGCACCATAGACACTGCATCTGTGAGAGGTCACAGCGCCACCACAGACACTGCCTCTGTGAGGGAGGTCACAGCACCACCACAGACACTGCCTCTGTGAGAGGTCACAGCACCACAGACACTGCCTCTATGAGAGGTCACAGCGCCACCACAGACACTGCCTCTGTGAGAGGTCACAGTCCCACCACAGACACTGCCTCTGTGAGAGGTCACAGCGCCACCACAGACACTGCCTCTGTAAGGGAGGTCACAGACCCACCACAGACACTGCCTCTGTGAGAGGTCACAGCGCCACCACAGACACTGCCTCTGTGAGAGGTCACAGTCCCACCACAGACACTGCCTCTGTGAGAGGTCACAGCGCCACCACAGACACTGCCTCTGTAAGGGAGGTCACAGACCCACCACAGACACTGCCTCTGTGAGAGCTCACAGCGCCCCCACAGACACTGCCTCTTTGAGAAGTCACAGCGCCACCACAGACACTGCCTCTGTGAGAGGTTACAGCGCCACCACAGACACTGCCTCTGTGAGAGGTCACAGCACCATAGACACTGCATCTGTGAGAGGTCACAGCACCACAGACACTGCCTCTATGAGAGGTCACAGCGCCACCACAGACACTGCCTCTATGAGAGGTCACAGCGCCACCACAGACACTGCCTCTGTGAGAGGTCACAGTCCCACCACAGACACTGCCTCTGTGAGAGGTCACAGCGCCACCACAGACACTGCCTCTGTAAGGGAGGTCACAGACCCACCACAGACACTGCCTCTGTGAGAGGTCACAGCACCACCACAGACACTGTCTCTGTGAGAGGTCACAGCACCACCACAGACACTGCCTCTGTGAGAGCTCACAGCGCCACCACAGACACTGCCTCTGAGAGGGGTTACAACACTACCACAGACACTGCCTCTGTGAGAGGTCACAGCGCCACCACAGACACTGCCCCTGTGAGAGGCCACAGCGCCACCACAGACACTGCCTCTGTGAGAGCTCACAGCGCCACCACAGACACTGCCTCTGTGAGAGGTCACAGCGCCACCACAGACACTGCCTCTGTAAGGGAGGTCACAGCGCCACCACAGACACTGCCTCTGTAAGGGAGGTCACAGCGCCACCACAGACACTGCCTCTGTGAGAGGTCACAGCGCCACCACAGACACTGCCTCTGTGAGAGGTCACAGCACCACAGACACTGCATCTGTGAGAGGTCACAGCGCCACCACAGACACTGCCTCTGTGAGGGAGGTCACAGCACCACAGACACTGCATCTGTGAGAGGTCACAGCGCCACCACAGACACTGCCTCTGTGAGGGAGGTCACAGCACCACCACAGACACTGCCTCTGTGAGATCTCACAGCGCCACCACAGACACTGCCTCTGTGAGAGGTCACAGTCCCACCACAGACACTGCCTCTGTGAGAGGTCACAGCGCCACCACAGACACTGCCCCTGTGAGAGGTCACAGCGCCACCACAGACACAGCCTCTATGAGAGGTTACAGCGCCACCACAGACACTGCCTCTATGAGAGGTCACAGCACCACAGACACTGCTTCTGTGAGAGGTCATAGCACCACCACAGACACTGCCTCTGTGAGGGAGGTCACAGCGCCACCACAGACACTGCCTCTGTGAGAGGTCACAGCGCCACCACAGACACAGCCTCTATGAGAGGTTACAGCGCCACCACAGACACTGCCTCTAGGAGAGGTCACAGCACCACCACAGACACTGCCTCTATGAGAGGTCACAGCACCATAGACACTGCCTCTATGAGAGGTCACAGCACCACAGACACTGCCTCTGTGAGAGGTCACAGTCCCACCACAGACACTGCCTCTGTGAGAGGTCACAGCGCTACCACAGACACTGCCTCTGTGAGAGGTCACAGCGCCACCACAGACACAGCCTCTATGAGAGGTTACAGCGCCACCACAGACACTGCCTCTATGAGAGGTCACAGCACCACAGACACTGCCTCGGTGAGGGAGGTCACAGCGCCACCACAGACACTGCCTATGTGAGAGGTCACAGCGCCACCACAGACACTGCCTCTGTGAGGGAGGTCACAGCGCCACCACAGACACTGCCTCTGTCAGGGAGGTCACAGCGCCACCACAGACACTGCCTCTGAGAGGGGTTACAACACCACCACAGACACTGTCTCTGTGAGAGGTCACAGCGCCACCACAGACACTGCCTCTGTCAGGGAGGTCACAGCGCCACCACAGACACTGCCTCTGTCAGGGAGGTCACAGCGCCACCACAGACACTGCCTCTGTCATGGAGGTCACAGCGCCACCACAGACACTGCCTCTGAGAGGGGTTACAACACCACCACAGACACTGCCTCTGTCAGGGAGGTCACAGCACCACCACAGACACTGCCTCAGTGAGGGGTCACAGCGGGACCACAGACACTGCCTCTGTGAGAACTGGGGTGGTGTGGAGTGCAAAAAAACGATGGATTTAGGCCCAGATCTCTGTACTGGGGTGAATGTATGACATTGTTCTGCATTCTGTCCATCAATTGTTGTTTTTGCATTTGTCACCCCGAGTGGGACGGGTATGCTCAGACGTGAGTCCCGTGCTCTCCACACCACTGGAGTCAAGCTATCCTGGCTGAAGACGGACGCTATAACACTTGGCCAACCCAAGAGGGCTATCTCCTGGTTCCGTGATGTTAACAACATTGATGTCGTCCCCTCTGTGAATCAGCTTTGTTATCACTTCCAAGGCTAGACCCGAACCTAGATGTTGAGGATCTCACCTCCCAATGCCTCACAGTTCTTGCAAATGAAATCAACAACGTCGCTCCACTCAAAAGCAAAAGGCTAAGGCCCACTCCCTCAGCACCTTGGTTCAACAAATCCCTCTATGAAGAAAGGAAGCAGCTAAGATTCCTGGAGAAACAATGGAGGCAAGTGCCCTCCACCGATAACTTGTCCACGCTTCGCTCCGCAAGGTCCAAGTACCACAAACACATCTTCCTTGGGAAAGCATCGCACTTCAAAACCCTCCTTGACTCAGCCAAAAATAGACCCAAAAAACTATTTGATCTCATCAAGAGTCCTGACCGCTCTCCCCCTTCCTCCAAGCTGGAGAATTCTGCATAGAGAGCAGCGGATTTTGCTATATTCTTCGACGAAAAAGTGAAATCACTTGTGGATCAGGTCGCTCATCCTACTCCTCCATAGGAGCGCAAATCCTTAGCCATTTGGCAAAACTTTGACCCCATTTCTGAAGATGCCCTTCTCAAGTGCATACGAGAAATGAAGCCCTCCAACCATTCTCTCGACCCTATCCCCAGTGCCATCGCCATTGACTTCTATACCCTTTCCCTTTCCTACTGGACCACTCTGGTCAACCTCTCCCTCTATCAAGGCTCCCTTCCTGTCTCCTTCAAAACTGGGCAGGTCACCCCTCTGCTTAAAAAACCAACTGCTGATGCGTCTGACCTCAACAACTTCTGCCCCATCACTAACTTACCCTTTCTTGCGAAGATTACAGAAAGATGTGTAGCGAAACAACTCTCTGCTCATATCAAGGACAATGATCTTCTTGACAATTTCCAGTCTGGCTTCATTCAAAACTGCAGCACTGAAACAGCCCTACTGCAAGTGGTTGATGACACGCTGAGGATCCTCGACTCGGGGGGGGGGGGTCCTGTCTTCTAATTCTCCTTGCCCTTTCTGCAGCCTTTGACACTGTCAATCATAACACCCTCCTCAACATTCTTCAACAGAGAATGGGCATGGAGGGCACTGTGCTTAAATGGTTTGCCTCCTTCCTCTCTGATAGATCACAAATGATCAAAATAGAGAACAGTCTTTCATCTCCTGTGGCGGTAGGTCACGGTGTTCCTCAAGGCTCTATACTTGCACCCACATTGTTCAACCTCTATTTAGAACCACTAGGAAATCTCCTAAGTAAATCCGGGATCCACTATCATCTCTATGCTGACGACACTCAAATCTACCTCAAGGTTGCCTCCACTCACGATCTCTCTATCCTAAGCTCTACTCTCGACTCCATTCATAACTGGATGTTTACTCATCAACTGATTCTGAATCCCTCCAAAACCGAATTCCTCCTCTTCTCCTCTTCAATCTCTCCTCCCCCGGTGCAATCATGGATGAATCAGTTGAATCTACTGAACACTAATCCCATCATTGCCGACAGTGCAAAATCCCTAGGTGTCACTCTCGACAAAAAACTCAATCTAACCCCCCACATCAATTCCATTGCAAAGTCTGCTCGATACCATCTGCGCCTTCTTTGGGGAATCCGTCGCTTCTACCCGGAGCAGGACCTTATAACCCTGGTGCAATCACTGGTCCTCTCCAGACTTGACTACTGCAATTCTCTTCTTACTGGCCTCCCCAAATCCCACCTGTCCCCCCTTAAATCTGTTTTACATTCAGCAGCTCGTTTCATTTATGGGCCAAAAGAAGCGACTACATCACACCGATGTTATCCACCCTCCGCTGGCTTCCAATCGAAGCTAGAGCTATCTACAAGACTGCTTGTATCACCCACAAAGCCTTGCACTCCTCCTCTCCTCGCTACCTGGCGAATAAACTGAAACTCTCTGGAGGCTCTAGACCATCACGTAATGCAGAAAATCTTCTGCTTGAACCTCCCACTTTCAAGAAGGAAAGAACGATGGCACAATCCTTTTCAGGCAACGCGGTGAGAATCTGGAACTCCCTTCCGCCGCAGCTCCGGACCACCACCTCCTCCCAGGCCTTCAAAACTAACCTCAAAGTTCTCCTCCTTCAAAGACACTTCCAAATGTAATCCATGCCCTCTCTATTAGCTGAAGGAAGCCCTTCCATTATAGAAAAATCTACTGTACATGACTATGGAAGTGTCCTCCCAGTGTGTTCTTGCGGTTCGAGAGTCGGCCAGTTATTGCGGTATTATCTTTCTACCTGTGTTTGGTACTCGTGTGTAACATGCACCCGTCACTTTCTCTTGTAACACACTGTTTTCTACCTCTTACATTAGTTTATTTTCAATACCTGCACTAGTGCCACCATGGCCTACGCAACGTTTGTTCTTGTGCTAGAGGGCCCTCCATATTTTGCAGTATTATACCTCTATGTTTACTTTGTACGCTTTTGTAACCTGCACACGTCACTCTTTCCTCCTGTAATGCACCGTTTTGCTACCTCCTGTATTTTGTTAGTTCACGATTGTCACTTTTGTAATGCACCGTTTTGCTACCTCTTGTATTTTGTTGGTTCACGATTGTCACTTCTGTAATGCACCGTTTGCTACCTCTTGTATTTTGTTGGTTCATGATTGTCACTTTTGTAATGCACCGTTTTGCTACCTCTTGTATTTTGTTGGTTCACGATTGTCACTTTGGTAATGCACCGTTTGCTACTTTTTGTATTTTGTTGGCTCACGATTGACATTATTGCTTCATTTAATGTAACGTTTGCTTTTGTATTTTGTTCACTTGTAATGTTCTCATGTACCAGTTTTGTTCCTATTGTGAAGCGCTCTGACACCTTCGGGTAAAGTCCGCGCTATATAAAAACGCACAAATAAATAAATAAATAAATAGCCAGAAACCGGTCCTAGGATGCTTGATTCCGGTCCAGGGAAGACATGGCTTGGCAGTTCGGGCTGGAATGTTCCCATGAGGCACAGGGTCAAGGCTGATTAGCATATGGCCATGTCTGAACTGGGGTGGTTTGGAGTGCAAAAAAACGATGGATTTAGGCCCAGATCTCTGTACTGGGGTGACTGTATGACATTGTTCTGCATTCTGTCCATCAATTGTTGTTTTTGCATCTGTGAGAGGTCACAGCGCCACCACAGACACCGCCTTTGTGATGGCGCCAGTGCTTAACTTCTAAAAATAAAGTCTGGGTGCAAAGCCCAAAATCTTTCTTAGCCCAAGAAGGCTGCCTCTTCTTGCTTCCACCTAGCGCCTCTTTCTTTTTCCACACTACACTTTTTATATCTCGTGAATACCAGGTCTGCCCAGCCTTGATTCCATCTCATGCCTCTTTCTTCCACCACCCTGCAATGCCTTTCTCTATATATCATTAATACCAAATCTGTCTAGCCGTGATTGCACTTTATGCTGTCTACCCCCCTACACTTTATGTCTCCCTCTCTCATGAATACATGGGGCCTCATTTATGAGAAATGACGCATCGCTGCGTGAAAGCCGCGATGCGTCACTTCTCAGTGCGCACTCCTTGCGTCATAATTGATGCATCATATTTATATGACGCATCATGTTGCAAGGAGTTACAGATACGTCAGTATTTCTGACATATCTGTAGGCGCAAAAGTGACGCATTGCTGGAGTGTGTGACGCAACTCCAGCAATGTGTACTTTCACATGGGCAAGTCCCATGTTGTTAGTGCTTGCGTCAGTCTTACGCCTGCCATGAAGCAGGCGTAAGATTTTGACGCATTAGTGGCCAAGAAATGGCGCAGTGAAATCTTATAGATTTCACTGCGTCACTTCTATGACCCCTTTCTTGCGTCAAAACGCCCCCCTTGCATACATTATACCTGGCGCAGGTATAATGTGGCGCAGGGGTTTACAAAGTGACGCATCTACCTAGATGCGTCACTTTATAAATATGATGCAACAAGGCACATTTTTTACGCCACTGGTGCGTCACAAAAAGTGACGCACCGGCGGCGTAAAAGTGACGCACAGCCTCATAAATGAGACCCATGGTTTCCCTATTCCTGATTCCACCCCATACCTCTTTCCCTCATCACTCTACACTTCCGGTCTCTTTATCCCACTCTTACAGTTTCATTTTCATCCGGTTTCTTAATTTGTCACTGTTTCCTATCCTCCCATGATTCCTAACTCCCTTTTCTGGCTCACTCTTGCTCTTGTCTGATGGTGACAAATTAACCCAGGACCGCACAATGCGTGCGCCCCTCCCCCCTCCCCACACACAACCACCGACACAAGGTGGGCGCTGAAAGGAGTCTGCGGCGCGGCCTCAGTGTGAGGGGCCACGGAACGGCCCAGTCACCCCCTTTGTGCGGGAGGCCCGGGTCCCACCAGACACCTCCTTTGTAAGTCGAGTCGCGCTAGCGCCGCGCACAAAGGCCTTTGTGAGCTAGCTGCCTCCGCAGTCACTTCTTTTGTGAGCTGAGCCGGTCACACTCGCTCGGTTTTGCAGAAATTCCACCTTCAAGCGCAGGAATTATAAAGACAAATACAAAGTGATTGAATTAAACAAGGGGACGAGGATTCAGGAGAGGGAAGCAAGGAGAAACCGAATAAAAATCAAAACCAGAGGCTCAGGGGAAGGCTTAGCAACTTGCTAAGACCTACAGGAAAGACCAGGTAAGTCCTACAAGAAGTAAGAGCTACAAGAAAGACTAGGTAAATTCTACAAGAAGTAAGAACTACAAGAAAGACTAGGTAAGTCCTACAAGAAGTAAGAGCTACAAGAAAGACTAGGTAAGTTCTACAAGAAGTAAGAGCTACAAGAAAGACTAGGTAAGTCCTACAAGAAGTAAGAGCTACAAGAAAGACTAGGTAAGTCCTACAAGAAGTAAGAGCTACAAGAAAGACTAGGTAAGTTCTACAAGAAGTAAGAGCTACAAGAAAGACTAGGTAAGTCCTACAAGAAGTAAGAGCTACAAGAAAGACTAGGTAAGTTCTACAAGAAGTAAGAGCTACAAGAAAGACTAGGTAAGTCCTACAAGAAGTAAGAGCTACAAGAAAGACTAGGTAAGTTCTACAAGAAGTAAGAGCTACAAGAAAGACTAGGTAAGTCCTACAAGAAGTAAGAGCTACAAGAAAGACTAGGTAAGTTCTACAAGAAGTAAGAGCTACAAGAAAGACTAGGTAAGTTCTACAAGAAGTAAGAGCTACAAGAAAGACTAGGTAAGTTCTACAAGAAGTAAGAGCTACAAGAAAGACTAGGTAAGTCCTACAAGAAGTAAGAGCTACAAGAAAGACTAGGTAAGTTCTACAAGAAGTAAGAGCTACAAGAAAGACTAGGTAAGTTCTACAAGAAGTAAGAGCTACAAGAAAGACTAGGTAAGTTCTACAAGAAGTAAGAGCTACAAGAAAGACTAGGTAAGTCCTACAAGAAGTAAGAGCTACAAGAAAGACTAGGTAAGTTCTACAAGAAGTAAGAGCTACAAGAAAGACTAGGTAAGTTCTACAAGAAGTTTGAATTAAGGGCCTCAGAGTTCACGTGTTCCTCAGCGGCCCCTACTATCTGCAGCACATCTTCTTCCCAAGGCCCTTTGACCTTGTCTTCACCTTGGCGATGGTTCCCGCCATTCCTTGCGACATTAGGGGGACATTAACAAGGGCTGGCGATAAACTTATCGCCGCTTTTGCGTCCGTTTTCAGGCGAAGTGTGGTGATAACTTTATCGCTTCATCAGCAAGGACACGCTAGCGCCTGTTTTGCATAGTTAGCACCCGTTCCCAGCACGCCTAACTTTGCATCGCCAATGAGATGCAAAGTAGGCGTGCCTCAAAAAAGCTCCATGGATAAATATCGCGAAGGCAGCTTCGTGATATTTACAACAATGGCCCGGCCACGTAGCGATGTACAAAATCACGCTAGCTGGCCATTATCGCTGGATTTGAACGTCTGGTAAAATCCAAACTTATGTATCCATAACGTTGGGGGTGGATTATGGTGATACGACCACAGGGTCGTATCACCAAGGCTATCGCCGTTTTGAGTGCCACATCGCTGGTTTTCCAGCGATGTTGGCTCATTTCCCTGGATATCGCTGGAATATTATCGCCCTGGAGTAACGCGTTGTTAGTAACGCACTAACCGGGTGATAAATTCCAGCGATAAACTGCGATAAATAGAAAAGCGCAAAGCTTGCTTTGCGATATTTATAGCCGTCTGTTACTGATATGCCCCCAAGTTCTTTATAGGAACCCTTGGTTTAGTTCCATGCATGAAGCCACCTCTGATTAGGTACCTGTGGTGGCCTGGGTGCAGCAGAGATGCAGTTTTGGGCGCCTTTCATGGACTCGCCAAATGTGTGCCGCTGTAACACGCCCTCACTGCGCCAGGCGTGTATTTGTGAGTGAATAAATAGAGGTACACCCGCTGGTGAGGGCAGGCAGAAGCTGAGTATGGTGCGTGTGTTCTCAGTGGTGTCATCAGCAGCACACAGACATCATCATGTAGGGGTAGGAAGGGGTAGCCACTGCCGTCCCCTGCTTGCCCATCGGCACCTACAGCATTGCTATTACTACAAGAGGTGGGCGGAACTTGCGGAGTTTCACTCCGTGGAATTCTGCGGAATTACATAAAAACTCCACGAGATTCTGCGGAGTTCCGTGAGTGGGCAGTATTCAGCACATTGCACGCTTGCGCTGGTTTTTGGTGCTGGGAGCTTGTTGGGCGTTGTAAAATGAGTGCAAATTACACCCCGCAGCGCACCAGAGGGCGCTGCATCTTTCTGCTGCTCAAGTAGATTTTCAACTCGAGCGGCAACTTTCTCAGCACATACAGTTGCGACCTGCTGCGAAGACCTGCGTTGAAAAATCTTGCCAGGAGGCCTTCTAGCACCCAAAATTTGCTCCAGGGGATGAAAATTCTCGCTACTGCCCACCAACTTAACGTTAGCAAGCCACTTGCCAGAAAACAGTCTACCCGAGGTTGTTGGTGGAGTTTTGCCAGAACTCCGTGCTCCAAGCGGAACGCAGAGTGGGCAAATCTCTGCCAACTCCGCTGGCGGTGGATAATTTTTCACCCACCCCTAATTACTACTCCTAATCTTAGGTGCCATGAAGGAAGGGGCAAGAACAGGAAGTACACAGGGCTCTAATGCTGGGATGTCATGGAGATCACAGGGGTTGTGAGTTTAGGTGAATGGTCATCTATGGAGCCATACCGAGTGGGTTTCGCGGTGAGGGTTCAGTTGCATGACGTGCTCCACACCCTGTCTGCGGCTCACCATTTATCGAGTTGCCATGTTCAGGACATTGTCATTGTCCGGTAGCCACTAACTTTAGAGGCCCACATTACTTCTCACCAGCTCTACCTTCCTAATGGCTTCAGGCGTTACTCAAAATGGCGGCTGCGTTGATGTGCTTTCTCGCGTTCTGGGTGCCAGGGTCAGAGCGCGGGTTTCTGGCACCCTAGGAGAAGTGCCAATGTGCTGCCCTGGCTCTAATACTGGGCTATGTTTGATGTGTATAAGACAGTCTGACATTCCTACCTGTGCCGTCCTAGGCAGCTGCCTACTGTTGCTTTACTATAAACCCAGCCATCTTTATTGCAGCTCTAATTTGAGTTTTCACAGGTGTTCCACCAGGTCTCCAGTTCACCAGTTTCACCGTTTCTCATCAGTGCACAATATCTTCCTCCCTCCACTCTCCAGGCTTGCTTTGTATGGCATTTACCTATGAAACGTGATAGAAATTATGCATATGAAGTCCTGTTTACTGTAAGGGACATGCAAAGCGATATAAAAATATTAATACAATACAATGTTCTCTTCAAGAAGTGGAAATCTGGGGGCATATTACCAAGGGGGGCGATAGGCAATCATCGCCGATTTAGCAGCCCGTTTCGGCGCTAAGCGGCGATAATTCTATCGCCCTATTAGCAAGCTTTCGCTAACTGATGTTAGCGACAGCTTTTAGGCGATAGCGAGCAGTTTGGGGCCCGCTTTGCATGTCAGCGATGTTTATCACTAATGACATGCAAAGTGGGCGTACCCAACCAGTTAGCGACTGAAAGCAGTCGCTAACGTCGCTATCGCCTATTAGCAAGGCAGGCGTAGTGGTGGAAATATTTGCGCTAAGCGTGAATCTCTCTAAATACTAACACCTGCCCAGACCAGTTCTTAGCTATGTTATCCAATGGGAGGTGGATAACATGGCTTTTCGTCGCTAATGCGTGAATATCGCTGTATTCTCAGCGATATTCACGCATTTCGCCGCTATCGCTGGATATTTTAGCACTATGGAGAAAAACGTTGCTAATAGCATGTTTTCTCCACTAACATATGCAGCGATAGGCAGCGATAAAAAAAACGTCGCTAAGCCTATTTAGCGATAAATATCGCTACTTGTTGGTAATATGCCCCCTGGTTCTTTCATCTTCTGCCACTAAATGTTCTTTCAAGGTGGAATTTCTGATGCCCAGTAATCCTTCTAGCTGACATCTGTCCTCTTCTGTCTCTCCCTCTCCTCTGAGTTGGCCCACTTCCATGCCTGATAAGGGCCTCAAAAGTCAAACAAAACCTCCCCCTCGATCAATTAAGGGGTCATTGATTTCCCACCAGTGCTCTGGACTTTAGCTAAGTTCTGACCCTCTGCACCCAGTAGTGGATAATACCCATGAACTTCGAGCCAAACTCTGCAGGACAGCTGAGGGTGGGGCTTGCCCACATCTGGACAGTGTCGAGGCTGACACCAAAGCTGGAGGTCCTTATCACACACAGAGAAAACGAGGCTGAGCTGGGCCTCATGGCTGCCTCAAGTAAAGTATCTAAACACAATGACATGGTAGCCTGTCAGGAAGGCACTTTAAAACGTTGTATGTGCCTCTCCGGAGAGATTCTGTCCACCTATCCCAACTTCCTACTTTAGATCCTGGCAATTCCAAGACCTGGATGAGGTGGGCTCACTCATGTGATGTGACCTGCTTTACCCTAGGCCACCTCATCCCTCCCTGGTAAGAAGGTACTACCAGGGCGGACTCGACCTCAAGTGGGACTATCTTGAGGGGGGTTCTTAGAAATTATTTTGTCTGGACAAATACCTGGGAATCCAGTTAATCAAGCTAAAAATACCTCGGAGTAAACCACAAAGAATTCCTTGAGTGTCTTTACTACTTGTACATTTGCAATTTTTCTTTCTGTTTGCATCTCTTCCTTGAGTGACTTTACTACTTGTACATTTGCAATTTTTCTTTCTGTTTGTATCTCTTCCCTGTGTGACTTTACATCTTGTACATTTGCAATTTTTTCTGTTTGTATTTTATATAATGCATGTAATCCTAAATCCTTATGTTTTGCAACTGGTTCTTATGTAAAGCGCTCTGACACCTTCGGGTAAAGTTCGCACTATATAAAATCGCATAAAATAAAATAAAATAAAATAAAATAAATAAAATGTATTAAGTGGTACTCTAGGTATATATGAAATACTGAAAAGTATAATCAAAGGACGTTGCTGGGTACCAGGATCCTTACTCTGAGGTGCCAACATGTTTCTGTCCATGGGAAGCCTAACTAGGGCATTCATCAGGGCTGGTGTATGGATCCTTATATGATTTACAGTGATAGTATAAAGAAATATAGAGAGGACTTACCTCTCCTTTCCAAGTGACAAGGTAAATGTACATGATATAAGAGTAAAACGAAAGTAGTGGCATTAGGGTAAACAAATATCGTAATGTACAAACCGCATCCAAGTCTAGCGGAAAACTTTAAACTATTTAAAAGCATGGATGCACAATTGTGGCACACGTGACAATGCATACAAAGACTTTCTGCATGCACAATTAAGTGATGTGTAATACACATGAGGATAAAAGAAAATGCACATTTCCAGTGCTAGCTATTACATTATCTAGCCCAGCGCGGCATTGTGCCTCATGGTCTGTTCGGGGTGGGCGACTCCTATACATGTCAGATACATGCCACAGTAAAGAAAGGATCACATTCTTAGTTGTGTTCACACTCCTTGTGAAGAGTAAGGCACTAGTGCACAATAGTGCCCAGTCAACCTTTTTACGCTTCTTGGTGCAGTATCTAGCTAAAGTTGCCCCTTCGCAAATATAGTAGTGGGGTCTGGAATGTGTAATAATAACATTATTGTAAAGTATCTAACCCTCTACCAGGAACTACATGGGTCGCCTCCATCATGTGTTCATGACCAGTAGTGGCTCGTGATGGGAGTGCTTTGGGGCAGTGAGGCAGGGCGGGGATGGAGCAGGGTGGGGGGTAGTAAACTACGGCATACGGCCCAACGGAGACAAGTAAACAGATAAATAAATAAAAGGAATTTAGTTGCGCGGGCTGCATCGCATTTGGCAATGCGGCGCACGCAATGAATTTTGTTTTAGTTATTTATTTGTTTACTTAACTCTGTTCAGCCATATGCCATAGTTTACTACCCCCCACCCTGCTCCTCCCTCGCCCCACCACCCCGCAGCACACCCACCACGAGCCGCTACTGTTCATTATATCGAGAACTTGATCCAATGCTTCATGAACGTGTCGTTCATCCACAGTGAAGTTGTGGTCCAACTCAACTCAGATCAGCAGATTGAACCACCTCGCAGCTACTCACAGCCAGAGGTTCATTGCCACCTTGAACCTAAGCCTGGATCACCTCACTTCTGCTGGATACTTTCTGTGGCGGTGGATTCCCCACTTTCATGGTGTCAACAGCATGACAAAATCTGGACCACACTGTTCAAACTAAGATACAAACACCTGAAGTTGAAGGAGAACCTTGGATGGCAACCATGTAATGCTGACCGACTTCACAGGGCTCCTTTGGTACCTGAACTGGAGCCCTTGATGACCTGGACAGCACCCCCATTCAGCAGTGGGATTTGGGATGCTGTGGTAAACTCAGCACCCACTGTTTCATCTCATGAACATCGCTGCCAGGCAAAAGCACTTATCCTGTTTATAGTTGAAGTTGAATCCATCTGAGCAGGGGACAGGATGGGGTTCTGCAGTTCTGATAGATCCTATAGCATTATGTTGGTGTTGGGCTAGAGTTGTGGTGAGAGCTAGGGACAGATCGCACAGACAGGAACACAGAACTATAACACAAAGGGCCTGATTCCAAACTCATTCGGAAGGCCTCCAGACAGGTTTCGGAACGAGCAAATCCGATTTAGAGCCTATGTTTCCGACCGAATCGCCCCCCATTCTGAATGACCAAGTACGATGCGAAGATCTCGTCCGAGCCGGCCAAATAGTTTCCGAACCCGATCCTGGCAGTCCAGCTCGTTTGCAGCCGATTCGTGTCGCGCAATTGAGCTGGCTTCCGAACGAGCGAGTACAATGTACGATTTGGACAGCCGTATCGACTCGGTTTTTGCTTGAACGAAAAGCCTGTGGGAATCGAACTTTGGGGGGCTGTGGCAGGCCCCCCTTCACCCGGGGCCCTCAAATTGATCGCAGGGGGGTACCCATGGGCCCCCCCTCCCCATACATGCACAGTGTGGCGGGGACCAGGGGGTGCCTGCCACAGGGTGCATGCTTTTCCCCACCCACCCGTTTTTGCAATGGGAGCCTGTGTACGCGTTTGGTACGCGGGCTCCCATTGAGTTCCGGAGGGTTTTCTGAATGAGATCGGAATCGTGCCCAAAGCCGGGGAACTTTACCATTTGAGAATGCAGTTTAGTGTCCGGACTTTATCAGGCTTTGCCAAAGCTGAAGTTCAACTTCATCTGACCACCAAATCCCTGAAGCCGGGTGCCAAGCTGTGAGAAGTTGGCCTGATAGGTGATGTTTCCAATTCTGGAACCACCTGTTATCAGACCAAACAATCCCTTATGGTGTCTGGTTGTAAGTCAACCTTATTAGACAAGCTATCCTAGGGGTAGCATGGACTAAGCAGCCTAAAGGCTTAACTTAAGAGGTCGTGTTAAGCGAGCTGTTTTACCACATACAATCCTGTAATATCAAATGAAAGGACACCACACAAGTATATATTATAAAAATATATGTATTTATTACTAAAAACAATCCCCAGTATTCTTTATGAATAAAGGGGCACAAGCGTTAAATCAAAAGCACTGTTTAAACATACAAAGTTGCACAATTATGGATGTGGGCAGGGGGCCACTCAAACCATATACTAAACAAGTGGTATAAGAGATGCCACTCGAGCAGTGGTTAGGCCTAGGGCCTAGGGAATCGCTGGGAGCAGTCAGGACAAGCAATGCTGAAGTCGGGAATGGCCCTCGGGATTCGGGAGGTGTGCGGAAAGCGCACGCACGCACCAATGTTAACCAATGGTGCGTAAAAGTTGTAAAGTTAAAGTTAAAGGACACTTCCGCTGAACCTAGAGGAACAAAACTTAACACACAGACCCTAGAGGTGTGCACCAGTGTGGGAACACCGGCGGAGCAAAGTTACCTCACCCACAGGAAGTGGGTGCACAGGGTCGAAGTGGCGTCGGGTTCTGACACGCAGGCTCTTGGTGCTTGAAGCTGAAAGGGCTGCAGGCGGGTTAAAGATGAAGTGTCCGGTGGAGTCCAAGGGTGGACTCAAGTCGAAGGGTACCTGAAAGCAGAGGGGACAGAGTCTGGGTCACTCAGCAGTGACCAGGGTGGAACCAGGACGGAACCAGGCAATGTCGGGCGCAATCAGGTGGTCGTCGAGGAGCTTCTCTCCGCTGTCACGTGGGCTCTGGGGCATCTGTGACGTCCAGGAGCAGGTCACGATCTGTCCCATGCAGGCTCTCACCGTCGGTGCAGTCGGCTTCAAGTTTGGAGCAAACAACACTTGGCAAGAGCAATCCACGCGGGATCGGAAGATTGCTTCTCACTCGGACCAGGAAGGTCAGAGTCGGGGCTCCTTTTCAGGGGAGCTGGTGTGGATCTGGAGCAACCAGATTCACGAGTCTTCTTTGTAGTTTCGTCGGCACAGGGACCACTAGCCGGCTGGCAAGTGACCGGGCCAACGCGTTGAGCCAAATGGAGCAGAAGGGCCCCACGCAGCACTCGTCGAGTGTGGAGGGCTGAACTTCGGCTCAGGAGTAGCTCAGGGTGGGGGCTTCTCAAACCCCGGTGCACAGCTTCGAGGGTCACTCGTGGGCTGCACAGTCAGCGTCTCGTGGTCAATTCAAGATGGCGTGCCCCACGCTTCCGGTCGCCTCCACGGGTCTCAGCTCTGCAGGGACTGTGGATCGGGCTGTTGGAAGGCAGGCAAGCTTGATCTCGTTGATCTCAGTCGCTCGAGTTCCGGCGGGAACTGCAACTAAGTAGACGTCGAGGGCTGGATGGTGCCTGCTGCTGCAGGGTGGTCACTCCTTGACCACAAGGGAGATTCTTCGGGCTTCCACGTTGAGATGGAGGTCCAAGGGTACAGAGTTTCGTTTCTAATGTTTCTTCCAGGAAATCTGATGTGCATTGGCACTGCTCCCACTCTTATTCGAATCTGGGGGGCGTGATTACCTGCTAGGTCCCCCCCTATGGGTGGGACCCAGGAAGTGGGTGGATACACCCCCTTCCTTTGATCCAGGCCGCCCTGGCACGAGGGCTGGAGTGCCCCAGAACCGGTTTGGCCGGATTATGCAAGGGGCAGCCTTGTGCGCCCCAAGCAGTGTCTGGTTTCTTTCAAACCTCCCTGCTACAATCCACTATCTCCTGTCTGGAGGGCGGTGACACCCTCCTGTGACAGGAAACCCTTTGTCCAGGACCCATTTGGCCGAGTTTCGGTCAGCTGCAGGGGTCCAGACATTTGTCTGTGGCAGAGGCATCCATTTTGTGGATCTAAGGTCTTTGGAGAAATTAACCGCATTTAAGTAAAGCAACATGTCTTACCCCTCTAGAGGGGTGGAATGCTATCCCCGTCGCCAGAACTGGCGAGGGGATAGTATTCCAAATCGTATGACACCTTACACGACATGTTTTGATAAAGCCAAACCAAAGTTGCTATTTAACCGCGAGGATTATAAGGCACTTAAGAGTATATGGTATGGCATTATCCTGAAACAGCTTAGGGAGTTGTTCCCGACAGCTGCAGACAGGCTCAGCTCATGCTAGAGCTCCATCTCACATAAAACCACGCACTCTGCCTCCAGGATTGATGAGGCCTTCCATAGGAGTGGCTCACAGGTTTACATGTGTCCAGATATAGGTTTAGATATAGGTATACTATATCTAAGCAAGGGGTGATTACACCACCTTACCCCAGCTGAGTGATCAGCCAGTTGTGTCAATTTAAGAACCAGCCAGGGGTGGCAAAAGATATGCTGCAGCCCCTGGTAGGCCTTGGTGGCCCCTATGCCCTGGGCACCTATAGTGCATTATACAGGGGCTGACAAGGAGTCCATTTCCAATTGGTATGTGCCTATAGCACATGTGTCAGTAATTTAGTGAGAGAAAAGCAGGCTGGGGGTCTGATCAGCAGGCCCACAGCCTAAGTTCGAAAACCAGTGAAGCAAAAAGCAAAAATTTGGGGTGACCATAGGATAGCAGACC
Source organism: Lissotriton helveticus (assembly GCF_964261635.1). Taxonomy (NCBI): domain Eukaryota; kingdom Metazoa; phylum Chordata; class Amphibia; order Caudata; family Salamandridae; genus Lissotriton; species Lissotriton helveticus. The sequence goes on along the minus strand of NC_136073.1, from coordinate 31,811,928 downwards.
CTACTCTCCTACACAACCCCCCCCCCAAACGCAGGGACATTAAACTAACCTTGACCAGATAAGTCTTCATGTTCTAAGTGGAAGTACCGGGAGAGACCATCTGCATTACCATGGTCAGTCCCTGGGCGGTGCTCCACTGTAAAGTCCATCCCCTGTAGGGAAATGGACCACCTGAGCAGTTTGGGATTTTCACCCTTCATCTGATTAAGCCATAAGAGGGGCTTATGGTCTGTCTGCACCAGGAAGTGAGTTCCAAACAAGTAGGACCTCAACTTCTTTAATGCCCAAACCACAGCAAAGGCCTCCCTCTCAATGGCTGACCAACGTTTCTCTCTTGGGGTTAGCCTTCTGCTAATGAAGGCAATAGGCTGGTCTTGACCATCTTGATTAAGTTGTGAGAGCACAGCTCCCACCCCCAACTCAGAAGCATCTGTCTGTACAATGAACTGTTTGGAGTAGTCAGGACTCTTCAGGATAGGTGCAGAGCACATGGCCTTCTTCAGGTCATCAAATGCCTTCTGACAGCTAACTGTCCACTGAACCTTTTTTGGCATCTTCTTGGATGTCAAGTCATTTAATGGTGTCACTATAGACCCATAGTTCTTCACAAACTTCCTGTAATACCCAGTCAGGCCCAAGAAGGCTCTGACTTGTGTCTGGGTAACTGGAGGAGCCCAGTCCTGTATGGCCTGGATTTTGCTCTCCAGTGGCTGAACCTGGCCTCCACCTACTAGGTGGCCCAGGTATACAACCTTACTCTGCCCTATCTGGCACTTAGTGGCCTTGATAGTTAGGCCTGCTTTCTGCAGGGCCTCCAAAACTCTCTTCAGGTGGATCAGGTGATCCTCCCAGGTGGAGCTAAAGACAGCAATATCATCTAGATATGCTGCGCAAAAGTCATCCAAACCAGTAAGGACTTGGTTCACCAACCTTTGGAAAGTGGCAGGTGCATTCTTCAAACCAAAGGGCATTACCACAAACTGATAATGACCACTAGGGGTAGAGAATGCTGTTTTGGCTTTTGACTCCTCAGCTAGTCTGATTTGCCAGTAGCCAGCTGTCAGATCGAATGTGCTCAGAAACTTGGCAGAAGCCAATCTGTCAATGAGCTCATCTGCTCTTGGAATGGGGTGAGCATCTGTCCTAGTGACAGCATTGAGACCCCTGTAGTCCACGCAAAACCTCATTTCTCTCTTTCCATCTTGGGTATGAGGTTTTGGCACTAGGACTACTGGGCTGGCCCATGGGCTCTCTGATGGCTCAATCACTCCAAGCTCCAACATCTTTTGCACCTCAGCCTTGATGCAATCCCTGACATGGTCAGGTTGCCTGTAGATCTTATTATTCACAGGCAGACTGTCACCAGTGTCCACTACATGGGTACACCAGTCAGTCTGGCTGGGTGTGAGTGAAAACAAATGCCTGTGGGCCTGCAAAACTTGTCTGCAGTCCATCTGTTGCTGGTCAGTGAGGCTGCCTGCCAAGGCTACTCCATCAACTGAACCATCATCAGGGTTCTGAGAAAGCAGGTCTGGGAGAGGGTCACTCTCTTCCTCCTGATCCCCATCTGTGGCCATGAGCAAGCTCATGTCCTCCCTGTCCACAAATGCTTTCAAGCGATTCACATGGATTACCCTGTGAGGGCTCCTGGGTGTTCCAAAGTCCACCAAGTAGGTGACTTCTCCCTTCTTCTCAATAATAGGATAGGGTCCACTCCATTTGTCTTGGAGTGCTGCTGGAGCCACTGGCTCCAGTACCCACACCTTCTGTCCTGGTTGGAACTCTACCAGTACAGCCTTTTGGTCATGCCAAGCTTTCTGTAATTCTTGGCTGGCCTCCAGGTTTTTGGATGCTCTTTCCATGTACTCAGCCATCCTGGAGCGGAGACCAAGTACATAGTCCACTATGTCTAGTTTGGGTTGTTTGAGAGGTAACTCCCATCCTTCTTTCACCAAACACAATGGACCTCTCACAGGGTGGCCAAACAAAAGTTCAAAAGGGCTGTAGCCAACCCCCTTCTGTGGGACCTCTCTGTAAGCAAAGAGCAGGCAGGGTAAAAGAATGTCCCATTTCCGCCTGAGCTTCTCTGGTAATCCTTTTATCATGCCTTTAAGGGTCTTGTTAAATCTCTCCACAAGCCCATTGCATTGTGGATGATATGGGGTGGTAAACTTATAGTTTACTCCACATTCCTTCCACATTGCTTTCAGATAGCTAGACATAAAATTCGTGCCTCTATCTGATAGTACCTCCTTTGGAAAGCCCACTCTTGAGAAAACTGCAATGAGGGCTTTTGCCACCACAGGTGCTGTGGTGGTCCTTAGGGGAATAGCCTCTGGATACCTGGTGGCATGATCCACTACCACCAGTATAAATCTGTTCCCAGATGCTGTTTGGGGGTCCATTGGACCCACAATATCAATTCCAACTCTTTCAAAGGGAACCCCCACCACAGGTAGTGGTATTAGGGGGGCCTTTGTTGTGCCACCTGACTTACCACTGGCTTGGCAAGTGACACAGGAGCGACAAAACTCCTTGACATTTTCTGACATGTGAGGCCAGTGAAAGTGTGAAACAAGCCTGTCCCACGTCTTGTTCTGGCCTAAGTGTCCTGCAAGGGGAATATCATGGGCCAAGGTAAGGAGGAACCCCCTAAACTGCAGAGGTATAACCAACCTCCTGGTCATGCCAGGCTTGGGGTCTCTAGCCTCTGAGTAAAGGAGTCCATCATCCCAATACACAGTATGGGTACCTTGGGCACCCCCAGCAGCCTCAGCAGCAGCCTGCTGTCTGAGGGGTTCAAGGGAAGGGCAATCTAATTGAGCCTGCCTCAGGTCTGCCCTTGAGGGTTCCCCTGTCCCCAGAAACTCAACCTGGTCAGGTTCAAGCTCCTCAGAGACAGTCTCCTCTTGGACTGCAGAATCAGTTTCCTCTGAAACTTGATCCTCAACCTGGGGCAAGGTGGAAGGCTCAGCCTTTCCTCTCTTGCTCCTTCTCTTGGGTTGTGGTTGGTCTATTGTTCCAAGATCCACCACTGGTTCAGGAAGGCACTTCTTAGCCTGAGCCCTTGTCATGGCAAGGACATGCTCTGAAATCCCTAGCATTTCTGCATGAGTCCTGTACTCCACTTCTGACCATGCTGAGCTTTCAAGATCATTGCCTAACAGACAGTCTACTGGTAGGTCTGCACTCACCACAACTTTCTTTAGGCCATCAACCCCTCCCCAGGAGAAGTTCACAACTGCCACACTATGGGAAGTAGTGGAGTTGCTTGCATTGGTTACTAGGTAGCTCTCACCTAGTACAATCTGTCCAGGGTCCACAAAGTCAGGTGTCACCAGTGTGACACTGGCACATGTGTCCCTGTAGGCTTGAGCCAGTTTCTCATTAATTAAGGGAGTCTGCCTGTATTTGCCCAGGTTACTGGGGCTCACTGCAGTGGGCAACTCAATGTCCACATCAAACAGGAGAACTGCCTGTGTAGGGATTCTGACTAGGCCAGATCCTACTTCAATACCCAGGGTCAACCCAGCTACACCCTTGGACTGTGTTCCACCACTGCTTACTGTACTTGGGGTTGCAGTTGCTTTAGGAGCTGGAGTGGTGGGAACTGGATTTGCCTTGGTGCACTCACTGCCCCAGTGTGAAACTGATTTGCAGGTATTACACCAAGGTGTCTTTGGACCTTTGTTCTTCTTCTTCTTGTTTCCATTTTGGGAACCACCCTCCTTACTATTAGTTTGGGGGCCTGAAGACTTCTGGTCTTTTTCTTTATCTTTCTGATTGTGATTACCACCCTTCTGGTCTGTTTTCTTCTGGTCACCACCTTGGTTCTGGGGTTTCTGCTTAATCCTTGTTCTGACCCATTTGTCCGCCTTCTTTCCCAATTCTTGGGGAGAGGTCAGATCAGAGTCAATAAGGTATTGATGCAACAGCTGGTTTGTGCAGTTATTAAGGATCTGTTCTCTCATCATAAGATTGTACAATCCTGTATAGTCTGAAACTTTACTTCCCTGCAACCAACCCTCCAAAGCCTTAGTGGCACACTCAACGAAATCAGTCCAGTCTTGAGTCTGTGCTTTTTGGGTGTCTCTGAACAACAACCTGTATTGCTCAGTGGTTAGGCCAAACCCTTCAATAAGAGCACTCTTCAAGACAGTGTAGTTTTTGGCATCCTCAGGTCTAACTGTGAGGAGCCTGTCCCTCCCTTTCTCAGAAAAGGAGTACCATAAAATTGCAGCCCACTGATCCTCAGGAACCTGCTGTACCATGCAGGCTCTCTCAAGAGCAGTCATCCATTTGTGGATGTCATCCCCTTCTTTAAAGGGGGGCACAATTTTTGTCAGGTTTCTATTGTCATAGCCCCTGTCTTTTTCTCTTGGAAAATTGCTGCCACCAGTGGCATCTAAGCCACTTAATTTCTGCTCTCTTGCCAAGGCAAGTTTAGCTTCAGCTAAGGTAAGTCTAGCTTGACTCAGGGCTACCTCCTCTCTCTCTATTTGGAGTTTGACAGCCCTCATTCTAGCCCTATGCTCAGCTTTCTGAGAAGCAGTCATGCCTCTCTCTGATTCTCTGGAGGCACTAGAAATATGAGAGTCCCCTGAGGGAGATCTCACTCTTCTGTTGCCTGGGAGAATACCATGGTGGGTTCTGGGGAGGTGCTGGCCCTCTCCATTCCCCAGTAGGTCCAAGTTGGCCTGGCTAAGCCTGGCAACTGGGACCTGGCTACCCCTCTGATCCTGATCTTCTAAGTCCTCAACTTCTGAGTCCTCCTCCTCCTCTTCTTCTTCCTCATCTTCCTCCTGAGGGGGGTCAGTTACAGGGGGGTTCCCTCCATTTCCTGTTTCTAGGGAAGCTTCCTTTGCCCTTTCTAAGTCATCCTGCTCTAGGATGGCTACCAGGATTTGGCAGGTGGGGCTTCTGCCCCTTTTTAACCCTCTTGATTTGCACAAGGCAACCAAGTCCTTTCGGGTTAGTTTGTCGTAGCTGAAAGTTGCCTGGGTACGGTCAACTGTCACAGGAGTAGACCCTGAGGCTTTTCCTGTGTCAGACATGACTACTAGTGAGGTGTAAGTGGTGCACTTACCTACACTAAGTGTTTTCCTACTGTACCTTGCTAGTGAGTTGTAGTCAGGGTGTGCTAATCCCTTTAATCTACAACTACTAAGTTCAGTAGAACTTAATATGCTAAGCTTTTGATTTATATGTACCTAGAGGTACTTGATGTGATCTTTCAATTTGATACAAAGATTGCAATGGTAAAACAACAGCAAGCTCAAATCCGCACCGCTGCTCACCAATGTGAGAAGTTGGCCTGATAGGTGATGTTTCCAATTCTGGAACCACCTGTTATCAGACCAAACAATCCCTTATGGTGTCTGGTTGTAAGTCAACCTTATTAGACAAGCTATCCTAGGGGTAGCATGGACTAAGCAGCCTAAAGGCTTAACTTAAGAGGTCGTGTTAAGCGAGCTGTTTTACCACATACAATTCTGTAATATCAAATGAAAGGACACCACACAAGTATATATTATAAAAATATATGTATTTATTACTAAAAACAATCCCCAGTATTCTTTATGAATAAAGGGGCACAAGCGTTAAATCAAAAGCACTGTTTAAACATACAAAGTTGCACAATTATGGATGAGGGCAGGGGGCCACTCAAACCATATACTAAACAAGTGGTATAAGAGATGCCACTCGAGCAGTGGTTAGGCCTAGGGCCTAGGGAATCGCTGGGAGCAGTCAGGACAAGCAATGCTGAAGTCGGGAATGGCCCTCGGGATTCGGGAGGTGTGCGGAAAGCGCACGCACGCACCAATGTTAACCAATGGTGCGTAAAAGTTGTAAAGTTAAAGTTAAAGGACACTTCCGCTGAACCTAGAGGAACAAAACTTAACACACAGACCCTAGAGGTGTGCACCAGTGTGGGAACACCGGCGGAGCAAAGTTACCTCACCCACAGGAAGTGGGTGCACAGGGTCGAAGTGGCGTCGGGTTCTGACACGCAGGCTCTTGGTGCTTGAAGCTGAAAGGGCTGCAGGCGGGTTAAAGATGAAGTGTCCGGTGGAGTCCAAGGGTGGACTCAAGTCGAAGGGTACCTGAAAGCAGAGGGGACAGAGTCTGGGTCACTCAGCAGTGACCAGGGTGGAACCAGGACGGAACCAGGCAATGTCGGGCGCAATCAGGTGGTCGTTGAGGAGCTTCTCTCCGCTGTCACGTGGGCTCTGGGGCATCTGCGACGTCCAGGAGCAGGTCACGATCTGTCCCACGCAGGCTCTCACCGTCGGTGCAGTCGTCTTCAAGTTTGGAGCAAACAACACTTGGCAAGAGCAATCCACGCGGGATCGGAAGATTGCTTCTCACTCGGACCAGGAAGGTCAGAGTCGGGGCTCCTTTTCAGGGGAGCTGGTGTGGATCTGGAGCAACCAGATTCACGAGTCTTCTTTGTAGTTTCGTCGGCACAGGGACCACTAGCCGGCTGGCAAGTGACCGGGCCAACGCGTTGAGCCAAATGGAGCAGAAGGGCCCCACGCAGCACTCGTCAAGTGTGGAGGGCTGAACTTCGGCTCAGGAGTAGCTCAGGGTGGGGGCTTCTCAAACCCCGGTGCACAGCTTCGAGGGTCACTCGTGGGTTGCACGGTCAGCGTCTCGTGGTCAATTCAAGATGGCGTGCCCCACGCTTCCGGTCGCCTCCACGGGTCTCAGCTCTGCAGGGACTGTGGATCGGGCTGTTGGAAGGCAGGCAAGCTTGATCTCGTCGATCTCAGTCGCTCGAGTTCCGGCGGGAACTGCAACTAAGTAGACGTCGAGGGCTGGATGGTGCCTGCTGCTGCAGGGTGGTCACTCCTTGACCACAAGGGAGATTCTTCGGGCTTCCACGTTGAGATGGAGGTCCAAGGGTACAGAGTTTCGTTTCTAATGTTTCTTCCAGGAAATCTGATGTGCATTGGCACTGCTCCCACTCTTATTCGAATCTGGGGGGCGTGATTACCTGCTAGGTCCCCCCCTATGGGTGGGACCCAGGAAGTGGGTGGATACACCCCCTTCCTTTGATCCAGGCCGCCCTGGCACGAGGGCTGGAGTGCCCCAGAACCGGTTTGGCCGGATTATGCAAGGGGCAGCCTTGTGCGCCCCAAGCAGTGTCTGGTTTCTTTCAAACCTCCCTGCTACAATCCACTATCTCCTGTCTGGAGGGCGGTGACACCCTCCTGTGACAGGAAACCCTTTGTCCAGGACCCATGTGGCCGAGTTTCGGTCAGCTGCAGGGGTCCAGACATTTGTCTGTGGCAGAGGCATCCATTTTGTGGATCTAAGGTCTTTGGAGAAATTAACCGCATTTAAGTAAAGCAACATGTCTTACCCCTCTAGAGGGGTGGAATGCTATCCCCGTCGCCAGAACTGGCGAGGGGATAGTATTCCAAATCGTATGACACCTTACACGACATGTTTTGATAAAGCCAAACCAAAGTTGCTATTTAACCGCGAGGATTATAAGGCACTTAAGAGTATATGGTATGGCATTATCCTGAAACAGCTTAGGGAGTTGTTCCCGACAGCTGCAGACAGGCTCAGCTCATGCTAGAGCTCCATCTCACATAAAACCACGCACTCTGCCTCCAGGATTGATGAGGCCTTCCATAGGAGTGGCTCACAGGTTTACATGTGTCCAGATATAGGTTTAGATATAGGTATACTATATCTAAGCAAGGGGTGATTACACCACCTTACCCCAGCTGAGTGATCAGCCAGTTGTGTCAATTTAAGAACCAGCCAGGGGTGGCAAAAGATATGCTGCAGCCCCTGGTAGGCCTTGGTGGCCCCTATGCCCTGGGCACCTATAGTGCATTATACAGGGGCTGACAAGGAGTCCATTTCCAATTGGTATGTGCCTATAGCACATGTGTCAGTAATTTAGTGAGAGAACAGCAGGCTGGGGGTCTGATCAGCAGGCCCACAGCCTCAGTTCGAAAACCAGTGAAGCAAAAAGCAAAAATTTGGGGTGACCATAGGATAGCAGACCCTACTCTCCTACACAAGCCATGAAGAGTGACAAGGGACCCCAATAGTGGCAACCGTTAGGACTGGCCAGTGTTTGTTCACCAAAACACAGACCTCGCATCAGATCACATACTTTGAGTCTAGAGTACATCATACCATCATTTTCTAGAATGTGGGTGTCTTTAGGTGTTTCCTTGCGGTCAGATTCTTCAGTTGATTTTTATGTCACACCTCGTACATATTGTTCTTGCTAGGATTTAAGTTGGATTTGGTCACAGGGAATATTGTACAATCTTAAAATTATAGACAGAATGCTGAGGGACAATATATCAACAGGTAAGTATGGATAGATTTTCTATACGTATCTCCACAAAATATATATGTGTATATATATATATATATATATATATATATATATATATATATATATATATATATATATATTACTCCATCTGGTTTGCGGTTAATACGGGCGGCTTCCTGAACGCTGGTGGTGCTCGTTTAAAGCGCTATTAAATCACAAACTTCTTCCTAAGTAAGAAAACACGGCACTCCGGGATGGAACTGGAAGGAATACAATTCATTCCATCAGGCCACACTGGACAGGACGGGTTTCAGCTGTAAGGACAGACTTTGTCACCTGATGAGCGCCATGTTAAAAGTCCTTTATATACTAGCGCCTTGGAGAGATGAATAATATAGCTATGGGGGAGAGGATGTAGCCTTACAGTTAGAGCGGGGAACCGATTTTGAGACTTAGCAAGGGTGTTCAACATTCTAGAGTTCTGGGCAAATCACTTAATCTCCCCGTGCTTAACAAAAATGAATGTGTCCATCTGTAACTTAACTGGTGCTCATGTAAAGCGCTCTGATACCTGATGTCGCTGGTCTAGTTTGTGCTATATAAAACTCTTTAAATAAAAATAAAAAAATAAGTATTAATTGATTAATTTTTAAATACATATTCATTCTTTGATAATTAGTTATGTAAATTATGTAGTTATTATTTGATTAAGTTATGTTTAGTGGCATAGGGTGGGAAGTTCATTAAGTAATAATTGATTAATTATTACATAATTGTTTAATTGATAATTATGCAAATTGTATAATTATTATATTTTTTAAGTCTTATCTTAGGAGTGGGATGTTAGGTTTGGAGGGGTATTGGGTGGGAAGTTAAGTAAATATTACATTTTAATTAAGTGTTATTTTAAATGAAAATATGTAAATTATTTAATAAATATACGTTTTTAAGTTGTATATTAGGTGTGCGTTATGTTTTTAGGGGGATAGGGTGGGAAGTTATTTCAGTAATAATTAACAATTAATTATTCATTTATTAATTATTTTATTTATTACTTAATATGTTAATTGTGTTATAATTTTTTACTTTAATTATATTTTACATATGAGCTGCTAGGTTTGTGGAAGTATACTGTGGAAATGTAATTAAATAATTAACTGTGGCCTTATGTATTAATATCAGACAGTCCCTTTGCAAAGCCAATAAAGCATCGTCACAGGTCCCTCGATGGTTCAATCTTAAGTGTTCCCTTTTAAATTACTCTTTGCGTAGAGTCTTGCCCGAGAAACCTAGACACCCAATTGTGGTGGCTAATATAAGGAAGCAATATAAATTAGCGATAGTACGCAGGTGGAATTAAGTCATTATTACACAATGGAGACACTCATGCATTCAGTCTGCCCAAAAGACAGTAAATCTTTTTGGGGAGCTTTATCTAATAGGCAATCTCTTGATCAGAAAAAAACCCATACTAGTTGCCATATAGGCACTGAGGGATGGGTTACCCATTTCACGCAAATGTATCTTGTCTCTAACCATGAGATTGTAATATTTGGACATGAGGCACGGTCTGCATCTGTGATGGTCTCTTTACAACAGTTACCTTGGCCATTCAGCAGAGTTCATGGGAAAAAGCGTTGGCGTTCCAGTAGACCAAATTGAATGTAATATGAACCGACGGGCCACCCTGCTGACCAATGTTTTTAACAGCTAGACCCGTTTTTCAGTTCCTAGCTCTTGGTCAAGCTCAGTCATTGTCCCAATTTTCAAAAAAGGGGATCGCTCAAAATCTCATTCCTACCGCCCCATCTTGCTGATTGAAATTCCCGCAAAAATCTTTGGGTGGGTCCATTATAAAAGGATACGAGAGTGGGTCATTGATAACTATATCCTTCACGCCTGTCGGTACGGTTTCCATACAGGTTTTGGCACAATAGAATAATGCCTGGATTTAAATGTAATCATTGGCAAATACACGGTGGCAAAACGAGTACCACTTTATCTAGCGTTCATGGATTTGTCCACGGCATTTCACTGTGTTAACAGGTCAAAGCTGTGGCAAGTCCTACTGGAGATGGGATTAGATGCAGCCCTTATAAGCATGCTGGTATCCTTACATAAAAATACGAAAGCTAGGGTCCGGTTTGGTCAGAACGGTAAGGTAGGTGTCGGACAAAATTAGCACTGAGTGCAGAGTTCTCCAACGCTGCGTGCTTGTGCCACTGCTTTTCATTTTATACATTAACAACTTCAGCTCAGATTTAATTATGAGCTCGCCCGACAACCCTAAGATCTACGGTGCACCTCAACCCACATTAATTTATGCGGATGACGCCGTGTTAATGGCCCGTACACTGAGTGCCTTAAGCTCATCAGTTCATTCTTTTGTGGACTTCATGGCCTATTTAGATTTGCAGACCAATTTTACTAAATCTTTTATCATGACCTGTGGCCCTATGGACTCTCAAATTTCCAGTATCAGAGTTTGGTCAAATCATTTGTTAAGTACAAATACTTTTTCCTATCTGAACCTTACCTTTAGTTCAGCAAGTTCTTGGGACCCCCATATTTCACAAGGTAGAGCAAAGTTATCTAGAGCAATTGGTTCTCTGCTAAGCCTTCCATGCCCCTCGAACGGAAGGGCATTGGCTCCTACACTGCTGATATATACGGCTGAATGTGTTCTGATAGCTTCTTATGGAGCGGGTATTTGGGGCATTTCCGATTGTCTCGCTTTGCAAAGGGAAGAGAACCGATTTTTCAGGAAAATACTAGCCGCTCCCAGTAGCTGCCCGTGGAGAGAGTTACATGGGGTGGTGAGGCGGGGCAGGGAAGGGGCAGGGTGAGGGGTAGTAAACACCGGAATATGGATGAACGGAGGTAAGTAATCATTTAAATAAATAAAATTAATTTCATTGTGCGCGCTGCATCGCAAAATGCAAACTGCGATACCCCCCACCATGCACCTCCCCCCGCCCCGCCTCACCGCCCCACGGAACTCCCTCCACGGGCCGCTACAGGCCGCTCCTATATTAAACTCACGCTACGTTTGCCACAAAGATCTGGGCCTCACCTATCTGAGCGAGTATATTCGTACTAGACTCACCCTGCTGTCGCTGTCTATTTTTTTTTCTATTTCGTTTCAGAACAGATACAATACATTTTTACTGAGTTTTCCGATAGGGTACCAACATAACCTCAAAGAGAGAGTATGCCCTTGTAATGGGACTTCCAATCAATCGATGTTGCACTTTCTATTTTTTTGCGATTTATATAAAATGTATACATAATGCTTTTTAGTCCCTTTTATGAAATCGAGAAATTTTAGGCATTGCACTCCAGCCTACAATTTTCTTCAACAGCTGCAGGATGAAGAGACGCGTATGTGCGTACGATCTTTTCTCCATGCAGCTGTTCGCTCACGAGGCACAATGCCATTTTAATTAACTAATTTTATCACTGTATTATTTGTGGTATATGCCATGTGGACTTTTTTTATTTTTAGTAGTTGGCTGGATAACTGATTCCGTACTTTAGCTCTTTTCTCGACTTCTACTTATATTTTATGCATTCTGTCGTGTTTTGTTCAATAGTATGGTAAATGAGCGTTTGTAAACTTTGTTTGGTTGTTTCACAACTGAATAAAGTGTATTTGAATTGAATGAAATAAATAATTAATGGTATTTTTCATTACATATTAATTACTATAAGAAATTATATTAATGTACATTGTTTGATTGTTTTTAAAATGTGTATATATTTTAATATTAATACTTTGTATTTTTGTTCAATTAATACATGTATTAAATTATGGTATGTGTTTGAAGTGAAGTACTTTTCCCACTGCTCCACAGACTGGAGTGAGAATAGTAACTTTTACCCCTCTTGAGTCCAATGCTTTCCTTAATGTTACGCTAATTAGAGTAGGAATAGCAAATGTTACCCCTCCTGTGTCCGATGCTTTCCATACTGTTGCACCGACTAAAGAGGGAATAGTAAATTTTACCCCCCCTGAGTCCAACGCTTTCCCTACTATTACACAGACTTGAGTATCAATAGTACATTTGACACCTCCTGAGTCCAACTCTTTCCCTACTGTTGCACAGACTGGAGTGGGAATAGTAATTCTTACACCTCCACACTCTAACACTTTCCCTACTGTTACACAAACCAGAATGGGAATGGTACATTTTACCCCTCCAGAGTCCAACGTTTTCCCTACTGTTGCTGATTCCCATTCCTGGAGTGGGAATATTAAATTCTACCCCTCCTGAGTCCAACGCTTTCCCTACTGTTGCATGGAGAGGGAATAGTAAAATGAACCCCTCTTGAGTCCAATTCTTTCCCTACTGTTACACAGACTAAAGTGGGAATAGTGATTTTTACCCTTCCTGAGTCCAACGCTTTTTCTAATGTTGTACCGACTGGAGTGTGAATAGCATATTTATTATTTCTAAAATTTAATAATTTTGTTGGTAGTGTTTGAATATATATTATTATCTGTATGTATTTCATGAATATTTTCATATTAAGACATTTATGTTATTTTTTCTAGATATTTTTCGTAAAACATTTTTTTCTGTTGACTTTTTATATATACTTAAATTGGCAATGTTTTTTTAAAATTTGATTTAAGTATTACAGTCTCTACTTTTTATTTTATGCGTATTTGTGTGTGTATATACATATATATATATATATATATATATATATGCATATATATATATATATATATATATATATATACTTGTTATATCAGTAAAAAAAAGGAAATTATAATATAAATATAATATAAATATAATATAAATTAATATGAATAGTTTTAATTATAGTTGTAATCTTTTTGAGTTTGTCAAGGGGGGTAGGCTATTGGCCAAGAGAGTGGTGCAAATCTGGAAGATAGTGTGTTTGTGTAACGGGGATCCCAATACCCTAAATTCCAGCGCTGTCTCCTCCACCACCTCACTTAGTAAGGCCGATATCCCTGAAATATGTGTTTCACATGTAATTAACAAAAGAGCTGGCCCCCAGTTAGCTCAAATTGTTGCCTGAGCTCTACGAATGGGATCATACCCCCAACTTTGAGATGCCTGTAAGGCCTCAGCTTCTGCATCCCTCCACTGCCTGGAGGCCCTTCAACATCCCTGATACCCATAGGAATGTCTCTAATGTCGCTTTCTCTTCCGCCCCAGCAGGGTCATCACCTTTTGCCAAATCTTAACCACTACGGCTGTCGGGGTTGCCAGATATGTCAGTTGCCTTGACCAGGTGGATTGACTGCAGAAGGGTGCATCTCCCAGGTACACCCAAAGCATCACTGGTGAATCTGTAGGACAGGGGATAGGGAGAGGCGCAACCGACACCTCTATTCGAGACTCTGATGCATCTCCGTGCGAGAGCGTAATCTCTATCAGCCCACGGGGCCAAACAAATAACCTACTTCCGAGCCCACCTGATCCCAATCTAGCACCCGTAGTCCCATCCACCTTGGAAACAACATTGCAAGGGCCTGAAGTTGCATCGACGGACATCGCACCCGAGGTAACCAGGGGGTTGGGATCAAAGATTCCAGTTGGAACCTTGAAGGTCCTCTCCTGGAATGTGGCGGGTATTGCCAATAAACTAGTTACAAACGACTGGGATTCCTTAGTAGGCAGCAGTGATATCTGTCTCTTCCAAGAGACCTGGGCCAGGGAACCCCTGTGTAGAGCAGGATACGCAATTTTTGAAATTAAAGCTAAGTGGAGTGGAAAAGGGAGGCCTTCGGGTGGTTTGGCGGTCTGGGTAGCCAGTCACATTGGGTGTAATGCAGAGAACGTACCTACTTTTTCTCAAGACATACAATGTGTTTTACTTAAATGGCCCAATGCCTTCAATTTGGCAATTATTAACGTCTATTCTTGCCCAGTTAGTGCGTCCATGGAATCTCTTACACTCGACGATCTCTCGTCATTCCTGGGTCAACTCCCCATCGATTGTAAGATAGTGATGGGTGGAGATTTTAATTGTCACTTTGACCCCTTGGATGGTTTAAAGGAGGGTGCCCTAACTGATGAAGACGATTATTGGGGGGTCCCGCCATGCCAATCCCCCCATCCCAAATCTTGGTCCCCCTTGCAGTGCAAATGATGTCGCTAACACTAAATTTTGCGCTAAGGGCTTGTAATGGGCGTACTCCTTCTGACACCCCTTCATCGTGCACCTTCAATAGGAAGGACCATGAATCGCGCCTGGACTACATTTTTGTAGACACAGGCCTGTGGTCCAAGGTACAGGATTTCAGGGTCATCCAAAGAACAGACAGCGATCACAACGCACTTTTACTAGATATGGTGCACCCTTCACCTGCTGCTGGGTCATTATCCACCGATCCCAGCGAAGATCCAGGGAATCTGGTTCTTAGTTCTAACAGACGTAGGGTAAGATGGGGGAATCTGGCAAACTCAAAAGAGAGTATAAGTAAGATCTATGAACTAGCACTTCCCAAGCTAAATGAAAAGGACGGATTAATCAACCAGCCTAGACCCCCAGATTTTAACGAGAAACTAGCCCAAATCCATATAGACTTAGTGGGGACCCTAGGAGAGATTTTTTACCCGGTTGTAGTGCCAAGGAAGAAAAAGACTTGAACCTCAACCTGGTACAACTCCTCTTGTAAAAAGATAAAGACAGAGCTAATAGCCAATAAAAGCAGGTACTAATAAGGGTAAGGTAGCTGAGCTCAGGCGGAAATACAGGGAAGTCATGGCACAAGAAAAATCTGATTGGGACTGGAATAGATGGCAGGATCTCTCCCTGGCACTAGAAGCGAGGGATTCTAGAAAGTTTTGGTCCTTGGTTAATACCGGTTCAGGAGAACGAAAAACTGCAGTGGAGCCAAACATAGCAGCTTCCGTTTGGGAAGCCCATTTTAGCAAATTGTACCAAGATACCCCTGAATTTGCTAATGATGTGGCCACTGATGTCCCACCTGACCCTGTAGTTGGACTAGAATTCACTCTGGGTGAGGTAGTTAGTGCAATAGAGAGACTGGCGTTGGGGAAGGCCCCGGGACTCGACAGATTGCCTGGCGACCTTTATAGATATCATCCAGAGATCTGGGGCCCGTACCTCCTTATTCTCTTCAATTCCATCGCGGGAGGTATGGAGATCCCCTGTACTTGGCTGGGGGCAGAAATAGTACCTATCTTTAAAAAGGGCTCTCCTCTGCTCCCAGCCAACTACAGGCCAATCAGCCTTATAGATGTCCCCCAAAAATTATTCTCTCGCCTTCTTCTGGACCACCTTCTAGATTGGATGGAGGAAAACGAGATCCTGAGTCCCCTCCAGGCGGGCTTCAGGAATAACACGTCCACCATGGATCAGATTTTCCGTCTCGTTCTCCTCTACTGGAAAACTGTGAGGATTGAGGGGGGGAGGCTGTACATGGTGTTCGTGGACCTGAGGTCCGCCTTTGATTTGGTTCCCCGTAAGAAACTATGGGAGGTCCTAAAGGAGCTGGGTGTTCCTACCCATCTACTACATGCTATAATTAGGATCCATGACAGCAACTTTGCTCAGGTTAGGTGTGGGAGGGATGGACCGTTGTCATCTAGGTTCCCGGTTTTAAGAGGGGTAAGACAGGGTTGCGTTTTGGCGGCAACCCTGTTTTGCCTTTTCGTTAACAGTGTCATATCCCATCTCGACAATGTTACGGACAATGACGCTCCCTTGTTGGCAGGCAGGAGGGTACCGGCTATCATGTTTGCCGACGATACCCTCCTGCTCTCCAAATCCCCGATGGGGATCCAACGGATATTAGATGGGTTTGGTCTTTTCTGTAGACAGCATGGTCTAGAGATCAATACAGAGAAGACCAAATTCATGATATTCAACCCCTCCCCTAAAACCAGACCTAATCCAACACTGGGTTCTGCAAGACTGGAAAGGGTAAAAACGTTCCAGTACCTGGGGGTAACCCTACATGAGAACTTATCCTGGGACCCCCAGATAGCTAGATCCCGGTTAAAGTTGTCCCAATTGTCGGGGGCGATTTTAAAGGTCGTAAACACTTCTACCTTCAAACCCATCAGCCCGGCAGTAGAGATGTATAAAACCCAAGCAAAAGCGGCTGCTTCCTATGGTAGTGAGTTATGGGGGTATAAAGCTGGGACAGAACTTGTCAGAGTAGAAAACAACTTCCTCAGATGTCTCCTGGCCCTCCCCAGTGGCACACCCCTGCTCCCTTTAAGACTAGATGTGGCTCTCCCCTCGATAAGCGAGGACTTGAAACTAAAACCGTTAAGATTTTGGCACAGGCTATGGACCACCGGCGAGCTTGCACACTATAGGCAAGACCTTATCCATGTAATGAATCTGAACCAGCGTGATAGTATCCCGTGGTTGGCCTTTATAAAGAGAGAACTGTACCGTCTGAGACTCCCTGAGTTATGGGAGTTTCCTGAACAAGGCTGTCAAAGGGTCCCTCGCAAAAGATTGGTCGAAGTATATAAGGAGAAAAGTCTAGTTTCCCTGGTGTGTGCACCCAATAACGGCATTTTAACTGAACAATTCTTGGACTCCAAAAATTCCTATCAATTCGAAGGTTTTATGGACATTATTTTCCCCATTTTAGCACGAAAATTGTTTATCCAATGGAGGTTAGGTACCCTGCCCCTCAAAACCTTTACTTGTAAATGGACAATGAGGGACGACAGAATTTGTCCAGGGTGCAGCAACCACGATGAGTAGGAGATTCACGCTCTGTTTTTCTGCCCAGCTTACCATAGACCAAGGAAATATTGGCTAGCGCCATTATGTAGGAACTTGGGCATAAGGGACCATTTACATTCATACAGAATATTGAAAACAAGTACCTTGCCCCACATAGTCTTCGCAGTTGCCAAGTTTATAATGGCTATGTGGCAGATAAGGAGAAAATTAGTAAAAGACTGAATACTGATATGAATTGCAATGTTAACTCCTACCCTCATCCAGATTCTCCTAGGAAATGAATTTTTACGAAATGTATATTAGTGTTTTTTTACTGTATGTGGATGTTTTTATTGTATCTTTTATGGTCTAAATAGGCCGAAATAAAGAATTTTTGGATTGGATATGTCATGCCACCTGTCCCGTATAGGTGACACAGGTAAACCCCAGGGTCCATTGCTCTCATGTAGGGAGGGTGTTCCAAATGCCCAGCCATTCACCATTAGCAATTGGGCTGCTCAGTAATGTAATCTCAATTTGGGGATGGCTGCCCCCTGTTGTGTGGATTTCTGGTCAGGAATACCAGTGCTATTCGGGGCACCCCTGCGTCGTATAGTAGTAGTCTTGTTGTGGCCTCTACACCCCTAAAGAAATGGCCAGGTACCTCAAACTGTTTGTTCTGGAGAATATAGAGCAACTTGGCTAGGTATATTATATTGTACTGTGCGTCCCAGCCCAGCATGGACACGGGCAGCTTCCGCCAGTGTTTTACATCTCTCCTATAACTATCCAGTTTCTCCCCCTGGTTTTCCCAGAAGAATATTTTGTGGTCCATGGTTATGTATATGCCACCGTATTAGAAACCCCTCATCTCCCACTGCAGACCCAGTTGCTCGGTGGCTCCCAGTCGGTCAATGGGTAAGCTATGGATTTACTACAATTGATACGAATCCCTGCAAAGTCTCCAAACACCTCGCGTATCTGCAGAACTCTCAAGACTGATCTTTCCGGGTCCACTGGACAGAGGAAAAGGTTGTCTGCATAAAGCGAGACCACATCCTCCCAAGTGCGGGTCCCACTTCAGGCCGCGGATTATATTGTCCCCCCATATTCATGTTGCCGGCCACTCATTCGCCACTGTGGGAGTAGAAGGCACGCCTCATGGCCCGTCCCAGTTTAAATTGTTTTGAGAGTTCTCCATCGACCTTGACATGAGCCAAGGACTCCTAGTATAATAGTTTGACTCACTTCAGGAAGGATGAGCCAAAGCCCATCTTCAGTAGGATTGTAAATAGGTACATCCACTCCACCGAGTCAAACGCTTTCTCAGCATCCAGGACCAGCGATATCGCCAAATCCCATAGCCGATCTCTCCGGGACAAGCAACCTAGTACATGTCTTAATGTATGTCTAGTTGACCTGTAGGGCATAAACCCTGACTGACCTGAGGCGACCACCGTGTCCTCTACTCGGATCAGCCTGTTTGCAGCACTTCTGCCAAGACTTTGGTCTCCATGTTAAGAAATGAGATTGGCCTATAATAAGCACACTCCTCGACGGCTTACCTACTTTGTGGATTAGTACAATGTCAGCCTGGCGTATGTCTTTGGGCAGTATGCCCCGTTCTCTCGCTTCACCGTATGTGTTCTGTAGGTGGGCCACTATGCGTGAGTTTATGCATTTAAAGAACTCCTCTGGGTGGCAGGTCAGACATGGAGACTTCCTTTACTTTTGTTGGGCCAAGACCTTCAAGATTTCCATTTCTCATATCTCCTCCTCCAGAGACGGTCTTGCATCTTCCCCAAGTTGTGGAACTTGGATGTCCCTGATGTCATCCCAGGCATCCAGAGATGTTTTTGGTAGGGGTGGGTGGAATTTGCGTAATTGCGTTACGCAAATCTCAACAAAACGGTAAAAAATCTCAGGGAACACGCAGAAATTCCATGAACGCGCGGAATTGCTTGTTCGCGATGCTTTTTTACTGTTCACAATCGCTGTTTACGTGCTCGGGGGAAATATCTCACAAACACGCATTTGAGAACACAAACAAGCAAAAAATTTCGCAAAGTCGCGGAACGAAGAATTTTGGGCAATTTCACGTTCTCCGCAGAACGCAAAATTATCCGAATCTTGCAAATTCTGCAAGCGGAACACAATTTACCGCCCAGGCCTAGTTTTTGGTACACTTGACCTAGGTTTGTTGGGTCGATCGCGTTGTGTCCCAGTCTCTTTAGCATAGGTTTATTGAAGGATGTTCTGAATATGCTTGGAAATTCTCCCATTGATAGGTAGGGGTTGGAATGTGTTGCTTGCCTTTGAGTACAAGTAAGATTCAAGGTTGGTTGCTTTTTATAGTGAAGTGTTTTGATGAGGCGTCACACAGTTCCTGAAAGCCTGTTATGCTTGTTTGGCGCTGCCAAGGAAACCAATTCATTACAATCTTGAAGAGCTCTCAAGTGGTGCATGTAGCATCAGTGATGTATTGAGGTCCTTTTGCCTTTTTGATGCTGGTTCTGTGAACTTTGTACTGCCCTTGGAGCTGCATTTTACTATTAGGTTTGTATGTTTTCTTCATTATCTTTTGAGGCGCCTGGTTTCTGTCTTCATAGTTTTACATGAGGGTTGAACCAAGCAGCCTTTCTTTTCTGGGCTCGTAGCCTTGCTGTTTTAGGAGGAATGCCCACGTTGCTTCAGCTAACCATTGCAGAACTCTTTTATTGACATTTTTGTTTCAGAGAGGAAGGAAGCAGAGAGTTTTTCTTGCAGTGTGTCTAGTTCCAAACTCTTCCACAGTCTAGAAGAAAGGTCTTCAAACTGTGGGGTGCATCCCCCTGGGGGTCCTTGGCTGCATTCCCAGGGGGGGCGCTAATGTCGCAGAAAATACGTGTAAATGTTGAGAGTCTGGAAGTGTTACCTTTTCGAGGTTGTCTTCATTTACAGAGGTTGAAATGCATAAAGATAGCATGGGAACTGTGATGCTGGGTGCCCTGAGTGCTGGGGTCAGTGATGCATGGTTATAAATAAACATTCTGTAACTATTTTATCGTTCTTCCAAGCAACCTTCCAGTGTCAGAACATCTGGACTCGACAACTGTCTAAAAGATTCACCTCAAACATGACTCCTCAAACAGAGAACTACTTGCCTCTGGATCATAATAAGAACCCCATATCCTCAGGGCCCTTTAAAAAGGTTCACCCACCACCAGTGTCAACTGGAGTCAAACGCCTTCGCGTAATCCTCGACTTGGAGATGTCTCTTAAATCCCAAATAAAGAAAGTGACGAGGGACACTTTAGCTAAAATGAGAATTCTTCTGCATATTTACCCTACGTAGGCGTTTCAAACACAGTACAAGCATCTTCGGCCCTAATGGTTTCAAGCCTGGACTGTGAAGATGGATTCTTTATTGGACTCCCTAGAAAACTAACTGGCTTCCCATTGAGAAAAGAGTAACCTTCAAGATACTCACCTAGGCCTACAAATGCCTCCACAACACTGGACCCAAATACCTCAACGACAAAATCTCCTTCTACACACCCAAGTAGAACCACTGATCCACCAACCTCCGCATCGCCGAACCCCCTACGCATCCGCAGAGCAAGAACGGGCGGAAGAACCTTCTCCTACATCGCGGGCAAGACTTGGAACGAGCTACAGATCAACATCAGGTGCGCCCCCACCCTGCACATCTGCAGGAAGACCCTCAAGACCTGGCTTTTCGACTGACCGGAGCTGCATCCCCCCAATGCCCCCCACGCCATGAGACACTTACGTGTGAGTAGCGTGCTTATAATTTCCCTGATGGATTGACTGATTGATCGATTGATTGGCAAGAAGATTATGGTTGAAAGCCTTGTGCATTGAACCCCTGGTGATCCATGGGACCCGCCTTCTTAGAATCCAAACTCAGGCCCTACACCCACAGGAGAAGGTCTGGAGTAACCATGTCACCTGGGTGGCAGCTTCTACTCAGCACAGACTTGCAAGCTATGGAGCACACTGCCAGTGAGGCAAGGAACATCAGCCATCACCAGGGATGCAAAAGTAAAGACCCAGCATTGCCTGACTCCAGAGCTCTACAAAAGGGGGTGGTGATGGACCGAACATCTGAACCAATCAAACACTCACACCCAGTCAACAGATCTGGGTTTAATCCATCACCGTTCTTTAGCCCACTCTGCCACCCCAGTTCAGACATGGCCATATTCAAATCAGTCTGACCCTGTGCCTTATGGGAACAGTCCTTCTTAAACAACAGGGGTAACCCGGTAAACCTATGGCATCTGGGTATATACAGTTTTTATAAAACAAAATGATGCCTTGGACTTAATTAGAACAAAACTTATTTCAAGAATGGGATCACTTAATTATCTCATTCTATACTTGATGTATTTGTATGAATCTAATTCTTATGTTTCAATTCACAGATAACCCCGCCCTGCACAAAGAACAGGGCGGTTGGGGTCTTCTTCGACGCGTTTCAGCCCTCTCATTATGGGCCTCATCAGGACTTGGGCCAATACAGTATTTCCGTTCTGTTGTGGCTTCTCTCAATCCCCAAAACGCTACTTCCAAGGGAGTTAATCCTCTTTAAAATTCGTCATAACCACGTAAGTCTGGGTATATGGTTCTGGAAATCCGATCCAACGGGCTGTTTTCGGTGCGGGCGGCTTCTCAGCCTCTTACTTCCCGTCTCCTATTCTCGCTGCCGGAAACTGATTCTCGGCCGAGAATCAGTCTAAAAGAAGACCCCAACCAAAAGACTGGGAAACTGTAAATGGGACAATTGACCTTTCAAGGAGTAAAAAAAGACTTGCGACAGATCAAAAATTTTATATGATCTGCTAGACTCCTTGCAAAATAGGTTTGGGGTACTTACTTTGTTTAAAAGGAATGCTGAGGCTAAAGTAAAAGCAAAGCATCCTGTAAAACAAGTTGGGCTAACTACAAAAAAACCTTGTAGTATTTGTTCATTGTTGTATATATTGTATATGTCTGTGTAAAAATATTATGTGTGTGTGTGTATATATATTGGTTGGTCGAAATAAGGTAAAAAGAGACTCTAAAAGATAAACAAAAAATCTATTTTTCCTTTCAAAATAAATTGAAAATCAAAAGAAAAATATTTGGTGTTCTTTGTGCAGGGCGGGGTTATCTGTGAATTGTGTGGTAATATTATTCTTTTCTATTTTACTTTAGCTATGATGTCATTCTTAGAATGGCATGTGTCATTTAGAATATTGCCTATCTAACAGGAATGTTAATGTGATTTGTGTTCTAGATCAGAGAAGCGGTTGGAGCTAATCTGATCTAGACGCTTTTGCCTGTGCTCCAGTGGGTTCTAGGATTTTACTTAAATAAATCCTTATTTAAATCATACTTTGCCTCCTCCGCATCTTTACAATGGCGACGAGGTCTTTTAAAAAAATAAATGAATAATTGAACCCACTGTGAAGCTTAGCGTCTTTTAATTTACCATCTTTAAAACTAAGGAAACGGACCTACGGTGCAATCCGATTCTGGTGCAGTTCGTGAAGCTGTTGTTGGTGATATTTTTGAAACTCCCGAGGTACTGTAATTTCATATAACTCAAGGGCTGTGAGACACTTTTCCTAAGCGTCTCTGTGACAGTTGATCTGTTCGCGCTCCTGCAAAAGCTCAATCTGATGACGTCCGTGATTATCAACGGACTTCTGGATTCGTTACTTGCAGCACTTTGAGCACGTAGCGTCACTGTCATCTTCCTGCTCTTGGAACGCATCGGTGGAACGCAGCGTAACACGCAACGTGGCGGCCATTTTGTGTATTTTCGAGTGTCAGCTGTTCTTTCATCGATTTCATTCTAACAATCCATCGGAACTGTTTACGCTACAATTTTAAGCTGATTTCTATTTCTTTTTTCAAGGAAATATACCTGCGAATTCAGTGATTCGCTCACTTTTATTTTAAATTTGAAGTTCTTTTAATATACTTATCCACGAGTACAGGTGTGGTAAGCAGGGGTTTTATAACTATCTTTCTTTACCTCACTGATGCGCACATGTGCTGGTTACAGTTACATTACTACTGTGATCTGCACACATATATACTACAGTGTCTTGCACAAAGTTTGAAGTAATTATTTAACTTCAGTGATGTGCACACTTTATTAATGTTGAAAGGTGCATTTTACTACTACTGTGATTTGCACACATAAAATCTTCAGTTTTACTCAATTGTTTATATAAGTTATTGAAATGGCAGCATCTCAAATCTGCAATCAACCTGCTATATTTTTACAAATACCAGGTAGACCAAAACTAAGGTGGAAAAAATGGTTTGACACATTTGAAAATTACATCGTTGCTATTGATGGTACAAAGTTTTCTGCAGAGAGAAAGAAGGCAATTCTTTTCAGTTATTTAGGAACAGCTGCTATTGAAATTTTTAAGAACCTTATACCCATTGCACCACCAGTTGAAGGAGGTGATGGATGGAATGTTTATGTTGAAGCTGTTGCGAGACTTGAGAAACAATTTGAAGATGAGCCTAACGTAATGATTGAAAGGCATTCCTTTCATAAGAGGAAACAACTCGCAGATGAATCTGTTGAGGATTATATAGCAGCTCTAAGGGTTTTAGCTGCAAACTGCGAGTTTGGTGCTTATGTTGATACTGCTTTAAGAGATCAATTTGTATTTAATTGTGCAGCTAAAAAAGTACAAGAGAGACTCCTTGCTTGTCGCAATCCTACTTTGGCAGAGGTTATTGATTTAGCCAAAGGGATTGAAAGATCAATTGAGTCTTCTAAGATTATTATTGCAAATGAAAACAAGAGTACTAATGACACCTCTGTTTGTGCGGTTCAGATGCATAATAAGGGTACTTTTCAAACTAATAGAGTTTTGAGTTGTTATAGATGTGGATCAAAAACACATTTGGCAAATTGTTCGACTTGTCCTGCTCTTAAAAGAAAGTGCACTAAATGTGGTAAAGTTGGCCACATTGCATCTTCATGTAGGATTCAAAAAAAGGGCGGAAAATCTAGTTCTGCTGTAAATAATGTTTCTTATGTTGATGAGGATTTGGAGAACTTGGTCATTACTATTTATGATGACTCATTTGATAGTTACATAAGCAGTGTTTCTCTTCCATTCAAAGCACCTTTAGGTATAGTTTGTGTTGGTAAAATTGAATTTGAAGCCATGGCTGACTCTGGTTCGCCTGTGACTATTTTATCAGATGTTTTCTTTTATCAAAAATGGAAAGGTGTCAAACTTGCTAAATCTGATATCAATCCTAAAGCGTTTGGTAATTTTGACATCAAAATGTTAGGTTTCTTTGAAGAGTCATTAAAATTTGAAACCCGTATCATTTTTACTAAGATTTATGTTGCTATTGATGGGAAAAATATTGTTGGGTGGTATGATCTTGGTAAACTGGGCATTAATCTATGTCCAGGCTCTGATCATCCTATTCAGTTAAGGGAGATGCCCATCAACAATGTTTCTTTGGAATATCCTTTGTCTTCCATTTTTAACAAATATAAAAATGTCTTTGAGGATGTTGTTGGTGAGGTCAAAGGTTTTTCACACAGAATTAAACTAAAAAAAGGAGCTTTGCCTGTACAACATAAAGTCCGTATGGTACCATTGGGTGTGAGGGACAAGCTCAGATCGCATTTGGATGGTCTCTGTTCTCAAGGTATCATAGAACCTACTGATAGCTCAGAATGGGTTTCGGCTATCGTTATTGCTCTTAAAAAGAATCAAGAAATTAGGCTGTGTGTAGACCTCCGGTCTCTCAATAAAAACATTGTGGTGGAAACGTATCCCTTGCCTAGGATACAAGAAATGTTGGCTGCTGTTAATGGTGCGAAATTTTTTTCAATCATTGATTTGAAGGCAGCCTATCATCAAGTTACTCTGGATCAAGAGTCTAGAGATCTGACGGCGTTTATAACTCCGTTTGGTTTATTTAGATTTTTGAGGATGCCTTTTGGCCTGGCATCTGCTGCCAGTGTTTTCCAAAAGCTAATTGAGAACCTTTTTTGTAAAGTTGATGGTGTTCAGTCTTTTCAAGACGACATCTTAATTTTTGCAAAGTCTATTGATGAGCATAATGTCACCTTGGAGAAAGTCTTGAAAATTCTAAGTAGCAAAGGTATGACGGTGAGCAAGGATAAATGTAAATTTCTTGTTAAAGAAATTGATTATTTAGGTCATAAGATTACCCAGGAAGGTATTTTCCCTAAAAAGGATATTATTAGCAATCTCGAAAATGCAAGTAAGCCTCAGGACAAGGATGCTTTACGCTCTTTTCTTGGGTTAAGTGAATATTATGCGAAATTTGTTAAAGGATATGCTTTGGTTGTTGAACCACTTAGACAACTTTTGAGGAAAGGTACAAGATTTATTTGGACGGATGTTCATGATTCAGCTTTCCAGGGAGTGATTAAGCTTATTACTAATGCTCCAGGTCTTAAAACTTTTGATCCTGAAGGGAAGTCTTTTGTAACTGTGGATGCAAGCACTGTTGGCTTGGGTGCCGTTTTCACGCAGATGGTTAATGGCAAGGAGAGAGTTATTTCTTTCATTTCGAGAGCCATTAGAGGTGCTGAAGTCCATTATAGTACCATAGAAAAGGAGGCTTTAGCCTGTGTGTGGGCTGTGGAGAAGTTGAAGAATTTTTTGTGGGGTAGGCCTTTCGTTTTGGTGACTGACCATAAGCCGTTGGTCTACATGATGGATGGTGTGAGGAGTGGCAGAGCATCTTCCATGTTGGTTCGGTTGATAGCGAGACTGCAAGAGTTTAACTTCGAGATTCAGCATATTTCAGGTGGAAAGAATTTTGCTGCAGACTGTTTATCTAGGTTGCCTCCTTTGAATGATTCCGGTGATGAGGTCACGGATCAACATGAGTGTGTTGTGGCTGCATTGGATGCTGTGGAATCTAGCAATTTTGGTATTGATGAGAATGAGTGGAACGATCATGTTGGTAGAGATAATTTGTTGATCAAAGTTAAGTCTTATGTTGTTAATGGATGGCCCTCTGTTAAAAGTATTGAATCTTCGTTAAGAAGTTTTGCTCAGGTGGCTAATGAGTTATCCATTGAAAATGGAATTTTATTAAGAACTGAGTTATTTGTTCCACCAAGTAGTCTCAGGGAGAAGATCATCAGTTTAGCGCATTCTGGGCATCCTGGTGTTTCTGGTACAAAGAGATTACTCAAGTGTCACTATTGGTGGCCTGGTTTAGATGCCTCTGTAGAGAAATTCATTGATAAGTGTGCTGTGTGTGTTAGGTCTGACAAGCACTGGAAGGTTTCCTCTGAACCTTTGTCTGTTCATGAAGCTCCTGCTGGTCCTTGGGAAAGACTTTCTATTGATTTTTCGGGACCTTATGATTGTCTTGGCAGAGAAAGTAGATTTTTGATTGTCCTCATTGATGACTTTTCAAAGTGGTTACATTATTCTTTTGTAGAGCATCCTAGTACTGATGCGGTTATTAATTTCCTGGACTTTGTTTTCAGGATTGAAGGGGCTCCCATTTCCATCAGGTCTGACAACGGTGTCCAGTTCATCTCTAATAAAATTGAATTATTTCTCAAAAAAATTGGTGTATCTGCTAAGAGGGTTCCTCTTTATAGTCCACGTTCCAATGGTCAGGTTGAGAGGGCCAACAGATTTTTTAAAGAGGGGATCCAAGCTGCTTTGGAGAGTGATCTGAATGTTTTTGACCTTTTGAAAGACAAAATTTGGAGTTATCATCTGACTCCCAATTCGTGCACTGGGGTTTCTCCTTTTTGTCTTATGAGAGGCAGACAAGCGAAAGCTTTATTTTTGCCTCAATTGGGAAACAAAAGCAATTTGACGGAGAGTTTTGAATCTTCTGTCTCTAAAGCTAGAGGTAACATCACTTCTGCACGCCTGTCAGGAAAGTCATATCATGATGATTTTCATCATTGCAAGGGCAAAATTGTGAATGTTGGTGATTGGGTTAGAATTGTTAGTCCCTCTCACACACCCAAAGGTATGTCCAAGTTCAGTAAGCCATTCATTGTGGAAAAGGTTTCTGATTCTACTGTTTTCCTCAAGGATAGAGGGTGGTGGAGTAAAGGTTCTGTTGTTGTTTTGAAACCTGGCCAAGAATTTTTTTTTTGATAAAGGGGAAGATGGGGATGTCTGGTTTGATGATTCCTGTCATAATCCTTCACCTAAGGAACAGGTTGTTTCTTCTGGTGATGTTATTCCAGATTCAGAAATTGATCCTGTTTTAGATACTTCTGCTTTTGATGTCGATGCTGGTTCTTGCTCTTCTGTTCCTGATTCTCGTGTTTCTCTTAAAAGATGTGTTAATTTGCCTAAAAGATTTGATGATTATGTTCTGGATTAGTTCTGTTTAGTTTGTTTTTCTTTTGTTTTGTTTTCATTTATTTTGTTTTATTTTTCTGTGGAAAAGGTACATGTGGTAATATTATTCTTTTCTATTTTACTTTAGCTATGATGTCATTCTTAGAATGGCATGTGTCATTTAGAATATTGCCTATCTAACAGGAATGTTAATGTGATTTGTGTTCTAGATCAGAGAAGCGGTTGGAGCTAATCTGATCTAGACGCTTTTGCCTGTGCTCCAGTGGGTTCTAGGATTTTACTTAAATAAATCCTTATTTAAATCATACTTTGCCTCCTCCGCATCTTTACAAATTGAAACATAAGAATTAGATTCATACAAATACATCAAGTATAGAATGAGATAATTAAGTGATCCCATTCTTGAAATAAGTTTTGTTCTAATTAAGTCCAAGGCATCGTTTTATGGGAACAGTCCAGCCCGAACTGCCAAGCCATGCCTTCCCTGGACCGGAAACAAGCTTCCGAGGACCGGTTTCTGGCATTCCAGCCGTCTTCAGCCCGGCTTGCTTGAATCCAGTGGCAAAGTGAGCAAGGGACTCACGTCTGAGCATACCCTGCCACACTTATGGCGGCCAAAAGCGGTACAAAAGAGCTCAGCTGAGAGAAACAGAAAACCTGTGAGAGAGAGAGAGGGCGGCGGATCCAACTCTGAGAACCTTTATTAGCTCTTAGCTTAAACCTTTTCAAAAGACAAGAAGGAAATACCTCTCATTCACACATTTTTACAGTTAAATACTCTAAAATATCCACTTACCAATTTATTGTTTCATGCTCCCAGTGCATTATTAAAAGGGCAGCTATTAAAAGCCTGCCCGGCCTCCCCACTCTGTTAAAAGCTCCCTCCATCCTGTGTAAAACCATCAATAAAAGGGCCTTTCCTCTCCTTTCCTCGTGCTTGTGAGGTCACAACAGGCCTGTTAACCCCTGGAGCCCCGGCGCAGCAGCCTTGTGCCAAGGAACCTGGGCGTGAGAAGCCCCCCATGCTGCAGGGTCAGGGGGCTCAGAACCCCCCTCCTGGTATCCAGACAACCACACAGCAACTAGGCATGGGACCAGGTGTATGGGGTTACAGTCGAGCCTCACACTTTAGGGTTCAGTCTTTTTACTCAAACCCTGTAAGTGGCACCTATAAATACACAACAGACATACGTCATTGAGCACTCAGTGGACCTCCAACCAAAAGCCTGACCAAACGGCGGCAACACCACCATTTATGACGTCACTTCATATCGCCATCACACACGTCAGAAGATTATTCGGAAAGGCCTGGGCTGGGTCCACCTGGATGAAGACATTTCTGACGGTTGGGTTATCCAACCGCTGCCAGAAAGCCCTTTACCACTAAAACACTCCTCAGCGCCTACATCTGGGGCTGAGATCAGGAAAGCACAGGAGCCTGGAGTCTGGATCCAGCATTACCTTATCTTTTTTATTTGCACCAGTTAATACTCTGCCTGGCATCTCTAAATAAATAAATAAATAAATAAATATTCTGCTGGAGTAGCCATCACAGGCCTTCCTATGGCCTTATTATTTCCCTGAGGTTTCGCGGTCAGTCTGAGGGCGCCCAGCCCAGAAGTCCGCGTCACCCCCAACTGCGCATTAAGAAGCTGACTCAGCACTCTGCACGATTCTTCTTTCTGGCCTTCTGATTGGATCTGCAGATGAAGCCCTGCCCCCTGAGCCGTGTCTCCCCCTCCAGAGGTTATTTACACGCCCAGCGTGCTTCTCTGGTACTGCCACTCTCTCAGTTACACAGGGTGTAAACTCCTCCAGCTGTTGCACAGCAGTGAACTTGTCCCCAAAGTGTGCAAATTCCTTGACATTGATTCATGCTCCATCTCAACTCCTGCCCCTCTGTTAGCCAGGCCCTCCACTAACCTTACTTCCCTTTCTGTGCTTGCTGTCTTCACTGCCATGGTGTCACTGAGCATCGGATAGTTCTCCCCCTTGGGGTGGGCTCTGCCTTTCACCAGAACCCAGAGGTGCGGCACTATTTCCTTTGTAGCAGTGGTGTAACGAAACTTGAGGGGGGGCCCCTACAAGCTACTTGCAGACCCCCACCTCACACTCCGCACCCAGTCTGGAGCTCTCCGGGCAGGGACCTGCCACTGCCGAAGGGGGCCCCTCGTGCTTGGGGCCCCCCCATACTGCGGGGGCTGCCGGGGCTTTTGTTGCACCGCTACTTTGTAGTGTGTCCCCTTTTAGGGTAAAGAGGTGAGGGGTGGCAGCTACACTCCACTGTCAACCCTGGGCAGGGGGATAACAAAAGTAGAGCCTCTGCGGTCCCTGAACACACCACTGTTGCAAGGATGCTGCCGTCCGATCTCTAAGGTCCTCGGAGCTTTCATGGTCGGGATCTCCCTCGGGCTTCCGAGGGTCCATCGTCTTTCCAGCAATATCTCACACAGCTTCCTCCTTGGGTGCCATATCAGTGAGCCGCGGTCCTGGTTAAACTGCGACCTCCTGAGGGTAGTCCATCAACCAGGCTGGTGCCCCGGAGTACCTGCGAAGATGGCACTCCCTAGCCCCCGGGCTATCACTATATGCAGCAGCCTCTGCGGCCTTTGAAGAGGTTGCCACCACACTCTGAGGGGCTTATTCACAAACTGCATTTCGTAGTACGTTTATTAGTTCAACAATAGAACTACTAAAATAGTACAAAATGCAATCCACAATCCTACAAGTGTAAATCTCCACTCCCCCTACCTATTTTTTCCATGGAAAGATCTTCACACATAAAAGTTTACTATTTAGGGTCCGATTCTGATGCGGTTAGGAAATGTTCCAGATCGAATCAGTTTGGAAATGGTGTCTGACCGACTGGGATCGGGAGAGTCCGACCGACCGAGTATGATGCATCTGAATGCTTCCAGGTACAATTTGGTTGGACTGCCATTGACTTCTATGGGAGCCTATGTTCCTAACCGCATCGTAATCTGGCCCTCTGTTAGGGAAGACACGTTCCCGAACAAATTCGAAAGGAGCAAATGCCGTTAGGAGGCCTTTCTTACTGCATCGTACTCGGGCCCTAGGTGGGAATGCTTTTCTAACCGCATGGGAATCGGGCCATTAGTAGTAAATGTGGAGGGACCAAAGGGAGTGGTTGAAAAATGGGATGTACTTACTACAAATTAGGAGGGGTTTAGGAAAGAGCAAGGAGGGGTTAAATGACAGTTATGAAGGGGTTTAGGGAGGGACGTGCACCCATTCTCAAAAGAGTAAAATCATTGCTATTCATGGCCTGTGCTTATGATGTTACTACAGCCAAAAAGGGACTCAAAACTGTAGTAAATTACTCCACATCAGAGCTAAAGTCAGTCCAGGACCCCACATGGCTAACCACTGGTACTGCAACACCTTCCCATAAAAAATAATGGCAGTAGAGACTTACAATAAAACCGAATGGGAAATAGTGTTACGATAAATTACATTATTTAAAATAGTTACAAATAAAAATACATATGATGTAATGTTAAGATAAAGCTCTAAAATAATATTATATAAATATAGATATGTGTGTCTATATTGTAAACTTCTCAACTCACATATCTCGCGGCCGCTTAGCACGGAGGTTCGCGTTCGGGTGTGAATCCCGACAAACATTAAAAGTTCTTCTCTCCTCTCAGAAAGATCCAAAAACTTACTTGTTGTGACAAGCATGACTTTATTGGCAACAACAACTCCTGAGGTGTTTCGGAGAACACTCTCCTTGTTCATGGGCCAAGAGTGAACCCAAATTTAGTTTAAAAGGAAGTGCAAACAGTGAAAATGGACTACATTAACGCAGAGGCATGAAAGAGTTGTGAACAGTGGAGCCATCTTAAGATATTGTGCATGAAGTGATTCAGCTTCAACAAAACTTCTGATTAGAAACGAAACTAATTTTATAATAGAACACGCATTGCCTTATTATATTGGGCAACATCAAATGTGTCAATACACATGATTCAACTACAATAATTCATTAAACTCTTGACGACTAGCCCAAGTGGGCAGATTAATGTGTGTCAAAGCACAATTTATATTATAATGTCACCTGTATGAGTTAAGCCAAATCCAGTTTACACTAAATTGAAAATTATAGGGCCATGGACATTAAAGTTCTCATACACCACACATCAGCATGTCTCATTGGTAAAAACATAATTATGACACAAAATAAAGCATTTGAATTCATTCAAAATAGTCTATGGCACGTATTGCTTTTCAAAATGAAGCCCCAGTGAGCAACCTAATCAATACTGTTGAATAATTTTATTCAATACCATCCAAAATGTACTTGGACAGAATAAAAATATGCTGTAGAAATAGGACTTTGATTTTGTATCAGTGTCATGTAAGAACTGTCCATCACACCTATGTGAAAACATATAGAAAATAGTGTTAAAATAGAAGCGAGTGCCACTCTTTTTCTCTAGGAAAAACTTTGTTTTTACTAACATTTAAATTTGTACTTTGAGATACAACTGCACATTACTCAACTTTAAGGCAACTCAAATGCCTGTTGAGAAAAACCCAAAATGAATCTGGATGTACTGACAGTTCTTCATCAGAGTTAAGACCAGTGGGATTTGAGTTGTTGAAATTGATGATATACCTTGATTCCTACCTCCTTAGTTCCAAATTCTATTTCCACCTCTGTTGTTGAGTGTTATTCTGTTAAGGGGAGAGGAGTTGGCCTAACGACTAGGGCGGTCGACCTCGAATCTGGGGAACCGGGTTCGAGTCTCGGCAATGACGCTGAACATCCTGTGATTCTGGGCAAATCACTTAATCTCCCTGTGGCGTGAGAAGTCTTGTGTGATTATTATTTTGTTGTCCTTCCATTTTAAGGTCTGATTTTTCCTTGCTTCTGCAAAGATGGCCTCTGTTTGCTGCAACCTTATGGATTTGCAAATGATTGGGTGCGGGCCTGACCATTTTGGAGTTTCATCGCTCGCACTCGATATGCTTTGTCCAGTTCGAGTTGTCTGTCGAACTTGAGGCTCATAATTTGTGGGATAAGCTCTTCTAGGAGGGCTGAGCAGGATCCTTGCCTGTCCTCTTCCCCTTCCGGGACTCCGAGCAGCCTTATGTTCCCTCTTCTGGCACGGTCGTCTTGCTCAGCCAGCTGCTTCTGGAGGGTACTGGAGGCTTTGGAAACTGAAAGCAGTGTCTTGTTCGACTGTGTGTTGACATCCTCGATGTCGCTTATTCGCGTTTCTACAGTGTCCATCCTACTGTTTGTTTTGTCTTGATCCGCTCTTATAGATTGTAGCTCTAGCTGCATGTTATCGATTGTTGTTTGGTGGACTTTGCAACTTCATTCCCTTCGTTGACTTTCCTGAGGATCATGTCCAGAGTTGTCGTTTTTCGGCTTTAGGGGCGAGTCTGGAGGGTTGTTTTTATATTTCTTTACCTCGCTGGCCCCTTTGCCTTCTTGGTTTGCCATTACACTGAGCCTCCTTCTGGCTGAGTAACTTTCTAGCCTGCCGCCTTTCCGCTGTGCTACTGCTGCTGAGCTGGTCTGTTCTCCTACCGGACCTGGTGGCCCCTTCCTTGTGTGCTGGCAGTCGAGTCTGTATCTGCTTGGTTCCCGGATGGACCTTGTTCTAGTTTTTGCACCCACCAGCTCTGCCTCAGGGTGCTGACAAGATGCCCTGGTTTGCTGCCTTGTATCGTTCCCTTACTTCAGGGCTTGCCTTGCGGTGTTTGTATGATACTGTATGGACCTGCCTTGGCTGGGTCTGTTGTTCGATAAGTGTCCCTACTAGGTACGGTCTTGCCTTGGCCTGTGATTGTTCTGGGAGGTTTGCATGGGCAGATGTGTGCTATGTTGTCTGCTTCCGTTTTCGCTCCGTGTCTCTTTTCCGTGTCTCTTTTTGCTTCCATGGTGGTCTTGTTGTCCCCCCCGGTTTACCGTGTATCTTTTGGCTTCTTTTTCGTGTCTCTTTTGGCTTCCCAGGCGTCTTGTTGTCCCCCCTACTCGTGCCTTGGGTGGTCTTGCAGTGCGCTGTTTCCGCTGCAGTCCCAGGCGGTCTTGTTATCCCCCCCGGTTTTGTTTAGTGTCTTCCTCTGTCCTTTTCTCCGGTCTTGGCTGGCCTATGGGTTGGTCAGGTTTGGTTTTGTAATCAAAATGGCTGCTTCCTTAAGCAGGGCTTTCGGTTTCGTTTGGTGTCTTTTTCCCGTGTCTCTTTTGGCATCCCAGGCGGTCTAGATGTCCCCCCTGCTCGTGCCTTGGGTGGTCTTGCGGTGCGCTATCTCCACTGCAGTGCCGTGCTGTCACCGCTGCTTTGTGCCTTATCGCTTGGTTGGGCTGCGTACTCGTTTCTCCGGTGCCTGGCGTCCCCAAGATGGCTGCCTCCCTGTGTGTTCCAGTGTCTTTCAGTTTTGTTTCTGTGTGGCGGGGGTTAGGCCAGTTGGGTCGCTGGCTTGTTTCGCCTGCTTGCACACTCCCCGTGAGTGTGCCTCTGTAGGTGGATGTTCTCTCCCCCTGTGCACCACTGCTCCTGCTGTATGCTTGTATGCCGCTCGTATGCGCCGTTGCTTCAGCTGTCCTGTTTGTGCTCGTAGCAGATTATGGCAGATTAGGTGCGCACTACAGCCAAAATGGCCGCTGCCTGTGTGCGCTTTCAGTTTCGTTTCTCCGCAAGACTTGTTCTAATCCCTTCGGCTTTGCTGTTATCGCCTACTGCCTCTGCTTGCACTTACTTGGCTGGTTTGGCCGGCGGCCAGCTCCGGGGGTGTTTGGGGTCTGAGCGTGGAGTGTCTCTGCTGCCCTACTCCCTCTCTCGCCTGGCCTCTTTTACCCGCGGACTCAGTTTCGGTGCGGCACCATCTTCTCGCTCCTCCTTTGTCCCGCTCGGTCCGGTGTTGTGGTGCTTTTTTTCTTGCGTTGCAGCCTCCCTCAGCTGTTCTTACGATTGCCTGTTTGTGCCCCCACTGTTCCGACGTCTTTGTGTGTGGTTTCAAGGTCTCTCGGTCGATCGTTTCGCTCGTTTATTTGCGTTTTTTCCTCGGGTTGGTGGAGGTAACGGACTCAGGCGACTGTCCTCATTGCTGTCCAAGCCACATAGAAATAAGAGTTACATGACAAGTGTTTTCGAACTTCAAATTCCTTTTTCAAAGTAGGAAATTGTATTCTCTTGATGTTGCCACGATACTTGCATGCCTTACACTAGGCATATCTGGAAAGCCCTTGTACTATCTTCAGAGTTTTAGTTCTTATATCATTTGTAGCCAGGTTGCGACATAGTATGTACCATAGTGATCTAGTCTTTCTGTAGGCTATTCCTGGTTGACTATCTAAATGTTTAGCAAGTGTCGCATCAGAGTGCAGGACTTGTCAATATGTACGAAAAGCTTGTCTTACTTTGGGAGCGTTATTGTTGTTGTGATACATCTAATACTCCTGGATTCTTCTGTTTTATTTTTATTTCCTGTTAGTATGTCTTCCCTCTTTATCATGTCTACTCTTTCCAGAGCTTTATTTATGGGTGCGTTTGGAGTAGCTTCTCTCTTTTAAGCTTTTTGTCATTACCCTAATTTCTTGTTCAAAGGCTTCTTGTCTACTATAATTTATCTTTGCCCCTAGTAACTCCCCAAATGGAATGCTGTGAATCCGATTAGGGGGATGAAGCAAGCCACGTCATCATCATTATGCAAGCTGGTTTGAGGTGGGACTCATAATAAAAGGTATATTTTATAATTTAGGTGGATTTTTTTAAACTTAAACTACACCCAAAAGGTTTTGATTTAATTAATCATATTTTAACTTAATTTAAGTATTAATTAAAAATTACGTTAATAGTGCTATTGCATGCTTTTATTTACTTTTTATATTTGAAATGTACATATAGCATTAATTTACTATATTATTAACATAAACGTATTTTTAGTAAATTTTTCCAAGTTTAAAAAATGTTTTAAGTAACAACATAGTAGAGAGTTGGTGCTTGCAGTCCAAGGTTCTGTGCATCAGAGTTCCTTGAAGCCATTCTCTAGAACAAGCTCCTTTTAAAATCTACATTTTCACTTCTCATCCTTATACTAGTCCCGTTCTAGCAGACATGCTTTGCTTTGAAGTAAGCAAGATTAAGGGGGTAGAAAGTATGAACATAAATTGCTAATGACTTGGGTGTCTCCCTTCTCAACAGGAAGAGCTGTCAGACGTGCTGTAAGCCAGGGGAAATGTTGGAGATTTATAAAACAGAGCATCCCTGCATCCTATCACTACAGACCACACTGTTAAACAAGCAGCGGCAAAGCCATTAGGTCTGGTGTTGGCCAGCAGCCTTTTGGCTTCCTCGATGCTTATTTTGTTTAGTTATGCTTTTTGCAAAACTTTATTGTTATGTAATGTGCCAGGCCCTCATAAATGTAAAAAGAAAAAATATATTTTGATCTCTAAGAGCACACATTGCTATTGTAGTCCCTGGCCCTTAAGGGAACAAGTTTGTGTGTAAAAGTGCTCCTTGTAAAAGGTCATAATGCCATCACTCATTTCGAAAGCCAATGCCTTAAGTGGGTTGACTCATTGCCATATGCTGTAGCTGGTTGAAAGAAAATGTGAATGGCACAATAACAAACCAATGGATGAAGAATGCAGACTAAAAGTCCCAGAAATAAGTACATTATGCAAATAATTTTAGTAAAATCAAAAGGCCTTTGCTAGTGCCAGGCCTGACAATGAAGGTTTATTGAGCAGCAAGGCACTTTAATGGAGGGGAGGACTGAACATAGACTGGTTGTTCCTACCACAAAGCCGAGCAACTTTTTAAGACTCGTCTGCTAGACAGTGCGTGCACTGTTTTTTTGCAAGACATATGGCTAGCTTTCAGTGGGCTTAGATCCAGCCTGTTGCTTATCATTGGTTGGATTTATTGTCACTCGCATTTACCAGCGTCTTATTCATTAGCGCGTGTGAGTTTTCCTTCCTCTTCTTGTGTGTGTCCCTCCCCTGGAGCATTAACACCTTAATGTGTCCTTAGACTGCTCGCTGATTATGCCCTACGGGGCATATTACCAACAACTAGCGATAATTATCACTATGTTGGCTTAGCGGCTATAATTTTATCGCCGTGTACCGATGATTTTTATCGCTTAGGATCCTTGATATTATCAAGGTTTATCTCCTAAGCAATAAAAATCTGCCGAAATGCATGAATATTGCTGAAAAGTCAGCGATATTCATGCATTACCGAGCTAATGCTCTTAGCCATGTTATCCACCTACCATTGGATAACATGGCTAAGAACTGCTCAGGGCAGGTGTTAGCTTTTGGAGATATTCGCGCTTAGCGCGAATACCTCCAAAAGTTGGTAATAGGAGATAGCGATGTTAGCGACTGTTTCCAGTCGCTGACATCTTGGCATGCCCACTTTGCATGTCATTAGTGATACATTTCTCTGACTTGCAAAGCGGGGCCCAAGATGGTCGCTATCTCCTACTAGCTGTCGCTAACTGGTGTTAGCGACAGCTAGGTAATAGGTAGATAATTTTATCTCCGCTTTCTTGGCTTTTAAAGCCAAAAAAGCGGAGATAAATCCCTTGATAATATGCCCCTACATTTTCTATTTTTTAAGCACTCCACAACAGTGCATGTGTTTTCCAGCTGCCTCTCTCTCTCTCTCTCTCTCTCTCTCTCTCCTGTCTCTCTCCTCTCTCTCTCTTCTCTCTCTCTCTCTCTCTCTATCTCTCTCTCTCTTTTTTTCTTACCTTTGTACTTCTATCCTCTCCCAGCTTCACATTGCTCTCTCTCTCACCTGTTTACTTTTCTTCCCCACCCCCTGCACTCCATGTTGCTCTGTATCTTGCCCATTGCTATCCCCTGCACCACCCATGTTCCTCCCCCTCACCTGTCCAATCCTTGTTGCCCGCGGCCCCCATGTTGCTTCAGCCTTCATTGGCCCCGTGTGTTGATTCTATGCCAACCTGTCTGTATTGCTTTCGCCCACCCACTTTGCCACCTTGTTGCTTCCGTGTCTCAATCTGGGTTTCTTTCTTCCACTAGCTTTGCAAAAAAGAACAGTTTAACATGTTTTCCTTTTTTATTTGCATATCCAAGTTGGATTGGCAAATAAAAAGCAAAAAAAGCAGCTTGCAACATGCTTGGTACATGCACCTACAAAAGGATGCAAAAAAGCTTTTGTTTCTTATTTAGCCACGCCGCACAGCATCGAGGGAGCCGCACAGCATCGAGGGAGCCGCACAGCATCGAGGGTGCTGCACAGCATCGAGGGTGCTGCACAGCATCGAGGGAGCCGCACAGCATCGAGCGTGCTGCACAGCATCGAGGGTGCTGCACAGCATCGAGGGAGCCGCACAGCATCGAGGGAGCCGCACAGCATCGAGGGTGCTGCACAGCATCGAGGGAGCCGCACAGCATCGAGGGAGCCGCACAGCATCGAGGGAGCCGCACAGCATCGAGGGTGCTGCACAGCATCGAGGGTGCTGCACAGCATCGAGGGAGCCGCACAGCATCGAGGGTGCTGCACAGCATCGAGGGAGCCGCACAGCATCGAGGGAGCCGCACAGCATCGAGGGTGCTGCACAGCATCGAGGGTGCTGCACAGCATCGAGGGAGCCGCACAGCATCGAGGGAGCCGCACAGCATCGAGGGTGCTGCACAGCATCGAGGGTGCTGCACAGCATCGAGGGTGCCGCACAGCATCGAGGGAGCCGCACAGCATCGAGGGTGCTGCACAGCATCGAGGGTGCTGCACAGCATCGAGGGTGCTGCACAGCATCGAGGGAGCCGCACAGCATCGAGGGAGCCGCACAGCATCGAGGGAGCTGCACAGCATCGAGGGAGCCGCACAGCATCGAGGGAGCCGCACAGCATCGAGGGAGCTGCACAGCATCGAGGGAGCTGCACAGCATCGAGGGAGCCGCACAGCATCGAGGGAGCCGCACAGCATCGAGGGAGCTGCACAGCATCGAGGGAGCCGCACAGCATCGAGGGTGCTGCACAGCATCGAGGGTGCTGCACAGCATCGAGGGAGCCGCACAGCATCGAGGGAGCTGCACAGCATGGCTAAAAGGTATTGTCAAAGCCAATAGGTCCTAAAGTCAATACTTAGTTGCTTTGGCAGTGTGTGTTGATGGTGCCAACACTCAGGAAGCATGAGTAAAAAGCTTACTGGTCCTTGATTGGCTGGATACCTGAGAAGAAACATTCTGATTGGTCCTCGCTTCCAAGTTCTTGCAGCACAGTATATCCTGGCTGATTTTCCCACAGGAAATTAAAGAATGCCTCATAATTGTCTTCCATTAATGAAGAGATTTTCTTCTTCACTCAAAGAAAATTAAGCTTCCTGACATTTTGATTTGTGTGGTGGAGTACGTAAATCCAGATGCTGTGGTGATGATGCTATAAGATGCTGTAGGCTGCGGACTAATCGTGGCATCAGATATGTCACAAGCATGAGCCAGGTTCCAACAAATGGCCTTAACCCGTTGGCCGCGGGGGTAATTCCTCCTCTGTGCTGGGGGGCAGGGGGACACGCACAGCGCCCAGCTGCTCTTGACAAGCTTTGCTCATGACGAGCTGAGCTCGTCACGGCCACACCCGTTTCTTCAGAACGTTCAGCACAGTGGGGGAATTAGCTACGCGTGCAAGCGTTCTGACCGTTATGACGAGCTCAGCTCGTCATGAGCATGGGATGGGTTAATAAAGCTTTGTTGCTAAATGAAAATGAGTTCCTTGAAAGGCTCTAAACTCCTTGCACACAAGTTGTCGAGGTCCCTCTGCAACTCAACACCTAAAGAAGTCTTCTGGTCCACGACATCGGCTAACGAGTCTGGAATTAAGCAACATGCAACGCCAACCACTTGTCTGGCTGCCTCTGAGCCCTGGGGCCACATAAAAGCCTCCCTAGAGTGGAAGTGGGAGTTCAGCCCATCAATAGATGTTGCAACAACTTGTCTGCACCATGTAGCTGTAAGCCTACCTGGAGAACCTCCTAGAACACATATCCCTCTGTCCCTCTGCACTCCTTTAAGAGAAGAGATCAGAGCATCTTGTTAGCTCTCTCCAGGCTGAGCATTGTTTAGGGTTCTGGTAGCATCGAGCCCAGCCAATCCTCTGGCAGGACACTGCTCCCCTGCACAGGATTGGATCCTTGGTTGGCCGTCGCAAGGTCTGAAGAGTTGTGCTGTCCCTCCTGGCCGGACCTGCAAGAAAATCAGAGAAGTGGACAACAGAGGTGAGAAGGAACCCAGGGCAAAGGTCAGACTTTATGCTAATGAGAATCCACACGCAAAGGACACCCATCTTCCATCCGCTGCCAGCATATTGGCTATCAAGACATCTTCTGTCAGGGACAGTGCTAGCGGACAAAGCTTTGCGTTGGCTCAGATTGGCTGCTGCATCCTTTCTCATTTCTATTGCTTACCTGCTCCTAGTCTCTTTAGCCCCCTAAATATCTTACACCAATCATAGCCACCCATCAAGCATATTACAACTAGCACAACCAGACAGAACACTACATAACCACACATGTTGTGGCAGTGGTTGGATGGTTGTTACAGAGACCACGTACAGGAATGAGAGTTTCTCCTCCAAGGGTAGGGGAGAGATACTCTCATCTAGAACCAAAAATATATTTAAAAACCAAAATGACCCTGGGTTGTACTCATAGGCGGGTGAGTTTCTTATAGTGCTGTAAAGATTTAAGGTTTCTGTGGCCAGTCCAAGGGTAGGGTCCTTTCTTGGTGGTCTGGGTCAAACACATGGCTTTACTCAATAAGCATAGAGAAACAGCACTCTAAGAAACAGGACATAAAGTGGGCACCAAAATGCATAATGGAATTTCCAGATGGATACAATCTACTAAAATAAGAAACTGAGAGGAGTAAAGAACTTGTGAGTCAAGAAAGAAGGTCCTGCCACCTCCACCCTGTTGACTGCCTTTTTCTGCTTCAAACACACTTGAACTTTTTCTGCTGGTCGGTAGGGGCTGGTAGCGTCCCCTGCAGCGTTAGCACCATGGCCACTTCTCAGGTGTCTGTTCCAAACCCTCGAGCCCTATAGCTGGGGCTAACACAGTATCTGGTTGGCTTGAGTTTGAGGCTTGCGATGCTTCTGCGATGTGGTTCATATTATAGAGCCTCGCATTACTTGCGGCTTGTGGTGTTAGTGCCTGGTCGGTCCCTACCTGGACTACTAAATGTTAAAGCTTCCAGACCGAGGCCCAGGTCCTTCATGGCTGTTGCCTTTCCACTCCAGATGTTTGAAGGCTGTAGGTTAAGTGGCGGCCTTCGGAGTCGGCTTTTGCCCACCATGCTCTCTATGCTGCTACTTTCTGCAAATAAACAAACAAGATTGGTTCAGTGGGACTCCTTTCTTATATATTCAGAATAGCTCTCTCTCTTGGGATATGAAATATATTGTCCATTTATTCTCAAACATACGTATGAAGTGAATGTCAACAACATCAATTTAAGTACAGGCGTCGCAGTGCTCAAAAAGTGCAGTGGTGTGCAGCATTTACAATTATACATTTATACAATTATATGTGAGTAGTGTGCGACCCCACCCCCATTTGAAACTTTAAAGCTCCCGTGAGCAGTGGGCTGACGAGCCTGGGATCCCGCACCTACGCGCCTGAGTGGTACTATACCTGGCAGATATTGGCAGCCATCGGCAACCCCAGTACACGGCCTATCCCTGCTGATGAGAGGTAATACCCCGAAACACTTGTCCAGGGATGGCGAAGACAGCGAAGATAGCAGAAGATCGAAAGATGATGCATCGCGAACATTTTACTACATTGACCAGAGTCCTTAGGGGCGACACCGCCGGTGTGTGAGTAGTGTGCGACCCCACCCCCATTTGTAAAATATGATGTCTCAGACGATTAGTAACCAGGGACAAGTCTGAAAAATATCCACTGTTTGTTTGTTTTTGTGAAGTACCCCGGTTCAGTCCTGTGAATCATTATCTGCTACTTTCTGCAGAGGCCTCACCTGGTGTGTGAAGACTGTTCCTTGTCAAAGTCACTTTCATACTTCTTAATTTTCCTAAACTTGTAAACAAGCCTTGGCCACAGGACACTAGGTATTGAGGTCTATTGTTCCCAAAAGAAAATATATGGTGAAGTTTATCCACGACCACCAGGCCATAATCCACCCATTTTCACTGAAACCTAAC
Organism: Lissotriton helveticus; assembly: GCF_964261635.1. NCBI lineage: Eukaryota > Metazoa > Chordata > Amphibia > Caudata > Salamandridae > Lissotriton > Lissotriton helveticus. The sequence goes on along the minus strand of NC_136073.1, from coordinate 31,770,401 downwards.
ACCTTGTGCTTGAAATGCCTTGTAGTGTCTGTCCCTACATCTGGTGGCAATACCCTGGTCTCCGGATCCCTACTTGCTAGTGATCCATGTGTATTCTAATATCAATATTTCTTATGTTCTCTCTCTAATAGGTACCAGCCAGCCGGTGTTCCATAATATTCCCAAGCACAGAAGAACTGATGCAAGGACTCCAAACTAAGACAGAGGCTACCTGTTGGCTTTGGTGGGCTTCTATTGTCACTGTCATGTCACTGTAGTCACTTCTGAGATACCAAGCGCTCAGACTTTTGTTTTCCTCTTTCTTCCCTTTTTAGGTCTCGGCCTGTGTAGGCTGCGCTTGCGCAGTCTCGCCAGAGAGATCTTATGTTTTATTGTGTGGTGCTTGAACCCACCCCTCTTCTCCATTGGCTGGCTTCCAAAACGGAGGCCAGCCATTGGAGAAGAGGGGTGTCTGTCCGTTTAAGCCCCATCTTTTTGGGATTCGGGGGCCTGTTTTTTCATGTTCTTTCTCTCCTCTTCCCATTGGCTGGAATTTTACATTCCAGGCAATGGGAAGAGGAGAGAAAGAAAACACGCCCCCGAATCCGAAAATAATGCTGCGTTTCTCCGAGGCATTTCTGTTTCGCCTCGGAGAAACATGGTGGTGTTCGACTGCCCTCCTGACGGCTTGTTTACTTTTCTCTATCACGCTCCGCTGGTTGCCTCGCTTGCTCTGCCCTCTTTCCCCTCTCATCATGCCCACCATTTGTCTCTCTCATTCACAGCGCAGAGCCACTTGTTTAGCTGCTCCCTGAGCCAGCACTTTCTTCTATTCAAAATATACACTTTTCTGCCCGCAGCCTGGGCCATCATCGCCGGCGATAAGAATGGCGTCCTGGCTGGTGTTGATGAAGTTTTAACAGCGCGCGATACATCCTGCAGTCGCGTGCGGCGTCGTTCTCTGCAGTATTTTGACAATCTCCACCCCTCGTTCTTTCTGTGTGACAGCCACTGCCGGTTGAGAACAGACACCGGCCAGTGCCAGGGACATGGGAACGGTGGATTACGAGAGCTTGCCGCTGCCAGTGACTCAGATGATCTTCCAGGCCACCTCCTGCTGATGCGCCCAGACTCTAGCTACAGGCGCCCATGGCTTCCCTCCAGATGAGAGGCTGCCGCAAGCCACACGTCCTTCAGCTCCCACGGGTTCTTGCCAGGGAAGCTGCTAATGGTAAGGAGCAAAATGGTGTGGGAAGATATGACCTCGTCTGCCTGTCGTGTGTACCCGCCCACACAGGCCCTCAGTAGTTGGACGTGGAAGGAAGCTTACATATATCGGATCCTTGGAGGAAAATGCTAAATGGCGAGATAGAAGTAAAGAGTACACCGATGTGGCAGTTTGCGAGGCACAAGGAACAGGGCCAAGGGCAGGATCAAAGAGCACGTTTAAAGACATAAAGTCAGAGGTTAAGGTGAACTATACGAAAGGGTTACGATGACACGGGTAAATGTAAATATGAAGGGGACAGAGGACAGATATGGTGCCTCCCATCAAGGCTAAGAGTAAGCAATATATCTCTAGCCCGTGATTGCTGCGACAAGTAGGATGCACCTGGGCAGAGAGGAACGGCCTGGAGAAGTGTGATAAAAGTTGTGCGAATAAAGTGTGACCTGATTTCATTGTTTAGCTAACTTCCCGGGAGCGTGGGAAGGTACATACGCCATGGGCTTTCTTGCTGAGTGCTAGCATGGGCGTGACACTGTGCCCTTGCTGCGATTGACCTGGAGGTACCTTCCTGCTTTTTACACCCCCTGTCCTCTCAACTAATCCAGTAATCTAATACCTCAGGCGATGAGCCAGGTGAAGCCGCCATTCAGCCATCCCTTTCTGTTCTCCAATTACAAACCTGGCCCCATGGAGCTGCCCCCCTTACAGCAGGATCAGTCCATGTCGGGATCTCGAAGATGGTCGAGCACACCTAGAGTTTATCTCAAAGGTTCCTTGTTCCATAGTTCGAAATTCCGCTATATTTCAGTTTTGTGCGTAAACACCTTTATAATAATCTTTGTCCATTAGGTAGTAAAGGCGATGCAGTTGATCTCGTTAGCCTATTTATTGCTCATATATCTGTTACCATAGTACAGTAACACCAGTCAAAGGGGCTCCTGGGGCTGGATAAAAATAATTTTTGTAGTGGAGTTTGACAGTGCCATAACCTAGTTAAAAATAAGTCACGTTTTGATTGTTTTTCTGCCCTCTGTTCCCTCGTTCTGATTGTTTTTCTGTTCCCTCGTTGTGATCGTTTTTCTGCCCTCTGTTCGCTCGTTGTGATCGTTTTTTCTGCCCTCTGTTCCCTGTGTGTGGCTCTGTGTGTGTGTGTGTGTCTGTCTGTGTGTGTGTGTGTGGCTCTCTGTGCGTGTGTGTCTCTGTGTGTGTGTGTGTGTGTGTGTGTGGCTCTATGTGTGTGTGTGTGTGGCTCTGTGTGTGTGTGTGGCTTTCTGTGTGTGTGTGTGTGGCTCTGTGTGTGTGTATGGCTGTGTGTGTGTGTGTGGGGGGGCTCTGTGTGTGTGTGAGTGGGGCTCTGTGTGTGGGGGGGGCTCTGTGTGTGGGGGGGGGCTCTGTGTGTGTGGATGGATATAATACAATAAAATAAGTAACTGAGAGGAGAAACATACTTGTGAGTTAAGAGAGAAGGTCCTGCCACCTCCACCCTGTTGACGGCCTTTTTCTGCTTCAAACACACTTGAACTTTTTCTGCTCGTTGGTAGGGGCTGGTAGCATTCTCTGCAACGTTAGCACCATGGCCACTTCTCAGGTGTCTGTTCCAAACCCACGAGCCCTTTAGCTGGGGCTAACACAGTATCTGATTGGCTGTTGTTGAGTGTTATTCGTTTAAGGGGAGAGAAGTTGGCCTAACGACTAGGGCGGTCGACCTTGCATCTGGGGAACCGGGTTCGAGTCTAGGCAATGACGCTGAACATCCTTTGATTCTGGGCAAATCACTTATTCTCCCCGTGCCTAACAAAAATGAATGTGTCCTCATGTAATGCAACTGGTGCTATGTAAAGCGATCTGATACCTGATACCTTCGGGTCAAGTTCACACTATTTAAAACTCTGTAAAATAAAATAAGATAAAAAGTACACAAAATTGTAACTGACTTATATCAATCGAGTAAAAATCTCTAAAGTGTCTAGCCACTGGATGTTGTTTGTCATGATTCATTATTGCTCTCATGTGCTCTTTTTTTGGCTTTGTGAATTGTGCTGGCTATAAGGTACTTATTGCACGTCCATTTTAAACGGTATACACACAAATCAGAGATATATGACAAGTGTTTTCGAACTTCAAATTCCTTTTTCAATGTAGGAAATTGAATTCTCCTGATGTTGCCATGATACTTGCAAGCTTTACACTTGGCACATCTGGAAAACCCTTGTACTATCTTCAGAGTTTTAGTTCTCATATCATTTGTAGCCATGTTGTGACATAGTATGTACCATAGTGATCTAGTCTTTCTGTAGGTTATTCCTGGATGACTATGTAAATGTTTAGCAAGTGTCGCTTCAGTGTGCAGGACATGCCAATATGTACGAAAAGCTTGTCTTACTTTGGTAGCGTTATTGTTGTTGTTGTGATAAATCTAATACTACTGGATTCTTCTGTTTTATTTTCATTTCCTATTTCCTGTTAGTATGTCTTCCCTCTTTATCATGTCTACTCTTTCCAGCGCTTTATTTATGGTGTGTGCAGAGTAGCTTCTCCCTTTTAAGCTTTTTGTCATTACCCTCATTTCTTCTTCAAAGGCTTCTTGTGTGCTATATTTTTTCTCTGCCCCTAGTAACTCCCCAAATGGAATGCTGTGAATCAGATTAGGGGGATGAAGCAAGCCACATCATCATCATTATGCAAGCTGGTGTGAGCTGGCACACATAATAAAAGGTATATTTGATACTGTAGGTGGATTTCTTTAAACTTAAACTTCACCCAAATAGTTTTGATTTAATTCATCATATTTAACTTAATTTAAGCTTTAATTCAAAATTAAGTTAATAGTGCTGTAACATGATTTTATTTAGTTTTTACATTTAAAATAAATATATAGCATTCATTTACTATATTATTAACATAAACATATTTTAGAAACTTTTTCCAAGTTAAAAAAATGTTTTAGGTAACAACAGAGTAGAGGGTTAGTGCTTGCAGTCCAAGGTTCTATGCATCAGAGTTCACTGAAGACACTCTCTAGATCAAGCTCCTTTTTTGGACAAAATCTACATTTTCACTTCTCATTCTTATACTGGTCGCACTCTAGCATACATGTTTTGCTTTGGAGTAGGCGAGATTAAGGGGGTAGAAAGTGAGAAAATAAACTGATAAATATTTGGGTGTTTCCCTTCTCAACAGGAAGAGCTGTCAGGCATGCTGTAAGCCAGGGGGGATGTTGATGATTTATCAAAAAGAGCCTACCCCCATCCTATCAATACAGCCAACACTATTAAACAAGCTGTGGCAAAGCCATTAGGTCTGGTGTTGGCCAGCAGCTGAGATTCCGTGGTTTTCGGGACCGGACTCCATTTTGTTTGCGTCGTTGGAGGACGCCATTTTATGTTGCCCTCACGTAGGCTTAGGTAGTAAACGAACGAACGAAGTTGCATGGGCCTCGTTGTTCATGTACGCATTTAACAGGCGCTTTTCGGTTTGCGAGTGAGCTGCAAAGATGCTGACCCCGTCACCTGAAACTGACCCTTTTCGAAACCAGTTTTCTCTCGCTGATCGTTGTCTGCGTTCCCAATCAATGTTCAGGATATCGTTAGTTTTTAGTGTTCTTGCACATATCTTATCCTACTCAACATCTGAATTGTTTCTTTCCTTTACGACTTTTCATTACATGGGTAGTGCTTTCAATTATGGGTTTGTCCGGCTTGTGGTAATCGAATTTGGGACATTCCTAATAATTAACTTGTGGGTTGGTATGATGTAAAGTGAGTTTTTGGGAATGTAATAATGTATGTGAAATGTATTCTATTGGTCAGAATTTGCCGCAGTGGGTGTGCATTTGTAAGTGGTCGCAATTGTCAATATAAGGTGATGTCTCGCTCTATGAAAATTGAACAGTTTCTTGAATTGTACACCGTGTTGTATTGCTGGGATTACTGTTACTATCTGCAGCTAATAAATTGATCTCTGGCGCCAACCAGAAGTATTCCGTGTCTCTGTAGTCTAAGACAGGTGAATCCGAAGACTTCGGGTGTGTCCCTGGCACCGCTGGGTTCTAAGAAAACCCGATTCTTCAGTTGGCGCCCAACGCGGGGCGACTTCAGCGGCACCGGTCCAAGCCCGAGGATCGTGAGGAGCCACGTAAGGAAATTCTGGAGGAAGGCCGCCACTTCATCGACCCCTGCATGTCGACGTGGACCGAAAGTCTTTGCTGCGAGGCCTCATGCTTTCCGACGGCTACGAAGGACTGCTGCTGTGGTAAATAAATAAATAATACCTCTATTTTTGACTAGATATATAATAACAGATAGCTCAATAAATAAGAGTCAAGATTCGAGGTAGTAGGAGTTTGCAGGTTTAATACAGCATAAAGGACAGGAACAGGACAACCTGCACGGGAATAGGATGGCAGCGCTGCACACGGGCAGGATCGGGACAACAGCTAACTTTTAATAACAGTGCACAAGTATATATAGTTAAACAAAATACATGATGTTCAATACAATAGGCGTAGCAGTGGGCAGGGCCTGTAGCAGTCGCGAAAGATAAGGCATAAAGTAGGTGTAACAGGAGGCGTGAACAGGGCATATACATAGACATGTGATGTAAACGTAACACAATATGTCATAAACGGGGCGGAAACATGGAGGGGGCTACCTAAGGAGCCGGGACCTCTAACCTAGTGGTGCGCGCAAGCTGGAAATGACGTGTGACTAGGGAGAAGCTGGGGGCTATGACTTCTGCGCTAGAAGCAGAGACTGAAGTCTGGAGAGTCAGAGCGACATGTACCTAAACGCTATCTAGTATCTGATGTTTAGAGAACATGTTGCTAGAATCCAAAAGTTATCAGGGTAAAGGCTAACAGACTCTAAGACTGGTGCATGAATTATTCTACATGTAGTGCGTGTTGAGGAATATTAAATGACCATTAATACAGTATTTCTCTTACATGGAGACATAAAAGCTAGACTGTGACGGAAACTATTGATGCGATTCAGTAGCTTAGGAATGCAGGGAAGGAGGGCTGGACTGATAACTAGAATCATAACATACTCTTGGCAGACTGGCAGGCAGAGCCAGGCCGAGCCGGGCACTGTGAGGCAGGAAGTAAGTGAAGGGTCAGGGATACAGGTGGGGGCTGTATCGCTCCTCGGAGAGGGTTCAGGAGACAGGAGCTGAATCTGAGTCCGGGCCCTTTTGAGGCCTAGAAACGGGGACTTTACAATGAAATAACGTGCACACTGTGAAACGTGGCAACGTAGCTTTACATAGGCTCAATACTCGTAGCTTTCACGAGAACTGGAAATGGCATACTAGAGTTGGACACAACTGTAATTGCGTCTTTAATCGATCAAAGGGAATACATATGCATATTAATCATGCACACATAACATAAGATGGGGAACACGTAGGGACACAGAACATGGCAAAATTTACTTTTCCACATTCCCTCCTTGTCACTACGTTTCCATCAGGAAACATCAATATTCATGATACCATCTATCATTTCATATAGTATCATTTGCTCGTCTCGAATTTTCTTGGAACGGGATCTAGGACGGGACTTGGGACTAGGAATACAAGAGGTAGCACAAATGCCGCAAATCGCAGGGCCACATTGTATACAGAGGCAGCAACTGAATATGATCGCTACTGCAATACCTAGAAATGACAATACTTTCCATCCCCAGGCAGAAATTATACTCCAGAACCAACCGGACCATGTCCAGGTGCCTGGATTCTGGTGTAACTGATGGGCAATTTTATGAAGTCTGGTTATAGCTGAATAAACAGACGGCGCGTTATTAGGAATGAAAATGCAGCAACTAGATCCGATGACTCTACATGCTCCTCCTCTATCGGCCAGTATGACGTCAAGAACGAGACGATTTTGGAGCACGACAAATCTCATAGCGGATTGTTGTTCCGTTAAGTTACCTAGAGCAGAGGCAGTCTCATTCACTACTGCTTCAAGGGTTCTGGTTAATCTACGTATTAACTTACTATTCTGGACAGGTCCTATAAAGAAGAAGAAACCTTTATTGAAATCTATATACTGTTCTAGAGCAGTTTCAGTTTGATCGACAATTGGGGACTCGATCTCCCTTCTATGTCTAATGTGTACTAGATGTGTGTTTCTGTGATAATCAGATGGGGCTAGAAAAACTGGTGGCAGTAGGAAGGCAATGTAACAGGTTCCATCCCAATCGAGGGGCAGACGAACATATGCGGTCTGACCACAAACAAAATAAGAATGACGTGAAGCTTTGAAAATAGATTTCCCACTGTCACTATACTTGATAATAGTAGTGCAATCACTATGTCCTACATGTAAGGAACCATCATTTCTGACACATAATTCGCCTTTGACTGGTAGTACTGAAATAGCAGGTAAGTCTGGAGTAGGATCAGACTGAACATTCAGGACCATGAAATTCGAAGAATAATTACCTAAATTATAAACTTCATTTTCTAGATCTAACCCTGTTCTGTGGGGGAGACCTTGCTTGTCTGGAAAACATGTACTGTTCAGAAAGGACATATCTGTTGTGGATGACGTTAACATGGACCAGGCTCCACATGAGCCATTATGTGAAAACGGATAAGGAAACAGTGGCAGAACTCCCTTCGGTGTCTGGAAAGGGGGGAGTCGACCACACACCCAACAATTAGTGGCATTGCTGGTCTGGTGTGAATAATGTAACATACGGATAAATGAATTGTTGCGCATAGCAAGACGATAAGACAGTTCATGAGGAGGCAGATCACTAAACGTATGCTCTACTGTAGTATTTGAAAACTTATTTACATGAGAAATTGGAGAACATAAATGAAATGCATAACTCGTGCAGGTAACCATCAAGCTTAAAAATAATATGAAACTTAGAAAAACGATACATCGGATTGAGTTTTGACTAACTCTCTCACTATGGGGGTCTACTTCATACATGTCAGATACCTGTCTAACCGTTTCACCCAGGGGGACTTAGACAATTAAACTGGCTGACTTATTTTACTAGACCGTAACTTCTGTTTATACTCCTGCTGCGGAGTTTTCTCTAACAGGGGAGGATTTGAGGCAAAGTCAATTGCGGGACAGTCCTTGATAATAGGCAAATGTTCAGACTTGAAAGTGTCTATAGAAGTGTCTTTGAATCCGTGAAATTTCTTGATATGAGACAGATGCACCCAGCCTTTCCTGCCTTCCAACTTCACGGCTGTGCGGGTGGTCAAAAGGACTAACTTCGGCTCCTTCCAGCGAGGCTCCAGCGGACTTGAACGATCAAAATTCCGGATTAGAACCAGGGTGCCGGGAAGGATCTCGTGTGGCTTGACTTCAGTATTGTCGGGAAATGCAGCGGCAACCTGTGAACGACAAAAGTGTAGGGCAGACATCAAGGAAGCTAGGTAATCTGTCAGCATATTACTGGAAACATCTGTAATACTTCGGGGTCTAGGTGTACCCCACACGTTAGGGGGGCGGCCGAATACGACCTCATAAGGAGACAGACCTGATCTGGAGTGTGCGACCATGCGCATATAAAACAATGCAACTGGCAGGGCAACTAACCAGTCTACACCTTTTTCTTGACAGACTTTGGCAATACGGATTTTCAAGGTTTGATTATGTCTCTCTACGAGACCGGCTGCTTCAGGATGGCGTACACAATGGAACTTCCACTGGTACCCTAACAAAAGGGAAACGTGCTTCATTAGTTCAGATGAGAATGGCTGGCCGTTATCAGAATACACGACCCTAGGGAGTCCATAGCGGGGGAAATATTCACGAACCAACTGCTTGGCAGTGGTCGCGGCTGTGTAATCTGGGACTGGATATGCTTCTGTCCACCTGGACAAAGCGCATACAACTACAAGGACATACTTGAAACCTCGACATCGCTCCATCTGAATATAATCCATCTGGAGGACTTCAAAAGGGTGGTCAGGAGGCTGGAATCCACCTTGTTCCACCGGGACACTTTTACCTGGATTGAACTGGCAACATATCATACAGGTACGGACTTTCTGCTTGGCTGCAGCTCGTAAATGCTTGTTAAACCAAATGTTCTGGATACTGTCTATCATGGCTTTTTCTCCTAAGTGTGCAGGACTATGTGCGGTATTGATAATGACTTGAACCATAGAGTCGGGGAGAAACCATGTGGCTTTTCCCTTCGTCACCCATCCCTGATCTGTCTGGACCCCTCCTTGTTCGGACCATTTCTTAATTTCTTCAGGAGTAGCATGTAACTGGATATCTATGATATCTTGAATAGGGTCCTTAACTGTCATACAAGTAGTCTGTTCTAGAGTAGATGTCGGTGTCTTGTTAACTGGTATGTCTGGTGTCTGTGCTGTAAGCTTGGCTGTAAGCTTGGCTGTTCGATCTGCTAGATCATTACCTTGGGAAATAATGTCTGTAACTTTCGTATGTGCTTTGCACTTCATGATAGCGATAGCTGTCGGTAAATGTATTGCATCTAACAGAGCTTGAATAAGGAAACCATGCTGAATCTTGGTTCCATGAGAAGTCATGAAACCTCTCTCCTGCCAGAGCACTCCAAAGTCGTGTACAACTCCGAATGCGTAACGTGAATCTGTGTAAATGTTAACTTTCAGGTTCTTGGCATGTATGCAGGCTTGAGTCAGAGCAACTAGCTCTGCTGCTTGAGCAGACAGGGTGTCAATACGGTGTGTTTCAATAACTTCAGTGTCAGTAGTCACTGCATACGCGGCTACTAGTTCTCCTGTACTTGTTCTCATACATGAACCATCCACATAAAGTGTCAGGTCGGGGTCTGGTAATGGAATATCTGTCAGGTCTTGTCTTGGCTTAGTCATAGTGTTAACAACTTCCACACAGTCATGTGTGGCAGGATTTGAAGTAACTGACGGTAACAGTGTAGCAGGATTTAGAACGTTGCAGCGCCTGATTTCTATGTGTGGCTGGAATAGTGTCAGTTCATAACCTGTCAAACGTGCAATTGTCAAGTGTTGAGTCTGTGTTCGGTTTAAAAGAACTTCCACGGAGTGTGGAACTTGTACTGTCAAGGAGTGTCCTAACACTATGGAATCACTTTGTCTGATAGCTAGTGCTGTGGCTGCAACTGACTTGAGGCACGCAGGCAGAGCCTGGGCTACAGGATCTAATGTGCTAGAAAAATAAGCACAGGGCTTGTATTGTCCTGCTTGATCTTGTGTGAGAACAGATAATGCAGTACCATCACGTTCTGTGACAAAAAGTGTAAAAGGCTTACTGTAGTTCGGTGTAGCTAGAACAGGTGCTTGGCATAAAGCTTTCTTCAACTCATTAAAACTAAGTGTATGTTCAGATGTCCAAGGGAGAACAGTCGATACGGCTGCCTCCTGTGTCGTTAACTGTATCAGTGGCTTGGCTAGAAATGCATACTGAGGAATCCATTGTCTGCAATAAGAAGTAAGGCCGATAAAAGCACGTACCTCCTTCTGGGTCTTGGGCTGAGGAAGACTCGCTATTAACTGGATACGGTCGGGTGTCAACTGCCTACCCCACTTGGACAGTAAGTGGCCTAAGTAGATCACTTGCTGGACACAGAATTGAAGCTTTGAAGGGGACACCTTGTGCCCCATCTCGGCTAGGAAATACAGAACCGTAAGTGACGCTCGCTCGCAGTCACGTTCAGAACGGGCTGTGATCAGTAGATCATCGACATACTGGAGCAGGGCAGTGTCAGTTGGCATGTGAATGTTGTCTAGTTGTCTCTTAAGTGCTTGACTGTAAATGCTAGGACTTTCTGTGAATCCTTGAGGAGCTCGTGTGAATTTATAGCTCCTTCCATTTAAACAGAAACCGAAAAGGTACTGGCTGTCTGGATGAATTGGAACACTGAAAAATGCATTCTTGAGGTCGATTACGGTAAAGAACATTGCCTCAGGATCAATAGCTGTCAACAGAGATGAGATATCTGGAACTACTGGGTACTGGGGGATAATACATTTGTTGAGTTCTCGAAGGTCAATCACTAATCGATATACTGGGGGTGCATTTGGATCAGTACGTTTCATGACTGGAATGATAGGAGAATTACATACATTGGAGTCAGTTTCTACAACTACTCCTTGAGCCATGAGCTCGTCAATAATTTTGGATAAGGCTGCTACAGCCTCAGGTGGCAATCTGTACTGTCTGATTCGTGGTAACACTATACCTTGCTTGAGAGTCACACGATGGGGTGTGATTTGCATGAAACCAACATCAGTTGGACCTTGCGCCCATAGATGCTGCGGAACATTAGACAATCTTGGATCAAAATCTCGTAAAACATAGTGACCCTTGAAGTCACGTAAAAACAAACGTATTCCCTCTGGGGAACAACAAATAACTGCACCTAATTCTTTCAGTGTCTTAATGCCTAACAAATTTTCTGGACATGATTTCGTAAGTAATAGATCAGTAGTTCGGGACAATGGACCAACTTCTAGAGTAACTGGCTTTGATATCTCATTAACTATTGGCTTTCCTGAAAATCCAAGGGAAACATTTCTAGAGCCTGAGAGCGGAGCCCCTGGAACCTCGTCATGACTAATAGTCGTCCTACTTGCCCCTGTATCAATCAGAAACTTTCTGTCTTTCCCTAATACTTGACTGTGAACATAGGGACCTTCTTGATCTACAGGAATCTCGATGAGTGGCAAGCCTACCTCCCTCTCTAGGCTGTTTCATGAATACGCCTGGTACTCTGGATACTCGGACTGTGCATACTGGTACATCTGCTGTGTAACATGCTGTGTCGCAGCGATAGGCTGCGGTGTTGTAACTGTCTGTTGTGCATTCTGTGGCTGAGAAGTCTGTGAAACTTGTTCTTGTCTAGGCGGACGTGGTCTTTCTTTAGTTTTACCAGTGGCTATATTGTGTTTCAGAACTGCACATTCGTTTATAAAATGACCTGGCTGTTTACAATAATTGCATGTCCCTTTAACAGGAGCTGCAGGATGACTGGCTTGATACGGACCCCTCTTCTGACTGTCTTGTGGAACAGATTGTGCAACTAGTACTTTCATTTTCGTGTCTTTCATACGTCTTCTCTCGTGTTCTTGCTCTTCTCTGATTCTATTCTGGTGATATTGGAGCATCTGTAACATCTGGGACGGGGTACTAGCTTGCCATGTACTTTCGACTTTCAAAACTCGATTTTTAACTTGTGGACTTGAATTCTCGACTAGTTTAGTAACAAAAAGATGAGGGTATGACTCGCTACTCGTCTTTAAACCACTATTTATTATAAAACATTTCTCAAATCTAGAATAAAAATCACTAGTGTCTTCGTCTTGTTTCTGTTTACAGGCTGAGATCGCATCCCAGTCTTCCTTTTTAGTGGCTAATAATCTAGGTAAAACTTGTATTAATAATTCTGGTAATTCTTTACATTTGTCTCCAAGACCGGTACCTGGTACTCGTATCTTATCTTCAGCTTCCAGAGCTGTCCAATCGATCTTTTTCTCTCCCACCTCCCAATCCTTTTCCTTGAGTTTTTCGTATACCCCTGCGGGCAACAGGACTTTTAGCATTTTAATAATATCTGGATACGTGTATTCTCCCATACGGAGCATGTCCTTTAATTCTCGGTGGAACCCTGCTGGATCTTTGTCATGACAGGGAATTAATTTCTTCATTTCTAAGAGTTCCATCTTGGTAACTGGGGTGTAAACAAATACTCGTTGCATTTCACCACCCGCTGTCCTAACTGGGTGTACTTCTCGTAACGGATTCTGTCTGTCTATATAAAACGGTTTACTTTCTGGAGGTGAGACATGAACAAAATGCGGGTTCAAAAACGTTCTATATTTATGGCGCTGTTCTAGAATGACACTAATTAAATCGGTACCTAAACCTTTCCATCTATACTGGAGTAACTCGTTCAGGATATCATGTAACGGACCTGGATCAGAATGTTGACCCTCATACAGTGTAATGAGGTGCTGGATCATATACATTCCCACCAGTCGTTGCTCGGCTGGGGGCAGTTTCAGAAACATTTGTGCCACTATTTCGTCTGGAAAAGTGGTAGAATCAGTAATCCATCGGACTGCTGATCGGGCTAGTTCTTGTTCATGCATGGTACTTAACTCACTATAACCGATTCGTGATTTCAGAATGTGATCGGTAGCTTGAAATACTTGTTCTAGAGAACCTTGTTCTGGTGCTGGATGATGAAAAACTTTCTTGTGTTCTAGGCGTGACTGTCGGTCTGGAAATCTAGATTTACCTACATACGCTATTCTGGCGGTATTCTCGTCGTCTACTTCTTCAGTAGGAGAGTCATTTTCTTTCTCGCTCACTTGTGCTGCTTTGCGTTGTTCGTGTAACCTTATTATTTCTTTACGTATTTTCTTGTACATACTCTCTATACTATTGAGTGTCTTGTGCTTACCCTCGGCTATATTATCACTCCACTTTGTCAGGATGTTCATTTCGGTCGGATCTTTAGTCGGGGAATCTTGTTCCCGTATTAAACAATTGATCAGAAACTTTAATAACATGAACTGGATCTCAGATTTTCTGTGAGACATGACTTCACCAATACTTTCTGGATCTTGTCCTGTACGAATGAAACGATACATTCTGTCTAGATCTTCTTTCATATTCGGTAGGGTGACCACATACTCGGACACCTGTCTTATACGTACGGAATATAGAACCATACTATCCTCGCCTGGGACTGGATCATAACAGCATTCAGTAAGAACTCGCCTGATTTCTGCAATGGACTGATATTTGGGCGTACGCTGTAACGCACGTTCATGTAACTCGACTGGCCCTAGACGTCTATTTGGCGGCGGTGTACCAGGAGGACCTCCTCCTGCGGCCCCTGTACTGGAATCGTCGACTGATACTCTTCGTGCTGGCAAGGTGACTGATGTGGCGGGAATTTGTACTACGGGCTGGACCGGGGGTACCGTAACAGGTACTGTAACAGGTGCCCCGGTGGCTGAAGGACCATGAATTACATTATTTACGGGAGCTGGTGGAACAGGATTTGCATATTCTGGGACTGTGTCGTCCAAATAGGACGAGAGAAAAATATCAGCTGCGGTCGGTTTGTGACGTAGCTTGGTCGGAACTAAAGGTGGCGGAAAATTACATGGTGCTTCCGGGGTTGCTTTTGGCAAGCCCTCGGCAAGAAGAGGATACATACCCTTAATGAGGGCATTTCTCTGTCTGTCTGACTGTTCGGTTTTAACTCGTTCACCTATCTCGATTAGTTCCCTTTCTTGGGCTCTTTCTGTGGATTCTCTACTTAATTCTGACTTTCTGATTTCTTTTTCTGTTCTTTTATGAGATTCTTTGCGCCATAACTCGATGGCATCTTTCTGTGACTGTCTGGCTTTCTTTTTCCATAATACTTCTTCTACTCGCATGATGCACTCGGCATCCCATGTACCCGATACGGGCCATCTATACTTTTCTTCTAACTGTTTGGTGTACTCCACCCATAAATCTAGATATAATATGGCACTTATGCCATGCTTTAGATACATAAAATGACCTGGACTGTCCCTAGGCGGGACAGGAACTGCTTCTTCTAACAGACCTTTTCTAGTTTTTAACTGACGTAGTTTTGAGAACAGCGGCATGACTGAACTGTAGTCTAGACACAATACAATACACAATGAACACGATAATTACTGAAGATACACCACTTTCATACCACGACATTGAAATACATGAATGACATTTAAAATAACAGTTCTGCCAAATACTACCTGGAATACTGAAAACAGAATACATGAATTTCTCGAGAACAGAACGGACTAGAACAGAAACTAGATGCACTGCTAAAACAGTACGAGACTTACCGGTCTCATACAGAGACACGTTAGGACCCGCATCCACCTAAGTGGACACTTCGTGTTGGATCTGCGTACCCAAACCCACGGACCAGAGACAATGCAATTGACCCTGTCTAGATACTACCCCAGCAACGGTACTCACCGGGCAGCAAGAACGGAAGGCCTCGGACTGGACTGGACTGCTACGACGCCGGACGGACGAACTTCGGACTTCTGTTACGGGTGGGCCTCCGGATACCTCGGACCTTGGACTCTCGGCTTGGGCTCTGGTCGGGACTCGCCGCGTTCCTCCACCGCCTCGTCTGGATGCTGGACCGCAACCTCCGTCTCCTCCGTGGGCCTGAGGGATACTTGAAGCAGAAATATCTGCACGTGGCCGGTATTGGTCCGTCACGGCTGCAGAGGATCAGGGGGCTTGCGTGGCTTCACCGGCGCGTGGGGAAAGGGCAAGTTCCTATTCGGGCGCCATTATGTGGTAAATAAATAAATAATACCTCTATTTTTGACTAGATATATAATAACAGATAGCTCAATAAATAAGAGTCAAGATTCGAGGTAGTAGGAGTTTGCAGGTTTAATACAGCATAAAGGACAGGAACAGGACAACCTGCACGGGAATAGGATGGCAGCGCTGCACACGGGCAGGATCGGGACAACAGCTAACTTTTAATAACAGTGCACAAGTATATATAGTTAAACAAAATACATGATGTTCAATACAATAGGCGTAGCAGTGGGCAGGGCCTGTAGCAGTCGCGAAAGATAAGGCATAAAGTAGGTGTAACAGGAGGCGTGAACAGGGCGTATACATAGACATGTGATGTAAACGTAACACAATATGTCATAAACGGGGCGGAAACATGGAGGGGGCTACCTAAGGAGCCGGGACCTCTAACCTAGTGGTGCGCGCAAGCTGGAAATGACGTGTGACTAGGGAGAAGCTGGGGGCTATGACTTCTGCGCTAGAAGCAGAGACTGAAGTCTGGAGAGTCAGAGCGACATGTACCTAAACGCTATCTAGTATCTGATGTTTAGAGAACATGTTGCTAGAATCCAAAAGTTATCAGGGTAAAGGCTAACAGACTCTAAGACTGGTGCATGAATTATTCTACATGTAGTGCGTGTTGAGGAATATTAAATGACCATTAATACAGTATTTCTCTTACATGGAGACATAAAAGCTAGACTGTGACGGAAACTATTGATGCGATTCAGTAGCTTAGGAATGCAGGGAAGGAGGGCTGGACTGATAACTAGAATCATAACATACTCTTGGCAGACTGGCAGGCAGAGCCAGGCCGAGCCGGGCACTGTGAGGCAGGAAGTAAGTGAAGGGTCAGGGATACAGGTGGGGGCTGTATCGCTCCTCGGAGAGGGTTCAGGAGACAGGAGCTGAATCTGAGTCCGGGCCCTTTTGAGGCCTAGAAACGGGGACTTTACAATGAAATAACGTGCACACTGTGAAACGTGGCAACGTAGCTTTACAAAGGCTCAATACTCGTAGCTTTCACGAGAACTGGAAATGGCATACTAGAGTTGGACACAACTGTAATTGCGTCTTTAATCGATCAAAGGGAATACATATGCATATTAATCATGCACACATAACATAAGATGGGGAACACGTAGGGACACAGAACATGGCAAAATTTACTTTTCCACACTGCCCTGACTGTCGCCCTGTCTTGGACCCTTGATTGATCCTTTGTAGAGCGAGACGATAGACGGTCTTCTGGTGGCGTAACAGATACTTTGGTTAAGTATAAGTGGGTCACTCCCACGACTTTGTTTGGTTCTTGGTTTGGTTTGATTCGGGTACTGCAGCAGCCGAAGCCGAGGGTCTCGTATATTTACGAGTGTATTGATAATTGATAACCCCTTGAAGTTTGAAGCTAGATTAGTGAGCTATAAGATGCCTGGTCTTAGCAAAATTAGGAAATGGTTTAGTTGTGGTTCCAACAGGGATTCCCAATTGGAGGATTCGTGTCCGATACCTCCGGTTGGAACTCCGACTTATGAGCTCTATTCAAAACACGGAGTGGGTCCTATTACTTATAATGAAGTGTGGGTCCGCTATACAAGAAAAGATGGTGTCTTACAATGGCCCCAACATGGTAGCTTTGAATTAAATATTTTAGATAATCTGGAAGTTGCGCTATTTAAGAAGAAAGCCCGTCCGGCAATGTTTGACTCTTTCCGCCTTTGGCGAAAGAAGCCAAACAGCGAGAAATTAAGCAAGCGAAAAGAGATAGGAAAGATAAGAATATGTCAGTATTACAAGCTGCTAGGCAGTTTAAAGCAGACGAGCAAGATCGAGTGAGTGACGTTTCAGATAGACAGCGTTGCATTGCCATAGATAAATGTTATCCGGCCTTGCCGTCTCCTCCTCCGAAAGTGACGGAAGACCTTGAAAAAGATCCTTTGATGTCTCATTTACTGAGACTGCCACCCCTTATGTGCAGGGTGCTACTGCGCCTCCATTACCCCCGGTTGTTCCACCCTTTGTTGTTCAACCTCCTGCTGTTGTTCAGCCACCCGGTGCTCCACAGATGGTTTTACCTCCTACTGTGCAACCCACTCTAGGGTCACAAGCTTTGCTTCCATTTGTGCCTCAAACTCCTTTGCCTTCTGCTTCTGCATCTCCGACTCCTACTGTTCCTGTTCCTCCTTCGTCTCAAGATTTTAACTTTCCTGTTTTTACGCCTACTTCTTCTCCTTCTGCACGGAAACGAATGACTGAAACTGTTGTCAATTTGCTGTCTCCATTGTTTGGGCCACTGAGTGTGACCCCTGTTTTGGAACGTAAGCAGAGTCGTAGTCAGCTTCCTAGTTCCGAAGAGCGAGCAGTGTTGGATTTTATTGGCTCGTAGATGGATTTTGAATGCTCCCAGGTATAATTTGCCATCAGTTACGGATGTTTTCTTTCAGTGGGAGCCGCCTAAGCAAAGGTATGTTTTTAATGTAATGTGTGCCTTTTTGCGGCAGGAATGGGAAGATAATAAGTTGGGTCCGATTCCGCAGGAAATGCTCGATGTTCAATCAGAGTTTGCTCAAGGGACGATAGTGGAATCTGATGTTACAGATGCTGTAGAGACGATACTTGCCTTCAGGTCTAGGTTACCGCCTCAGCCATTGTATGAACCTGATCCATCTGTTAGGAGGAAAGTGAAGCAGTATCCTATGAGAGAAGTTCCCCCTGTCTGGAGAGAGGCAGTTCAGGCTGATGTTAATCGGGGTATTCAGGTTGCAGAGGCACATTTTCAGCGAGTGTTGGTACATGTTCCTTGGAAACTAGCAGAGGTTTTGGCTCTTAAGCAGAGCTTACCTGACCCTCGTAAGAATCCTGATTGTTATTACAAGGAGTTGTCTCAGACAGTTGAAGCGTGTATTATGAATTTAGCTGACATAGATATGTTAATGGGTAATGTAGTTCCGCAACCTTTGTGGGCGAAGATTCGTCATGAGAACCATGCGGCAGAATTAGGTGATACATGGGCTAATATTGTTGCTGCAGATGGTCGACAGGTTGGAGGTGCCAAACCTGAGCCCTTAGTTGCAGAATTACCTGGTAGAATTATTAATCTAATGAAAACTTTGATGCCAGCTTTACGAGTGAATTGGGATAAGTTAGCAGCATGCAAGCAAAAGAAAGATGAGAGTGTGTCCGATTTCTTCACAAGGTTTGAAGAAACGTTTATCGATCATAGTGGTCAGGACATGAGTACGGAAGGTGGGCAAAGATTGTTCGTGGACAAATTTGTCTTTAATTTGCTTCCCGAGCTTTCTAATAAGTTAAAAGATTCTGAGAGTTCATGGGCTGTTTCTTCGTCGGCCCAGATATTAGCTACTGCCCAATATTATGAGAATAGAGATAAAGATGAGAAGGATAAAGCAGAGAAGAAAACTAAAGATTTAAAGACAAAAGTTATTTTGCAGCAAGCTTATCCGCCTTGTCAGACTCAGCCTCAGTTTCAGCAACCTCCACAGTTTCAGAGGTTGTTACAGAAGCCTGAGCCTTATGCTCAGCGAATCTTTCCTGGACCTAATCAGTGTGCTTATTGTAGAGAGGAAGGTCATTTCAAGAATAGTTGCCCGGCTTTGTTACAGCGTGCAAATGATGTATCTGGTCAGAGAGGTCGTGGTGGTCTCCAGCAAGCTCCTAGGGGTAGGGGACGTGGTGTGTTACCACAGAATGAGCGTTCCTCTTCCCTTCAGAACTCTGCGAATTACTTTGACAGACAGAATGTTCCAACTGGTCAGTCTGCACAGTACTATGTTGACGATTATTATGTCGATAGTGAGAGTGCTGGTTATACTGATAGTAGGACAGCCATGGGCAAAGAGAGGGATTAGTGTCAGTTCCAGTAGATCAGAGTGGACCTTATGTTGCAGTGACTACATCAGGTGTGGTACAACCTTTTCTTTTGGATACTGGTGCGACAAAGAGTTCTATTATGCACTCTAAACTTCGTAGCGCACCTTTGTCTGACTTGACCAATGTTTCCGTAGGATTTTCAGGCGCCCCAGTTTGTAACCCGATTTCTTATCCTTTGCCCCTTTCTATTGGCCCTTGTAAATTGGAAACTCCTCTTATTTTAACGACTGGTTGTAATGAGAATCTGTTGGGATTGGACTTGCTGAAAAGATTGTATGCGACATTACATTGTTCTCCTTCGGGAGTACACCTTACCTTAGGTAAGAGAGTGATTTCTCCGATGTATGTGTCTAAAGATTGTCTGCCACTGGAATTGCGTTCTCTTCCTGATACACTTTGGGCTACAGGTCCCAATGATGTTGGTCTTTTGCAGATTCCGCCCTATGTTGTCACCCTCAAGTCGAATGCTAGGCTACCTCGTATCCCACAGTATAAAATATCGAGCGATGGCGAGAGAGCTCTTCTAGCGATTATCTATGATTTGGTTGAGAAGGGTGTTGTTGAAGAAACGAGAGGTAATGTGTGCAACAGTCCTGTTTTGCCTGTCCTTAAGCGGACTGATGTTTCTAAGCCACCTGTGTATCGGTTTGTGATCGATCTCCGAGAGGTAAACAAGATTGTGGTGCCACAGTTTCCTGTTGTTCCTGATATCACTGCTTTGTTGATTCCTGCTTCGGCAGCCTGGTTTTCTGTTATCGACCTGAAGAATGCTTTCTTTAGCATTCCGATTGCTGAAGAGAGTAGGGATATTTTCGGCTTCTCTTTAGGAGGAAGAAGCTTCCGGTTTAAGAGAGCTCCCCAAGGTTATTGTGAAAGTCCCTCCATCTATAGTCAGGCGTTGAAAACTCAGCTTGATAGTTTTGTGTTGCCTACTGGTGCGACTCTTATCCAGTACGTTGATGATCTGTTGGTTTGCCGCTGATGACTAAGAGATTTGATAAAAGGTTACTCTTTCTTTGTTGCGACATTTGTCTGACCTTCACCATAAAGTGTCACCTTCGAAGTTACAGTATTGCCGACAATAAGTAACCTACTTAGGTCATCTCTTGTCGAAGGAGGGAAGAAGGTTGACCCCAGAACGAAGTCAAGCAATTGCACAAATGAGTGTACCATCCACACAGAGAGAAGTACGTGCTTTCTTGGGTATCACCTTGTATTGTAGACAGTGGATCCCTAATTTTTCTTTGCAGCGAAACCTCTGTTGGCACTGACTCTTAAAGATACTCCGTATCCTCTCCGTTGGTCTGATGAGTGTCAGAAAAGTTTTTCTGAATTACGCGATGCATTGTGTTCGGCTCCTGTGTTGGGTACTCCAGACTATAGCAAGCCTTTCACATTGTACGTGCACGAGAGAGAAGGTTGTGCGTTGTCAGTGTTGACACAGAGATTCGGGGACAAGCAACGTCCATGTGCGTATTTTTCAGCTACGTTAGACCTGGTTGCTAAAGCGTTGCCGAGCTGTTTGAGAGCTACAGCGGCAGCGGCTGTTTCTATCCTACAGTCTGCTGGTTTGGTATTGGATAATACGTTGATTGTGATGGGCCCACATGCAGTGGATACTTAATTGAACAGGACCAAGACACAGCACCTTACTAGTGCACGTCTTTCAGGTTACGAGTTGACACTTTTAGCTAGCCACGTTCACATTAGAAGATGCAATGTGTTGAATCCAGCTACGTTGTTGCCGATCTCTACAGATACGGTTGCTCAAGAACAGCATGATTGTTTCCTTCGTACAGAGGAAGAAACGAAAGCTAGGATTGACTTAAAAGATACGCCTCTTGAGAATGTTGATGGTACCTTATGGGTAGATGGTTCGTGTTTTAAGCTTCCGAATGGTGAAACGACTGCAGCATATGCCGTCACAACTTTACATACAGTTGTTGAGACAGCACGCATAGCACAGAATTCTGCGCAAGCAGCAGAGTTGATTGCATTGACACGAGCGTGTGTGTTGTCAGAGGGAAAGCGAGTAAATGTTTATACTGATAGCAAGTATGCGTTTGGTGTTGCCCATAGTTTTGGACGTTTGTGGAGAGAGAGAGGATTCCTGACTTCCCATGGCACAAAGATTCAGCATGGGCAATTAGTGAATGAACTTCTGGAATCTCTTACTCTCCCAAAGCAGATTGCAATTGTGAAGTGTAGTGCGTATAAGAAAGTTGTGGATGATGTTGGCCGAGGGAATGCGTTTGCGGATGAAGTTGCGAAGGAAACAGCGAGAGACATGATGAGCCGTATGTATGTGGCAGGTCCTGCAAGATGGGTTGTGGAAAGAGGAATGTGTGAAGACACAATAGAAAGTGTGAAGATGATTCAGGCTGAAGCTACTGAGAAAGAAGTGAGTACGTGGAGAGAAAGTACGGGTATGTTGGACTCGACAGGTTGTTGGGATGAGTTGTCAGAACACCAGCGATGGTTGTTGCCTGATGCGTATGTGCTCCCAGTGGTTACTATGGCTCATGGAATGGCTCATATCAGTGCAAAAGGGATATGTAAGTTGTTGGCTCCAGTATGGCAGAATGCTGGAATTCCGAAATGTGCTGAGAATGTGGTGAAGCATTGTATGATTTATTTGAAGTATAATCCTGGCAAGGGAACTCCAACTCCAGCTGGTCATTTTGCTCCTGCGACGTATCCGTTTGAAGTGATACAGTTAGATTACATACACATGGAGAGATGCAACAATCTGAAGTATGTCCTTGTGGTTGTTTGCGCCTTTTCCAGATGGATAGAGGCCTACCCCCTAAAGTATAATACTACCTTGTCTACAGCTAAGGTTTTGCTTAAGGTGTATTTCCCTAGGTATGGTTTGCCGAGAATTGTATGGTCGGACAATGGGAGTGAATTTGTGGGTCAAGTGATGAAGAAAGGGTGTGCTGGAATAGGGATAAGGCAAAAGTTCCATTATGCGAATCACCCCCAGTCAGCTGGACTTGTTGAATGTTATAACGGTACACTTAAACTGAAAATAGCTAAGATTCAAGCGAGCACTGGTCTTACATGGCCGGATGCCTTGCCGTTGGCTCTTTTGTCAACAAGGACGACAGTGCATTCTCGTGTGGGACTTAGCTCATACGAAATAGTTTTTGGTCATCCAGCGAATGTTTGGGGTGTGACTCGTCCAAAAGAATACAGCAGTATTGAGTACCCTATGTTGGTGGATTACTTACATGACTTGACTGCTAAATTACGTGTTCTCCACCAACAGGTCTATGACAGTCTGCCGACAGCTACTACAGATCCAGGCCATGTGCTCCAGCCTGGTGATTCGGTCTTGGTAAAGAATTTTCAGCGCACCAAGAACTTGGAACCGAGATGACTGGTCCCTACTTAGTTCTTCTGGTCACTAGAACTGCTGTTAGAGTAGCTGGTAAAAAGAATTGGGTGCATGCCACCCATACGAAGAAAGTTCCGTTGCCCTTACCGTATGACAAGTGGGTGAGGGATGGAATAGCTGACTCGGAATGCGTAAGGGTTCCTAGATTCGTGCCCTTCAGTGATACACATTTGACATGGACTCAGTCAGAACGCGAGGATGATGATGTTCTGCAAGCTGCTGTGCCTCCGCCCTTGAGAATCGACACGACGAATCCGGAACTCCTTTTTAAGGATCCGACTGTACCTGGTAAAGAACGCTATGATTTGAGGCCAAGAAAACCTATTGCTATGGACAAATAAAGATTGGAATTTTTTTATGTAGTGAAATACACCTTGTCAGATCAAGAGACTTTTTTTTACTTTTTCTTTTTCGAGTCACCATCCGGACTCAGCTGCAGGGTCTCGGTATAAGTTCTTAAGGGGTGAGCCGCGTATTGACGCAAGGTCTGCGGTTCAGGGTCGTTAGTGCGATCTTGGCGCACACTTAAGTGAAGAGGGAAAATTGCCGTGAGCAGCGCGTTAGAGGATGGAGTCTTTTGAGTTCAACAAGGAAGTTAAAAGATTTGATCTCAGAGTAAAAATGTGGACATTGATTCGTAGCAAATGTTTTTTGATGATGTGTTTTCTAATGCTTTTGAAGATTACGATAGCTTGTGTGGGTTGGATTTTCTATGCCACACAACAGATGCTTGCATCTACCTCCCAACCTACTCTTTCTTTTCCTACTGTTTTCCCACATGAGTTTCATACGTTGCCTGAACATGAACAGACACGAAGATCAGAATTTGTGACAAAATTCGTTAATACAGATGTTACATCAGCATCAACTAGTTGTAAATACTACGAATTGTTGGGTGTGTGGTCTTATGCCGCATACGACTGATAAGGGAATGCCATATTTGGTTTTGCCTTTTTCGCCTAATGGGTCAGTATGGGCACTCCAGTCAATGTTTATTTATGCGAATGAAGCATCTCCTGTACGTTCCGTCAAAGATAATGCGAATAATATTGCTTTGATACGGGGAATAGTAGATATGGTCAGAGATATCGATGCATGTAATGCTATCCCTAAAGATGAGGTACGAGCATATGTTGGTTGGAATAAGACGAGATATAGCATTAGTCTGACAGAGAAAGAGAGACAGAAAAGGTCTCCTCCTATTTGGATCGTACCCCACCGAGGTCATCTTTGTCTGCAAGGTAATGGTCAGAATCCGAGAGCTCAGTTTGGTAAGAGTGTGTGCGTTAACACCTATGTTTATACGTCCCAGAAATCTCCACCGTTCGTGCCAGCCAAAGGCACGTATTTTGTTTGGTATGACAGAGCATATACATGGTTGCCTTCTGACTTTTCAGGCACATGTTATGTGGCGTTTTTGCTTCCCCCTACATATACAGCTGCTTTCGACTACCATAAGACAAGATATGGTAGAGGTGTTATCGATGTGAAAGACACTGCTGCACAAGAAGTTTGAGACTTCTTTAAGGGTTTCCTGCCCTTTTGGGGTTCTATGGCTAATAGTAGGACTATTCGACAGCTTACGAGAGTGGTTGAGGCCACTATCAATGAGACTGCAGGTGCTCTAAGTAATATTACAGCTGAGCGTCAAGCGGATCGCCATATGACATTACAGAACCGCTTTGCTTTAGATATTATATTTGCAGATAGAGGTGGAGTACGTAAATTGATCGGGTCTAGTTGCTGCGTTTTCATACCAGATAATGCCCCGACAGTGTACCAAGCCATCTTGAGGTTACGTAAGTCCGTTGAGTCTATACATGTAGACGAAGGGAACTGGTCGTTGATGGGATGGTTTCGGGAACTGCTGTCCAAATTGGGATGGGAGATTCTAACGTTCCTTGGTATGGCTTTAGCGATCCTTTTCTCGTGTTGCCTATGCATCCAGTGTGGTCCTGCCATTTGTGGCCTTTGTGCTACAATCTGTGTGAGAAGACCAGTCCCGAGAGAAGTGAGGAATAATAAGATGATGTTACAGCAACACCTTGATGACCTGATGAGAATAGATATAGACCTGGATTCAGATTGACATGGGTTTGGGTCATTGCCTACGTAATGGCAATAGGAGGTCTGAGGTTCCGTGGTTTTCGGGACCGGACTCCATTTTGTTTGCGTCATTTGAGGACGCCATTTTATGTTGCCCTCGCGTAGGTTTAGGTAGTAAACGAACGAACGAAGTTGCATGGGCCTCGTTGTTCATGTACGCATTTAACAGGCCCTTTTCGGTTTGCGAGTGAGCTGCAAAGATGCTGACCCCGTCAACTGAAACTGACCCTTCCGAAGCCAGTTTTCTCTAGCTGATCGTTGTCTGCGTTCCCAATCAATGTTCAGGATATCGTTAGTTTTTAGTGTTCTTGCACATATCTTATCCTACTAAACATCTGAATTGTTTCTTTCCTTTATGACTTTTCATTACATGGGTAGTGCTTTCAATTATGGGTTTGTCCGGCTTGTGGTAATCGAATTTGGGACATTCCTAATAATTAACTTGTGGGTTGGCATGATGTAAGGTGAGCTTTTTGGAATGTAATAATGTATGTGAAATGTATTCTATTGGTCAGAATTTGCCGCAGTGGGTGTGCATTTGTAAGTGGTCGCAATTGTCAATATAAGGTGATGTCTCGCTCTATGAAAATTGAACAGTTTCTTGAGTTGTACACCGTGTTGTGTTGCTGGGATTACTGTTACTAGCTGCAGCTAATAAATTGATCTCTGACGCCAACCAGAAGTATTCCGTGTCTCTGTAGTCTAAGACAGGTGAATCCGAAGACTTCGGGTGTGTCCCTGGCACCGCTGGGTTCTAAGAAAACCTGGTTCTTCACAGCCTTTTGGCTTCCTCGATGCTTATTTTGTTTAGTTATGCTTTTTGCAAAACTTTATCGTTATGTAATGTGCCAGGCCCTCATAAATCTAAAAAGAAAAAATATATTTTGATTTCTAAGAGCACACATTGCTATTGTAGTCCCTGGCCCTTAAGGGAACAAGTTTGTGTGTAAAAGTGCTCCTTGTAAAAGGTCAGAATGCCATCACTCATTTCGAAAGCCAATGCCTTAAGTGGGTTGACTCATTGCCATATGCTGTAGCTGGTTGAAAGAAAATGTGAATGGCACAATAACAAACCAATGGATGAAGAATGCAGACTAAAAGTCCCAGAAATAAGTACATTATGCAAATAATTTTACTAAAATCAAAAGGCCTTTGCTAGTGCCAGGCCTGACAATAAAGGTTTATTGAGCAGCAAGGCACTTTAATGGAGGGGAGGACTGAACATAGACTGGTTGTTCCTACCACAAAGCCGAGCAACATTTTAAGACTCGTCTGCTAGACAGTGCGTCCACTGTTTTTTTGCAAGACATATGGCTAGCGTACAGTGGGCTTAGAGCAGCCTGTTGCTTATCATTGGTTGGATTAATTGTCACTCGCATTTACCAGCGTCTTATTCATTAGCGCGTGTGAGTTTTCCTTCCTCTTCTTGTGTGTGTCCCTCTCCTGGAGCATTAACACCTTAATGTGTCCATTTTCTATTTTTTAAGCACTCCACAACAGTGCATGTGTTTTCCAGCTGCCTCTCTCTCTCTCTCTCTCTCTCTCTCCCTCTCTCCCTCTCTCTCTCTCTCTCTCCCTCTCTCTCTTCTCTCTCTCTCTCTCTCTCTCTCTCTCTCCCTCTCTCTCTTCTCTCTCTCTCCCTCTCTCTCTCTCTCTCTCTCTCTCTCTCTCTCTCTCTCTCTCTCTCTCTCTCTCTCTCTCTCTCTCTCCCTCTCTCTCTCCGTCTCTCTCTTCTCTCTCTCTCTCTCTCTCTCTCTCTCTCTCTCTCTCCTCTCTCTCTCTCTCTCCCTCTCTCTCTTCCCTCTCTCTCTCTCTCTCCCTCTCTCTCTCCCTCTCTCTCTTCTCTCTCTCTCTCTCTCTCTCTCTCTCCCTCTCTCTCTTCTCTCTCTCTCTTCTCTCTTCTCTCTCTCTCTTCTCTCTTCTCTCTCTCTCTCTCTTTTTGACTTACCTTTGTACTTCTATCCTCTCCCAGCTTCACATTGCTCTCTCTCTCACCTGTTTACTTTTCTTCCCCACCCCCTGCACTCCATGTTGCTCTGTATCTTGCCCATTGCTATCCCCTGCACCACCCATGTTCCTCCCCCATCCCCTGTCCAATCGTTGTTGCTTCTGGCTCCCATGTTGCTTCAGCCTTCATTGGCCCCGTGTGTTGATTCCACGCCAACCTGTCTGTGTTGCTTTCCCCCACCCGCTTTGCCACCTTGTTGCTTCCGTGTCTCAATCTGGGTTTCTTTCTCCCACTAGCTTTGCAAAAAAGAACAGTTTACCATGTTTTCCTTTTTTATTTGCATATCCAAGTTGGATTGGCAAAAAAGCAGCGTGCACCATGCTTGGTACATGCACCTACAAAAGGATGCAAAAGGCCTTTGTTTCTTATTTAGCCACGCCGCACAGCATCGAGGGTGCTGCACAGCATCGAGGGTGCCGCACAGCATCGAGGGTGCCGCACAGCATCGAGGGTGCCGCACAGCATCGAGGGTGCTGCACAGCATCGAGGGTGCCGCACAGCATCGAGGGTGCCGCACAGCATCGAGGGTGCTGCACAGCATCGAGGGTGCTGCACAGCATCGAGGGAGCCGCACAGCATCGAGGGTGCTGCACAGCATCGAGGGAGCCGCACAGCATCGAGGGTGCTGCACAGCATCGAGGGTGCCGCACAGCATCGAGGGAGCCGCACAGCATCGAGGGTGCTGCACAGCATCGAGGGAGCCGCACAGCATCGAGGGTGCTGCACAGCATCGAGGGTGCTGCACAGCATCGAGGGAGCCGCACAGCATCGAGGGAGCCGCACAGCATCGAGGGTGCCGCACAGCATCGAGGGAGCCGCACAGCATCGAGGGAGCCGCACAGCATCGAGGGAGCTGCACGGCATGGCTAAAAGGTATTGTCAAAGCCAATAGGTCCAAAAGGCAATACCTAGTTGCTTTGGCAGTGTGTGTTGATGGTGCCAACACTCAGGAAGCATGAGTAAAAAGCTTACTGGTCCTTGATTGGCTGGATACCTGGGAAAAAACATTCTGATTGGTCCTTGCTTCCAAGGTCTTGCAGCACATTATATCCTGGCTAAATTTTTCCCTCAGGAAATTAAAGAATGCCTCATAATTGTCTTCTATAAATGAAGAGATTTTCTTCTTCACTCGAAGAAAATTAAGCTTCCTGACATTTTGATCTGTGTGGCGGAGTACGTAAATCCAGATGCTGTGGTGGTGATGTTATAAGACGATGTAGGCAGCGGACTAATCGTGGCATCAGATATGTCACAAGCACGAGCCAGGTTCCAACAAATGGCCTTAACCCGTTGGCCGCGGGGGTAATTCCTCCACTGTGCTGGGGGGCAGGGGGACACGCACAGCGCCCCGCTGCTCTTGACAAGCTTTGCTCATGACGAGCTGAGCTCGTCACGGCCACACCCGTTTCTTCAGAACGTTCAGCACAGTGGGGGAATTAGCTACGCGTGCAAGCGTTCTGACCGTTATGACGAGCTCAGCTCGTCATGAGCATGGGATGGGTTAAAACAGCTTTGTTGCTAAATGAAAATGAGTTCCTTGAAAGGCTCTAAACTCCTTGCACACAAGTTGTCGAGGTCCCTCTGCAACTCAACACCTAAAGAAGTCTTCTGGTCCACGACATCGGCAAACGAGTCTGGAATTAAGCAACATGCAACGCCAACCACTTGTCTGGCTGCCTCTGAGCCCTGGGGCCACATAAAAGCCTCCCTAGAGTGGAAGTGGGAGTTCAGCCCATCAATAGATGTTGCAACAACGTGTCTGCACCATGTAGCTGTAAGCTTACCTGGAGAACCTCCTAGAACACACATCCCTCTGTCCCTCTGCAATCTCTTAAGAGAAGAGACCAGAGCATCTTGTTAGCCATCTCCAGGCTGAGCATTGTTTAGGGTTCTGGTAGCATCGAGCCCAGCCAATCCTCTGGCAGGACACTGCTCCCCTGCACAGGATTGGATCCTTGGTTGGCCGTCGCAAGGTCTGAAGAGTTGTGCTGTCCTTCCTGGCCAGACCTGCAAGAAAATCAGGGAAATGGACAACAGAGGTGAGAAGGAACCCAGGGCAAAGGTCAGACTTTATGCTAATGAGAATCCACACGCAAAGGACCCCATCTCCCATCCGCTGCCAGCATATTGGCGTGAAGCCATCTTCTGTCCAGGACAGCGCCTGCGGACACAGATTTGTGTTGGCTCAGATTGGCTGCTGCATCCTTTCTCATTTCTATTGCTTACCTGCTCCTAGTCTCTTTAGCCCCCTAAATATCTTACACTAATCATAGCCACCCATCAAGCATATTACAACTAGCACAACCAGACAGAACACTACATAACCACACATGTTGTGGCAGTGGTTGGATGGTTGTTACAGAGACCACGTACAGGAATGAGAGTTTCTCCTCCAAGGGTAGGGGAGAGATACTCTCATCTAGAACCAAAAATATATTTAAAAACCAAAATGACCCTGGGTTGTACTCATAGGCGGGTGAGTTTCTTATAGTGCTGTAAAGATTTAAGGTTTCTGTGGCCAGTCCAAGGGTAGGGTCCTTTCTTGGTGGTCTGGGTCAAACACATGGCTTTACTCAATAAGCATAGAGAAACAGCACTCTAAGAAACAGGACATAAAGTGGGCACCAAAATGCATAATGGAATTTCCAGATGGATACAATCTACTAAAATAAGAAACTGAGAGGAGAAAAGAACTTGTGAGTCAAGAAAGAAGGTCCTGCCACCTCCACCCTGTTGACTGCCTTTTTCTGCTTCAAACACACTTGAACTTTTTCTGCTGGTCGGTAGGGGCTGGTAGCGTCCCCTGCAGCGTTAGCACCATGGCCACTTCTCAGGTGTCTGTTCCAAACCCTCGAGCCCTATAGCTGGGGCTAACACAGTATCTGGTTGGCTTGAGTTTGAGGCTTGCAATGCTTGTGTGACGTGGTTCATATTATGGAGCCTGTCATTACTTGCTGCTTGCGGTGGTCATAGAGTCAGTGCCTGGTCGGTCCCTACCTGGCCTTCTAAATGTTATATCTTCCAGACCGAGGCCCAGGTCCTTCATGGCTGTTGCCTTTCCACCCCAGATGTTTTGAGGCAGTAGGTTCAGTGGCGGCCTTCGGAGTCGGCTTTTGCCCACCATGCTCTCTATGCTGCTACTTTCTGCAGATAAACAAACAAGATTGGTTCAGTGGGACTCCTTTCTTATATACTCAGAATAGCTCTCTCTCTTGGGATATGAAATATATTGTCCATTTATTCTCAAACATACGTATGAAGTGAATGTCAACAGCATCAATTTAAGTACAGACGTCGCAGTGCTCAAAAAGTGCAGTGGTGTGCAGTATTTACAATTATACATATATAAATATGATGTCTCAGACGATGAGTAACCAGGGAAGAGTCTGAAATATATCCACGGTTTGTTTGTTTGTGTGTAGTACCCCGGTACAGTCCTGTGAATCATTATATGCTACTTTCTGCAGAGGCCTGACCTGGTGTGTGAAGACTGTTCCTTGTCAAAGTCCCTACCATACTTCTTAATTTTCCTAAACTCGTAAACAAGCCTGGGCCACAGTACGCTAGGTATTGAGGTCTATTGTTCATAAAAGCAAACAAAAGGTTTACCCACCACCATCAGGCCATATTCACCTATTTTCACTGAAACCCAACACCTTCTGCTTGAAATGCCTTGTAGTGTCTGTCCAGACATCTGTTGGCAATACCCTATTCTCCAGATCCCTACTTGATAGTGATCCATGTGTATTCTAAGATCAATATTTCGTGTGTTCTCTCTTTAACAGGTACCAGCCAGCCGGTGTTCCATAATATTCCCAGAAAAACCAAAGGGGATGATGGACGGAGTGTTGAACATTGCAAGCACTCACCCCCAGTCAACTGATCTGGGTTTAATCCATCATCATTCTTTAGCTCACTCTGCCACCCCAGTTCAGACATGGCTAAATGCAAATTAGTCTGACCCTGTGCCTCATGGGAACAGTCCAGCCCGAACTGCCAAGCCATGTCTTCCCTGGACTGGAAACAAGCATCCTCTGACCCGTTTCTGGCTAATCAGCCGTCATCAGCCAGGATAGCTTGAATCTAGTGGCAAAGTGAGCAAGGGACCCATGTCTGGGCATACCCTGCCAACTTAGGGCAAACAAAGCAAAACCAAAGGGGATGATGGACGGAGTGTTGAACATTGCAAGCACTCACCCCCAGTCAACGGATCTGGGTTTAATCCATCATAATTCTTCAGCTCACTCTGCTAATATTCCCAAGCACAGACGAACTGATACAAGGACTCCAAACTCAGACAGAGGCTGCCTGTGGGCTTTGGTGGGCTTCTATTGTCACTTGCCATGTCACTGTACTCACTTCTGAGATACCAAGCACTCAGACTTTTGTTTTCCTCTTTCTTCCCTTTTTAGGTCTCGCCTGTCGATGCGCATGCGCATCGAGCAAGCGAGACTATAGGGGCTCATCCAGACTTTATCTAACTTTCAAGGAATCGTGGCGATTCCTTGCAGTGCCCGTGACTTTTAAGCTCAATGCGCATGTGCATTGAGCTTAAAAGCGCGTGCACAGCCGCCCGCATTCCTCCGACACCTTTGAAGTGAAACTTAGCTTCACTTCAAAGGCCCGGCTTGTTCACACCCACATGCCGCTCTGCCCCGCTCCGCCCCCTCCCCTGAGTCATCCTGCCTGCCCCTTCCCGCCGTGTCGCATTTCTCCTCCCCCCTCCCCTCTCCCCTCTCCCCTCTCTTCCCTCCGTCTTGTTTTCTTTGATGCTGGTATTGCTGGCAGCGGCATTGCGCTTGGAGGGACAGCAACAACATAAAACTGACCATGAAGTTAATCACAGGACCCTGCAGCCGAAGGCTTCGTGCACTGAGCCCTCCCGGCATACACATAATTTTATCGCTCTCTTTCTCTCGCGCTCTCCCTACATCTATAGCTCCCCCTCCCTCTCTCCTGTCTTCCTCTGTCTCACTCTAACTGTGTTCCTCCCTCTGTCTCACTCCCCCTCTCTTTTTCCTCCTCTCTCCCTCCCTCTCCGTCTCGCAGCTTAGATTCACGTTTCTGCCTGTTTCACTCTCTCTTCCAACTCTCACCCCCCTCTCCATTTACTTACACAAATCTCGCAGATACCCCAAGCAGCGGTGCACGCAGTACCAATCCTTCTGTTATGCCACATCTCGCAGCTTAGATTCTTTCGCTCTTTCTTTTAACTCTCCACGTTTCTGCCTGTTTCACTCTCTCTTTTAACTCTCACCCCCCTCTCCATTTACTTACACAAATCTCGCAGATACCCCAAGCAGCGGTGCACGCAGTACCAATCCTTCTGTTATGCCACATCTCGCAGCTTAGATTCATTCGCTCTTTCTTTTAACTCTCCACGTTTCTTCCTGTTTCACTCTCTCTTTTAACTCTCACCCCCCTCTCCATTTACTTACACATATCTCGCAGATACCCCAAGCAGCGGTGCACGCAGTACCAATCCTTCTGTTATGCCACATCTCGCAGCTTAGATTCATTCCCTCTTTCTTTTAACTCCCCACGTTTCTGCCTGTTTCACTCTCTCTTCCAACTCTCACCCCCCTCTCCATTTACTTACACAAATCTCGCAGATACCCCAAGCAGCGGTGCACGCAGTACCAATCCTTCTGTTATGCCACATCTCGCAGCTTAGATTCATTTGCTTTTTTTTTTAACTCTCCACGTTTCTGCCTGTTTCACTCTCTCTTTTAACTCTCACCCCCCTCTCCATTTACGTTTCTGCCTGTTTCACTCAGCCACGCAACGCCACTCAGGCACGCAACGCCACTCACGCACGCAACGCCACTCAGCCACGCAACGCCACTCAGCCACGCAACGCCACTCACCCACGCAACGCCACTCAGCCACGCAACGCCACTCACCCACGCAACGCCACTCACCCACGCAACGCCACTCATGCACGCCACTCACACACGCAACGCCACGCACACATGCAACGCCACTCAGCCACTCACTGCCACTCTGCCACGCAACGCCACTCAGCCACGCAACGCCACTCAGCCACGCAACGCCACTCAGCCACGCAACGCCACTCACCCACGCAACGCCACTCAGCCACGCAACGCCACTCACCCACGCAACGCCACTCACCCACGCAATGCCACTCACCCACGCAACGCCACTCACCCACGCAACGCCACTCACCCACGCAACGCCACTCACCCACGCAACGCCACTCAGCCACGCAACGCCACTCAGCCATGCAACGCCACTCACCCATGCAACGCCACTCACCCACGCAACGCCACTCACCCACGCAACGCCACTCACCCACGCAACGCCACTCACCCACGCAACGCCACTCACCCACGCAACGCCACTCACCCACGCAACGCCACTCACCCACGCAACGCCACTCTGGCACGCAACGCCACTCTGGCACGCAACGCCACTCTGGCACGCAACGCCACTCTGGCACGCAACGCCACTCTGGCACGCAACGCCACTCAGCCACGCAACGCCACTCAGCCACGCAACGCCACTCAGCCACGCAACGCCACTCAGCCACGCAACGCCACTCACCCACGCAACGCCACTCACCCACGCAACGCCACTCACCCACGCAACGCCACTCACCCACGCAACGCCACTCTGGCACGCAACGCCACTCTGGCACGCAACGCCACTCTGGCACGCAACGCCACTCTGGCACGCAACGCCACTCACCCACGCAACGCCACTCACCCACGCAACGCCACTCCCCCACGCAACGCCACTCCCCCACGCAACGCCACTCACCCACGCAACGCCACTCAGCCACGCAACGCCACTCAGCCACGCAACGCCACTCAGCCACGCAACGCCACTCAGCCACGCAACGCCACTCACCCATGCAACGCCACTCACCCACGCAACGCCACTCACCCACGCAACGCCACTCACCCACGCAACGCCACTCACCCACGCAACGCCACTCACCCACGCAACGCCACTCACCCACGCAACGCCACTCACCCACGCAACGCCACTCTGGCACGCAACGCCACTCAGCCACGCAACGCCACTCACCCACGCAACGCCACTCACACACGCAACGCCACTCACACGCAACGCCACTCACCCACGCAACGCCACTCAGCCACGCAACGCCACTCAGCCATAACACTTCACGAGCAGTCCCGGGCTTTTAGCTACAACATTGCATTCTGGGACTCAAACACGGAGCAGGTACAGCACAGGCAACAGCAGTGCAAGCTTCCCTTACACATGGAACAGGTACAGCACCGACAGCAGCAGTGCAAGCTTCCCTCACACATACATCAGGTACAGCACAGGCAGCTGCAGTGCAAGCTTCCATCACACACGGAGCAGGTATAGCACAGGCAACGGCAATGCAAGCTTCACTCAAACACGGAGCAGGTACAGCACAGGCAACAGCAGTGCAAGCTTCCCTTACACATGGAACAGGTACAGCACCGACAGCAGCAGTGCAAGCTTCCCTCACACATACATCAGGTACAGCACAGGCAGCTGCAGTGCAAGCTTCCATCACACACGGAGCAGGTACTGCACAGGCAACGGCAATGCAAGCTTCACTCAAACACGGAGCAGGTACAGCACAGCCAACAGCAGTGCAAGCTTCCCTTACACATGGAACAGGTACAGCACCGACAGCAGCAGTGCAAGCTTTCATCACACATACATCAGGTACAGCACAGGCGGCAACAGTGCAAGCTTCCCTCACACACGGAGCAGGTACAGCACAGCATACCCTCAGACCCTCACCCTCAACACCTCACCCTCACTAACTTCACCCTTATCACCTCACCCACAATTCCACACCCTCACTCACCCTCACCATCACTCACCCTCACTCACACTCAACACATCACCCTCATCTACACTCAACATCACCATCACTCACCCTCAACATCTCATCCTTAACACCTCACTCTTAACACCTCACTCACCCTCACTCATCCTCAACAAGTCACACTCACTCACCCTTAACACCTCACCCTCACCCTCAATACCATTCAACACCTCACCCTCACCTTCACTCAACATCACCCTCACTCACCCTCAACGACTCACCCTCAGTTACACACACTAACACTCAAAAACGCAACAGCACTCTGCCTCTCCATCATTCACACTCTATCCATCATTCACACACTATCCATCTTTCAGAAACTCTGCATCATTCACCCACTCACCATCATTCACCCAATCTCCATCATTCACCCAATCTCCATCATTCACCCAATCTACAGCATTCACCCAATCTACAGCATTCACCCAATAGACAGCATTCACCCAATAGACAGCATTCACCCAATCTGCAGCATTCACCCAATCTGCAGCATTCACCCAATCTGCAGCATTCACCCAATCTGCAGCATTCACCCAATCTGCAGCATTCACCCAATCTGCAGCATTCACCCAATCTGCAGCATTCACCCACTCTGCAGCATTCACCCACTCTGCAGCATTCACCCACTCTGCAGCATTCACCCACTCTGCAGCATTCACCCACTCTGCAGCATTCACCCACTCTGCAGCATTCACCCACTCTGCAGCATTCACCCACTCTGCAGCATTCACCCACTCTGCAGCATTCACCCACTCTGCAGCATTCACCCACTCTGCAGCATTCACCCACTCTGCAGCATTCACCCACTCTGCAGCATACACCCACTCTGCAGCATTCACCCACTCTGCAGCATTCACCCACTCTGCAGCATTCACCCACTCTGCAGCATTCACCCACTCTGCAATTTGAGGAATGTTAGGCCATTTTCTTACACATAAAGAAATTTCAGGACGGAAAACAAGGGGGTCGACGGAGTATAGCATCAGATACGTTAGACACAAAAAAAACTTAACATCATTGACCTAAAAGGATGCAAGGATGTTAATCAGTCTTCGGGCCAAAAAGTAAATTTAATTCGTACGATATTACAACAATATTACACAAAGGAAACAAATACAAATATGTGGCAGGAAGCGAGGACGAGGAGATACAAAGACACAAGTGAAACAGGCAACTTTTTCGCCGGGCAATAAACAAGCACTATTCATCCGGAGAATGGGACGGTTTAAAGACAGTAGTCAACAGTTACACAAAAAACCGGACGCATACAACAATAGCACTTCTTCTCACGGAATTCCGTCTAATATAAAGCAAATATGACGAAATAAACAAAAATTCAGAAACAATCAAATTTTTCAGAGGGAAATAAACAAGAACGATTCATCCGGAAAATGGGACGCATTGAATACAATAGTCGAGATTTACACAAAAAAAGAAACGCTTAACACAATAGCATTTATCCAGACGGAATTAGTTCAAATACAATAAAACATATTACGAACATAGAAAGAGTCAGTCACAAAAATCTAACGAAAAATACATTAGTTCACTGTACATGTCGTTCATACATTGCTAAAAATACTACAGTCAGCAAAGACACAAAGTTTCATTTCATACTTCAAGTACGTCAATAACAAATTATCCGACTACTTCAGCATCACACAAAAAAATAATAAAAAAACAACTTACATCAATATATTACAACACATTTACCACTTCGAAATGAAACAAACCCCTTTTGTATGTCAAATTACCAAAAAAAGGACATTAATACATTACATTACAGTTTAACAAAACATATGCATTACACATCGCCAATAAAAAACACTACTTTATGTTACATTACAAACATTTACAAATATTACGAGTGAATTAAATAAATTTAGCAAGTATTTAAATTTTACATAGTATATATACTACATTACATTACATTAAAATAAACTTAGGAATACATTCTTACCTGTCAAACGACGCAGCAACACCACCGGGACAAGAACACGCCTTCCGCACACCAACATTCTCGATCAATGGGGAATTCAACGGTTGACGTATGCAAATCGGAACGCTACGTCAAAAACGTCGCGCTCCGATTGGCTAGAAAAATACGTAAACAAAAAACACACACAACTCAAAAATAAACTAGACCGCTAAACATAGCAGACGTCGACGTGACGCTATACGTCGGCCATTTTAAAAAAAAAATAAAAACGAGACTACACAAACATGTTACAAAACATACACATAGTTAGTACAATACATACACATTTAAAATTGCATACTAATATACACATAAGACTGAAGTAATACAAAGGGGACACCTTTAGTTACAAACAACACATTACTTAATTATTATTAACATATACACACACTCTTAACATCACCCTCACACAACAAAACTATCACACTCTTTCACACACGCTCAGTAACGCTAAAACAACATCTCCCTCATACACCATCACACACCTTCAGCCTCACACACACTTACTCACCCTCACACTAACACACTCACACACTCTCTTACGCAAATAACTTCACTCATCCTCCCCCCCTCACACCCCCTAACACTCTACGCGATTGCAGCCTGGAATCCCTGATAAATTTTCTTGTATCCGTGGCTGGCATTCAGTCATCCCAACGTAAACTGGTGCATTTGTCTTTTCTTTGCTGAAAATAATTTTCTATACTTCTATTGCATGATTGATTGAAATACTTTATCGGACAATCGTTCACATTCTAGATAGGCAACTTGTACATCACACCCCTCGATGCATTTCGGGTTCGCGCCTTGTCCTTCCTCAAATGGTAAATACTTTTAGGGATGAAAAGGCGCCGGGTCCTGCTGCGTTGTTTTCATTTATATTTCAGACTCGTGCTGTCAATGTCTCAACTACGCTTAAACACACAGGACAAAAAATGACAGTTTATTAAATGTATAATTCTGTTTTTATCAGCTCTGAAGTAGCCTCCCTACCGAGCGAGTGCTATTTTATAACAATAAATACAACACATAAGCTCACAATTTTTTTTGTAAAATGTACCTATCGCATTTCATTCTTTTTCACATATAAGAAGATAATTGGGCTTTTCACGGGCAATCAGTAAGACGCTACCTCACCCTCACTGACACTCACTCACACTCAATCACTCTCACCCTCACTCACCAGCAACACCTCACCCTCAACGCCTCACCCTCAAATCCTCACTCACCCTCACTCTCACTCATCCTCAATCACCCTCAACATCACACACTCACTCACCCTCACTCACCCTCAACACCTCACCCTCACTCACCCTCAACTCCTCACTCACCCTCATTCTCACTCATCCTCACTCAACCACCCTCAACTTCAATGACCCTCAACGCCTCACCCAACACCTCACCTTCACTCACCATCAACATCTCACCCTCACTCACCCACAAAACATCAGCCTCAACACCTCACCCTCAATCACTCACCCTCAACAATTCACCCACACTCACCCTCCCTCACCCTCAATTCCTCACCCACACCCTCAACACTTCACCCTAAACACGTCACTCATCCTCAACGCCTCCCCCTCCCCCTCACTCACCCTCACCCTCACTCACCCTCAACACCTCACCATCACTAACACTCAACACCTCACCCTCACTAACTCACACTCAATCACCCTCAACACCTCACCCTCAACACCTCACCCTCAACACCTCACCCTCAACACCTCACCTTCAAAACCTCAACCTCAACAACTCACCCTCAACACCTCACCCTCACTCACTCTCACTCACCCTCACTCACCCTCACTCACACTCACTTACACTCAGTCACCCTCACTCACCCTCACTCACCCTCACTCACCCTCACTCACCCTCAACTCCTCACTCACCCTCACTCATCCTCACTCACCCTCAACACCTCACCCTCACCATCACCCACCCTCAACCCCTCATCCTAACTCGCAATAACCCTCCCTCACCCTCACCCTCACTCACTCTCACTCTCACTCACCCTCAACACCTCACTCACCCTCAACACCTCACTCACACTCAACTCCTCACTCATCCCCACCCTCACTCACCCTCAACACCTCACCCTCACACAGTGCAATAGGTCTCGTAGGATTTTTAGTTACAGCTTTTACAATTGTTTATTGCTTTTTTGATTTGTAATTCTTTAGCATTGGCAAAAAAAAATAAAAATGCAAAAGATTTACAACAAAAAACCCATAAACAATTCTAAATGCACTAACTCTAATGCTGCGAGACCTATTGCATTTCCAATGCTTGTTAACGTAAGCGCTCCATGTGGTCCTTTGGACAGGCTGTGGGCCCTCAGGCTATGCCTGAACTCACTGGAATGATTATTGCCACTTTGAGTACCATTTCTGTGGGCCATTCAGCTTCTTTTTCACTACCACCTTGTGTGCCTGCCATCATTTGACCAGCCTTGGACTGCAGATCACGTAGGAAAACAATGTTCCCAGTTATTTTTTCACATCCTAATCTGTTTCAAACCAAATCCTTACTTCTGTTCACAGATTGAATGTCTCAGTGGAGTCATCTACAGAAGAATCTAGAGCCCCATTGGCCAGAATTGTAGAACTTCTATGATTGTGCCGGCCATCGCTGCTGTACTAAAATGGAACACCATTTTATTTTCGGTCACTACACACTCTCCCAAATGTTTTTCTAGGATGCCGTCTATAGGGTTCATTATGATATTGAGAGGTCAGAAGCCACATGGCTTGTGTACCACTGTCAGCCGGCCTGCAACCCACCTGCGAAATATAGTTTTCTGCCAGATTTACCATGATGGTTGAAACGGCTTTGGTGGCCGACCATACCATATTGACATGGTGAGCCTATTAGCTCTTTCTTTGTTCTCTGGAGACAGACCTCCTTCCAAAAAACAGGGGTCTGTCATCAGAAAACAACAAGCAATGGCAAAGCCACTAGGGCAGTCCTTGACTGTCAGACTTTTGGATTTATCAATGCTTATTTTGTTTTGCCATTGTTTTTGTAAAACGTTATTTTTAAGGGACTACTAGATCCTTGTAAGTATAGTCAATAAATGTTAGAAGCGAAAATATGTTGGGGCTTCAAAAAGCACACTTTGCGGTAGCAGTCTCTGGTCATCCATATTTGTAAAGCGCGAACATATCACCCCTTCAGGTTTCAAGGTGCTGGGGGCCGTCGGGAAGAAGAAGTGAGCTATTGCCCAGTGTCACATAATGCTGAGCTGTGCTGCTGCCGGGGATCGTACCGTGAGCACCGCACTCTTTAGTCAGCCGCTCTGGCCATTGTGCCACACTTCTCCCTGGTAGTAAAGAAAACTACTTTGTGCAGATGTGCTATTTGTGACAATCACAATCACAGTGCTGTCACTCACAGTGAAGTTAGCCAATGGCAGAAGTAGGCTGACCCATTGCCCCATGCTGCATGCAATAGCGGCACAAGACAATGCAAATGGCACAACGGCAGGCCAACGGATAAAGAAGATTAGCTGAAAGCCCATGTGAGTCAACCAATCAGGATTTATAAAGTGCAGCAAATCACTAGTGAAGGTCTCAAAGACGCTGGAGTTGGTGGCAGGGGTGTAACACAAGCCCCGGCACCGCTGCAGTGCGGGAGCCCCCGAGCTGCAGGGGACCCCCTCAGCACAGTACTCTTGTCCGAAAGCTCCTGATAAAATCTGGAGCGGGGTCCACTCCATGCACCTTGCAGGGGGACCATCTCAAATGTCGTTACGCCACTGGTTGGTGGTTGCTTGGTGATGGTCTGTTCAATCAAACAGCCAGGTCTTGGGTCCTTTCCTGAGTTCCTAAAGTATAGTATACATACATACATATATAGTATATATACAGTTGTAGAAAAATCCAAAGAGCTTGGCTAACCCCATATCTAAAAAATAATGGGACATATTAGCAAGAACCTCGTTAAAATTATCGCCATTTTAAATGGCGATAATGAGCTTGCTAATATGCGTTATAGAATTCCAATAGACGCCCAGGTTAGATGTCCTGCACATCTACCCTGGGCTTCTATTGGAATTCTATAACGCATATTAGCAAGACAATTATCGTCGAAAACAGCGATAATTTTAACGAAGTTCTTGCTAATATGCCCCAATGTCCCTGATGGGCTCTGCTGCAATTTTCCAGTCTGCAGCTGCTGGACAAGGAAAACAATTAGGACACAATGTTTTGGAGCGATTATCCAAAATAAGACAACCCCTATTTTGTGGGATGTTCCTCTAATACCATGAACAGGAATGGATTTTCCCACCGACACTGCCAGAGACAGCCTCTTTTGGGAAAACTGATGTCTCCCAACATCTAAATGAGGGGACATTAGGGC
The DNA here is from genome assembly GCF_964261635.1 of Lissotriton helveticus. Lineage (NCBI taxonomy): Eukaryota > Metazoa > Chordata > Amphibia > Caudata > Salamandridae > Lissotriton > Lissotriton helveticus. The sequence continues at coordinate 31,729,289 of NC_136073.1, read as the reverse complement.
GGTTGCAACATCCGCCAATTTTGGTTGATGTCCTGCTAGTTCTACCCACTTTCAAAGAACCTCCAATATTTATTGTCTTGGGTTTAGAGTTTATCTTATCCGCATCTTTTGACCCTACAAAATGAACCTCAGAGGTGGGGTTAACTTTAATCGGAAATACAGGAAGTGTGCAGTTCTAAGGGTGGGGGAAGAAAGGTCTTATCTAAAAAGTGCCCTCACACACCACGAAGGATGCCATGCTTCATCATTGGGCCTTGCTCCTTCTTGGGCCGGCGCTGCATTACCAAACGGGCACCCGGGAAGGGTCTCTTTAGCGGAGATCTTTTTGGATGAAGCCTTAGGGTGAGTGTGGGTGTGTGTGCTAGGTAGTGCGGTGAGTGAGTGGGTTAAAATAGGTCTAGGGCAGTCCTAACTAAATGTGTTTATTCCCAGGGGGCACTAACCTAATTAAAAGTAATGTGTCCCAACTGGATATAATGATCCTATAGGGCTAGTGTGGTGCATAGGGTCCACTTTCATCGACCAGCTCTTGACCAGTGGTGTTCACGGGGTTGTAGATTAGCCCTATACATTTGTATAACATAACATAAAGATCAGCCCCATTTTCAATCTTAAACTGTGCCAACAATATCCAGTCTCCTGCTTGTAGTGGGCGGAGAGGGTCACCGTCGAATGCTTGGCCCAGTTTGGTTCCGGTAGCGGGAGAGCTGCCTGAGGCCCAGGGTTCGAGGTGGACTCTTCCATGGACAGCTGTCGCCTGCCCCTCACACTCTCAGTAAATGTCGACGGTGTCCCAAGAGGTTCATTCAGATCCTCGTCGCCAATGTATTATCCTAACTCACCCTAATGTGCTCTCCACACAAAAAACTATTGTCACGTTTGCGCACGTCATCTGGACGTCTGCTTCTTCCCCCGGGGGTACGCACCCCTGGCTGCCTCCTCTTGCCCTCACACAGGGCAGGGTCAGTGGTTCTGCTCGTGAATATTGCCAGCAGGAGATGCCTGCTACTCCAAATGTTGTAATCCTATCTGAATAGTTTCGGTGTTTTGACTACAGGCAAAATTCGAATCCCACACTCTGGCACCAGGGTGGGGTGGGCGGGGCCACCTGTCACTCAGTGTCCAGATGTAGACAGTGCACATGCTGGCCATTTGCTGAGACCCCTGGCTGTCCCTCCCCCACCCACCACCGACATCTTGGAAGAACTTAGAACTTGCTCTTGAAATTAATGCAGCAATGGGATGTGTTCATTGTTTGTTATAAATTGGAAGGTCAAGGGTCAGTTGAAGCTGGGGGTTTAGCTTTAAATTGGAGGGCCTGGTGTGAGCTGTGGCTGGAGGGTCGGGTGTCACCTATATATTGGAGAACCTGGGCGGCTTAGTTAAGCTGGGGACTCTGTGATAACTGTGCTTTGGAGAGTCTGATGCAGGCGGTGCACTGGCGGTGAGTCTATGGGCTGATTTAAAATGGAGGGTCTGGGTCTGATATGAGCAGGAGGGACTGGTGAGAGCTATAAACTACAGGTCCCCGTGCCAGATGTGCATTTGAAAGGTATGATGTCAGCTATACACTTGAAGGAGTTATAGCTGGAGGGTCGGGGGTCAGCCATACATTGGAGGGTCTAGGGTCTCATAAAGGCTGAGAGGTCTGATGTCACCTTTAAGGTAGAGTGCTATTTGGTCTTCCTTCTCCAGCACAGCGGTTTCGTGATGTCCCTCACCTGTCGTATGACCTATAAATCAGACATTTCCACATAAAATGAGCCTAGGTCTTATTTCTTGGAAGACGTTACGGGGCTGATTACGAGTTTGGCGGTGCGGGAGCGGACCACTAAGCCGGTGGCCAGCTCCCACCCTGCCAAACCCGTAAGGGCACCGCCCGCCAGATTACGAGTTTCCTTGTGTCTGGCTCCTTTTTTGGGCAATCCTGCAGTGGTGCCTTTGGAAATGGGCACCGCAATGAAAACGCCAAAAATAGTTTCTGCATCGTATAGACTGTAAAGTCCATGCTGTGGAGGAACTGGGGTGCATGCACACAAGGGGGCACATGTTGTGTCCCGCTGCAGGGGTCCTCTTGCACATGGGCAACAAAGGGCCCTGTAGGGCCCCCTTTGTTACAGGACCACCAGCCTTTTCATGGAGGAAAAACCTAATTGACACCGCTGGTGATCCTGAAACTCATAATATGCATAGTGGTGTTGTAGCGGCATATTACTCGGCCCCTGACCGCCACGCCATTGCCAGGGAATAGCGGTCCCCTGGCAGTTACAGTGGTGTAATGCTGGTCCGACCAACCAACTTGTAATGGGTGGTCGGACCACCGATGCGGCGGTGGCTGGACCGCCACCGCTGTGCCCCTCTTAGTCTGCCAGTCCTCATACTGCCAGACTCATAATTAGGCCCAAAGTGTCTTTTACTCTTAAGTTCAACAGGGATCCAAAGATATTTGGAGGGATCATCTCCACCCCCCCACCCCCAACTTGTGACAATCTTCATCTAGGCGATCTAGCCACACAAGGGTAGATGAATACCACCCTGGTGGACTCAACCAATCTAAATAAAGTTCTTAAATTAGAAGTTGCTGGATGATACCAGGGACCCGTTCGTGTAGCAAAAAAATTTGAGGGTATACCCTTATAGGATTTCCTTTATTCTTCGAGTACCCCGGACATGATTAAAAACAAATGGTTGTGAATGTTTGATTTAGGTCAATGGTTCATCCATCCAAACATTTTGGCAACATGTTTCGGCCTATTTCAAAAACCGACAGTGGTCTGCGGCCTTCTTCAGGACTCCAACAATCCCTGCCTATTTTCTGCACTCATTTCATGCACATTTATGAGACATGCAGCTCTCATACCTGTTTTCACTTGTTTAGGTGCACCCTAGAGTTGGGTGGTTCTAGGCCTCCTGGTAAGATGGGTGGCACTCCCGCTGAAGTTACTCATTCTTCAAGGGGTATGTGCCATAGTCTCACCTAGTCCTTCCTGCATCCTTAGACGGATGTGCGCTGTGCACCAGAGGGTCAGAGTATACCCTGCAGGACATTGGTGGTACACTGCGCCCTCTACCGGCCTCTGGCACGCTTTGCGCCGAGGCGCTTCCTTCCAAGCCTCTGGCCTCTGAGCCGGCGTGAGTGAGTGAGTGTCTGCCCGTGTGGTGCCCTCCGGCCGCACTGAGGTGCTCTGTCACTGAGTGAGTGATTTGTAACACCCCAGCGTGTTGTTTTTCCCATTCCAGGCTCTCAGTCGGAGTTGTCTTTAGCCCCCGGGGGCCTGCTGTGCGCCGATGAGTGACACCTATTCTTGGAGGTGCTTGGCAGTATTTTCATAAAGACAGGTGCTGCTGTTGGGGCTGACACCCTGTGATATAGGGTCCCCGTGACGTCTGTGGGCCTGGCCTTTTACTGCCTCTCAGCAAAGGGACCGCGCATCGCTATTCTTAACCTGGCGCCAGGATTCTGTGCGCTATGTTACTGTAGTTGACTTTGTTGTTTACTTTTGCTCTGCTTATCTCATTAGGTTTAACACGGGGGTTCAGTTGTGCCTCTATTTATCTCTGTGTATTTGACATCCTTTGTTATTTTCTCTCTTTTTACCCCCTTGTATTTTAGGTCTTTCATCTGCATGTCCCATTATCTACTAATTCCACTCTGCATAATATTGTATTTCATGTTCTTTTTTATTTTAACTTTAAGTGACACCTGTATTTTACGTTGCTTATTTTTCCCTAAATAAGGTTCTATATTTGAAGTGCTTCAGAGTTATTTTTACTTGTCCAGTTGTATACAATTTAGTTTATATATTTTTCAATACATCGTATTGTATTGTACAACAGATTGTATTATGTTTTTATTTTCTCTCTTTTTACCCCCTTGTCCTTTAGGTTTTACCTCTGCATGTTCCATTATCTACTAAATCCACCCTGCATAATAATGTATTTCATGTTTTTTTAAATGTTAACTTTAAGTGACACCTGTATTTTACGTTGCTTATTTTTCCATAAATAAAGTTATAGATTTGAAGTGCTTCAGTTATTTTTACTTGTCTAATTGTATACAATTTAGTTTATATATTTTTCCATACATCGTATTGTATTGTACAACAGTTTTTTTATTATGTTTTCATTTATGTATCTCAATTTATTTAGCATATTTCTTTTTACTCTGTATATCAGTGCCATATATTGAAGTTTTCATCGGTTTATAAGTCTTCACTCATGTATAATTTTTCTATTTTTGTTGTCAATTGCATTTTACACGTTTTTTACTCTATAACTAGCAATGTTTTACCCTGATCATATTTAAATCTATTTATGTATTAATTTAGGATTTTGATTAAGTATTACAAGTCACCTATGTTACTTAAAATCTCTATTAAAAAACAGAGAAGAATAAATACAATTAAAAGTTCTGAGAAAATATCTATATGTGTTCAGAGTACTTAAAAATAGCGATTATTGCTATACACTTTCTCGAAATTTAATGGTTCTTAACCATATATTTATGTATCTCACTGTAAACTACTCATATATCAGAGCTTTATATTTAGAATATTTTCATTTATTATATGTTGAATCGTTCACATTATTGGATCTTATTTTTGCTCTATATGTCAAATTGTATTTTATATTTTTTTCATGTGTACTCTTTAGATCACAGAGCTTTATATTTATAATGTTTTCATCTATATATTAATATAATTTTACAGTGTTAGTTCTCATTTCTTTCTCTCTATAGACCACATTTGTTTACCGTTTTGCTTATTTTTTCTTCTATTTCACACATACTTTTTCATTTTTGTATTTTATCTTTCTATATCGCACTGCAGTCAGCGCTGATTTTGCTCTACGCATCCCAGTTTTTTGCACTTATATTATTTTGTATATCGCTGTCCACTGCTGCTTTTCTTATTTTCCCATCGTCTAACTCTATTTTACATTGGTCGTGTTTCTCCTCTAATCCTCAATGTGTGGACTGTTTAACGTGTCTACATTTACCATTATTTTGTCTAAAACAACCTCTTATTCAGGTTGCCGACTCCGTCCCTTGGTTGCTACAACACCCCCCCCCTCCCCCATCTCCTGGAGTGACAACAGCATGTGGAAATGTCAGATCCTGTCCCCCCCCCCTCTCCCCCCTCCCAGGGAGGCAGAATGCAGCTCTCTCAGACCTCCTTCAGCTGGTTCCAGGGGCGCAGAGGTCAAGAAAACTATGCACTTATCGGGCCTGCGAAGAGCTTTTCTGACAACACCACAGTTTGCCTAAAGCTCACAAACTTAATCTCTGGGCCCGTGGGGGAGCTCGGGCCTGCTGAGGCAGGCTCCCTGGGAGAAACCAAATGGAATATTAATGCTCAAGGAAAAGCCACCCATACTCTGCACAGAGCTCCGCCCCGTGTGTGAGGGAAGCTTTCAGTGCAGGTGATTATATGGTACATCAATTGTGTCTGAGGGACGCTTGGACTGAGGTGTGATGGAAGCTTGCACCGCTGCTGAGCAGACTCTATCTCTACCTGCTCTGTGTGTGATGGAAGCTTGCACCGCTGCTGAGCAGACTCTATCTCTACCTGCTCTGTGTGTGATGGAAGCTTGCACCGCTGCTGAGCAGACTCTATCTCTACCTGCTCTGTGTGTGATGGAAGCTTGCACCGCTGCTGAACAGACTCTATCTCTACCTGTTCTGTGTGTGATGGAAGCTTGCACCGCTGCTGAGCAGACTCTATCTCTACCTGTTCTGTGTGTGATGGAAGCTTGCACCGCTGCTGAGCAGACTCTATCTCTACTGGTTTAGGGTGTTATGGAAGCTTGCACCGCTGCTGAGCAGACTCCATCTCTACTGGTTCAGGGTGTTATGGAAGCTTGCACCGCTGCTGAGCAGACTCTATCTCTACCTGTTCTGTGTGTGATGGAAGCTTGCACCGCTGCTGAACAGACTCTATCTCTACCTGTTCTGTGTGTGATGGAAGCTTGCACCGCTGCTGAGCAGACTCTATCTCTACCTGCTCTGTGTGTGATGGAAGCTTGCACCGCTGCTGAACAGACTCTATCTCTACCTGTTCTGTGTGTGATGGAAGCTTGCACCGCTGCTGAGCAGACTCTATCTCTACCTGTTCTGTGTGTGATGGAAGCTTGCACCGCTGCTGAGCAGACTCTATCTCTACCTGTTCTGTGTGTGATGGAAGCTTGCACCGCTGCTGAGCAGACTCTATCTCTACCTGTTCTGTGTGTGATGGAAGCTTGCACCGCTGCTGAGCAGACTCTATCTCTACCTGTTCTGTGTGTGATGGAAGCTTGCACCGCTGCTGAGCAGACTCTATCTCTACCTGTTCTGTGTGTGATGGAAGCTTGCACCGCTGCTGAGCAGACTCTATCTCTTCCTGTTCTGTGTGTGATGGAAGCTTGCACCGCTGCTGGGCAGACTCTATCTCTACTTGTTCAGGGTGTTATGGAAGCTTGCACCGCTGCTGAGCAGACATTATCTCCACCTGTTCTGTGTGTTATGGAAGCTTACACCGCTGCTGAGCAGACTCTATCTCTACCTGTCCTGTGTGTGATGGAAGCTTGCACCCCTGCAGACCAGACTCTATCTCTACCTGTTCTGTGTGATGGAAGCTTGCACCGCTGCTGAGCAGACTCTAGCTCTACCTGTTCTGTGTGTGATGGAAGCTTGCACCATTGCTGATCAAACTCTAGCTCTACCTGTTGTGTGCGTGATGGAAGATTGCACCGCTGCTGGGCAGACTCTATCTCTGCCTGTTCTGTGTGATGGAAGCTTGCACCGCTGCTGATCAGACTCTAGCTCTACCTGCTCTGTGTGTGATGGAAGCTTGCACCGCTGCTGAGCACACTCAATCTCTACCTGTACTGTGTGTGATGGAAGCTTGCACCACTGCTGGGCAGACTCTATCTCTACCTGTTCAGGGTGTGATGTAAGCCTGCACCGCTGCTGGGCAGACTCTATCTCTACTTGTTCAGGGTGTTATAGAAGCTTGCACCGCTGCTGAGCAGACATTATCTCTACCTGTTCTGTGTGTGATGGAAGCTTGCACCGCTGCTGAGCAGACTCTATCTCTACCTGTCCTGTGTGTGATGGAAGCTTGCACCGCTGCAGACCAGACTCTATCTCTACCTGTTCTGTGTGATGGAAGCTTGCACCGCTGCTGAGTAGACTCTAGCTCTACCTGTTCTGTGTGTGATGGAAGCTTGCACCGCTGCGGAGCAGACTCTGTCTCTACCTGTTCTGTGTGTGATGGAAGCTTGCACCGCTGCTGAGCAGACTCTATCTCTACCTGTTCTGTGTGTGATGAAAGCTTGCACCGCTGCTGAGCAGACTATACCTCTTTGAGTTCTGTATGTGATGGAAGCTATGCTAGATAGTTTTGGTTTGTGGCAGAAAGAAGCAGCCCAACGAAAGAAAAGAGACGAAGGCAGATTAGATAAAGAAACGCGAAAATCAGCTTACCAAGCCTGTAAAAAGTTAGAAGAATAGATAAAAGAAAGAGAAACCGATAGAAAGGAAAAAGAGTCATTTTGTTAGGGTAGTTAATGGACCAGGAGTTGGGCCAGTAACGCACAAGCATAGAGTTTCAGGTGAGGTTAGGTGGGCGCATGATTGAAAGTTACAGATCTGGGGTGAATCCATCATCATTCTTTAGCTCACTTCGCCACCTCAATCCAGACACAGCTATATGCAAATCAATCTTGACCCTGTGCCTCATGGGAACAGTCCAGCCCGAACTGCCAAGCCAGTTCTTCCCTGAACGGGAAACAAGCATCCTGGGACCGGTTTCTGTGTAACACCCTTCATCAGCCAGGCTAGCTTGAATCCAGTGGCAAATGAGCAAAAAAACATGGATTTAGGCCCAGATCTCTGTACTGGGGTGAATGTATGACATTGTTCTGCATTCTGTCCATCAATTGTTGTTTTTGCATTTGTCATGCCAAGTGGGACGGGTCTGCCCAGAAGTGGGTCCCGTCCCGTGCTCTCCATGCCACAGGAGTCAAGCTATCCTGGCTGATGAGGGCTGAAAGCCCGAAATCGGTCCTAGGATGCTTGTTTCTGGTCCAGGGAGGACCTGGCCTGGCAGTTCGGCCTGGACTGTTCCCATTGAACGCAGGGTCAAGACTGATTTGCATATGGCTGGCTCCAAACTGGAATGGCATGGTGAGCAAAAAAACGATGGATTTAGGCCCAGATCTCTGTACTAGGGTGAATGTACGACATTGTTCTGCATTCTGTCCTTCAATTGTTGTTTTTTCATTTGTCACTCTGTGCACGACATAGGTTTCCTCTACTGCGGCCTGTACTCTGCACCTGTCCAGTAAGGTGAAAGAAGCTTGCATCGCTGACACCGGTGCTTGTGTCACTCTCTCTATGACATAGGCTTTCTATACTGCGGCCAGGGCGCACCTGTCCTCTGTGATGCCTGTCTTCTGTGATGCGAGAAGCTTGCATCGCTGCCACCGGTGATGGTGTCACTCTGTGTATGAAATAGGCTTTCTCTACTGCAGCCTGTGCTGCACATTGTCCTGTGTGATGCGAGAAGCTTGCATCGCTGCCACCGGTGCTGGTGGTACTCAGTGTATGACACAGGCTACCTCTACTGTAGCCTGTCCTGTATCTGTCCGGTGTGATGAAAGAAGCTTGCATCACTGCCACCGGTGCTGGTGCCACTCTGTATTTGACGTAAGCTTTCTCTACTGCGGCCTGTGCTGTGCCTGTTGTGAGTCTGTGTGTAATAGAAGATTGCACTGCTGTCCCTACTGTTCATTTCCTGTATGTGAGAGAATCTTGGCAGTTGCAGTACCTGTTCTGTGTGTGAAGGCTGCTTAATTCTCCCGCTGTATGTATTCTGTGTGTGAGGTAAGCCTGTTCCATCAGGAAAGGTTGTGGTGTATCTGAACCTGGTGTGTGTGTGTGTGTGAGAGAGACAGAGAGAGAGAGAGAGAGAGAGAGAGAGAGAGAGAAAGACAGTACATGGCAGTGAGAGAGAGCGTTTATGCCTGAGTGAGTGTGTGTGTCTGTGAATTTGTGTAGGAGAGAGAGAGAGAGAGAGAGAGGGAGAAAGAGGAAACAGAACATGGGCTAGAGAGAGTGAGAGAGAGAGAAAAAGAGAGAGAAGACAGTACATGAGAGAGAGAGAGAGAGAGAGAGAGAGAGCGAGAGAGAGAGAGAGAGAGAGAGAGAGAGAGAGAGAGAGAAAACAGTACATGGGATTGAGAGAGTATAAAGCTGAGTGTGCATGCATGTGTGCGTGGGGGTAAGTGTGTGTGTGCATGTGTGTCTGTGTGTGTGAGAAAGAAAACAGTACATGGGATTGAGAGAGTATATGTCTGAGTGTGAGTGTGTGTATGTGTGTGAGAGAGAGAGAGAGAGAGAGAGAGAGAGAGAGAAACAGTACATGGGATTGAGAGAGTATATGTCTGAGTGTGCGTGTGTGTGAGTGTGCGTGTGTGTGTGTGAGTGTGCGAGTGCGTGTCTTGGAAGCCGGCTTGAATTCCACCTGCTCTGTACCTGACCTGTGTATGAAGGAAGGTTGTGTTTTTCTCCCTCCTCTGCACCTGTTGTTACAGGTGCTAGGATAGCGCCCTGGGTGTAGGCAGAGAAACATCTGGCGCCCTTGCTGATGGAAGTGAATGAAATGAGGCACAGGGGGTCCCTTTTCAGTTCACTGGTCAGTACATGGATCAGGTGGGCTGACCCTGAACACATACATACCCGGACCTCCCCAGCTCACCTGAATCACAGATAGCTTACCTGCTCATGGTGATTTTGTTGATGTGTGTGAGCAGGGGTCAGAGGGTAAAGGGAGGATAAGGAAGGGCCCTAAAGGGGTGTTAAAAACATCTAGCGTCAAAGAGTGGCGAATCAGACAGAAACATACAGGCAGGGACAAAACTGGAGCAATGTGAGAAGTGCGTCGCTGCTGGCATAACCTTAATGCACACAGCTCATGCGCTCCTCATAAAATTGGCGCCCCGGTCCTGCGCGCAGCTAAAGGCTGGCCATGTGTGTGAGAGCATGCCTATGTTCATGAGAAGCTGTATGTGCGTGTGTTCGCTAAGGGTGAGTGAAGTTGGCGGAGTACCACTATGCGGAAATCCGCGGAGTTGAACAAAAACTCTGTGCAACTATCATCTCCTCTCTCATTGCCTGATAATTTTCGAAGCTCACTTTTGTGAATTGGTTAAATGCTTTTTAGCATGTAACGGTAAAGTTGTTTTATTAAAGGGTTGTGGGTGCAGTAGCTAACTCCGCTACATGGCGGAATCTGAGTTTATGCTTGAAATCCATGTGTTCAATGAAATGCGTGGTTAGCAAATCTCTGCAACCTCCGTTAGCGGAGAGGAGTTCATTGCCCACGGTTAGGGGCCCATTATGATGTCGAGCGGATTGCCCCCGCCAGGCTGGCGGTAGCCACCGCCAGCCTGGTGGGGGCAATCCGCCCGACATCCACACTCGTTTTCCCCCCGCCATATTAGTATGACGGGGGGGACCTCGGCGGATGGAAAGACCGTCCGCTGCTTTTCCGCCCCGGTCGCCTTGCGGCCGGGGCGGAAAAGGAATAATATGGTGGCGGTGTCTATCAGACACCGCCACCCATATTATGATGGGCATTTTTCAATGCCTTTGCCACGGAAAGGCATGCGGTCTTCACTTTGGGGGCCCCCAAAGTAAAGGAGGGGTGGGGGTGCACATTGCATTTGCATATACAATGCGGTAGGCACCGCGCGGTGCCTGCCATATTGTGTATGCAAATGCATACATGCATTTATGGCATTGTGGCGGGCTGTGCAGAGAGCACCGCCCGCCACAATGTTATAAATGCAGGATGCGGCCGCCACTGTGGCGGCCGCATCCTAATACCACCCACGGGACCCTGCCCTTATGGCCCGAGTCCCGATAGGATGGCGGGCGGACTAAGTCCGCTCGTCATCCTAATGACCCCCTTAGTGTTCGCCACCTGTTCGATGTATGAGGGAAGGTGCACCGTTGCTGCTCCCCCATACCTGTTGTGTGCAGGTGTGATCGTGGGTGGTACAAGCCCCCACCTGCGCTGTACCTGTTCTACGGTTAAGCGATGGTGTGCTCGCCCTTCACTGCTGTCACTCCTCCCCACGAGCTCTCGGCGCTGCCCCTGACGCTAATGGTTTCTGAGGCGCCTCGAGGTGGGTTGAGTGAGGCCTTGCTCTTGAGGTGAGCGGGCCCTGCTGCCCCCAGGTGCCGCAGGGGCTCTCCAGTAAGCCTCTTAGGGCTCTTACCCAGCTGTCATCGGCCTGCAATCAGGGCCCAGCCCTGCATTCCCCTTCCTCGGCCCCGCCCCCCGAGGGGAGGTGAGGTCAGGAGGTGCCGAGTGTGAGGGAGTGTGCACAGGGCCTCGTGGAGACACTCACTGGAAGGAAGGGACCGCCCTGCTCTGGGAAGAAACTGCAGGCTGATCGGTGGACAATCTGGGGGGCCAGTGGAGGAGGCCTCAGGCCAGGGTACTGTGCTGAGGGGGCCCATGGAGCTCGTACACCCCCCACAGACGCTGCAGGGCCCTTTGTTACCCCACTGTCTGAGGCTGTCATACACACAGGCACATCCATGCACAGACGCCCTCACCTGGGACAGACTCTCTCCTTTGTTTCTTTCCTCTCTATTTCATGACTGTCTCTTTCCAGCTCTCTCTCTCTCTCTCTCTTTTTCTCGCTTCTCTCTTTATCTCTCCTCTCTCTCTCTCGCTTCTCTCTTTCTCTCTATTTTTTAACTGTCTCTTTCCAGCTCCCTCTCTCTCTCTCTTTTTCTCGCTTCTCTCTTTCTCTCTATTTCATGACTGTCTCTTTCCAGCTCTCTCTCTCTCTCTCTTTTTCTCGCTTCTCTCTTTATCTCTCCTCTCTCTCTCTCGCTTCTCTCTTTCTCTCTATTTTTTAACTGTCTCTTTCCAGCTCCCTCTCTCTCTCTCTTTTTCTCGCTTCTCTCTTTCTCTCTATTTCATGACTGTCTCTTTCCAGACTCTCTCTCTCTCTCCTCTCTCTCTCTCTCTCTCTCTCTCTCTCTCTCTCTTTTTCTCTCTTCTCTCTTTCTCTCTATTTCATGACTGTCTCTTTCCAGCTCTTTCTCTCCCTCTCTCTCTCTCTCTCTGTCTCCCTCTCTCTCTCTTTTTCTCTCTTCTCTCTTTCTCTCAATTTCATGACTGTCTCTTTCCAGCTCTCTCTTTCTTTCCTCTCTTTTTCTCGCTTCTCTCTTTCTCTCTATTTCATGACTGTTTCTCTTTCGATCTCTTTCTCTTGCTCTCTCACTCCATTTTATGTCTATCTCTCTATCTCTTTTTCTCCTCTTCCTCTCTCTGTCTCTCTACCTCTGTCTCATTCTCTAGCTATCTCTCTCTATTTCACTCTTGTCCCTCACACACACAGTTCGTATTCTGGCCACCCTGGGCTGTGAGAGGATCACAATGGACCCGCAGTGGTGTGTATTCAGTCCAGGCTCGGCTCACCTGCCGCAGGTGTTTCGTAAAGGTGTTCACGGGAGCCAAGAGCCAGGTCCATGCGTGGTCACCTGTGTCCCATCAGGAAACATCCTTTACAACGCAACCATTACATCGCACTACACTTACAACGCAGTCATTACATCGCAACATCCTTTAGAACGCATGTCACTGCAACACAGGCATTACAACGCATGACACTACATCGCATGACACTACATCGCATGTCACTACAACACAGGCATTTCAACGCATGACACTACATCGCATGACACTACATCGCATGTCACTACAACACAGGCATTTCAACGCATACCATTACAATGCATACCATTACAACGCATAGTACCCCTACACTATGCAAAACGTACCCTACTGTTGCACCCCCCGGAGTTAGAATAGTCATTTTTACCCTTACACTATCCAACACTTACCCTACTGTTGCACCCCCTGGAGTTAGAATAGTCATTTTTACCCCAACACTATCCAACACTTACCCTACTTTTGCACCCCTGGAGTTAGAATAGTAATTTTTACCGCTATACTATCCAATATTTACCTTAAATGCAATGTAGTGGTATGCGTTGTAATGGTATGCGTTGTAAAAGTATAATGTGATGTAATGGAATGCTTTGTAAAGGTAGTTTCTAAAAATGTGATGTTGTGTCATGCGATGTAATGGAGTGCGTTGTAAAGGATGTTGCGATGTAAAAACTGTGTTGTAAAGGCATGCGTTGTAAATGTTTGTGTTGTAACTTCATACATTCTGTCCCATCAGTGTCACACTCCCTGAATGGCTGCCCTGCTGTCTGGATTACTGGATCCATTTCCAATGGACACCCCCAGATGTGCCCCAACACTAGAAGTCCTTTCCCCCATTTGCATAACTACTCGTGTTCCTTTAGTGTACCACCCAAGCTACCCTACCTTGATCCCAGAAACCCAGCAACAAGCCACAAAAAAGCATTTGCAATGCAATAGGTCTCGCATTTACGCGAGTTTGAGCTACTGGCATTGTAAATGATCATGCCTTTTATTTATGTTTTGGTTTTTAAATCAGAGAAATAAAAGGCATTGTCATTTACAATGCTAATAGCTCAAACTCTCGCAAATCGAAACCTATTCCATAGCAAATGCTTGTCTATTCAATGATGTCATGCAGCCTTCGGGTTTGAGTTGAAAAAAAAACGGGCTGAGGGGCGGGCTACAGAAGTACACAACCATAGAGCGGAGATCAAAGCTAGAATATAGCTTTGGTACAATGACCTCTACTGCTGGGTCTGAAGACTATGCCCAGGGCTTGTTCGCTGTCGTATGAATCAACTCAAGCGCGTTCCTCTTAGTGAATTACCCCTAGATGCTGACAAACAATAGTTTTTGGGGTTAAAGCGCCCCATGCTGCTCTTTTACTTTAATGTCAGCCATGCCCCTTTCTTTAGACGGAGCTCGTGTAAAGAAAGGTGCGTGGATGATATTGAAGTGAAAGCGCAGCATTGGGCCGTGCTGTGCCAGTAGCATTTTTAGGTTTCGCCTGGCGTCCGCTGCGCAGCAGCGTTCGCGCAGGCGAAATCTTATGTTAGAACAGTACGGGGGCATTGTCCCGCCTGCTCTTCCATTGGCTAGCTCCATAAATGGAGGCTAGCCATTGGAAGAGAGATCTGTCCGTCATTGCCGGAGCAGATTCATGGGCGTTCCGGCGATTTTTACTCATCCCGCCCCTTTTAGAACGTCATTGCGGCGGTGGGCGGATGTTTTTTTGTTTTTTTTTTGCCGTCATGTTTTGGTCATTTTCAAAGTGTCTTTTGCCAGAGCGGTGGCAGGCTGCGGTAGGCTAGTCCTCAAGACGTGCAAGGTCCAGGGCGCATGCTACTGGGACATCCTTCCTGTACATAGTGTGACTGGGTACTGCTTCCACTGTGGGCCCGGTCACTAGAGCTTAGTCGGCTCCGGCTTTGTTGGCTCCGTCACGCGCGGTCGCCTAAGCCCAGGCAGGTCGGCCCCCCTGTCGATGCCCAGGCGCAGGTAGACAAAGACACCCGGGGTCTAAAGGGCTCTTGGGCCTTGGGGTGGGTTTACAAGAGCCGGTAACATTGTCGATGCCCTCCGGGGCGGGGGGAGGGGGGGCGCGTGCAGGCTGGCACAGGTTCAGCGTTCTCCTTGGACAGCCTATGGTAGCGCAGCTCTCTCCGGTAGCACCAGCATTTTGGCGGTTCGAGCCCCTATGCAGGCGCGGCATTACCCTGACACCAAGCACATGTTTAAGGTGGACAAACAGGGAGCACCCAGGCACTGCTGCTAGAAAGATAATCAAGCATCGGATCTTGCACCATGTTTGAGATAGAATATGGGGCATGCTGCGGGCAGGGAGAACGAAGGTCAGTTTCTTTGTGCTCCAGTTTTGAGACGGTTGCACGTGTGCCCGCGAAGGTTGTGGTGAGACGGTTCGCGTGATGTCACACAGCCGCAATGGCTTCAAAGCAGGGAACGCATGGCCGGGCATGCTCTCTCGCGCCTACCCGCTCACAGCTACCTGCCCCCGGGAAGTGCGTGTTTATGGGAAGGGGAACAGCTCCTGCCGGTGAGGCCTGCGCCGTGAGGAGGCTGCTTTTCTTTTTGAGCCTATGTCCCCTATCCCGGTGATGCCTGGAAACGATTTGGCCCTGGCAAAGGCGGAGCCTCCCCGCTTCCATGGAGGCCGGGTATAGCAGTCTGGGAATCCTTTCTGAGCACATCGGGCGGTCGGACCCCGTGTCCCCACGGCTCCAACGCCTATAGCAGCCCCCTGCATGAATAAAACCCCGCAGCTCGGCCGAATTATAGGAAGCAGAGAGCCGGGGCTCGACCCTGGAGCCCCAGCTCAAGGTCAGTCGGCAGCACTGGCTGTTAAGCCACACCTCTCACCCTCACGCCAACCGAGGCAGCGTCTGGAAGTATGGCAAGCTGCCTGTGCCCACAGGCATACCTTTCATTTATTTAGGTGTTGCGGGGGGCAGGAAGAGACGCAATGCTGATGTCCCATTCAGCGAGTCAGCATTTGCAGGGAGGGTGCCTTGAGACACCTTGGGCCCTCTCCGTGCCACGGGCAGGCTGCGTCCGCCCCAGCTTCGAGCACGCTGGGGCGACTTTGGAAGTGCGGGGTGTGCGGTTCGGTGAACCGCTGCAACCTCGGTTGATCACTCACTGCATCGCGGGTAGCAAAGTTGAGGAATCTGTGTGATATTAACGCCCACTAAGCCTATGGCGACGGGCATGTCACGAGTGGATCACAACGGGGCCCATTCAGACCCTCATCTGAGGAGGGCTGTACGTAGACTATTTTAGGTAACCGTTACGTACCGGAATTAGCCCCTGCCGGTGTGGTGCAGCGAGCCCGGCTGCAGGTCTGACGCGCCGGGAATTCAGTCAAAATGTACGGTAACGGTGAGGCACACATTGTAGCTGCGACCACCCCCTGGTACATTAGCTAATACCGTGCTGCTCGCCTGAGAACTTGCGTTGCGAGTTTGGGGGTCAGAGCATTGATATCTTGCGGGTACATGGCTGCTCGCAGTTCAACAGAGGCACGAGGCTCCTCCAGACTGCCTGTTACGTTGGCGAAGGTGCGGGGCACGGCCCTGGGAGGCCCACACCAGCTGACTCAAGCTGACCGGCAACCGTGATAGAACATGGCACAGTGCATTTTACAGTAACAATTTAAGAACGTTGTTCTCAGGTGCTAACGGCTATTCGAAACATTGTATAATGTTGGTTTCTATGTTTTCACATACGGACGTCTATTTAAACTGAGTATTGGTTGCGTTTTGCTTATGAGGTAGCTCAAGCGGTTTGAGTGTGGCACTTAGAACAACAAGGTTGGCGGTTCAAACCGCGGGTGGGTCATGTAGGGCTATGAGACTAGGTTTTTATTGTGATGTTCTTAAAGTCTTCAAGTCGCTTATATATCATCCGACCCACATTTCTTTTCCGTCTAAGGGGTGCCCCCTCTCTTCCAACCTTATGTCCCTGCTTGCTCAGGGGAAGCCCGTGGGAAATACTGCACACAGTGAATTCTCCAGCAATGTAGAGTATGCGAACTGGCCGGTGGGGAAGCACACAATACAACCGCCCTCCCAAAACTAGAAAACGGGCTCGCGAGTGGGTGAGTCAAAGGAAGTATTATGTGACAAAATTAGGCGCTTTGGAATGAATGTATCAGTGCCGGTCAGACGCGGCAGGCACCATAGAGGCAAAGGTGCGCGGGAGCTCCCGATGCCGTCCCACACCCCACGCACAACGCGTTAGGACCCCCCCACAGCAGAGTCTCACACACTGATCCAGCGGGTCCTTGTGATTAGTGTAATGATGTCTGTGCACAGCAGCAGATTTAAATGCACTACGGTCTGGATGCGTCCATTCTAAATGCACATGATCCTACAACCCAGACTCGGTGCACACCCTGCGTGGGGTGCACACCCTGCGTGCAGTGACTTAGGCAGCAAATTAACAGCTGGGCGGCACACTTTGCTCAGCTCGGAATTGCTGCGTTTGCGTTTTAGGCCACGCCCATAATCACATCGGCCACACTACTTTGGGAGACCACCCAGTTCTCCATCCCAACTAAAGACCCAACGAGCACAGGTTACACCTCTCGGGGTGTAGCAGACAAAGATTCTACTACTGGTCTGAAACGGACAAGGGGGCTGGCGACCAAGGAGAGAAGATGGCTGGATACTATTTACCATTGGGAAGGCAGGAAATCCCGCCCCCTCTTTTCCCCTCCATGTTGTTAATGAAGCAAGCAGCTTTAGAACAACATCTCTACCTAGCGGGGGACGGCCCGATAAATTTAAAGGGGGAGTCAAGCGAGAGGCGAGCCAAGGATCAGCACTGGCTAATAGCCCGAGCACGTGCGAGGTTTTGGAAATATTTGGCATGCAAATCATGCAACAAAGTCATGCTCTAATGTATTAAAGTGCCTTCAAAATTCAAGTATATTGCTTTAACACGCTTAAGCGTTTCACCTAGTATGCCAGATTATATCTCTGCAGTTAGAAGGAGTAGGTAGAAGTGAAAGTGCTAAAACAGGCACGGGGGAAATATGGGTGGAAGGACAAGGCAATGACAAAACGGGCAGTTCTGCAGAGCTCGCAGACTCTCCACTTTCCCCAAAGCGGTTTAGGGACCGGCCAGTCTGGGTGCGGGCGCCCTTACCCCCGGTCCGGGATCAATTCTCCCGGTGCCCGCACCGGGGCGGGTGGTGCGGGACGTCGGAAGGATTGTAGCGCCAGCACCGAGATCTGCCGAGGCCAAGGAAGGTCTGACCATATTCGGGGCGTTTAGGTGTAATATGCAAGGGGGAGTCATTTACTTCAGTTGACCTAATTCAAAAAACAATCCTAAAACAGGTTGCCAAAGGAAAGTCCAAGACTGAACACTGGTCCTTGGCGCATCAGGTAACCATATCATGCATCTATATACATTAAAATAACGCTTTATTTATTATTATATTTTGCAGATTTATATAGCGCAAACATGACCCA
Source organism: Lissotriton helveticus (assembly GCF_964261635.1). Lineage (NCBI taxonomy): Eukaryota > Metazoa > Chordata > Amphibia > Caudata > Salamandridae > Lissotriton > Lissotriton helveticus. The sequence continues at coordinate 31,711,300 of NC_136073.1, read as the reverse complement.
AAAGGATTGGAGCACCACATGGGCAACAGTTGCTTTCCTAGGTAGGGTAGGGTACCCATGGTGGCCGCTGAGATTTGCTTTGCTATGCTACTGGCCCTGTGCACAATAGACCGGTGGTGAGGGGAAGCAATCTTTCCAGGCCATGCGCAGTTGCACGAATATTGTATACCCAACACAGTCCTTCTGAAAGTGACTTTAGTAAATCTTCTATTCTCGTTTAACAGAGTACAGTTTGTTGATGATGGGGTACGTTGAAGGATGATTAATTTTTTCCTTGTACCTTCAGCTTCTTCTCGAAAGGGCACATGCTGGCTATTACTGGGGGTTGAAGAAGTCTGCAAATGCCACATTGCAGAACTATACAGAACCCTCGCAAAACGTTTTTCTTGGGCTCATCAAGTTGTTTGTTTGGCCCTATGAGACTAAGCAGTCTTTTAAATATGTTGCTTTTCTGACAATACTATGGAAGTTTCTACTTCATTTTGAATGCTGAGGTGCGTTTAATGTTTTTTTTAAGGGTTTTCGTATCTGAGGTAATTTTCTATCCTTACTGCAGTCCTTTCTGAACAGTGACATGCACTAGTTGGTCCGTTATTGAAGGTTTGTTCGACACAAGTGGTACCTGTTTTCCACACAGAGCTATCCGGCTTTGTTTAGAGACCCCGGCTTCAAACGTTTGAAGGAAACACACTTCGTAAAGTACTAAACGTGCTCAGTGGGATGGGAGCTGGCTGTGCTTGCTTACCTGCCCCCAGGCTGTGCTTGCTTCCCTGCCCGTGCTTGCTTCCCTGCCCCCTGGCTGTGCTTGCTTCCCCGCCCCCTGGTTCCCCTTCCCCTGGCTGTGCTTGCTCCCCCGCCCCCTGGTTCCCCTTCCCCTGGCTGTGCTTGCTCCCCTGTAACCTGGCTGTGCTTGCTTTCCTGCCACCTGGCTGTGCTTGCTTCCCTGCCACCTGGCTGTGCTTGCTTCCCTGCCCCCTCGCTGTGCTTGCTTCCCTGCCCCCTCGCTGTGCTTGCTTCCCTGCTCCCTCGATGTGCTTGCTTCCCTGCCCCCGCGCTGTGCTTGCTCCCCTGCCCCCTCGCTGTGCTTGCTTCCCTGCCCCCTCGCTGTGCTTGCTTCCCTGCCCCCTCGCTGTGCTTGCTTCCCTGCCCCCTCGCTGTGCTTGCTTCCTTGCCCCCTCGCTGTGCTTGCTTCCCTGCCCCCTCGCTGTACTTGCTCTCCTGAGTGTGTGAGTGTGGATCTGGGTGTGTGTGTGTGTGGCTCTGGGTGGGTGTGTGTGGCTCTGGGTGTGTGTGTGTGGCTCTGGGTGTGTGTGTGTGGTAGTAATTGCTGTCTGCTGAGCTCGTCCGTATGGTACAATAGGTCTCACATTTAGAGATTAAGCTATTGGCAATGTAAATGACAATGCCATTTATTTATCTGTTTTCAAAACCAACACATAAATACAAATTTTGTCATTTACATTGCCAATAGCTCTAACTTTTCCAAAGGCGAAACCGTTGCATTGTAAATGCTTGTTTAAATAAAGCGTAGAAGCCATGATCAGGCGCTGTGCTGTCAGGAAGCAGGGTGGGTTAGGGAGAGCCTGTCGTGGCTGTTATAATAAATGTAAATGTAGTAGTACTTGTATAGCGCCCTAATCGACCCCTGAAGGGGTATCTCAGGCACTTTTCCCTGTGAAGTGTCCACTCCTGGGCACCCCCAAGGTGAAGCCAGGTATCCTAGCGTTGTTGGGGCCATTGTGGAGATTAAGCAAGCTATTGCCCAGAGTTGCAGAGTGGGACTCATGATTAGAATCGGCACCGAGGCGAGAATTATCAGGTCCGAGGAAATTGAGCCCAAGACCCACCGAGGCGGGAATTGAACCCTGGTCCCAGACTAGAAGTCTGCATCAGGGTCTGCCGCTCTAACCATTGAGCCACACTTCCCCACACATTAAAGAAAATAGTGCTCACCGACTAGATAAAGCAGACCGTGTCAGACCACAAGTAAAAAGTCCAGTTGTTATGGTAGGTTTCAAATGCAGACAAGGCGGGACTAGTAAGCCTATTCAGGACTGAGGAGCAACAATTTCGAAAGGACTGAAACATGAGCCTATTGAAAAGATGGGCTGAAAATGGGCGGAGCTTTTATTCCATTCTTCAATACAGCCTGCCTCGCACAGGAGCGCATGCACTGCCCAGGCTCAACCTAAAAATAGGCAGGGGACAAAGTAGCCCAGACACAGCCATTACTCACAGTAAAAAGGTGTCACAAATCCATCACTTGAACAGGGATACGTTTGTTTACTAGTTAATGCAGAGGTTCATCCTTCGCCAGGTATATAAAACATATGCCATCAGTCAATTCTTATTAATAACACCACCTTTCTTCCACAGGGGTTGTAAGCCTGGAGAATGAAAGGACCTGCTCCCTAACAGCCTATTGGGCAAACAGCAAGATGGGTTTAGGAATCCTTCTTAGATGTTCAGTTGGTAGGGCAGAAGCAGTGGAGTTTAATAGGACAGATGTGGTGGAGTTGGTAGGGCAGAAGTGGTGGAGTTGGTAGGACAGAAGCAGTGGATTAGATAGGACAGAAGCGGTGGAGTTGGTAGGGCAGAAGCGGTAGAGTTGGTGGGGTAGAAGCAGTGGAGTTAGTATGACAGAAGTGGTGGAGTTGGTAGGGCAGAAGCGGTAGAGTTGGTGGGGTAGAAGCAGTGGAGTTAGTATGACAGAAGTGGTGGAGTTGGTAGGGCAGAAGCGGTAGAGTTGGTGGGGTAGAAGCAGTGGAGTTAGTATGACAGAAGTGGTGGAGTTGGTAAGGCAGAAGTGATGTAGTTGGTAGGACAGAAGCAGTGGATTTGGTAGGACAGATGTGGTGGATTTGGTAGGACAGAAGCGGTGGGTTTGGTAGGACAGAAGTGGTGGATTTGGTAGGACAGAAGCAGTGGGTTTGGTAGGACAGAAGTGGTGGAGTTGGTAGGACAGAAGCGGTGGGTTTGGTAGGACAGAAGTGGTGGATTTGGTAGGACAGAAGCGGTGGGTTTGGTAGGACAGAAGTGGTGGAGTTGGTAGGACAGAAGCAGTGGATTTGGTAGGACAGAAGTGGTGGAGTTGGTAGGGCAGAAGAGGTGAGTTGGTAGGGCAGAAGTGGTGGAGTTGGTAGGACAGAAGTGGTGGAGTTGGTAGAACAGAAGTGGTGGAGTTGGTAGGACAGAAGCAGTGGATTTGGTAGGACAGAAGTGGTGGAGTTGGTAGGGCAGAAGAGGTGAGTTGGTAGGGCAGAAGTGGTGGAGTTGGTAGGGCAGAAGCAGTGGATTTGGTAGGACAGAAGTGGTGGAGTTGGTAGGGCAGAAGAGGTGAGTTGGTAGGGCAGAAGTGGTGGAGTTGGTAGGGCAGAAGTGGTGGAGTTGGTAGGACAGAAGCAGTGGGTTTGGTAGGACAGAAGTGGTGGAGTTGGTAGGGCAGAAGAGGTGAGTTGGTAGGGCAGAAGTGGTGGAGTTGGTAGGACAGAAGTGGTGGAGTTGGTAGAACAGAAGTGGTGGAGTTGGTAGGACAGAAGCAGTGGATTTGGTAGGACAGAAGTGGTGGAGTTGGTAGGGCAGAAGAGGTGAGTTGGTAGGGCAGAAGTGGTGGAGTTGGTAGGGCAGAAGTGGTGGAGTTGGTAGGACAGAAGCAGTGGATTAGATAGGACAGAAGCGGTGGAGTTGGTAGGGCAGAAGTGGTAGAGTTGGTGGGGTAGAAGCAGTGGAGTTAGTATGACAGAAGTGGTGGAGTTGGTAGGGCAAAAGTGGTGGAGTTGGTAGGACAGAAGCAGTGGATTTGGTAGGACAGAAGTGGTGGAGTTGGTAGCGCCGAAGCAGGAAGTAAGATAGGATAGTGTGTGACCATGCTGGGCCTTGTGCAGAGTGTTTAAGCGCTTGCATTCAATCCTGTGTTTTGGTGGTTGCCAATGCAGTGTCAATAGAGTCAGTGGGATGTGATCTGCGGCTTTCAGTCTGGGAAAGAGGCCAGCAGCAATGTTTTGGACTCAATTCGTAATTCGGTGATAATTTGAGCAGGCAGGCCAATGTGAGTACCATTAAGGTGATCTGTACCATGGATCACCCCTGCTACGACACAGCGGATCCTTTGAAGTAAAGGTAGCAGAGGCGGGACCGGTGGTAGGATGGTTGATTGCCCTTTCAATGTTGTTCTCTTGAGGCATATTTTAGAGATTGGATTCATGGACGGTGACCACCGTGCAGACATTTTGAGAGAGAGTTGAGCATGAGCTGGTGCAAAGAGCCCAGTCACGCAGGACGGAATGTAGAGACTCAGTCTTGGACCAGTGGAGGCACAGGAGAGAGGATGTGGTCTGACGGCTAGATTGCCAACTTTGGAGCTGGGAAACCAAGGTTCGAGTCTTGGGGTCGAGTCCGCATCTCATGATCCTGGGCAAACCACTTAATCTCCCCGTGCCTAACAAAAATTGAATGTGTCCTTGTGTAACGTAACCGGTGCTCATGTAAAGCGCTCCAATACCTTCGGGTCAAGTTCATGCTATATAAATATGCATTAAAAAAATGCATCAAATTGTAGTGAAGTCACTCCATGACTATTGAGTGGATGTCAGGATCACTGGAGACTTGAAGGTGAATCTGGTCTCTCCTGCATGTTTATAAAATCCTGAGATATAGCGCCTATCGATGCTTGCAAAAGAGGTCATGTAGATGTTGAAGAGACGTGGGGAAATCACAGAACCTCCGGGGGAACCGTAAGTGATGTTGGTCCAACAGGATAGGAAGGAGGCCAGTTTGGCCTGGTAAGACCTGTTGACTAAGAATGGAAAAGACCACATGAGAATAACTCCATCAGCAGCACAGCTGAATAGAAGTTTGTCTAAAAATGTACTGTGTTCAACTGCATCAAAAGCGCTGAGCCATCCGAAAGGATCATTACGCAGATGTGGCCTTGATCCAGAGCACTAAGGAGATTTCATTTGGTACTGATGAGAGTAGCCTCAGTTCTTGACCTGGGTAGAACCCAGACTGAAAGACCCTCAGGCGAATGTGCTGTTCCAGTTCATTGGAGAGTTGTATATATCAACCACAAATTGAAGCATTTCATTTTTGGACACCTTCCCTTTTGTGAATTGTATCAGCAGCCTCGGGAAGAGCAGGCAGTGGTCCACTGCCTACTCCCCCCAATGTTTTCACAAATGGAAAACATTTTTTTAAAGCAGCATTAGTTTTTTTATGTACAGGGCTTCTTTAAAAAAGTTTCCTGTTTTGGAATGCAAACACATGGATGGTGATTTTCTATTTCTTGCAGGTACCATCCCTGGGTATGAGGTAGTCACAGAGTGTAATGATGGTTCCTGTCTCCAGGTCTCCACCCCGGAAGCCCCGGTGCTAGAAGCTGGACTGCTAACCCGTGACAAAGTCAGTGTTGGTGTTGGCAACATTAAAGGGGGGGGGGCGTAAACACTGAACTGCATGATTAATATTCATTAGGCACATAGTTCTGTGACCCCAGTGACTGAAGATTTTGCGATGCAACATAGTAGGTCACACCTTGAACTAACGACTGGGCGCAAAACGTGGGCGCGCTATTTCCAATCACTTTTTATGACCAGTCTTTTGATGCATCTGAACCATGGTCTGTAAATACAGGATGTATGACGTGGGATCTAACAAGGTCAAGGCTGTGACCTTGTGGGTGGATGGATGAAGTGTTTAGTTGAGGAAAGCCAAAACTTGCATGACGTAGGTGATGGATTATCAGCCCAGATGTAAAGATTACCTTAAAAATGTATCTATGCTTGGCCTGGTGGAGTTCGCACAGTTCTGCTACTCCACAAAGTGACCAAAAAACTCTGCAACGCTACGCGCAGTTCTGCAAGCAGCGCATTGCGTTATGTTGCGCAGTTTGTGCTGATTTTTAGCGCTGGATGTTAGTCCTGAGCTGGTAAATCAGCACAAACAGCACCATGAGCAACGCAAAAAGGCGCTGCTTCTTTCAGCTGTTCGAGTAGATTTTCTACTCAAGCAGCGGCTTCCCCAGCACGGATGGTTTCTCAACACGAGTGGTTGCGACCATCTGCAACCGCCCATTTTGAGAAATCTCACTGGGGAGAGCTCTAGCGGTGGATTTTCCTTGCTCGCCAACATAACGTTGGCAAGAGTGAGCAAGGAAAAATCTCTGCATGCTCCATGGAGTGCGGAAAACTCTACAAACTCTGCTAACATAGCGGAGTTCACAGCCCAGGCCTAGTCTATGCTAATATTAAGCATATGTTGGGCCACGACGTAAGGGTCTTATAACAAACTGATTGAATGATTATTATACGGTAAACATCGTTTACCACGAAGTTTTTACAACGCAGTACCTTTAGCACGCATCCCTTACAACGCAAGTCGTTACCACGACTTGCGCTGGAGGGCGCTAAAGGATTAAAAATAGTAAATTTACTATCCAAACACCTTCCCTAGGGTCCACGGGGACTGGTGTTAGAATAGTAAATTATACTATTCGAAATCCGCGCCCCCCAACGCAAGTCGTGGTAACGACTTGCGTTGTAAGGGATGCGTGGTAAAGGGATGCGTTGTGACGGTACGCGTTGTACCGTCATACATCCTTATTATACGGATGGGAGATTATAGCATACCTGAACAACAAAAAATCATGCGAAAAACATTTCACAAGTAGATACTCGTAGGGTGTTTAAGTTGGGCTAATGAAACCTTGCAACAAATGTTGCAGATGTAATCAGTGCTGCACCGGCAGCCCGGCCAGTGGTTCTGTTCTTCAGGGGGGTAAAGAAACTGTCGGGGAGATCTGGAGTTCTGCTTTTGAAGAGTCTCCAACATTGGTTTCTACAGTGACAAGGTGCACATAGGTTGTAGATGTTAGAGGCATGTCTTAGTGCATATCTAGCAATGAGTAGCGCACATCTGCAAATCATATCAGAAGTACCTAGACGGATTGTAGCAAACTTTAAAATTTAGACTTCATTTTACTTTCAGGAGGAGTCTTGGTAGAACTTGTGTTTGTTTGAGGTCAGTGTTCATTAGTGTCGTAAAATATATATGAATAGCCATACAAATCATGTGTATGCACTTCAAAAGATATCATACTTCGATAAGATCACATTAACATGAGGCCTGGAGCTCAAAAGGGCTTCCTATCTGACCTTGACTGCACAAGCTTCAACAAGCTATTCTGTACCCCCTTAGAGGTCACCTTGCTTGCCCTGACTACATGATATTTCTTATTCTGGTTGTGCAAGTTGCTTACACAGTGCAGAGCCTGCCTTTCTGGTCTGCCCATATCTGAATGTTTTGCATGGTGCAGACATTGCACATCCATGTCAGCCATATTTTGCTTGTTGCCTTATTCTAGTTCCGCTGACATGGCATTTCATAGCGTATATGACACCTAGAAACTTGTCACTCTGGGAAGAAGCGGTTTGAGAGCCCCTAAGGTGGTAGATCTGACTTCTTCCTTGCTAAGTAGCAATGATGCATGCTTTTGGTACCAATAAATACATTTCACTCTGTTTCTGAGCAAACCTGCAATGGCTGGTGAGTTTCATTCATTTGCTCCTGGGAGGGTGCCAGTATTTCCCCATCAATTAGGACATCAGAGTTTAGATGCTGAGTTTGTGGATGGAGGTGGTGGATGTGGGCATCATTGGTGGTTGAAACCTTTTTCTTTTGTGAATGGTCACATAAAATATGTATACTCTGCGTAAGGAGATGATGGGTGTCTTCTAAGAAAGTATAGAGTGCAGTGGGCAGGTTATGGTCCTTTTATGGTAGGTGTGGAAGTGACAAATGAAAACACTCTCAGTTGAATTGCATAGAGAAGTAATTTGCAAGCCTAAATCCAGAAACCGTATTAAAACTGTAGCAAAGAGGTTCAAAGAATTTTGAGGCAACCTTCGATTGTCCCAAGTTCTGTGCTGGGATCGCACGCCCATGAATGGTGGAATCTTGACAAAATTAGAATACATGAAGATGGAAGAGGGTAGGTGTGGTGTGTCATTCCAGCATTCTGCAGGGCGGTAGTAAATAGTGGAGTAGCAAGGGTTCGCTGGGCCCTAATGCAAGCAAGGAAAAGGTGCCAACTTCTTCATGGTTGGGTGGGAATGGACAGCCATAACAGGGATTCTGGCGACCCCTCATGCCCAAAGGTCCCTCTGGCAGGTAATCTCTTAAGTACACCTGGAACCACAAGTAATTGGCTAGATTGTGGCAATAGACCGAACGTTCAAGATTAAGAACCTTCTCACAACGCATGATTTTTAAAGAGATTTGAACTTTTAAAGTGGTTAATAAAGTTTGAGGATTGAAATAATGATGGCAGGATATCCCGCTGCACAGCATAGGTGTCAAAAAAGTAAAACTACACCTCAGGTTTAATAGAGTAACTTTCCAGTACTTCACACAGTAGTAATGTCTCAGGCTTTGGGGTTGTGGAGAAGTGTGGCTCACTAGTTAGAAGCGGCAGACCCTAAAGCAGAGGTCGGCCCGGGACCACGGTTCAATTCCCGTCGCGGCAGGGTCTTGGGTCAATGTCCGCGGACTCGATAATTCTCGCCTAGGTGCCTAAGCTAACCATCGGTCCCACTCTGCAACTCTGGGCAATAGCTTGCTTAATCTCCACAACGGCCCTATCGGGGATGCCTGGCTTCACCTTTGGGGGTGCCCAGGAGGGACCATCTCACAGGGAAAGCCAGGACGGGTTCCCCAGCGGTATACAGCGCGAGGACACTGCGTGATGGAGTAACAGTGCGCTTTACAAGTATACATTTATTTATTATTTATTATCATTTTGCCCACACAGGATTTTATCATGATCTTAAAGTCCTCAGTCAGGAGAAGTGATGGACTCCATCAGGAAAGTTGTATTTGTATTGTATTTCCAGTTTTAAAGTGTACATAGTGCTGAGGGCTTCGGTGTGCTACAGCAGTGAATCCTTTGCACTTTACTGAACACCCAAGTCAAGTCAGGACCCACAATCAACCCGTGGAATCAGTGGAGTACATTAATAATGAAGCAAAGCGAGGATCCAGGGAGGTGGGCTCAGCTCCTTGTGCAAAATGCATTGGCAAAAGCAAGAGGTTTCTTTTATAAAGCGAGGTTTGTGCTGATGGCTTTGCCAATACATGTATGTAAAGCTTTGTGAAAAACGAAACATTTCAAAACACTGGAGGAAAAACAAATGCATATCTCAAGCTACCATGAAACTGAAAATATTATTCAATATTTTTAATCTTTAGAAATGGCATGGTTTGTTTTTCAAATACTTTTCATGCAGGAAACTCTGAACAGTATTTTCAGAGATTGTTGCATGTGATTCAGATTAAGAAGTATACCAGAGAACTAGGTGCAGTGCTTAAAAGAACACAAAAGCTGACAGATGCAGTGAATAAGGAAGTGTCAGAATTTAAAAGAAAGTGCTTGCTAAGGAGCAAGTGCTCTGGTCATTTGGTGCTCTGCAGCAGCCTTGGGTATAAGTACACCTCCTGCTTCAAATAGTTGTTTTGTGGGAGCAGCAGCCCCACGTGGGCCATGGGAGGAGACAAGTCATCCAGTCACATGTATGGTAAAGAAGCTATACTCCACTCTAAATATTACTAATGCACATAATAGGTCTTCAACAGCAGACAGACAGGACCTAAAAAGGTAGGGTAAGCCTGCTATGAGACGCAATACATGTTCTCATGAATAATGTTATTTCCATTAGTAAAGTCATCTTACTTCCAGAAATTCTGGAGTAAGTCCCATCTGAGTCAGGAGTAAGACACAACTAGTGACACAGAAAGCATTGTTTATTTTATTTTTTTCAGTTTTATATAGCGCAAACTAGACCCGAGATATCGGCTATCAGAGCGCTTTACATGAGCACCAGTTTTGTTACAGATGGACACATTCATTTTTGTTAGTCACAGGATTAATTGATTTGCCCAGAATCACAGGATGTTGAGTCTCCTTGCCGAGACTCAAACCCAGTTCACCAGCTTTGAGCTCGAGCGCTCTAACCGTAAGAGTTCAAGTTCAAGTTCTGAAATTTGTATAGCGCACTACTCACCCGGAGGGTCTCAAGGCGCTTGAGGGATGGTGGGTGCGTTATTTATCAAATAGCCAGGTTTTTAGCTGCTTTCTGAAGGAGGGGTGGTTCTGGGTAAGGCGGAGGTGGGTGGGGAGGGAGTTCCAGGTTTTGGCCGCTAAGTAGGAGAAGGATCTTCCTCCCATGGTGGCTCTGTGGATGCGCGGAATTGCAGCAAGGGCTTGATTGGCTGATCTTAGTTGGCGGGTGGGTTTGTAGAAGGATAGTCGTGTGTTGAGGCATTCGGGTCCTAGGTCGTATAAGGCTTTGTGTGCGTGGGTGAGGAGGCGGAACGTTATTCTCTTGTTAACGGGGAGCCAGTGGAGTTCCTTCAGGTGACCTGAAATGTGAGCTTGCCGGGGGATGTCCAGTATGAGTCTGGCTGAGGCGTTTTGGTTGCGTTGGAGTTTATTCTGTAATTTGGCTGTGGTTCGGGCGTAAAGGGTATTTCCATAGTCCAATCGGCTGGTGACTAGTGCGTGGGTGACTGTCTTTCTTGTTTCGGTGGGGATCCAATTGAAGATTTTTTTGAGCATGCGAAGGATGTTGTAGCATGACGATGAGACGGCATTGACCTGTCTGGTCATTGAGAGGGAGGAGTCCAGGATGAAGCCCAAGTTACGTGCGTGATCTGTAGGTATGGGTGCGTTGCCCAAGGCCGGTGCCCACCAAGAGTCGTCCCAGGCCGAGGGGGATGATCCTAAGATGAGGACTTCCGTTTTGTCTGAGTTTAGTTTTAATCGGCTGTTCTTCATCCATTCGGCTACATCTTTCATTCCTTCGTGTAGATTGGTTTTGGCGGTGTTTGGGTCTTTGGTGAGGGAGAGGATCAGCTGGGTGTTGTCGGCGTAGGAGATGATGTTGAGGTTGTGTTGTCGTGCGATGGATGCGAGGGGACTCATGTATACATTGAAAAGGGTGGGACTGAGGGAAGATCCTTGTGGTACGCCGCAGATGACTTCAGTGGCCTCTGATTTGAATGGGGGGAGGCGGACTCGCTGGGTTCTTCCGGCGAGGAATGAGATGATCCAGTCCAGAGCTTTTCCTTGTATTCCAATGTTGCTGAGGCGTTGTATGAGGGTGCTATGGCAGACTGTGTCGAAGGCGGCGGAGAGGTCAAGTAGGATAAGGGCAACTGTTTCCCCGTTGTCCAGTAGCGTTCGGATGTCGTCTGTAGCTGCGATGAGGGCAGTTTCGGTGCTGTGTTTAGCTCTGAAGTCTGACTGTGAGGGATCGAGGGAGTTGTTGGATTCGAGGAAGGCGGCGAGCTGATTGTTGACGGCTTTCTCAATGACTTTGGCGGGGAATGGGAGGAGTGAAATGGGGCGGTAGTTCTTAAGTTCAGAGGGGTCTGCTGTGGGTTTCTTCAGAAGGGCGCTGAGTTCAGCATGTTTCCAGCTTTCCGGGTAGGTAGCGGAGTTGAAGGAGCAGTTGATGACATCGCGGAGATGGGGTGCAATGATGGAGTCTGCTTTGTTGAAGATGTGGTGGGGACATGGGTCGGTTGGAGAGCCTGAGTGGATGGAGTTCATCAGGCGGATGGTGTCTTCAGTGGTGATTGGGTTCCAGGTGCAAAGGTTGTGAGAGTGCTGTTTTGGTTCGGATGTGGGTGAAGTGGGCTGTTCTTCGGACTGGTTTTCAAAGCTGTTATGTATGTCGGCGATTTTGTTGTGGAAGAAAGAGGATAGAAAGTCACAGAGGTCTTGGGAGGTGTCGTGTTTTGGCAGCTCCTGAGTTAGCGTTTAGCACAGCTACACGGTCTTTTCTGTTAACTTGACCAAAACGAACGGGGGCCATTTTGAATCCCTCCGACTTCCGTTTCCTATGAACACGCTGCCTCGTGGTCAGTGTGCCCTTTCGTCCTTTCTCGATATCCATGGTCACTAGTCTGCTCGGCAACAGGCTATTTTTAGTACTGGTCAAGCGCACATGCGCATTACGCACCAAATTGGTCACTCTTCAGGAATGTTCATACTAACTGACCAGTGCTGTTGAAGCTCCTCCCACACGTTGGCTGTGTTCCAAAAATGACCTTATATGTACCTAAAATGTGTAACTTGTAACCGCCTATCTTTTTATTACTATTAAACTGTATAAAAGAGGTCGCGCACCAATGTTCGGTGTGCTACTTCTTACATTACCGAAGGGTGCTGTTGGAATGTATCACCACCCCATGGGGTCTTAATAAACTTGTCTTTTACCTTTTCCAGTGTCCGTGCCAACTTCTATACTAAGGTGTTCGAGAGTTTAGCAGAGTATGTAGGCCTGATTTGAACCCAATACCACAATTGGCGACCACGAAGGGACTCATCGGCGACTCGGAGGCCCGAAGGAGAGGTCGTGACGAAGGTTAGGAAACTCGCCATGGACGCGATCGCTGCCATTGAGTGACCCGAGTCTCGGCACCCACGGTGTGTTTTCCCTTCCTTCCGATCTGACCTTCCAGGTGGCGCCGGTCTTCGACTGAGATTCTGATCTTGGATTGTCGTGATGTGCCGTTTTGGCTGATTTGACCACAGAATTTGGCAGTTGGACGTTGGACGTTTGCAAATATTTGGTAAGCTTTTGAGCGGTGAGGTAGTCTACTGACACTTACTGTGGCTTTTTGAACCTTTGAATTTGAATTTGAATTTGTTAGCTAACGTTTTGAATCTTTGAATTTGAATTTGAATATGTGAAGTGCACCTCACATAGGCAGGCATGTAGGGATATTTCTCTGATTTATTTGATTTGAACAGTGCACCGTGTTAGGTGGCATTTTTGTAGTATCGCGTTTTCGTGGTACTTTTTGAAACATGCCTGTTTTTAGCACACTCCGTAGGATGTGCTGTTCTGAAAATGGTACCAATTATCGATTAAGTGAAAAACAGCCGGCTCCCCCAGAGGGGACTCCAAATCGTGAAATGTATATTAAATTCGGTATTCCACCTATAATGTATAGTACATTATGGCATAAGTATACTAAGACTGATCGTGAATTACAGTGGCCACTATATGGGTCGTTTGACCTTCGAAAGGTACAGTATGTCGAGCAGTGTTTGTTTCAGCGAAGGTCTAGACAAGATATGTTTGATTGTGTGCGTATGTGGGAGAAGGAGGTGCGTGAACGAGTGAAGCGTGAGGAAGCCTTGGCGGAGAAAGTGCAGCGGAAGGCTGCACATGACAAAGCTTTACAGCTACAGGAGAAGGAATTACAGGAAAAGAAAGAGAGGGAGAGACGAGAACGTAATTTACAGGTTAATGGTCAATTCCCTATCAGGCGTCCTCTCTATCCAGTCCTTACTAATGAAACGGATGATTTTTCATTACTAGATCGTTGTCCGCCTCCGTACGTCGTACCTACGGCTCCGAACGAGGACTCGGACGAGGATAGTGATCGAACACAGCGTACCAGGTTATATACGGAACGAGCTGCGGAATTACGCTCAATTGCGCGAAAGCTAAATAATAATACTGTTACTGTTTCTGATGTTACTAAACAAATGGAACAGTGGTCTGATAAGGAACGACTGTATTTTTTAGATCATTTTGGAGATGAAGTTGTTGAGCGGTATAGAAAATATTCTCTCGAGTTAGAACCTAAGGAGATATCCAAGGATCGTGAGAATTTTCGTAAAGGTCTTTTTGTTCTTTCAGATGCGGACGACTTCTTCAAGCGTTTGCTTGAACTGCGTAATGAGACGACACGGCTACGGGAGTTGGAAAAGTCGAAGAATTCGTCTACGTCCGGAGCGACGGGGATATCCAAAGAATGCCCTATCTTTGAAACAGATAAGATCGCTGCGATTAATGTTAGACCTATGCGAGAAGCTGCGCCTTTATATGTCCCTCATAAAGGGGATGGCACAGATGATGATAAAAGCTCCAAAGACGCGAAAGGGTATTTTGTATATAATTGGGTTTATACGCCTTGGAATAGAGCAGATGTCATGGCGCTTAAGAATGCTTTACCTGATCCCCGTAAAAACCCTGCGGCTTTTTATGAAAATGTTGAAAGTGCAATTTCTTCATGTATCATGACGTTAGTTGATATTGATCTATTTTTCGGGTTGATATTGCCCCCTGATATGTGGAGAGCCATTCGTAGGTTTGATGATCTCACGACTCTCGGGGCCACTTGGAAAGATCTTGTTCAGGCTGATTTAGATAGAGAACCAGCATGTAAGCCGTGTCAATTAATATTAGACCTTCCAGGTGCCATACTAACAAAACTAAAGACTCTTGCTCCCGCTAAAAAGATTGATTGGACTATATTAGCCTCTTGTAAGCAGAAAGCGGATGAATCAGTTTCCGATTTTTTCTCTCGCTTCGAGGAAGCGTTCCATGATTACAGTGGTCAATTATTGACAGAAGATACTGGCAGGCATCTATTCGTTGATAAGTATGTAGCTAATCTCCTACCGGAGATTGCGAAACGATTGAAAGCGAGTGAAAGTTCATGGACCACAGCAACCCCTGCTTCTTTATTGACTATGGCTCAATATTATGAAAGACAGGAATTGGAGGCGAAAGAAAGTAGTGAAAAGAAGGCGAAGGAATTGAAAACGAAGGTAATGTTAGCTCAGGTTCAGGCTACGAGAGGGAACAATAGAGGGGGGCGAGGATCGTACAGTAATGCTCCTCCCCCTCGTTCTGACATTTCTGTGAATCAATGTGCATACTGCAAACAGTTTGGGCATTGGATTGCAGACTGTCCGGTGTTTCGAGAGCAGCGTAATTTGAGGGGACGAGGAAGTGGGAGATCTAGGAATTATTATGGAGGGTCAAGAGGAGGTTATGGCACGAACGATCGTGGAGGATATGGAGCAAGGGGTCGTGGTCAGTCAGATTATAATACGTTTGATAACCGCAATCAATATCAGATAAATGAGGGTGATCCTGCTGAACCACGGGATGAGCATTACGCGTAGGATTGCGTAGGATGGGGTGTGGAATCGGTTGAGGTACCAGTTGATCAGAGGGGTCCATACATAGAAGCACATGTTTTGGGTTCTACTGATCAATTTCTGGTCGATACAGGAGCTACTCGTAGCGCTTTGTCCAAACACTTGGTTCCAAGGGCTCCCCTGTCTGGCGAGGTAATTACAGCAATAGGGTTCGATGGAACACCTACTTCTAGCCCACTGTCTCAACCAGTTGCATTTCATGTAGATAAATTTGCTGCCCCTTGTCCCTTTTTGTTGTCTCCAAATACACCCGATAATATTATTGGACTCGATATGTTAAAACACTTTCGAGCTACCATTCGCTGTGCCCCAGAAGGAGTGCGAGTTGTGTTGAATGAGAATTACCCAGACTTTGAGCGAGTGTGTTTTGTCCATGAATCTGAAGTTCTGGCCTCCTTACCAAAAACATTGTGGGCCACTTCTGACACGGATGTAGGACGAATGATAATTCCCCCAGTGCGTATTACTGTAAAGGAGGGAGTATCTCTGCCACGTGTCCCGCAATATAAGATTTCTAGAGAAGGTGAACTTGCTTTGATACACATTGTAAATGATTTGATTTCGGCAGGAGTAGTCGAGGAAGTTCCTTACAATGTTTGCAATAGTCCAATTTTACCGATCCTTAAGAGAGATACCGATACTAAAGTTTACCGTTTCATTATTGATTTGAGGGAAATAAACAAGATAGTAGTGCCTCAGTATCCAGTGGTATCTGACATCACCACATTGCTTACGTTGGTTCCACCGACGGCGACTACTTTTACAGTCATTGATTTGAAGAACGCCTTCTTTTCGATCCCTGTACATCCTGACAGTCGATATCTATTCGGCTTTACATTAAATAATAAATCGTACAGATTCTGTCGAATTCCTCAAGGCTATACTGAAAGTCCTAGCATTTATAGTCAGGCATTAAAAAGGCAGCTTGATTCCTTTGACTTACAAGAGGGAGTGGTTCTCATTCAATATGTAGACGATATCTTACTTGCTGCAGACACGCCAGACCAATGTGAGAAGAGTACCTTTTCCTTGCTTTCCTTCCTGGCCAAACATAATCATAAAGTTTCGAAGAAAAAGCTGCAATATTGTAGACCAAAGGTGACCTACCTCGGTCATCTTTTGTCTAAGGAGGGCCGTGCGTTGACACCAGATCGAATTCAAGCAATATTAGATACCCCAGTTCCTCGCACTCAGAAAGATGTTCGCGCCTTTATAGGTTTGACGTCTTTTTGTAGGCAATGGATATTGGGTTTTTCACATACCGTTAAACCATTGTTGGCATTGTTGTCTAAAGATACACCGATTCCCATTGAATGGACGGATGAATGTCAGAATGCTTTTGAACAATTGAGACAAGCTCTTTGTTCTGCACCAGTGTTGGGTACACCTGATTACACGAAGATCTTTACATTATATGTACACGAGAAGGATGGGTGCGCATTGTCAATGTTAGTGCAGACACACGGAGACAAACAGAGGCCTTGTGCATACTTCTCGGCGGTACTCGACCCTGTGGCTCGAGGATTGCCTGGATGTTTTCGAGCAGTTGCAGCAACAGCAGTTGCGATACGACAAAGTGAGGGAATAGTTTTGTCACACAAATTGTTGGTGCTAGTTCCCCATGCGGTAGATGCGTTACTGAATCAAACAAGAACGCAGCATCTAACCAGTGCCCGTTTGACAGGATATGAGTTAACATTGTTGGCGCCGCACATCACACTAAAGCGATGTGCGACACTAAATCCTGCTACTTTACTGCCGGATCCTGTTGCTGAGACCCAGAAGGAAGAACAACATGATTGTGTTTTTCTGACTGAGGAGCAGACAAAGGGTCGTATCGACTTACAGGATACGCCATTTCCAGATGTAGATGGGGAACTGTGGGTTGATGGATCGTGCGTGAGGTTACCAGATGGTACGACTTCCGCAGCTTATGCGATCACGACACTTAAGACTGTGGTAGAAGCAGCACGGATACCCCAAAAATCAGCTCAAGCGGCTGAGTTGATAGCCTTAACGAAGGCATGTGAGTTAAGTGCTGGACTGTGTGTGAACATTTACACGGATAGTCGTTACGCTTTTGGAGTAGTGCATGATTTTGGCCTACTTTGGAAGGAACGAGGATTCCTGACTTCACACGGAGTACACATCATGCATGGAGAATTGGTACGCGATCTCCTGAATGCACTGTTATGCCCAAAGAAAGTTGCAATAGTCAAGTGCAGTGCACATAAAAAGGTGACGGACAAAATAGGACAGGGCAATGCCTTTGCAGATCGCATTGCGAGAGAGACCGCTATGCTGCAAAATAATTTCCCCATGTATGTGGTAAAGTCACAAGCTGAGCGGTGGCATGATGCTAGAGAAGAAATACTCGATATACAGAAGTCAGCATCAGAGGCAGAACTTGTGAAATGGGCCACCGAGGGAATATTGGATGATGAGGGTTGCTGGCGTAGTAAAGATATGGAGAGATGGAAACTACCCATGGCCTATTTACAAACAATGGTGCAAATGACGCATGGACTGGCACACATTGGAGCTCTCGCAATTACTAAATTGCTTACACGAGTTTGGGAAAATGCTGACATTGCTAGCACGGCTAAGAGAGTAGTGCAGACCTGTCTGATATGTTTGCAGCACAATCCCGGACAAGGGACTCATACTCCTAAAGGTGGGTTTGTTCCACCTACTGCACCATTCGAAGTACTACAAATGGATTACATCCAGCTGGAGCGCTGTAATAATCTCAAGTGTGTCCTAGTAGTGGTGTGTGCCTTCAGCAAATGGATTGAGGCTTACCCTACGAAAGACAATACAGCATTGACAACAGCTAAGGTGCTACTCAAGGAGTACTTCCCGCGCTATGGTGTTTGTAAACTTATGTGGAGTGATAATGGCCCTCATTTCATTGGAAAAGTAGTGGAATATGTCCTGAAAGGATTGGGAATCAAACAACGATTCCATGCTGTCTTTCATCCGCAATCAGCAGGTTTAGTGGAGAGATATAATGCAACGCTGAAGCTGAAGCTAGCAAAGATAGTGGCATCGACATCTTTGAAATGGCCGGACGCTTTGCCTCTGGCATTGCTGTCCATTCGATCAGTGCCCCATTCTCGGTCTGGCCTCACACCCTATGAAGTAGTGTTTGGAAGGCCTATGAATATCTGGGGAGTTCCAAAACCTCGTTTGATACATGATATGCCTTGTATAATGATGAACGATTATCTGGCACGATTAACAAATGATTTGCTTTCTATTCATCAACAGGTTCGAGAGGCGCTCCCTGATAACTCCGCTGGTGAGGCTCACGATCTCCGTCCTGGGGACCACGTGATGGTAAAAATATTTGAGCGATCCAGCAGTTTGGAACCAAGATGGCATGGCCCTGAGCAAGTGCTGCTGGCCACGCGAACTGCTGTGAGAGTCACCAACAAGAAGCGGTGGATTCATTCAACGCACTGCCGACGTGTCTCTCCGGATCTGGTGAGCCCTGTGGTGCTATCCGACTACAGAAAGATTTTGGATACAGAAAAGAGCCCAGCTGTCACGCCTGATGAATTGGAGGGAGCCTTCCCGGACCACGTTGTTTCGGATAAAGTGAAGTACAATCTACGCCCCAGGAAATAAGATTTTTTTTGTGCTCTTTTTGAAACTGGTTGGTGACCGCTCTGAGGTTTGTGAAACGGAAGCCGGGAATATCAAGGGGGGGGGATCAGTTCTGCCCAGTGTAGCGACACCCGTCTTGAATCCCGGAGAACAAATCAACGGCAGCCTCGGTTCAGAACCATCGTTTTAATTTTTCTCGCTTAGTATTGCTTTTGAAGAGTATTGTTTTGTGAACTATGGCATCTCCTTCGACACGAAGAGGGAGAATTCTTGGTGCTGTTTTATTTGTCTTGACCGTAGTGGTGATCGCAGTATTAGCTTGGACTATAGAACTGTTGTTTCCTGCACGAGAACATTTACTGCCCACCACTCCAAGTCCGTCTGAACATTTTCATTTCACTCTGCCTTTTCACGAAGAAAGACATAGGCAGACTTATTTGAATAACAGCTTTATTAAGATTCTGCATCATACTCATAACATGACCAACACGTCCAATTGTTGGGTATGTGGGATGTTGCCCGGACATCAGAAGAAGGGAGGAACACCACTCATTCCTCTCCCGTTTTCTCATAATGGTTCTTGTCATGCTTGGTACACTCTTCTTTTTACTCTGCGATGGCCAACGAAAGGTGGATTACTTTTTCGGTTGAATAAAATATGCTATAACGATAAAGATGGCTATCCACATGCTGAAGGAACTAAATTTGAATGGGAAGAATATCGTCCGGACAATGTTTCTACACCTCGTGTATATACGAATCAAAGACTTATAAATGTGACGAACTCGCATATAATAACCGTTATCGATACAAAAGCAGATTTGTGTATTAGAAATAAAGGTACAATCCCCGTAGGTCGCAGTGAATGTAATATTACACTTACCTTTGATACACCAACTGGAATTGCATTTGTAGCTTCGCATAACACATATTTTATTTGTGGAAATAAGGGATATCACCGTCTACCTTTGGGATGGTTAGGAACGTGTTATGTAGCATTTGTATTACCACCTGTGTTTATTGCTCCTCCCATGTATCACAATGATTATGTTTTGTACCATGATTTCATATTGAATAGAGTGAAACGAACAATAGATCTTGATGAAATAGACCAGACTGATACCACTTTACAACAGTATGTAGATTTCAATTTGGGGTTATTTTCATTCGTAGGAGCTGCATTGAATAGCAGAAAAATAAGGCGGCTTACACGTGTGGTGGAAGCCGTTGCCAACGAAACTGCCTCTGCTTTAGGGAATATTACTGAGGAATTGCAAATTACCAGAATTGTGGCGCTCCAGAATCGAATGGTTCTAGATGTGATACTAGCTGATAGGGGTGGAGCATGCCGCGTCATCGGAAGTAGTTGTTGCGTGTACGTACCAGATAACTCACCTTCTGTATATGATTCGATTACAAAATTACATAAGATAGCTGCTGAGATCCACCCAGAAAATGGAACATGGACTTTTTCTGGTTGGTTCTGGACCCTGCTTAGTACTTGGGGTTGGAAATTATTAACGATTCTCTGTGTTTTTATTGGAGTATTATTTTTTCTTTGTCTATGTATTCAATGTGGCCCTACATTATGTTCTGTATGTATCACAGCCTGTATTCCGTCCAAACGAGCTATTGTCAAACAAGAGAAACTGATCAATGATGAAGTATTGAAAATAATGGCTATTAACATTGCGGATGAACATTCTGACTACGCCCACTATGAGGTAGCTTTTGCTAAACGCTAAAAGGGCCGTCTGTCGTGTTTTGGCAGCTCCTGAGTTAGCGTTTAGCACAGCTACACGGTCTTTTCTGTTAACTTGACCAAAACGAACGGGGGCCATTTTGAATCCCTCCGACTTCCGTTTCCTATGAACACGCTGCCTCGTGGTCAGTGTGCCCTTTCGTCCTTTCTCGATATCCATGGTCACTAGTCTGCTCGGCAACAGGCTATTTTTAGTACTGGTCAAGCGCACATGCGCATTACGCACCAAATTGGTCACTCTTCAGGAATGTTCATACTAACTGACCAGTGCTGTTGAAGCTCCTCCCACACGTTGGCTGTGTTCCAAAAATGACCTTATATGTACCTAAAATGTGTAACTTGTAACCGCCTATCTTTTTATTACTATTAAACTGTATAAAAGAGGTCGCGCACCAATGTTCGGTGTGCTACTTCTTACATTACCGAAGGGTGCTGTTGGAATGTATCACCACCCCATGGGGTCTTAATAAACTTGTCTTTTACCTTTTCCAGTGTCCGTGCCAACTTCTATACTAAGGTGTTCGAGAGTTTAGCAGAGTATGTAGGCCTGATTTGAACCCAATACCACAGAGGGAGTAATGTCGTTGGTGTTGGCGGTGGGGTTGGTAAATTCTTTGACGATGTTGAAAAGATCCTTGCTGTTGTGGGCATTGTTGTCGAGTCGATCCTTGAGAGCTGATTTCTTGGTGGATCGGATCATTTGGTGGTGTTTGCGGGTGGCGTCCTTGAAGGTGGTCAGGTTGTCAGTGGTTGGGTTTTTTCTCCAGGTTTTCTCGAGGATGCGACACATCTTCTTTGATTGTTTGAGATCATCGTTGAACCAGGGGGCCTTTTTGTTACCTTGTTTGATCTGGTGGATTTTCAAGGGTGCTAGTTCGTCAGCGCAGAGGGTGATCCATTGTGTGAGTTTGGTGGCGGCTTTGTTTGGGTCTGATGAAATGGCGGGAGGGTTTTGGTTAAGCGATGTGGTGAGTTGGTCGGTGGTGATTTTATTCCAGTTTCTTCGAGGGATAGGTTGTGGGGGGTTGTGAGTCGGGGTCTTCTTGTAGCTGAAGTGGACGCAGCTGTGGTCCGTCCAATGGAGAGTTGTGGTGTGATCGAAGGAGATGTGTTTGCTGGAGGTGAAGATAGGGTCGAGCGTGTCCCCGGCAAGGTGGGTGGAGGTGTTAACAAGTTGTTTGAGTCCGAGATTGGCCAGGTTGTCCAGAAGGGTGGTGGTGTTGCAGTCATTTTTCTTTTCCAGGTGGAAGTTGAGGTCTCCCAGTAGGATGTAGTTCTCGGAGGTGACGGCATGTGGGCTGATGAAGTCAGTGATGTCTTCGTTGAATTGTGTGCGTGTTCCTGTTGGTCTGTAGATGAGGGTGCCTCTAAGTGTGGTCTTGTGGTCGGTGTGGATCTGGAAGTGAAGGTGTTCAGCGGTTGCGAGGTTGTCGTCGGAGCTGGTCGTAATTGGGATGGTGTTCTTGTGGACGATGGCGATGCCTCCTCCTGTTTGGACGGTGCGGTCTTTTCGGATGATCTTGTAATTGTCCGGGATGGCTATGGCGATGTCGGGTGCTGATGAGGCGTTCATCCATGTTTCGGTAAGGAAGGCGACGTCCGGTGATGTAGTGTCGAGTAGATCCCAGAGTTCAGTGGTGTGTCTGTGCACCGAGCGGGTGTTCAGCAGGATGCACTTCAGGTGGGTAGAGTCGGTGCAGTGTTTGGGGGAAGTGGAATTGGTGAGGGTTCTGATGCATGAGAACTTGCAGGAGTTGCAGGTGAACGGTCCATGGGTGTATCCTGGGGTGGCTATGCAGCATTGTGGTATGCGTCCGGGGTTGAGGGTCAGGAGGGACGCGGCGTTGTACGATATGCGGGAGGAGAGTGTATTGCGAGGACCAGGGGGTCTGGCCCTGAGCGCGGTCCAGGCGCGGACGGGCATAGACGGGCTTAACTTTGGCGCACCTTCGGCGCGCAAGGGGCGCGACCGCTGCGCGTGATCGCTGTATAAGTGGAGAAGTGGAGGGGGAGGGGCGAGGGAGGGTCAGCTGGGAGGCGGGTGCGGGGTAGAGCTACGGGCTGAGGATCACAACAACAGCAAAATGGCTGCACCAGTCCGAAAGCGAAACTGGGCGAGACCGGGGCAGAATCAGAGGCAC
Organism: Lissotriton helveticus; assembly: GCF_964261635.1. NCBI lineage: Eukaryota > Metazoa > Chordata > Amphibia > Caudata > Salamandridae > Lissotriton > Lissotriton helveticus. The sequence continues at coordinate 31,688,769 of NC_136073.1, read as the reverse complement.
AATCTAGCAGACACACTACAAAATACAACAATGGCTACAGAACTATGCGTAGCTTTAAATGAGCAGCACCAAACATGCAAATTGTAAAAAGCATGCAGCGGCAGCAATGCGGGGGTGAATAGCGCAATGCGAGGCAGCAGGGCGAGCGGGGTGCGGATGCGGTGGTCAGAGTCAGCTGGCAGGCGCTGCGATACCGCTAATCTGCTTCGAAGCGCTCAGCTATTTCAGGTCACCAGTTCCTAGGAGCGTGGGGGAGCGACCTCCTCAGATCGAGTATGGAGAGTCACACGATGTAAGAGTACATCCTGCAGTGATTTGAAGATAATGAGCAGCCAAAAAGTAAAGTGCCTAGTTTTTCCATGTATACTTTGGGAAAAGAGTTTCAGCTTAAACAAATGTGGAACTGTGTGCTGAAATGCGACCCTAAATTATTACTTGTCTGTAGTGGTGAAAGTGGGGGAAAACAACGTAGGGGAACTGTGGGCAGAGAATCAGAGGGCGGGAATAAGCCAGGGATTGGAACAGTGGGCAGAGTCAGAGGTGCGGCCAGAATAAGTAAAACATCCCAATTTTAAGCATTTGTTTGTCATTTCACTGACCAGTTACAGCCTATTATGTTATTTAATTCAACAAATGGATACACATGATTATTTAAGGTTTAATATGAGTTATTGACATTTAAAATAGATTCACAAAGTGGATATGTTTCTAATCACAGAATGTCCCAAATACCCTTAAAAGTGGACGCACCAGCCATTTGTCACCGAACCATGGAGTTTCTGTCATCAGCACTTCATCTCCCTTTTTCCTCACGAGCAGTTCAAACATGAATGGCAAAATATCCTAGTTTGCAAATGTTTTCCATATAATTATGGCTCTGCCAAATTTGCCACATTATACAACATTTGCTGCATAATCTGACGATTTTAACTAATAAATTGTAGCTCAAACGGATTAAAAGTTTTTAGAAAATTGACTTGTGTTGCTGCACAGTGGACGGCCCTTTGCAAAGTTTGATTAATCACCTTTCTCACTGCTGTATTTGTGTGTTACACTGGTACTAATAAGACAAAATCTTTCCAGAGACTGTTAGAATTTGTAAAGTTGGCAAAATAATAAATTATCCGAAAATATACTGCATTACGCTGCAGCCTTTCTTTTGCTGCATCATTTAGACAACACTTCAGCATCATTTTGTCCTCCTTTGCTGCATAATTCCAGTGGCTCCAAAGCAGTCAACACATGTTAAGAGTGCTTGTGCATGAAGCACAGAAACTGTGAAGTTTGTGAACTTAGTTTGGTGTGTGCGCCAATCCTGCATTACTGATCTCTGGTGAGTTGCAGCTACTACAGCTGAAACAAGGCCAATGGAGGTACCAATGGGTGAGGCGGACGGCCTTAAGGGCAGGGATGGCTTCAGCGCTGGTGGCGCCCTGTGCAACAATGTTTGTTGGTGCCTCCAATGACCACCTACGCCTCGGACTACCTCGCTACCATGCTTTAATCACATCGCTGCGGCAGCTATTCCGCCGCGGCGTTAAGGGGGCGTAGGGCCGCGCGGCGGGCGCATGCTGGTGATGGAACCACTCCGTCACCAGCCTCGGTTGAGCTGTGCTGATGACGGAGCGGTTCCGTCATGGCCCCGCCCACTCAATAGAACGCCCAGCGCAGGCGCAGAATCCGCGCCGCGCAGGCGCGGCGAGCGGGCCATGACGGAACCGCTCCGTCATCAGCACAGCGCCACCGCAGCTGATGACGGAGCGGTTCCGTCATCAGCATGGAACCGGTTAAGAGTTCCCCTCAAGTCTCCATAACCACACTCTCTCTCAGATGCATTTAAGTTGATTTAGATTGCCACACATACCAGTGTAGGGTGTTAGAGCACTTTACATCACACACACTACACAACGACAATCATTTATATGTGTGTAAATCTCTGTATAGGAAATGTTACAAAAGTCAAAGAACTACATGTTAATGTAGACGTACTTGTAAAACGCACTGATACTCCTGAGTGTCCTGGCGCTGTACTCATACCGCTAGGGAACCCTTCCTGGTTTTTCCCCGTGAAATGTCCACTCCTGGGCATCCCCAGGGTGCAACCAGGCATCCCTAGCGCTGTAGGGGGCCGTTGTGGAGACTAAGCAAGCTATTGCCCAGAGTTGCAGCGTGGGACCCATGCTTAGAGTAGGCACTGAGGCGAGAAATCAGGTCCGAGGAATTATGAGCCCAGGATCCACCGAGACCAGCCAAGGCAGGAATTGAACTCTGGTCCCGGACCAGACCTCTGCATCAGGGTCTGCCGCTCTAACCATTGAGCCACACTTCTCCACAATGGTGTACAACCTATTAGGAGGCAGTATAGTTTATTGTGATTGGTCTGGATAAACACAAACTCAGGATTTAAAACATAACATCATGTTTTGGGGTTCTCTTTAATAATCAGAATGGATTTCTATCCAAATGAACAGTTTTTGCAACATTAAGATAATTAAAGACTGGGGGAAAACACTATAATGCTCTCATTTATACTTTGCAGTTTGCATACAGCTCTTAGATGGCAGTTAATGGCTCACTGTTCTATGCTAGGATTTTAACTTATAAACTGCAAGTAACCAAAGATCTCTCTGAAAAAAAGTAGTAACCCACGGACCTATTTACATTGTGTACTCTTTGTGATCTGAATGGTACATGTTCTTTGCAGCAGGCACATTAAGCCTCTGCGCTACCTTTCCATGAGTCAAAACTTCCACTAGACAAAACTCTGCTCTCTCTCTAGGAAGAACATTAATCAGAGTTATCATAACATTTTATTGTTGCAGACAATTGCTAGAGGCCAGGAAGGAGGCAGGAAGCGCTTTTAAAACTATAATATCCTTGAAAGCATGATGCACCCACCCAAAGTCAGTGCCTCATGCGGTCACACCGGTCGCACTGACATAGAACCGCCCTGCTCAAGGGTCCTGTGATCTCAGTGACAGAGTCACTGTTGCTCTAGGGTGTGCCGCTTTGTAGGCCTGCCCCCAAGACTGGAGGTGAACTTCAGTATGGATTGTGGTGGACAGGCCTTCAAGGTTAATACACAGTGGCCACCGCTAGGGACCACCTGCTGGTGCTTAGCCGGTAGGACTTCTAAGGTCTTGCGGGCCTTCTAAGGTCTAGCATGGGAATGTGTCCCCTCAGGAGAGTGGACTGGTGGACTGGTCACAAAGGCTGAACCTGGTTCCCCAGTTCCAAATTTGGCAGCTCTGACCATAGTGCCACTTCCTCTCCCCCACTGAGAGTAACTCAAACTGCCTTCAACTACAACCCAATTGTGCCCAGCTATAAACCCCTGGATGCGCCTCAATTCAAATTATGCAATAGCAATGTGCTGCCTAAAAAAAGGAACAACATCCTGAAAAAGTAAACACTCATAGGGTATGCAAGATTAGGTAAAGCATGTGAAATGTAAGCAAGAACAACATGGGTTACCATAACGCTTTTACACTCACTGTTCACAAATCATGTGTTTTTGCCTGAAAAGTTAAGGACATGACTACAGGACCCGGAAGGGACCCATTTCAATGTCCATTGCTTATATCCTTCCAAAACGTAAGCAGTATGGTTTAAAAAGACCGCATCCGTGAACACAGACCCACGATACATATTTTGTTTTACAATCCACCCATTAATCAGCATTGCATGACTCCCAGGATTGGTGCAGTTCCTCACGGGCAAGGGAGGTAGAGCAAGACAGAAAGAGGGGAAATAAGAGTGAGAAAGAGGGGGTGGGGGCAGCTGCCAGTGGCAGAGCAGAAGTGGAGCCTGTCTTTGTCTTCTCTGGGCAAGAAGGAAAGGACAGAGGCCTTTTCCTTCTCTGGCCGCTCCGCCCATCCTGAACAGCCACGAACCCCGAGCCTTATCTATAGGTTGTGGCTATTTCTGCCATCCTGGGAGACATGTTTAAAATAAAAAAAAGTAGGGGAACTGAATCTATAGATTTAAAGAAGTACGGGCACGCCGTGCCTTGTCAATCCCGCCCACTTCGACCACTGCTTGTCTGAGAAGACACTCTTTCAAAATTTGTACAACTGGGGCGATTATTAGCAGTGCAAATTATGCACCATACTTCAATAATACATAAAATAGAACAGACAGAGGGCAAGAAAGTACTGGTGCGCCATTTTGTCCCCAAAAATAGCATTTTACGGAATGAGGTTTTTTTCCATCAACAAAAATATTTCATGTATGTTCACTGACTTGCGTTGCAGTAAAATGATACTTTCAAAGGGAGAAAGTAAAAATATAAATCTTTGAAAGGAGGCCCCTTTGGCCTGTTGAGGGGGCGTGGCCGCCGTGCGTGGGTGCGTCGGCACGCACGGCCGTGGGCCGCATCACTCAGCGTGCCCTCACGAGCAGCGCCAGGCCTTTCAGCAAGACGAATGGTGTTGTGTCAAGGTAGAGCGAGAGAGCGTGGAGAGCCGAGAGAGGACCGGGCCGGGGGAGGTGTTATGAGGAATATCATATCTGCTTATCGTCCCTCAGCCGGGCGAGGGCGGCTGGGAGGGACCAGGCCTGGGCGCCAGGCGCGGCCGGCGGAGGGTGACGGCGGCGGCGGCGTGACGCACCTGCCCACGGCAGCGGGAGGGCTAGCAGGCTAGGTTGCATGCTCGGTGATGTAGGGTAGCATGTGAGGCCTCCCTGGGTAGGTTGCATGCTCGGTGATGTTAGGTAGCATGTGAGGCCTCCCTAGGTAGGTTGCATGCTCGGTGATGTAGGGTAGCATGTGAGGCCTCCCTGGGTAGGTTGCATGCTCGGTGATATGGAGTAGGGTAGCATGTGAGGCCTCCCTGGGTAGGTTGCATGCTCGGTGATGTAGGGTAACATGTGAGGCCTTCCTGGGTAGGGTAGGTTGCATGCTCGGTGATATGGAGTAGGGTAGCATGTGAGGCCTCCCTGGGTAGGTTGCATGCTCGGTGATATGGAGTAGGGTAGCATTTGAGGCCTCCCTGGGTAGGTTGCATGCTCGGTGATGTAGGGTAGCATGTGAGGCCTCCCTGGGTAGGTTGCATGCTCGGTGATGTTAGGTAGCATGTGAGGCCTCCCTGGGTAGGTTGCATGCTCGGTGATATGGAGTAGGGTAGCATGTGAGGCCTCCCTAGGTAGGTTGCATGCTCGGTGATATTCAGTAGGGCAGCATGTGAGGCCTCCCTGGGTAGGTTGCATGCTCGGTGATATGGAGTAGGGTAGCATGTGAGGCCTCCCTGGGTAGGTTGCATGCTCGGTGATATTCAGTAGGGTAGCATGTGAGGCCTCCCTGGGTAGGTTGCATGCTCGGTGATATTCAGTAGGGTAGCATGTGAGGCCTCACTGGGTAGGTTGCTCGGTGATGTAGGGTAACATGTGAGGCCTTCCTGGGTAGGGTAGGTTGCATGCTCGGTGATATGGAGTAGGGTAGCATGTGAGGCCTCCCTGGGTAGGGTAGGTTGCATGCTCGGTGATATGGAGTAGGGAAGCATGTGAGGACTCCCTGGGTAGGTTGCATGCTCGGTGATGTAGGGTAGCATGTGAGGCCTCCCTAGGTAGGTAGCATGTGAGGCCTCCCTAGGTAGGTTGCATGCTCGGTGATATGGAGTAGGGTAGCATGTGAGGCCTCACTGGGTAGGTTGCTCGGTGATGTAGGGTAACATGTGAGGCCTTCCTGGGTAGGGTAGGTTGCATGCTCGGTGATATGGAGTAGGGTAGCATGTGAGGCCTCCCTGGGTAGGTTGCATGCTCGGTGATATTCAGTAGGGTAGCATGTGAGGCCTCCCTGGGGAGGTTGCATGCTCGGTGATATTCAGTAGGGCAGCATGTGAGGCCTCCCTGGGTAGGTTGCATGCTCGGTGATATTCAGTAGGGTAGCATGTGAGGCCTCCCTGGGTAGGTTGCATGCTCAGTGGTGTAGGGTAGGGTAGCAAGTGAGGCCCTCCAGTGTAGGTTGCTTCAGGGGCGGCTCTAGGCTCATGGCGGCGGCCCTGGGCAGGGAGCGTTGGTAGGGGACCCCGGAAGAGGGGGGGGGGGGGGTCAGGGTGTTTGGAAGTGGAACAGAGCCGGAGGCCGCCAAATCCCTGCCAGCGGCCGCCACACAAATATGTATCCATCCTCAGAGGATTATTATATTAAGGATATATATTGGTGTGGCGGCCCCTGGGGTTTGGCGGCCCTGTGCAGGTGCTCAGCTTGCACATGCCTAAGGCCGCCCCTGGTTGCATGCATGGCAAGCAGCAGTGCTTAATTTGTAACATAAAAATAAATGCCTAGGCCTTTCTCTGGAGGCCCCTGCAGCTTGCACCACCCATTGCACCTGCCAGCAGCACTGCTAATGGTAGTAACACCACAACTACTAACCATCTCACTTCAACAAGTGTGATAATTCAAACTATTCCAGGGCTCCAAAGCTATTAGAATGGCATTGGTGGCAGATACAATTAAGTTTTAATATCTTTTGAATGTTTAAACTATTTTCTGCTCATCTCAAACTTTAATAGACATTGCCTCCATGTGGTAGACTGTCATTAGAGTCGGTTTGGGAATAAAGTGCCGGTACCTAGTACCGCTAACCACCAGCTCAAATTAAGTATTGGGACATGGGAGAGCACACAGAGTAGGTTGCATGTAGATTCCGCGCTTAGGAGCTTTTTGATTTGTGGTGGGTTTGGGTAAGTGCCACCTGCACGTGATGGCTTCTGTGAGCATGTTATGTCACACAGCCCAAAGTTCTGGTTCATCCCACACCCCACCAACTATATGTTATTTATTAAATAAATGCATTTTGTTGAGAATGTATAAATGGCAGCCTTATCCCAGCTCGAAGATGGTGTTCAACTACAGCATACAATGGAATCAATTGGTTAAAAAAAAAAAAAAAATTACAACTAAAAATAGAACAAACATTACATAAAAAAGGCCTAGTGAAAGGAATATATCTTAAAGGTCTGCCTAAGTTGAAGGCGGTGTGAACTGAAACTTACACCCAAAAGACGTGAGATCCGTACCAGCGAAGAAGCTGCACAGAAAGGCCTAGTTGGAAAGTTGAATGACTAGGCACGTCATGGACATTGTGAATGGGCATGGGCCTTCCTAGAATTTGAAGCTTGTTTGCAATATACGGTGGCTGCGAATGGACAAGTGCCTTGAGTTTTGTACAACGTGCCAGTCCTTGAGCAGGTATTCGTTGGCCTCTGTATGATGCTCATAGAAAACTACAACTGAGCGCGATGCCTCCCGATGAATTCAGGGTGACTTTGTGAAGCCAAGAGCCAGTTTGGGGAATTTAAACAAAGGGGCCAGGTCTGCGTGGATAGGTGTGACACCCCTCTGTTGCTAAAAACACAGACATATACTAACCACACTCGTCATTCAGACCTCCTACCACCACCCAACCTGCTTTTCAAGCACAGACCCCTTTAACCTCCAACGTGGCCTGTGATAGGAGGGCAGGCAGTGACAGTGTGTATACACCTCTATTAACCCCCACCTAGGTCTGTGATAGGAGGGCAGGCAGTGACAGTGTGTATACACCTCTATTAACCCCCACCTAGGTCTGTGATAGGAGGGCAGGCAGTGTGCACAGACTTCTTTAACCTCCAGCCAGTCCTGTGACAGGACAGGGAGTGTGTATACACCTCTATTAACCCCCAGCTTGGCTTGTGATAGGAGGGCAGGCAGTGTGCACAGACCTCTTTTAACCTCCAGCCTGGCCTGTGGTAGTACAGGTGGTGTGCACAGACCTCTTTTAACCCCCAGCCTAGCTTGTGATAGGTGGGCAGGCAGTGTGCATAAACCTCTTTAAGTTACAGTCAAGCCTGTGATCAGAGGACAGGCAGTGTGCACAGACCTCTTTTAACCCCCAGCCTGGCCTGTGATAGGAGGACAGGCAGTGTGCATCGACCTCCAGCCTGGCTTGTGATTGGAGGACAGGCGGTGTGCACCGACCTCCAGCCTGGCTTGTGATTGGAGGACAGACAGTGTGCACAGACCTCTTTTAACTCTCAGCCAGGCCTGTTTAGGTCGACAGGCGGTGTGCACCGACCTCCAGCCTGGCTTGTGATAGCAGGGCGGGCACTGTGAGCAGTTCCTAGGACTCACCAGACTTCTGCTCGATTCTTGCACACCTCTGACAGATCTGTGCTCGTGCGGATCTCCCATCTCTTGAACCTGCAGAGGTCCCTGTGCCCTCGTGCAGCCCCAGGTCATCATCCTGTTTTCGTCCCCCTCTAGGCCACACTTGGCATCTTTGGCTTTGTGCGCATCTGTGTATCTTTTATTTATTTATTTATTTATTTATTTATTGAATGCATTCTTATAAAGCGCTGACTTTACCCGAAGGTGTCAGAGCGCTGTACAATAGAGCCAGTTACGTTACATGAGAGAACTGTTACAGGAATGGAACAAATAAAAATAGCAGGCCACAGAATCAAAGCGACGTAAGCATAAGGCACACAATCTCAGGCACAGCAAGCACAGACTGTACAAGCAAAAATATGAATATAAATGACAAATTTTACAATGAATAAAGAACTTCCTGGCGAAAAATAGCAGGCCATAGAATCAAAACAAATCAGGCAAACGGAACACAAAATCAAACGCAGCAAGCACAGGATGTACAAATAAACATATAAATATATGTGACACATTTACAATGACTAAAGAACTTCCTGGCGAGGTCTGAGACGGGGGGAATTAGTTCCGAAAGTGTTTTTGGAATAAAAGAGATTTGAGGTCCGCTTTGAAGATCTGGATGGAGGTGATGGCACGGAGCGAAGGAGGAAGTGAGTTCCAGATTCTGGAAGTGAGTTCCAGATTCTCACCGCATTACCTGAGAACGATTGTGCCATCAATTTTTCCCTTTTGAAGGAGGGGGGCTCAAGCAGGAACTTTTCCGCATTCCGAGACGGTCTTGAGCTTCCAGACAATTTCAGTTTATTCGCCAGGTAGCGAGGGGAGGAAGAGTGCAAAGCTTTGTGGGTGATGCACGCCGTTTTGTAGATAGCTCTAGCATCGATGGGAAGCCATCGGAGAGAAGACAGGGTAGGGGTGATGTGGTCACTTCGTTTGGACCCTGAAATGAAGCGAGCTGCTGAATGGAGGACGGATTTGAGGGGAGAGAGGTGAGATTTGGGAAGGCCAGTCAGAAGAGAATTACAATAGTCCAATCTAGAGAGAACTAGCGATTGAACCAAGGTTTTTAGGTCATTCTCCGGGAAGAACCGACGAATCCCCCAAAGAAGGCGCAGCTGATAACGTGCTGGAATTGATGTGTGAGATCAGGTTGAGTCTTCTGTCCAGTATGACACCTAAGGATTTAGCGCAGTCCACAATGATGGGTTTACTGTTGAGCAGATTCAACTGATCCAACCAGGATTGAACAGGAGGTGGGGAGAGAGAGTTAGATGAGAGGAGGAATACCGTTTTAGAGGGATTGAGAATGAGTTGGTGCACTAACATCCAGTTGTGAATAGCGTTGAGAGTAGAGCGGAGTAGTGAGAGATCATGAGGGGAAGACACCTTGAGGTATATTTGGATGTCGTCCGCATAGAGATGGTAGAGGATTCTAGATTTGCTTAGGAGGTTCCCTAATGGTTCCAGATAAAGATTAAACAGAGTGGGAGCGAGGATAGAACCTTGAGGGACGCCTTGACCAACCACCAGTGGAGACGAGAGAAGTAGCCGAAGTGGAATCTTTCCAACCGTGGCGAAAAGGTGCAGCTGTTTCACCACTCTATGGCAGGCTCAGTGATAGATTCACTCTTACCTGGGAATCTAACTTTTCCGTGGATGCCTATCTGCCTTCCATGGCTTGTTAGCCCCGAGGCACCCGGCCTCAAGGATCTCACTTCTTCGTGGGCCCTGGAGGTGGGAGCTACATGCGGCCTCTAGGCGCTGCACTCTTGATATAAATGTTGGCAAACAGCCTGCACTGTGCGTGTCATTCAGGCTGTGCTTGTTCACAAGTGCAACACGGATGAAGAGGGGGTTGTGGTCCTGTGGGCTCGCCTGTCATCACGCGCGCTTGTGCACAAAGAAGACGCCATTTTGAAGTAACATTTTTATACCAGATCAAGGTGAAGTTAGAAAGATGAAAATACGTGTTGGGTGAATGGGCCACTGGGTAGATGGACAGATGCATGGATGGGTGACCGGAAGGATGAATGGATGGGTGACCGGAAGGATGAATGGATGGGTGACCGGAAGGATGCATGGATGGGTGACCGGAAGGATGAATGGATGGGTGACCGGAAGGATGAATGGATGGGTGACCGGAAGGATGCATGGATGGGTGACCGGAAGGATGAATGGATGGGTGACCGGAAGGATGAATGGATGGGTGACTGGAGGATGAATGGATGGATGAAGTAGAGGATGAATGGGTGGATGAAGTAGAGGATGAATGGATGGGTGAAGTAGAGGAAGAGTGTATGGATGGGTGACCGGAAGGATGCATGGATGGGTGACCGGAAGGATGAATGGATGGGTGACCGGAAGGATGAATGGATGGGTGAAGTAGAGGAAGAGTGGATGGATGGACAGTTTATGGTTGGGTGGGTGGATGCTCTGGAATGGATGAGTGAATGAATGACGACAAGGACGGAAGGATGGATGTGTGTATTATCGGATAAGGGAAGAGAACAGTCCGGTCCCCTCTCCCCCCAGCCCCCACAGCCTCCTCCTCTCCCCCTCCCACCATGGCCACGTCCACACTGCCCATCCTCTTGGCAGGCCCCGTAGCCACAACAATGCAGACATGCTCGGTGTGGGTTTCCACGGGGGCAGCCACTGGAGCACCGGGGGCTCAGATAGCGCACAATGCGAGCTTTAAATCGTCAAACCCGGTTCCCTTAATTGAAAACACGCCGCCAGTTGGCCGGGGAGGAAGGCTGCCGGGGTCAGGAGAGGATGAGGGAGCCGGGGGAGGTGCAGGAGGCACAAATGTGGTTATGTTTCTGCAGTTATCATATTTTATTTTCTTCTTCGCGAGGACAGTCGGCCCCGGATGCAGTGACCCGGCGGAATTCCAGGCTGGGGAGCAGGCGCGGGCAAGCACCGGGCCCAGGCCCGCCCCCCCTGCCGGGGCTTGGGGTAAACAGCCCCCGTGGCAACGGCTGCAAGCATCTTTTATCTCCCCAACTTCTGAGGGCGCCTCGGGGCTCGCGCTGTCATTTGGTAATGTTTTAATGCTTGCTTTGTTGTGGGAAGGGATTTTTTTGTCCTGTTTATAACTATTTTCTTGGCATGCGCCTATCTTTTGGAACACGTCAAGTGGCGGCCTCTGTGAGCTGCATGGAGGAGGGAGGCGGAACTTTTTGAATCCTGGGCTGGGTGGTGCCAAGAATGGGCAAGCTGATGCCAAGCGACTCCCCTCAGTGCAGGGTGGGTGCAAGGGCTTGGCACAGGGAGCACAACATTTAAATAATTCTGTCAGACTCCTTTTTCCAAAACCAGTGAGATTGCTGCCCCCTGGTGGTCATCCTCACAGATTTGTCATTTTAAGAAAATCTCAAAGCCAGGTAGACATTTTTCTGAACATTGGTATTAGGACCTTGCATTTTTTTCACACCTATTGCTTACAGTTTTTTAGGGAGGCTCCTCTTTTTTGGTGGAGGAGCGTCGCCCCACTGAGTCAGCCAGCGGAAATTAAAATGATAATACAATATTAAAAAAAAGTTTTTCTGTTGACTGACTGAGCCAGGGAGTCTTGCACAGGGTGGGACCGGGTATGGCAGGGAGGAGGGGCTAGTGTGCACTGCAAAAGTGTGCATGTGGGCTTGGCCAGCCGCCTTAGGCTGTCCAAACAGACGTGTGCACTTAGGTTTCTCCTACCTGGCTGTGTTGCCTGGTTGGAGAAATGCCACAGGCACTAAGGAACTGTCTGAGTGGCAAACAAGGCAGCTCAGACCAATCCTGATGCTGCTCTCATGCTATGAAAGCAGTGCCTGGATTGGGCGGGGAGCCTGTGCTGTGTCGCAGGGACTGCTGGGACACCATCAGGAGCGAAGAGGAGCACAGAAGCGTCGGCAGCAGGACAGGTCAGTTTACAAATAGTTATATCTCCCTGACACCCCCACCCACCTCCCAACCACCACCACTGTAACAGTATACACATAGTTGGCTTTGGGTCAACCCCTTTCAACCCCTCCTGGACCAATGCGAAACAGCTGCTCTCATCCTTCTGGACCTGTCAGTCGCCATCAACACAGTCTTACATTACATCTTGATCAACAGACTCCACCACATCTGAATCCAGGGATAGACCCCACAAATGGGTTGCCTCATACCTCACCAGAAGAACCCAGAAAATGTGTCTCCCACCGCTCACCTCGGAATCCAATCAGATCATCTGCAGCGTGTCCCAAGAATCATCCCTCAGCCCCACCTGCTTCACTACGTATATGTACCCCTTGTCCAACACCGTCATATCGCACAGACTCAACATCTTCTCCAACGCCACGGTCACCCAGCTCATCCTTTCGCTGTCACAAGGCCCGTCCACCTCCTGAACCAGCTTCAACAGTTGTATGATAAACTTCACCGACTTGATGAGAAACATGGTCTCAAGTTCAACTTGGACAAGATGGAAGTCTTCATCTTTCGGAACAACACCTCTGTATGGCACGAAGAATGCTAGCTGGCTGTACTCGGCCCATCCCCTGCCCCTACAGACCATCCAGCAGCCTCTGCATGATCTTGGATAGCAAGCTATCCATGAAGAAACAGGTAATCAACAACCTACGCATGCTCCGCAACGTCTTCAGGTTGAACCCAATCAACACCAGCAGGACCATAGCGGATGGATTAGTCACTAGAACCTCTCTAACACTGGATTGCTTATTTAATATTTCATTCATTTTCAAAGTGTACCCTTATCAGAACCTCATTATTCCAGCCAGGAACACAAACATGAAACCCAAATATTAAAAATAAGAAAGTGCCAATCATTACCAAAGAAATGTAAAAAGACATTTAAAAGAAAAAAATTAACTCTGTTAGATAGAGGCTAGAAATAGACAATCTAGGGCCAGATGTAGGTAGAACTTATTTACCGATTCTTAATTACCGAATTTTACCGATTCGGTAATTAAGAATCGGTAAATAAGAAGGGGGGGTATGTAGGAACATCCAGATGTTCCATTTACCGAATCGGTAAATATCTGTATTTACCGATTCGGTAAATACCGACCGGTAATGCTCCATTCATTCCTATGGGCTTTGAAGCCCATAGGAATGAATGGGGCATTACCGGTCGGTATTTACCGAATCGGTAAATACCGATTTTGACAAGGGTGCAGGGGGTGTCACTTTGACACCCTCTGGCACCCCCAAAAAAGGTTCGGGGGCCATGTGGCAGGCATACCTGCCCTAAGGGCAGGTCTGCCTGTCATATGGCACAGGTGTGCATGCACACATGTGCATGCACACCTGAATCGGTATTTTACCATCAAATTGAATTTGATGGTAAAATACCGAATTTGTAGGTCTTGTGGGACTCAGAAGAGTCCCACCTACATCTCAATTTTACCGATTCTGTAAAAATACCGGTCGGTACATTTACCGACCGGTATATTTACCGAATCGGTAAAATTACCGAAATGGCCTGTTGCAATCCCCCTACATCTCAAAAGCCAAATACCGGTCGGTAACGGCCGAAATCGGCCGTTACCGACCGGTATTTGGCTACCTACATCTGGGCCTAAATCTTCCAAAGAGGATCATCTTTATTTTTCTAATTTCCTAAACTTTCATGATAAATTGCAAGAGCAGTCAGAGGATCTTGGAACCTCATGTTAAGAGAGTCAGAGTGATGGAAGCAGATACTGTTTTGAGCAAGTGGGACATTGGAGGTAAGTGAACATAGCAACGGTTCATGCATTGCCATTGCATTCACAGGGCCAATCCGGGCTAAAGTCATCCAATCAGGTTTGGACCAAATCCCTTACATGGACTGTGGGTTCATTTTGTACTAGGACTACTCTAATACTCCATTTACTATTGCAGCAGACGCTTGGCACAGTAGGGTGTCCTGACACTAAGAGGAGCCCCCAATTGCTCACTGCCCTGTTTGTAGGTGATGTGCCCATAGTGTGAGGCACCCTCAGTTCAGGTGGAACTTAGTGCCTGATGTTGTTGTACATGCTGGGCTTCTTATGCAGGCGTTCGCACTCTGGGGTAAGGCTTTGCAGATCCACGCATATCACCTGTAATGCGCCGCTCCTTGGATCTAACAAGACGTGGTTAAAAGGTTCCAGCGAGCCCAGAACGCTGCGGCTCGGCTACTCTTCGCTTTTCCGAAGTGCTGCTCTGTCTGCGGCTTCATCCACTGGCTGCCAGTAGAGCAAAGAATCCACGTTAAGGCCCTTTGTATCTCTCAGAATTCTGAGTTATCTGTGTCTTCCCTGTGTGCCTACCTGTGCCTTGCGCTCGGCCGACCTCCACCTTGCCCGGGTGCATAGGGCTAGAGCAGGCCGGCGCTCCTTCCAGGTGATAGCCCACGCCCTATGGAACTCCCTGCCCCTCCTCCTCTCAGTACATCCAGGATCACTGGTCCTTTAGAAGGGCAGTGAAGACCTGGTTATTTCCTTACCATTAGTTGCTCCTCGCCTGCCCTGCTCTGCCAATCACTACGCGGGGACGCCCCGTTGCTGGGGCAGTTATGCGCTCTACAAATATTTTAACATAACATTTTTAACATAACCTGTGTGTAAAGAAACTCTATGAGGGATACCTGGGACTAGGAGTTAGCAGAACACCTGCCTTTGCATGATGCTCCAAACACTAAAGCATAGCCACTGTTCAAATAATCATGTTGGGCCAGTGGGCCCAGAGTACAGCAGGGAGTGGAAAAAAGCGGTGAGCTGGAGATGACATGATAGCTACTAACTTAGATTGTGACAACTCTTAAAAGGAATTGAGCCAGAAGCTTGGACAACAACATAGTGTCCTGCGAAGGCTGGAAACTGATGTAAAATCTCAGTGGCGAGACTGCTTGAAAGGTTCCTGGTGTTCATTTGCAGCAAAGATGGCAGTGAGACAAACTTAGGGTGAGAAGCTGGACATCAGAGCTACTCCCAATGTACACACAATTGAGAAAGTAGTGAGCATCCTGGAAGCACCTGGCAGAGTGAGAAATCTCATCAGAATCACTGTTTTCTTAGGGCCTTGGAAGTAACCCCACTGCCCGAGACTTCCCTCTCATTGTATTGTAATTGCATTTATATAGCGCTTACTACCCCTGACGAGGCGTCGAAGCGCTTTTTCGGCGAGTAGCACGCTACTCCCGGACCCATAGAGGATTAGTGTTGAATTAGTATAGTGAAACATGCAAGTACATTTTAAGTGGTGGATAGGTTAGTCAGTTATTTGGATTTGGGAGGATAGCAAAAGGATAGAGCAGGAAAAAAAGGTTTGTATTTGTATAGCGCTTGTTGATGCACGCTATTCATAAAGCCTATAAAGGATTAATGGTGAATTAATATGGTGAAATATGAAGTAATTTCAGTGGTGGATATTAGTCTGTTACTTGGAGTGAGAAGGATAGCGGAGGGATAAAAGGGGAAGAAAGATTTGCATTCATATAGCACTTGTTACCCCTGATGGGTGTTGAAGCGCTTTTCTGGCGAGTAGCACACCACTCCGGAACCCATAAAGGATTAGTGTTGAAAATTAGTATAGTATAAATATGAAGTAATTTGAGTAGTAACATCCGTAACATTATCGACATGAAAGCAAAGTTCTTGCAGTGGTTGAACAGGCCGGACGGTGCTGGGTCTGGCCTGGCAGCCCCAGAGTTTGTGTACCTAGAACCTCATAACTGATGAGCCATGTCTGGTTTTGGCCTTTGAGGGCCTGCACTATTAGGAAATATTGGGATAGCTTGTTTTTGGCGATGGATTCTTCTAGGATGTTGCCAAGACCCCTAATAAATAGGCAGGGGCAGGATCTTTTGAGATGGAGAATAAAAACCTAAATAGTATGTTGGGATAAAAGTCCTCTGTGTGTTTCGAAAGCTGAACCCCCGCCCCCCTCCTCCCAGTTCTTGCACGTTCCTGGATAACTCTGTGTTTTCCACCAGTGACATCAACAATCCTGCATTTCTAAGGGAGTTTTTCACATTAGTGCACATTTCTGTCAACGCCAGAGCTTCGCTGTGATACAATGGGGTCCTCAACATGTACCATTTTTGCGTAAGAGCGGCTACTTCTCTCTTAGTCCAGGCTGTGCAGGGTCTAGGGGTTCTGGCATCATTCTTTGTAAGAGGAATATTTCTTTTTACCTGTATAACGTGGCCAAAATTAATCAGAAATCTTGCATCCAGAGTGACAGAGCTATGAAGACACTTTGGGCTGTCACTAGTGCCCAGAGGGAGTTAAGATATTCTATTTATCTGTGTTGCTGTAGAGTTAGTGTACTTTATTACCTACCGTTACTAAATTCATACAAAAGAGGGCAGGAAACCCTGGGTAGTTCCCAGGTTTTAGCAGGTGAACAGTTCCTTTATTTGGAACACTCTACAGCAATACCGACACTCCAAATCTGCTCACCTTTCAGGTACTCTAAGCCTCATAGATATGTCATGGGTTGCTTTTAATCATTCCAGGTTGGCTTGGTTGGTATTTTACTAATCCAGAGCTGTTATACTGTTTCAGCTTGGTGTGGATGGCTCGTGCTAATCCTATGCTTAAAAACTTGGCAGTAAATATGTCAAAAGGCTGTTTCACTTTCTAGCTTACATGAATGGCACTGTGCTAATCGTGTGCTTAAAAACTCTACGAGAGAAACAGACATTTGAGGTGAGAAGGCTCAGAGTGTCTCTGGTGTTGTAGGGTGCTCTATATAAAGGAGCTGCTCTCCGCCTAAAACTACCCAGATTACTCTGCTCATTTTTTGTATACATTTTGCAGCACTATAAGCTTGAAAGGGTATTGTTTTGACTTATACTGCGTGCTCCCTTGTGTCTGGTCAAAGCTAAACCTCTCCAAAGGGCTATACTGATAGTAAAACACTTGTCAGGGGTTGCTTTTATGCATTCCAGGTTGGCTTGGTTGGTATTTTACTAATTCAAAGCTGTAATACTGTGCCTGGAGTGATAAATGGCTTTTATCATTTTACAGCTTGGCATGGATAGCGCGGTGCTAATCCTATGCTTAAAGACTTTGCTGTAAAAATGGCTAAAGACATTGTCCCTTTCTATCTCAGCCTGGATGGCATTGTGCTAATCCTGTGCTTAATGACTTTGATAAAAAAAACAGACATTTGAGGTGAGCAAATTTAGTGTCGCTGGTGTTGAGGGTGCTCTATACAGGAGCTGTTTTTCACCTAAACTTGAGAACTACCCAGAGTTCTCTGCTTCTTTTTTACATAATTTATGTGTCTTTTTTCATCTCAGCGTGGCTGGCACTGTGTTAATCCTATGCTTAAAAACTCTGCCAGAAAAACAGACATTTGAGGTGAGCAGATTTGGAGTGTCCGTGGTATTGTAGAGTGTTCTTTGCAAATGGATCTGCTCTCTGCATAAATCATGGGAACTACCCAGGGTTCCCTGATCTCTATTGCATAACATATGCAGTATTCTAAGGCTGAAAGTACATCGTTTATGTTAATAAAGATCTTTTAGTTATCAAAAAGTACAGTACTAACTGGGCATTGTAGTTATCAAGTGTTATCTACTGTTATTTTGCATTTAATATTCTTGGAGTAAGCCTTGATTGCGTACCCTCTCTAATCTGACAGAGGTAGGTGCCTGAAAAGGAGAAGCTTGGTTACCCTGTTGAAATGCATTAGTATTGTGGGCTTGAATTACCAGTGGCAAATGACATGATCGACAGGGCAATGCCCAGTCATCTCTGATACCCCAACACCCCAAGAAAAGGACTCTAACTACCAGTTAAAACTTTCACTTATTCATCCCCACCCCCTTCCATGGTGACTGCAGGCCCTGGGCTGTCCCCTGTTGCCTACTGTAAGCAGATGTCCGGGCCCTCTGCATATGTTCCTCTGATTCCTTCTGATGACCTACATTTATCATCCCCATTTAATCTCAAGTGCAGGGTCTTTTTCTGTGACATCCGCCAGGAAAATACCTCGAGCCATAACCCCTGCTTCTTGCCCTCATATCCTCCCCTGGCAGTCTTGTTCAATTCTTCCTATACTTTCTCTCTCACTTGAAACCAAATCCAATTTTTGCTTTGGACTGAAGTACCGGATTAACCCACTTACTGGGTCTCTGCGGCAGGGGACTGCCCAAGCCTTCCATACCCTTCATACGTAGTAAAAGGAGACACAGGAGCCTTCGTCTGCAGGAGGAACCCATATTTATTCAAATAGCCCGGGCTATGGAACAGAGTCCCAAGCTCGTCAGAAACAAGACAGAGGAGGCTGCTGCTTTACTTCGCAGCTTACAAGCCTTCTTACAAGCCTTTTATACTTTTTCATCTCAGTCTTTTGGCTGTTAGTTCATTGTTCAATCAGGGCAGTGTTTGCAGTTGATAACCAGATCCAGACAACGTTTGTGGATGGTGACCTGGTCAAGGCTTGGTACACAAATCATTGTTCACCCGGCTTGATCAAGGCTCAGTCTTTCAGGTCATTGTTTAATCACCTTGATCAAAGCCCGGTCTTTCAGGTCATTGCTTAATCACCCTGATCAAGGCCCAGCAGTCGGACCATTGTCCAGATAACCTGATCACAGTGTCAAGGATGTTTACCAGTGGGAGGAGCCACGCTACGATCCAAGATGGCTGCTTAAGCTCCCGGCTCCGTTGACCTCCGCCGGCAGCTCGCATATCCTGTCATTTATCCTTTACCTACGCCGGACTCCCGTGTGTATGAAGCTCGCCTGATACCAGTGGTGCAATCCCGGACTCCCTACCATACTTGGTGGCGGAGTAATGTCGTGTTCCATTTTCGTCCTACTCCAGGGCTGAAGCCGGGACCTCGATTTCTAGCCCATCCGGGCTGGAATTGATCAACAGCGGCTGTGGAACCAGTGTTTCGTCCGGTCTTCCGTACTCGGATCTTTTTCTGCATCTCCGATCTGCAATCCAGTTACCAGCTGGCACTGGGGACTCGGTCTCGTGACACAGGGTGTGCATCGTGCGCCGCGGTCGGGGGCCGCTCGCCCGGAGACCCTGCTGGGGACAGCGGTGTTGAAGGGGGGGCCCCCGCGGTCAGCGAAGGTGTCGTGATCACCAGCTGAGGCAGCGCCTGCTGTTGTTATTGGCTTTGTGTGTGCCTGGAGCCTCGGAAGTGAGTCTGGGGCTCGAGTCCTGCTTCGTCTCTTTGGGGGGGGGAGATGGAGAGGACAGATGGCGCACCATCGTTGAGGTCCGTGATGGCCGCCATTGGGGCGCTCCACTCCCAATTCACAGTCACGTATGACCGAATGTCAGAAACGCTGGGAAATATCTGCTTGCGACCGGTCGATGATGCTGCGACACACGATCAGCATTCTGTGGTTCCAGTGGAAGATTTGGCCTACTGTTCTGAGGTTCCCGCGCGGCAGCCTGACTCAGCTCACGTCGATGATTTTGGCCTCGTGAATGTTGCACCTAAGACCGTAGTTAGCTTTCCCGGTATGATTCCTGATCGGCGAAACATCGTTGCCGAAGGTTTTGATCGCCAAGAACAGCTCTTTGGTGACCGTCGGAGAGGTTTGTTTATCTCCTTCATCTTTCCCCGTTGGTCCTGTGGATGCCGCCATCTTGTATCCTGTCCTCGGTCCGATTCAGCTGCTTCGAACTGCTATGGACGTTTCGATTACCACATAAATACTGTGGTTTGGGTGGCATGGGTTTTCATAAAGAATCGCACTGGTCAGGGCTGACTTCATCTTGTATCCTGCCCTAGATCCGATGCCACTGCATTGTATTATCTGGGACGCTTCGCTTCCTGCGAGATTGCTGGCTTTGGCGACGTGGATTATCATGAAGAACCGAACTGTCATGGTTGTCTTTGACTTTTGGGGTTAGCTACGCTTTGTGATCTATGCCAGGATTGTACCGTGTATCTCACTGGGAGTCGGGTGGTTTTGGTTGAGGTCCTCCCCATATTGGTGCTTAATACTTGCTTTTAATAATGGACAATATGTTTTGGGGAGGTCGCTAATGGTGGGGGGTATAGGTGGCCGGGAGTATGTTTGTTCTTCTCCTCCTCCGCTTCCTTAATTTCCCTTCTTTGGGGTGTTCCGGGGCGACAGGCACGCTGTTAGTGGGGTAGGCCGTAGCCATTACAGGGGTGCAGGGTGGCGGGCGTTGGGGGGGTTTGTTATTTTAGTTTGTTTTGTTCTATGGTCCCCTTTCTTTCTTTCCTCTTCTTTGGGTAGGGTTTTTCCTTCCTTACAGTAGGGTTGGCTGTCTCTCCTTATCCTTTTTTCTTTCTCTGTTTGGCGTCTATACTTGCCTATACCTTACTGTCTCCGGAGGGTGGGTTTTCGGGAGGGTGTGCTCGCTAATCGCTTGTTATTACATTGTTTTTATTCCTCGTCAGCCTCGGCGGGCATAGTGTGCCCAAGGTTCATATTGCTCATCACCTGGACTTGTTTGCACTGCGGGGTACCTCCCCCCCATCTCTATTTAACTTCATGTTATGGTGTGACGCCACCGATAGTACAGCCACTTCTGTTTCTTTATAACTTTAAAATTAAACCTTTGATATTCTGCTGCGTTGAGGCATATACAATCACATGCTGTATCTGTATTGTCGACATTATTTGGTCGTATATACGTGCATGATTCCTGATCTGATTCCTGTGTTTGCGGCCGGCCTCTGTGGTTGTAGGCCTGCGCTTGTCATACTTTGATTAACTCAATAAAGGTTTTAAAAAAAAAAGGATGTTTACCAGGCTGGGAGCAGGAGATGGAAAACAAATCATTTACACACGGTGTGAGTGCCTCATTGCTTTCTGTTGAACTGCAAGAACAGGTGGGGGTTGGGTGTGCGAAAGTTCCTGGGCAGAAATGCAGGCTGCAAGATGGCTGTTGTCGTGTTAGTTAGATTTACCTCAGGCATCAGCAGAAACAACCATGTGGGTCGTGTGGAAGTGTTTGACACAAGTTGGCAATGAAAAAGCAATGGAGTCTCGGTACAAATGATGCCGATCAGAAGAACACTTTTCCTCAGAACCACCAATAAAAACCCACACCTGTCATCTATAATGCAACTCCTTCCAGTGAACTAGGATTCAGCGTTGTGGATTGACCCCAGAGACTCGTACTGAGGGCTCCACAGTTGTGGTAGAGTTAGTAGACTCCTATGGTAGACCTGGCAGATTTGTTTCTCACCATGTGCCTCAAGACAGAAATGTAAAGAGGTTGGGCGTGCGCCAAGTGAAGAAGTCCAAGGAATCAGTACTTAGTTTTCAAGTAAGTTTTTATTTGTAATCAGTTAATTCACTTGAAATAGGTGATTTTACGGTCATCCAACGCGTTTCGTTCTCAGGTGAGAACTTTGTCAGGTCTTAGTGGATGTCTGTCCTGAAGGTGAATTAAGGTATATTGAGAATTATTGCCACTCCTAAGGTACAGTGGAAGCAGTGCAGACTGGCTTCAACTAGACCTGCAAACTCCTGCTCAGAACATGAGTAAGTGATCCATCAATCCAGTTGGTGTTCCAGGCAGTAACTCTGGAGACACTATGGGTATCACAGGGCTCGGTCGGCCTTAGAAGTAATTCTTGAATGAGCTGTCCTGCCACGATGAGCGAAAAAAATGGTTTGGGAAGCCATGCTGTGCACCAGCAAAATGTCTTCCTCTGAAACTCTCTGTCCTACATCTAAGTCATGAAACCACCATCATCACCAGCAAAGAGCTAAAGTCCGACCTCTTCAACCAAGTGTTTGTGTTTTATTGACTTCAAGTGGCTCATACACCCCACTGGGCCCATGGTTTGTCTGCAATTGTCTTTCACTGTTCCTGAAACTCACCTACTGGTTGATCTGCGTTTTCTTTTAGAGTTATACTTTCACCTGTTCTAGGGAGACCCACTCGACTTGTCTACTGGTTGGGTTTGCATTTTTAGTTGGGTTATGCTCCTGCGTGGATGCCACTGACCCATCCACTGGTGGGGTCTGAAGTTTTTTTGTGGTTAGGTTGTCAAAGTTCCTGGGTGTGCCCCATGAACTAATCTACTGGTTACGTCTACGGATTTTGTGGCATTTCTGGGGTGGCCCACCAGACTCATTTATTGGTTGGGTTTGGAGGACCTTATTACCCGTATATTGGTCGGGTCTGATTTTTTTATAGGTTTTGCTGGCGTTACTCCTGGGCGGGCCCCAAACACTTATCCATTGGTGGGATCCGCAAGTTACAGTGGTTATGCTCTCACTGCTTCTCATTGGACTGCTTAGACTCATCGACTGGGGTCTACTGTTTCAGTAGGCATATGCTTTTGGTTTGACACCATATACCCATCTACTGGTGGTGTCTGTAGATTATATGACTTTTAATTGTTTTAATTTATTTAGTAGCTGAGTTATATATCAATAACCAGACTTACAACAGCGTCAGACCATGCTACATAGTTGAGTGGTTCAGAACAAAATCGTACTAAAGATTTGGGAGAACCAGTGAACAGAGGTGTGTAGTATAAGCATGTACATTAAGTCAATAAAGTGTAAAATATACATTGTAACAGACACAATCAACACATACCTTACATTGCCAGTCACTCCTCTGTGAGATAAAGTAAATAGTTAAACATAGGTGTTACCCTAATGGGTGGTCTCAAGTGACCCATCAAATGCTGGAGTCTCTGGTTTTACTTGGTTACTCCTCCACCACTTCTGTCGGACCTCATGGACCCACTTATTTGTACTTCTGGTGGTTTACCTTGTCACTTCTTCACCCCATCTTGATGATAGGAAGGGTGCAAGTTTTTGCACATGAGTTTAGATGCTAGCACTCACGCTTAACCATTTCACCGAACACATAATGCTACGTGCCTGTCTTGACATACTTATAGTGCAGTCGCTAAATCTCACACATGCCACCAATAACATACTCCACATAGGCTATGCCTCAAACAGCACTCTTCCAACCATGCACAACATAGTAGCTACTATCTCAACCAACCAGAAAGATCTTTATGCCTCATTAAGGCTAGAAACGTGCTGTACAAGTACCAGTAGAATACTATATGTTACAAAGCTGAGAACACCGAAAGGAGTTCTCACAGAAACAAAATCCAAATGATTGGGCTACCTGAAGAAGGGAAGGCCAAATTGAGAAGCGATCTCTACAGAACTGGTACAAGGAGTTATTATTTACAGAGAAGTTGCACTCACGTTTTATAACTGAGAGGGCAGGGATGGCAACATGTTTCAGTGTGCCCCTTTCAGGCCCACCAGGTAGGGCACCCATTACCAAGTGCTGAATTACAGACACAGATACCCCTTTATTAATTGGGGTTAGGAAGACTGGCTGCTCAAGTACCACATAGTGAAATTATTTGTGTTTTATGATTAAACACAAGCACTGCAGACGTAAAATAAATGATGTAGGGAGTTTAGCTGAATGAGAGGCATCTCTACCTGCACTTGATGCATTTTCTATTGACCGAACAGAACATGAACTGTAATGGGTGTTCAGGTTCTCTGTGTTCCTGGTGGGTGCACACCATTGGGTAGTAAATAATGGGTAGGAAGAGGCAGAGAATGGGTTGTCAGGAGAGGATGGTCTCCCGAGGAGGGGGCTGATCAGGCTAACACCTGAAAACATTGAACACAGGCCATAGAAGAATTGTTTGGGGAGAAATGTTAGAAGAGAGATGCCTGCAGAATGGGAGAGCTAGAATTGAGGTAACATCTGTAGGGTAAACATTTGGGGCGATAGCGGTAGACAAGCATGACTGTAGATCCAGGGGCAGATTTGCTAATTTTTAACAGATGCGGAAAAGCAACCAAACTTGCTACACAGTGTTGCAGAAGGAGCAAATCACAGGGCTGAGCCATGTCTACTAAGAGTGGCCAGCTGCTGCTGTTTTCCCCTGGGTTGGTGCTCTAATTAGGCTCCCTTGTGTGAAGCACAGTCGTGCACCATGGTGCAGAAGTGTGTGTGTGTGCTTTTTAGCAGAGGGGTGTACTGGAAACATATGCTTCCATTAGAAATTCCTATCCCTAGACAAACATAGAATCATCCCACGCACAGGATGTGTGCTGTGAACTTCGGCACACACGCAATGCGTGTTTTTTTTTGGGGAGAAATAAAAACATTTCTCCTTGTTAGCGCCTGCTTGAAGGATCTGTGAATTTTTTATACAAAGCCTTGTGGCTATCTTAGAAGATCATACTTTGTATCCAAAACTATGGATGTTTGCTCAGTAATTCCCTAGTAATACCACCTTGATGCAAAGCAATGTAAAGCAGCACAAAGCACTTTTTGCACTGGAAAACGGACAACGTTCCAGCACAAAATGCCTTCTGTGATGGAAAGTCAATACCAATGCATTGCTTTGCTTTACTTTGCATCGTTTTGCGATGGTGCAAAGTGTTTGCAGGTCTGGACCTAATTGTTCCGGTATGGATCCCCTGTTAATGAGTGTGATGCTATAAATGTCAAGGAAGAAAGCGATGTGTGGGGACATAGGTGAAAGGCTTGGCGTTCACAGAAGGAAGTTGGGTGATTTACTCTTATATGTTTCATGCATTGCATCAGTGTTACTGTTATAAATTGTTGCCCAGAGTCCTCTGAGTTCAGACAATAAAGCTACCTGGATGGACACTGTGCAGAGGAGTAAACAGGATTGTTAATTAAGGTACTGGTTCAGACCTCAATCTTTGGTTGGCGAGGCATCCTACAGACTGAAGGGTCACAAGGAATGGGGTCGTAGGCCAAGTTTGGGTTCTGTCCTGTTGAGAGTAAGTTTATAAGGATGGAGTAGAAGGGAGTTAAGATAAATAGTTGGTGATAAGTTAGAAGCATCAGCATTCTGTGGAAATGACTTCTCCAACCATTTCATGGATAAGACACAGAAGATCGAATCAGAACTACTTCTTTCCTCCCAACATCCCCCAAACCATTCCCTCCTCAATCACAGTTACATCCAACAACCGGGTAGTACCCTGCAAACAAGCTCCTTATCAAACAAGCATTTACAATGCAATAGGTCTCGCAGCATTAAAGTTTGAGTTTTTGGCATTGTGTATGACAATGCCAATAGTTATAACTTTTGCAAATGTGACACCTATAGCATTTGTAATGCAATATGTGTTGTACTCACGTGACTTAGATTTATTGATATTAACAATAATAATGGCTGTTAATATTTTTAATAAATAATACTTAAATAAAAGTTATTGCAATTGAGTCGGTGGAGAGGTGAAGTGGGTCGTGTCCCAGAGTGATGTTGTGGTGTAAATGACAATGCCTTAACAATGTCTTCACTGGGGCTTAATGCAGCGTGCCTTCACACATAAGAGGCAGTATTTGTTTTTTCAGTAATGAACCATTACCTCAGAAGCTACTGCGGTTTCTGTGCACACTTTAGGGACAGGGAGCTCGAACCAGGGCCTACTGCAGCTTACCCAACTCCTGACAATGGCCCAGACACCCCTCCCTCTGCACTTCCTCATTCCCCTGCAGCCACGAACTTCTCTGCCAATTGGGGGACACCAGAGTCGCCGTGCTTTGGCTTTCTGTTTTCAAAGTAGTCAGACAGACTGTCATCACCAGTCCTGGTGTACTATCGCCAGCTCTGCCCGGCCCGCTCCTTTGGTACTCTGCCCGGTCACTCCCGGTATATTAGTGCACTCACTACTCACTACTCTGCACTCACTACTCTGCACTCACTACTCACTACTCTGCACTCACTACTCACTACTCTGCACTCACTACTCACTACTCTGCACTCACTACACTCACTACTCACTACTCTGCACTCACTACTCTGCACTCACTACTCACTACTCACTACTCTGCACTCACTACTCACTACTCTGCACTCACTACTCTGCACTCACTACTCACTACTCTGCACTCACTACACACGAGTCACTGCTCACTACTCTGCACTCACTACTCACTACTCTGCACTCACTACACTCACTACTCACTACTCTGCACTCTACTCTGCACTCACTACTCACTACTCTGCACACACTACTCACTATTCTGCACTCACTACTCACTACTCTGCACTCACTACTCACTACTCACTACTCTGCACTCACTACTCTGCACTCACTATTCTGCACTCACTACTCACTACTCTGCACTCACTACTCAATACTCACTACTCTGCACTCACTACTCTGCACTCACTACTCACTACTCAGCACTCACTACTCTGCACTCACTACTCACTACTCTGCACTCACTACTCTGCACTCACTACTCACTAATCTGCACTCACTACTCACTACTCTGAACTCACTACTCTGCACTTACTACTCTGCACTCACTACTCACTACTCTGCACACTACTCACTACTCTGCACTCACTACTCTGCACTCACTACTCACTACTCTGCACTCACTACTCACTACTCTGCACTCACTATTCACTACTCTGCACTCACTACTCACTACTCTGCACTCACTACTCTGCACTCACTACTCTGCATTCAGGCATGGTCTGGCCGCGGACAAAGATGGCCGCTTGATCCGCGGGCTCCGCTGTGAGGGGAGCTTCAGGAGGAGGAGGCGGCTGCCCATATACGGCTACAGGCATTACATTGATGCTTCTTATGATACAGTGATCATGGGAAACCGATGGGCTAAACTCCCAAAGTGACTGAGTTGCAATTCGGGAGGTGCGAGAACTGAGAGTTGTGAGGAGACGCCGGTACTGGGGACATGCCTACAGCCTTGGCCCTAGAGTAGCGGGTGTTCCCACCCTCTGTGTACTATTGTGACTAATCGAGACCCTGGCTTCTATGAGGCAAACAGGCCTGCATATCTGATTACGTCGGTGGACGTGGAGTTTTGTGAGCGGCGGCTGCACTATTTCTGACTGGACCGATGACGTCTGGAAAACTGTGGAAGAGACAACAATTGAGAAACTGGTGCGTGTCATGGCTGCTGCGTACCTCAACACTCTGACCCCTTGGCGGGAATAGTGTGGCATATCACCTGAGGATGAATTGTAATTGAAGCGTTGGAGGTGCTTTGTAGAGATGAGGAGTAACATTTTTGACAGGGGATGGTGAGACTGGTAAAGCGCTGTTGGACAGGCCCCATGAAGGGCTCGCTCCCTCCCCGCATGACAGGGCCCTGGTCCCGGCCTTCCAGGTCCTACCCGCAGAAGCAACCCCCAACCCGTCCCCCATGGGACGTCTGCTCCCGGGAATCCCTGTGTCCCTGGCCTGGGCCACCGTCAGCACCCTTGCCCGGACCAGCCGCCATCTTAGACACTGCGCCACGAGGCCGCGTGGCCTCAACTCGACCCCAACCCCGGGCCTGGCCAGGCCCCGACATCCCGGCACCACCATCCACCCAGGAGGTGAACGGACCACTTGGCAGGTCAATAGGAGTAAGGAGTGTCGATGGCTCTCTCCCGCCAGGTGCCGATCACCCCCAGCCTCCCCGGGCGCTGGCTCCACCCCCCTGCTGGGTGTCTGGACTCCCTCATCCCGGACCTCCCGACCTCCAAGAGCGAGGGTCCGGACATCAAAGAGCGCCAGACCTATAACTGAGGCAGCCCCAGAACAGGAAGGCAGTTGTATCCTGGAGTCGAGAGACACCGCGACAAACTCATCCTTGACGGACTGCTGGCGCTGCCGCAGCCCTGCCTTGTGAACTATTGTCCTGCCTGCTGGCGCTGCCGCGGCCTTCTGCAACCTTAATCCTAGTGGGACCTGCTGGCGCTGCCGCGGCCCGTTGTCACCTTCATCCTCGTGGGACCTGCTGGCGCTGCCGCGGCCCGTTGTAACCTCCATCCTCGAGGGACCTGCTGGCGCTGCCGCGGCCCGTTGTAACCTTCATCCTCGTGGGACCTGCTGGCGCTGCCGCAGCCCGTTGTAACCTCCATCCTCGAGGGACCTGCTGGCGCTGCCGCGGCCCGTTGTAACCCTCATCCTCGTGGGACCTGCTGGCGCTGCCGCGGCCCGTTGTAACCTTCATCCTCGTTGGGACCTGCTGGCGCTGCCGCGGCCCGTTTCCACCTACGACCTCTTCAGGACCTGCTGGCGCTGCCGCGGTCTGACCCGCCCGAACACCGAGCTCGAGGATTGTGAGCTATCACCATTTCACCTCCGTACCTACGGGTACCAAGACTGTCCCGCTACCCCCTTTCCCTAATAGAGACTGGAAGTGAGAGGATCATCGTGTCCTGATCTCATTGTACCGTACTACCTTACTTCAAGAACGGCCTATAAAAGGTGTTAATCTGATCTTCGTGTGGTGTCCATCTGTGGGGGGGAAGTTACTTGTCTGTACGAGCGTTGGAGACGGCCCTCACCGGAGGCCTCTCCCCTTGTGCTCGGCCGACCCTCCAGGTCCCCGTCTAACATTGGTGGCCAGCGGCGCGATCCGAACCAACGCGTACCGTACAGACAGTAACTCACCCTACGACTAAAACCACAATGACGACCAAAGAGAGCGGATCGGCAGAGAAGTTCCAGATGGAAAAGCTGGAAGAATACAACCACCGAGAGCTCAAACAATTTTGCATGGACTTAGGCATTGCTACCACCGGGCTAAGCACAAAAGAAGACTTCAAAAACGCCCTAGAGGCCTGGACAGAGACGAATACCGCCACCCCCCGGGACCCCGGAAGTCAACACCACCCTGACGGAAGAACGGAGAACAAGCCCCTCCCGAGAGGAGATCCAGGAGCGGGAAAAAATAGACTACACGAGTTAGACTTGGCACGGCTCAAATTAGACGGAGAATTGAAGCTGGCGGAACAAAAAATAAACTTAGAACACTTACGGCTCAGAGAAGAGCGAGAGGAAAAACAGAGACAGAGGGATCTCGAAGAAAAAAGACTGGCATACGAGCACGAGTGCAAACTAGCAGAGATAGAAATGCGCAAACTGAACAAAAACCTAGGGGTGCCCGAATCACCGCGCTCCCCGGGTACTACCGAGCAGAAGGTCCACATCCCCAAGGATGTGGTCCGAGAATATCACCGAAACGACGACATACAGCAGTGGTTCAAGGCCTATGAGATCGCCATGACTGCCCACCGGGTCGCTCGAAGTGACTGGGGAGCCGGTCTATGGGGGAGATTCGTCAATGAGGGCCGTGATGCCCTGCTGCAGCTTCCGGACCATCAAATGACGTCCTATGACCACATGAAGGCCGCCCTCCTCAGTCGATATGGGCTTACGCCCGAAATGTACCGCCAGAGGTTCCGCAACTGCACCCGGATCCCAGGTACAACTTGGTTGGAATACGTGAACTATTTCAGCCGGGCCTTCGAGGGATGGATCAAGGGTAACAACGTAACCACTTACGAACAACTCTTCAATCTCATTGTGTGGGAGCACCTCTCCAACAACTGTTTCGTCGAGCTCAGGCAGCACCTCCTCGACAGTAAATTGACTGAACCACGGCAGCTCGCCACCGAGGCGGATCGGTGGGAGAGCACCCGAGTGGCCCGGAGTGGGCCGAACAAGCAGAACAGAACCAACCAAGGTCATCATCGTCCCCGGGGAGGAGGAGGAGGACAGGGCCGGGGCAGAGACGCTGTCCCAGTCGCTCCCGCTAACGCCAACCCGCCCCCAGCAGGCCGGGGAAACCCCCCGATGCGCCCGGGGTTCCGAACCCACGTTACGTGTCATCGATGCCAGCGAGTCGGCCACTATGCCAGTGACCCGACCTGCCCGAAGAACCAGGTTCCCGGGCCCCGCCAGGTGGCGGCCGCCGCCCTAGGAGAAGAACAAGTCTCCGAAGACCCTGAAGCATACGAGTCGGAGCAGTTCGAGTGGGAACCCGCCGCCATGACCCTGGCCTGCCTAGGAGGAAGAGACATGGTCCCGCGGACTCCCCTGCCCGCCAACACTCGGAAATACAGCCAATGGGTGAGCATAAATGGGCGCAAGGCCGAGGCACTGCGTGACACCGGGGCCAGTGTGACAGACGTCCGTTGTCACCTGGTGACCCCAGAACAAATCCTGCCAAACGTGCTTTGCCCCGTCCGATCGGCAGACAATTCGGAGAGCCTGTGTCGGATGGCCTGCGTCCCCTTCGAATGGGGAGGAGTGTCCGGCATGCTGAAAGTAACTGTCCGTGACGATGCCCCCGTGGACTGCCTCCTGGGGAACGATCTCGAGAGCTCCCCGTGGGCAGCTGTTGAAAGAAGAGAGCATCTGGGGATGTTGGGTCTCCCGGACTGGGCGTGCGTGACCACCCGGTCCATGGCCACCCGCACCATCCCTAGACCCGAAGAACCGGAATGGTCAGCACCTCCGCCCTCGATCGCTCCAGAAGAAGACTTCATCCATACCGACCACCCGGAACCCACCACAGAGGGGTCCGCACAGCCCCCCGAACTTCCCGACCTGGCTCAGTGGCGTCAAGAAGGGGGGCCCACCCAAGAACAATTCCGGCAGGAGCAAAAGACCTGTCCCTCCCTCGAGGGACTGCGACAGCAAGCGCTCGCCCAGGGCCAAGGAGACACCACCGGGGCCCACTGGGTTTATTGGGACAATGATCTCTTGTACAGCGAGCAGAGAATCGCAGAGCTGGGGGCCGGTCGAGTGCTGGTGGTGCCCCTCCACTTCAGAGACTTCCTGTTGAAATTGGCCCATGATGTCCCCCTGGCTGGGCACCTGGGGCAAGACAAGACCTACCACCGCCTGGTGACTCATTTTTTTTGGCCCAAAATGAGAAATGACGTCTCCAACCACTGCCGGTCCTGCCCGACCTGCCAGGCCAGCGGGAAGAGCGGCCGCAAACTCAAGGCACCCCTACAACCATTCCCCGTGGTGACCACCCCGTTCGAAAGGGTGGGAATAGACATTGTGGGGCCCCTGGACCCCCGAACAGCACAAGGGCATCGCTTCATCCTGGTCCTGGTGGACCACGCCACCCGCTATCCTGAGGCGGTCCCCCTTCGTACTATAACAGCCCCAGTAGTGGGTCGAGCCTTAATGGGGATCTTCTCTCGAGTGGGTTTCCCCCGGGAAGTCGTCAGCGACAGGGGTACGAACTTTATTTCAAAGTATATGAAATCCCTCTGGCAGCAGTGCGGGGTCACTTACCGATTCACAACCCCCTATCACCCCCAGGGAAACGGACTGGTCGAGCGGTTCAACCGCACTCTCAAGGGGATGATCATGGGGCTAGAAGAACCCCTACGCCGCCAGTGGGACGTGCTACTACCGTGCCTCCTCTTCGCCTACCGAGAAGTCCCCCAGAAGTCCCTCGGCTTCAGCCCCTTCGAACTCCTGTACGGACACCCCGTTCGCGGGCCTCTCAGCCTAGTGAAGGAGGAATGGGAAATGGCCCCCCTAAAAACCCCTCCAGACGTCTACAAGTACCTCCTGACCCTCCGCAATCAGACCCGGAAATTCAGGGAGATCGCCAAAGCCAATCTTGAGGCCAGTCAAGAGGACATGAAGAAGGGGTACGATCAACATGCCTCCTCCATCGAGTTTGAACCGGGTCAGCAGGTATGGGTGATGTCCCCCATCGAACCGTGTGCCTTGCAGGACAAATGGACAGGGCCCTTCAAGGTGATCGAGCGCAAGAGTCCCGTCACCTACCTCATCGACCTGGAGTCCCCCCGGAACCCCCTCCGGGTTCTCCACGCCAACAGACTCAAACCCCACTTCGTGCGCTCGGAGCTCAGCCTGCTGATGGCTACCGACAGTGGCGCAGAAGGAGACTCCGAGCCCCTCCCTGACCTACTGAGGACCCGTGAAAAAGATGGTTCGGTGGACGGGGTCCGACTCTCCGAGGCCCTGACCCCAGAGCAGCGTCAAGATTGTCGGGCCCTCCTGCTGCCGTTCGCAAACCTGTTCTCCCTCGCACCCGGAGTCACCTCCTGGTGCCTGCACGACGTGGACACTGGGGACAGTCCTCCTGTCCGACACCGGGCGTACCGAGTATCGGATCGGGTACGTACATGCATCCAAGAAGAAGTCTCCAAGATGCTCGCCCTCGGGGTCATCGAGCCTTCGGACAGTCCCTGGGCCAGCCCGGTCGTCCTGGTCCCCAAGGCCGCGGCCCCGGGCACCACACCGGAGCTCCGATTCTGCATTGACTATCGGGGCCTGAACGCGGTCACCCGAACCGACGCTCACCCTATCCCCCGAGCAGATGAACTAGTCGACCGCATGGGGGCAGCTCGCTACCTAAGCATCTTCGACCTGACAGCGGGATACTGGCAGATCGGCCTCACCCCCAGGGCCCAAGAACGTTCCGCTTTCTCCACCCCGGATGGGCACTACCATTTCAGAGTGATGCCCTTCGGCATGAAGAACGCTCCAGCCACTTTTCAAAGACTGGTGAACCAGGTATTGGCGGGCCTCGAAGAATTCAGCGCCGCCTACCTGGACGACATCGCGGTATACAGCCGCCACTGGACAGACCACCTCCACCACCTCCGAGAGGTCCTGCAGGCCCTCCAACAGGCCGGCCTCACCATAAAGGCCAGCAAGTGCCAAATCGGCCAGGGGTCCGTGACCTACCTCGGACACCAAGTGGGGAGCGGTCTGGTGGCCCCCCTCCAACTCAAGGTAGCTGCCATTCAGTCCTGGCAACCCCCCGAAACACAAACCGAGGTCCGAGCCTTCCTGGGGCTCACCGGATACTACCGGCGGTTCGTGAAGGACTATGGCAGCATTGTGGGCCCCCTCACGGAACTCACGTCTAAGAGCCACCCAAAAAGAGTCAACTGGACTCCCGACTGTCAAGCGGCCTTCGAGAAGCTGAAGGCCGCCATG
Organism: Lissotriton helveticus; assembly: GCF_964261635.1. NCBI lineage: Eukaryota > Metazoa > Chordata > Amphibia > Caudata > Salamandridae > Lissotriton > Lissotriton helveticus. The sequence goes on along the minus strand of NC_136073.1, from coordinate 31,655,927 downwards.
TGCACCGCCCCTGTACTCCAGGCCCCCGACTACAGCCGCGAGTTCATCGTGCAGACCGATGCCTCCGACCATGGTATTGGGGCCATCCTCTCCCAACTGAACCCCGAAGGAGTCGACCAACCAGTGGCCTTCATCAGCAGACGCCTACTGCCCCGAGAACAGCGCTGGAGCACCATTGAGCGAGAGGCCTTCGCAGTAGTATGGGCCCTCAAGAAGCTCCGGCCGTACCTCTTCGGAACCCATTTCCGGGTACAAACAGATCATCGGCCCCTGCAATGGCTCATGCAAATGCGGGGGGAGAACCCCAAACTATTGCGATGGTCCATCTCCCTGCGGGGGATGGACTTCACTGTAGAGCATCGCCCTGGTCAAGACCACGCCAACGCGGACGGCCTGTCCCGTTTTTTCCGCCTCGACGAGGAAAGTCCCCAAGAAGATGGGTGACTCTCCCCGCCTTCAGCTGGGGGGGACGCATGTTGGACAGGCCCCATGAAGGGCTCGCTCCCTCCCCGCATGACAGGGCCCTGGTCCCGGCCTTCCAGGTCCTACCCGCAGAAGCAACCCCCAACCCGTCCCCCATGGGACGTCTGCTCCCAGGAATCCCTGTGTCCCTGGCCTGGGCCACCGTCAGCACCCTTGCCCGGACCAGCCGCCATCTTAGACACTGCGCCACGAGGCCGCGTGGCCTCAACTCGACCCCAACCCCGGGCCTGGCCAGGCCCCGACATCCCGGCACCACCATCCACCCAGGAGGTGAACGGACCACTTGGCAGGTCAATAGGAGTAAGGAGTGTCGATGGCTCTCTCCCGCCAGGTGCCGATCACCCCCAGCCTCCCCGGGCGCTGGCTCCACCCCCCTGCTGGGTGTCTGGACTCCCTCATCCCGGACCTCCCGACCTCCAAGAGCGAGGGTCCGGACATCAAAGAGCGCCAGACCTATAACTGAGGCAGCCCCAGAACAGGAAGGCAGTTGTATCCTGGAGTCGAGAGACACCGCGACGAACTCATCCTTGACGGACTGCTGGCGCTGCCGCAGCCCTGCCTTGTGAACTATTGTCCTGCCTGCTGGCGCTGCCGCGGCCTTCTGCAACCTTCATCCTAGTGGGACCTGCTGGCGCTGCCGCGGCCCGTTGTCACCTTCATCCTCGTGGGACCTGCTGGCGCTGCCGCGGCCCGTTGTAACCTCCATCCTCGAGGGACCTGCTGGCGCTGCCGCGGCCCGTTGTAACCTTCATCCTCGTGGGACCTGCTGGCGCTGCCGCGGCCCATTGTAACCTCCATCCTCGAGGGACCTGCTGGCGCTGCCGCGACCCGTTGTAACCCTCATCCTCGTGGGACCTGCTGGCGCTGCCGCGGCCCGTTGTAACCTTCATCCTCGTTGGGACCTGCTGGCGCTGCCGCTGCCTGTTTCCACCTACGACCTCTTCGGGACCTGCTGGCGCTGCCACGGTCTGACCCGCCCGAACACCGAGCTCGAGGATTGTGAGCTATCACCATTTCACCTCCGTACCTACGGGTACCAAGACTGTCCCGCTACCCCCTTTCCCTAATAGAGACTGGAAGTGAGAGGATCATCGTGTCCTGATCTCATTGTACCGTACTACCTTACTTCAAGAACGGCCTATAAAAGGTGTTAATCTGATCTTCGTGTGGTGTCCATCTGTGGGGGGGAAGTTACTTGTCTGTACGAGCGTTGGAGACGGCCCTCACCGGAGGCCTCTCCCCTTGTGCTCGGCCGACCCTCCAGGTCCCCGTCTAACAAGCGCCAAGTTCTCCTCGCGTTTCGGGCACCTCGGAGTTCCCAACTGCGATTGACGCAATATATGAGGATTAACAAACTTAACATCCTCTCTAAACAAAACAAGGTCCAAGGTGGTGCGTACAAGGAGCGAGCATAAGGAGCAGAGTGAATGCAGGGTGCTTGGCAAAACTCAAAGGTGCAATGGGTAGCTTGAGACACAAAGGAAGACAAGTACAATAAAAACTCACTGCCGCAGCCCGGCTTGTACAGGAAGCCAGGCAACCTGTGTTGGGACGGGGGCGGGGCCGCAAAAAGACAGGAAGCAGACGGGAGCCTACCCCGCGCTCCTGTGCTGAAGCGCTCCTGTGCCCGTCAGCCGGAAGATTGCCGGAAGATTTGCGTGTCAGCTAGCGGGGCTCCCGTGCTCGTGGAGAGCCCCGCCTGCTGCTGAGGATGACCCGCTGCCTGCCGCTGCCTGCCGAAGGAGAGAGGGACACACGAAAAGAACTCAGTGAGTGGGATGTGGGGGAGGGGAAATGTGCGCGCGCGCGCGTGTGTTTGTTTGTGTGTGTGTGTGAGTGTGTCTGTGTGTGTGTTTGTGCCTGTATGTGCGCGTGTGTCTGTGTGTGTGTGTATGCATGCATGCATGCGTGTGTAAAAAGATGTAAAGTGAAAGTAAGCAGCGCGCATGTGGTGGCTGGCTGTGTGCGCACGCGTGGACGGAGGCGATGTGCGCGTTCGCGCACCCAAATCCAGGGGAAAAGCAGGTAACACCCTCTTGTCCTCCTTCCCTCGTGACAGGCAACATTAGGTCTCCAGCTGTTACCAGCTCGACCTGAAAACAATGCTAGATGAAATGCGTTCAAAATTACAGATGAAAAAGACATATTCGACTTTATAACTTTGCTAAAACCCTCCAATCATTTCTCTGATCCTGTGCCCGCTAAACTTACAAAATAACTATAATCCTCCATTCTACTGCTCTGGACCAGAATTATCAATGCATCCCTATCTCAGGGCCAGATGCCGAACTGTCTAAAAATAGGAGAGGTTACTCCTATACTCAAAAAGCCTAATGCAGATCAGTCTGACCTCAACAACTTCCGTCCCATTACCAACCTCCCTACACTAGCAAAGGTCCTAGAAAAATGCATGCTCTTACAACTCTGTGACCATATCGATAAGTTCAATCTTCTGGACAATTGCCAATCTGGCTTCAGCAAGGGTCATAGCACTGAAACAGCGTTAACACATATTTTTGATAATGCCCGGAGACTGCTTGATGAACATTAATCATACCTCCTTCTACTACTGGATCTATCCTCTGCATTCGACACGGTCAAACATGACAGCATGATCAGCCTTCTGGAGAGAAGGATGGGGCTATCCGGGCCCGATGCAAGCTGGTTTGCGTCATTCCTACATAACAGATCTCAAAGAATAAAAACCAAGCATACTCTCTCTGACGCCACTCCTGTCTATATCCAAGTACCTCAAGGATCCACGCTCTCTCCTTTTCTATTCAATCTGTTTATGGAACTTCTCAAGGATATTCTAAAGCACTCAAATATTCTTTATCATATGTATGCTGACGATACTCAATTATACTTGAAAAACGAAACCACTGTGAAAACGTTAAGAGACTCAACCACACCCTGCTGCAAACCCAGCGCTGGCTAACCCACAACCACAGGTAACTAAAGAAGGAAAAGGACTCTTGGGAACACCAAAAATGTTCTTAATGTATATACCACATTTAACCCCTTCACTGCGGCGGCTATTCCGCCGCAGTGCTAAGGGGGCGGGGCGGAAATGCGGTGGGCGCATGCTGGTGACGGAACCGCTCCGTCACCAGCGTCGGTTGCGCTGTGCTTGTGACGGAGCGGTTCCGTCATGGCCCGCCCCGCTCAATAGAACGCTCAGCGCAGGCGCGGAATTCGCGCCGCGCATGAGCGGCGAGCGGGCCATGACGGAACCGCTCCGTCATCAGCACAGCGCACCCGCAGCTGATGACGGAGCGGTTCCGTCATCAGCATGCAACGGGTTAAAATTGTCACAATCCAAAGCGGCAGTCTAGCACAATCCTCACACACACTTTTTATAAAAAGGACCCTCCTAGACAATTATAGTACAAAAAACGAATTATTACCAAGATGTATACAAAGTATATATACATTTATTAAAAAACAGTGTTGGTTCTTTTGGTTAAAAATTAAAACATACACAAATCACAACCTCATCGAGGTCATAACAATACATGAAAACCACAATGACATAAATGAGAGACACAGAAAAAAGTGCAATATAGTAATCACAGCATGCTTGGATTGTTCCACATGGAATTCATTTCATGTATCTGTTCTTATGTCCATCAATATGATCATCTATTGGGCATGAACACATTTCTTGGATACAATCAAGTGAACAGAAAAGTGCGTCGACGCGTTTCGGTGGTGTTTTTCTGATGGCGACCACCTTCTTCAAGACAAGCCAAATACTAGTTAGTCTCTCTTATTAAACAATACACAGTTAAAAAGCCTGATAGAAATAAAACATGAATAAATACTTATCAATATCAGAGAAAAAAGACTTATTTCTCAAATACAAATCATTTCTACTTTCTTATTCGAAACCCCACCAGGGCCTCATTCTTAAAGGTCATAAAGACAACGTATATTTACATTAATCCCCACAGATCTTACCACCTCATGCTCAATGCCCTCAAAACTGAATTCTTCCTGATCACCCCCCACAACTACCCTGTCCCAATACCGGTATGGCTCAAACAATTTACAGCTCTCAACTGTGTCCCGACTATCATCAACTCCACGATATCGCTTGGTATAACTCTGGACAAATATCTGAATATGCAAGACCGTATCAGCGCAACAACAGAGGGAGCCAACTGTCAGCTAAGCATCCTGAAGAAAATTAAACCTTTCTTGTCCCCTGACGACCTTCGAATGGCAGTACAATCCGTTGTCATTTCCAGATTAGACTACGGGATTGTTACTCTCGCAGGCCTGCCCAAACTTGGCTGGCACCATTAAGAGCGGTACTGAATTAGCAGCTAGACTAGTCTCGGGATCCAGGAAGTTTGATCACATCAGTCCAGACCTAAAAATGTTAAACTGGCTCCCATTTGAAACAACGATCCAGCCGAAAATAGCCTCATGACTCATAAGGCTATGCACCACAACACTCCCATCTACCTGGCCAATAAACTGGAGCGGTCAGGGGGCAGTCGCTCCTTGAGAAGTACCAATTCACTATTGCTGAAACTGCAGAAGCTTAACAAGAAGACAACATACAACCCTTCATTCTCAGGCCTAGCACCTAGAATTTGGATCTCACTGCCACCCACCAATCCCTTGATTACTGCCTTCAAAATAGAAAGGAAAAGATTTCTGATAAACAAATATCTCTATTAACTTTACGGAACACAGGATGATTCTTTTGTTAACTATTTGATCAGGCTTCAATGTACTAAATTTATACTCTGCAATTCTTGCTGCTCTCACTCATAACTATCTTTGCCATTCACTCTGTCTGTATAACCTGTCTACCATTTGTTCAGTGCTTTGATACCTTAATGGGTCACGTCCACGCTTTATAAAACTATTTAAATAAATACAAAAAATAGAAAGGACAACAGATTAAAGAAAAAGGATGGGTGTCAGAAGTGACAGACAGTGAAGGGGAGCTCTGGTCATTGGACCCAAGACCGAGAGGAATGAGAGTGCAGAGGTGTCCCTTGAAAGTAGAGTCCCCAAAGCTCTACTCGTTGTAGTGTGGAAAGGGAATGAGGCATGAATGCACAACCTGCACAGGAAGGAAGGGGCTCAGGTCCTGGTTTAAGAATCAACACTCAGCACTAGTGCATGGTCTGGTGGATGGTGCTCGTGACATCGAGTGGGGTCGAACAGAAGGGGTTGGCAAAGGCTGAAGGACCTCTCCAAATGACGTATGCTGCAGTCCTCGTGGAGGAGCCGGGTTCATATTGCACTGTTGCAGGAGACACATCTGATGGAGGTTCACTATAAGATTACCCAATTTTTCCCCCTCTTCCTCTGCATGGACGATGACCACTTGGGCAGTGGTAGGTGCTCGGTTGTGGGCAGTGAGGCAAATATTGCATACCGAGGGGAGATTTGTGGCAGCTGTGTATGTCTGAGCAGTGTGCATGTGTGTTTCATGTGCACAGCTGTGCTTATCTTCGATTATTGTAATTTGGCCCCAAGGACTATAAAGAATGGCTTAGTAATGTAGGATGGTGCAATGGGGGATGAAATCGCTCTTCGCATGAAGCAAAGGTGGCTGGAAGTTGCCATGAAGACCGCAGGGTGAAATCTGGCATTTGCCTGATGTGTGGAGGGCATTATGGAATGGACTCTTTCTACTCCCAGGTGTGTGGCGGTACACATGGGTCTGCCTTTGTTTTGGTGAGTGAGGGCGCAGTAAGGTACCACAGTATTGTTGCATTGCTCACGTTAAGGAATTCCTGCTAGGTCAATGGGACACAAGAAGGCCTACGATGATCTACTTGGAGGTGGTACGTGTTCTCCGCGGTCAAGCCAGGAAGAGGGTCATTCCCGAAAGAGAAGAATGGTAACATTTTCAAGGCGTTGCTACGGCTGGAGAGCGCACAACGCAGAAGTGCAGTAAGAGAGAGGGTAGTGACATGACTTACTGGGCCAATGGGATTCACGGTGCATGCTACCGATGAAGGTCTGTAAGGCATCAGGTCTACTTATGTTTCATTCAGAGGGGAGTTGGCCTTGGAAATTGGACTGGACTGTCCATTTGATGGTGGACCATTCAACCAAACTCCAAATGACCCCAAATGTCCTCATGAAGCAGCGAAGGCAATTCATTGGGGTCTCTTTGGAAAGCTAAGGTAAAACAATACTATAACCAAGAGATCAAAAAATGTGGGGGTTTCAGGGAAGACCTGTCACCTGGATAAAAACTAGTTATAAACTGTCCTCATAGTAAAGGAGATGCGAACAATTCAAGAAGAAGTCATAAAAATAATGTGTTTTCCTGGGTCTGAGCTATATTCCTATCTACTGGGTATTTGGAAAAGTTTCCGCCTTGGCTCCAGTGACAGAAAGTCCTCCTGGCTTCTGGTGTGGATTAAAGTTTCTTTCGCTAAAAAGAGAAAGAGGCATGTCATTGATTTTGCTATTATCAGATTGGGTTGAATTTCTGGTGCATGTGCAACTCCATTTCCAAATTAATTTTTCTAATTCAAGGACATTCCATAATATGTGCAAAAAATGCAGTATTTTGCCGAAGATGTATCTGGAGATTGTTGTATGGGTTTCGGTGCCTTTATGATCAAATGAGCGGGCCAAGAGAAGTTTGTAAAATAAAAATCATCTACTAATTCCACTTGAACAAAACTAGATTGCTGAGGAAGAAGCGTGTTTTCTTAAAACTATTGGCTATACAAACAGTTGTTATAGATGGAAATAAAGGTATATATATTTAATAATATTGTTCATATGTGTGCCATATACTTTGTTCGAATTAAAAGCTGGGCTTTTGGTTTTACATAGGCCCCCATATTTTGGTTTTGGACAGGTACTTATAACTATATATAAATAGAAAATAAAGTAACTTTAAAAGACCAGTATAGGAAGGGTTCACTACATTCAAGGCACTGCTGAAATGTCCACAAATGTAAGATACCTGGTGTAGGACGCCTGGAAGTCTCTGGGGGGCTCTGATCCTGTGTAATAGGAAGGACTTTAGCAGGAACAGGACCACTGTCCATATAATGCAACATTTATTCTTCACAATCCACACGGGAAGGATTAATTTTGCAGAACTTTTATGACATGACACATATGCCCTAGACAAATGTTGGTCATTACATAACGTAATGTAACGTAACATAACATTTCAAGATGATGCCTGGGTGGTGTGTGCAGGCCAAACACGCTTTCCCAGAGCAGGCAGGGATGAATTGGTATTGGCTGGAGCCAGCCCTGAAAAAATATGATACTCTATTGCAACATATAATTCAGAGGACTATAAATGGTCTATCCCAACACGAGATGGATTGAATATCAGGACGACCAACGCGATAAAGAAGAAAAGAACCAATAACAAGGGGGTTTGATGCGTCTTTGCCTGAAAGATATTTTGATCAGCCCTGAAGAAGTCCCTTTGAGGGACGAAACGCATTGGTTATAGTGAATAGAACTTTTACCAAGAGATCTGAATAAAGAAAGGATTTTAAATAATGAACTTGATGAGGTGATGACATTTTAAAAAAATGTTTATTTGATTATTTATTTATTTATTTATTTATTTAAAGAGTTTTATATAGCGCTGGCTAGACCCGAAGGTATCAGAGCTCTTTACAAAAGAATCAACAATGTAACAGAAAAAGATCAAAAATTACATAATATATCAAGAAATAGGCAATACAATTAGGAGAGGAGAGAAAGGAGAGAGAAAAGTAGTGGATGGGGCAGGGGAGGTGAGAAAGGGAGGATGAGGGAAGAGACGAAAGGAAGTCTGTCTAAAGACTGACTGGGTAGGTGACGTCCAATGAGGGAATCCCCGACCTGTCTCCCCTACAGCTAAACCAGGTAGCTCCATCGGGCATCAGACAAAATAGCTAGGTCTCAATTTACGAGGGAAAATAATTACGAATGTCGTATAATTTTTGTCTACATATGGTAGCAAAGGGGTGCTGAATCACATAGAGGTACAAAAGGGGGTGTGATGGACGGAGCATCTGAACCAATCAAACACTCATACGCAGTCAACAGATCTGGGTTTAATCCATCACCGTTCTTTAGCCCACTCTGCCACCCCAGGTCAGACATGGCCATATGCAAATCAGTCTGACCCTGTGCCTCATGGGAGCAGTCCAGCTGATGATGTTACATTAGTCATTGCAGAGCAGGGGTCATTGCACCTCTCTGGCATTATCCCTGTGGGCTTCATGCGAGATGCTACCTTCAAAGCAGGATGGGGTTCATACCCCAGCAGTCCGCCCCTGTCTCCAGAAGTCCCTTCCACTGGTGACCTCCTGCAAACTGAGGCTGGGATGGACTTTTCCCTCAGAGATGATTTCCATTTCCAATCCTGCCCTGAGTCGCGACTTGCCATGGACAAGGGAGTTCCACTCGGCGGTCAGCTCAAAGAACCGGGCGCTATTTTTGAAGGTCAGAGAGAGTGGCATGTTGACCCCCTGACCACTGCATTGGCTCGTAGCATGGTTGTGAAAGTTGTACCCAAACTTCTTTTCTTTAGGAGAACTTGGAGAGACTATGTGGTGTAACGGCCAGAGCTGCCGACTTTTGAGCTGGGAAACCAAGGTTCGAGCCTCGGGGTCGCGTCCACATCCTGTGATTCTGGGCAAATCACTTAATCTCCCCGTGCCTACCAAAAAATGAATGTGTCCTTGTGTAACGTAACCGGTGCTCATGTAAAGCGCTCCAATACCTTCGGGTCAAGTTCGCGCTACATAAATATGCCCAAAAAACAAAAAAAACTTGATGATGTGTTCTGGGGTGGGAGGCAAATGAAGGGTAGGAGACTGCAGTAGTAGGGTTTGTGGGGTTGCCCAGACTGGCTAGACACACTTGATTCTGTGACCTGTATGTATCACACACCTCCCAGCAGCAGGCGCTCAACACACTCTGCTATCACACTGATTCAAACCTGCCATCTGCACTTAACACACACTCTGTAGCAGGCGCTCAACCAACTGAGCTATCTTGCTGTAATTCATAGCTTTGACCACTGAGTTACAGACGTTTGTATTTGAAGGTCACAACCCACTGAGCTATCTCACCCACGGAATCCGACTGCAGACAATGGACACTAAAGAGAGAGTGGCTAATGAGGTGGGGGGCGCAGGGGGTGGGGAGGGCGGGAATGGGGTCGGAATAAACAGTGAGTATTTCGTCTGAGCCACTACAAACTGCTCGGTCAATGCGGGTTTGTGCTAATTTGGGACTGGGGCCCTGCCCTGCCAGGCGGCCTTTGTCAGTCTGACTTGAAGCAAAACCGCTTTGTGCGGACGGACAAAAACGTCACATGTTGAAACACCACACATTGTAGGGGGAGACGGGCCCTCGCCGCAGACGGGCATTGAAAACAAGGGAAAGGGCTCCAAGCCATTCCCACCGGCAGCCTGGGGCCTACCACCAGCTGCGGAGCATGGGGGTGCCTCCGAGGCCCTGGGAGGGCGGGGCATGTTTGGACTGGAAGGGGTGCAGGGCGTGCACGCATGCCAACATTTGGAGGCGCGAAAGAGGGAAGTTTCATAAATAAATCGAGGAAATACTTTTTCCCCATTGACTTGCATTGAAATGTGAGTGACAGGCCGGAGAAAGCTACAATTAAATAAAGCAGTTTTCTACTTCAAAAATTCCCTAGGATGACATGGGGCTAAAAGACCCTCGGTTTTGCAGGAAGTCCCCCCAGAGACCCTGAGAGGTCATAGGGCTGTGAGAACCCTAAGTGGTCATGGGGCCGAGGGGCCCTCTGAGGGCGGGGAATGCCCCAGCGATCGGATGCCCTTGGAGAGCTGATGATGTCTCAGGGAGCCCGAGGGGGCAGGACATGGGTCTGTGGCACCCTAGGAGGGCAGGGAATGTCTCAGGTGCACCGTGAGGAGAGGGTGTGGAGCCAAGGGACCCCCTGAGAGCACAGGAGCACTGAGAGGAGAGGGTGTGAAGCCAAGGGACCCCCTGAGTGCAGGGACTGTGTTTGCAATCCTGAGGGATAGTGGTCCAAGTCCCAGAGAGATCTGATAATGCCTTCGGCACCCTGAAGGGATACAGCGTGGGACTCTGAGCCTAAGGAAGGGCATGCCTTGGGCATTCTGTAAAGGTAGGTCATGGGACTCAGAGATTCGGGCAGTGCAAGGCGTGTACATGTCTTAGAGGCGCTGGCGCTGCGGGGAATACCTCACAGACCCTGAAAGCGAAGGGCATTGGAATGGCCGAGGGGCCGATTCACAGAACTAACTTAAGACAAAATCCTAAACTTACTACTTTTGGTATTCACAGAAGTTAGGATTTTGTCTTAAGTTTGTCTTAAGACAGACTTAAGACAGATTTAAGACAAAATCCTAACTTAAGTCTGTCTTAAGCTTGTCTTAAGACAGACTTAAGACAAAATCCTAACTTCTGTGAATACCAAAAGTAGTAAGTTTAGGATTTTGTCTTAAATTAGTTCTGTGAATCGGGCCCCGAGTTCGGAGAGACCCTGGGCGCAAGTATAATATGGTTCTGAGGCATCGAGTTGACAGCGCGTCGAAGTGTGTGGCCTTCGGAGGGCAGGAATTCCCTCAGAAACACTACAGGTGCAAGGTATAGGGATGACTTATTCCTACAGGCATTCAGCCGGCAGGGAATCCCCTAAGACCCTACGGGTGCAAGGTATAAAAGTGTCACAAGTCACAGTATAGTGCAGGGGATCATTTGAACTCTGAGAGGCAGTCTTCGTGCAGGGAATGTCTTGTAGACACTGTGTGGACGGGTAGGTGGGAGCTCTGTCTCTAATTTTTAGAGCCTCAAGAAGCGTCACCACCTTCCTCCTGAAACTACTCATCCATAACAAAAAAAGAACTTGTCACCGAGCTTTCTCCACACCAAAGATTTGGAACTCTCTTCCGCCGGAAGTACGCAGAATCTCTTCAACTCAGGCTTCCAAATTAGAAGCTAAACGATTCCTTATGAACAAATTCTTACCCTAAGAGGGAAAGGCTCACTTGCTCGGATGTTGATATTGCATTTATGTTATTCCTCCCATCATATTGTAAAGCGCTCTGATATCCTTCGGGGTCTTGTTCGTGCTATATAAAACGTTATAAATAAAATGTAGTCAGTCGGAAACAAAGGGTTCCTCAAAGGTGGATCCTTTCATCAACCCTATTACACCTCTATCTTGAGCCACTTTGTGAGATGCTTAGGATCTCTGGAATCCTCTTTCACCCGTATGCGGACGATACCCAGATATACTCGAAGGTCTCGTCGCCGGACGACATTACTGTTGTATTTAAAGAAGAAACTGAAGCAAGGTAAGTTCAAGCACCTTTATTCTGTCATCCACTATCCGTCACTGACAACATGTCCAACATTCCAAAGAGAACTCTATGGGAGCGTTCCAAAAGGCAGGAGGAGGTGGGGAGAGGGGGAAGATACCAAAAGGGGCAGGGAGGGAAGAAAAACAGGGCGGAAAGTGCCAGGGGAAAAAAGAGAGAGAGATTACAACATTTACCTTTCTCTCCAACACCTTGGCAAAAATTCAAACATAGATGTCAACTCACCACTTTAAACTTAACCCTGCAAAAAGAGATTTCCTTCTCAGATCACCAAAGATATCCAGCCCACCTGTAGAAAAATTGATAGAATCCTTCTCTGACCTAGTGTGCCACCCCACCATTGTTGAGAACCCTTGCTTTCAACCTTGACCTCAACCTCCAGAGTCAAGCTACGGCCATGGCCAAGAGCGCCCGGTTCCATCTAAGGCTTCTCTGGGGACCAGGCCGGCCATTCTGAAACTTGACTTAAAATCAGTTGTTCATCGTTGGTTCTCTCCAGACTCGACCGCGAGCACTTACTCCTCCAAGACATCCACAAAGCATACTTAGCTACACTCAGAGCAGTTCTACATGCTGCAGCCCTCTTTGTCCCAAAAATTTTGACCACATCACACCTTTCCTACTATCCCTCCAATGGATTCCGACTGAGGCGCGAGCTCAACTTAAAACTGACTGCACCACATACAAGGCCCTGCATTCCGCTTCGCCTGTCAACCTTACTGGGAAATTGGAAATCTCTGGTGCAAGACGGGGTTCAAGAAATACACAATCCCTTCTCCTGGAGCCTCACACCTTCAAAGGAGAAGAATACATGAACCAATCATTTTAAGGAAGCACTACAAGAATCTGGAACTCCCCCTCTCCGACCCTCCACATCACCCTCTGCTACCTTTCAAAGTAACTTAAGACTTCTCTTTGAAAGACATGGGCTACATCTGTCATCTCCCACACACTCTTGGATGTCAGTTTTTCTCTTTTCTTCTATTGTCTCTCACATTTACTCTCATGTTGATTGTTGGAAACTGTACTCTTGTAAAGTGCTCTGATGAACTTAGGCCATGTTCTTGCTTTATAAAATTATAAAAACACAAAAGATAAAATGAAATAGAATGAGCTGTAAGAAGCTCTTTGAGTGCATGGAATGTTTTGTAGCACCTGACAGGACAGACAGTGGGAAGATGTGAGCTGTATGAAGCCCTCTAAGTGCATATAATGTGTAGCACCTACAGGGCAGACAGTGGGAAGATGTGAGCCACATGAAGCTCTCTGAGTGCACAGAATGTTTCGTAGCTCCTGACAGGACAGCCAGTGGGAAGATGTGAGCTGTGAGATTCTCTCCGAGTGCATGGAATGTTTTGCAGATCCTGACAGGACAGATAGTGGGAAGATGTGCAATGTAAGAAGCTCTCTGAGCGCATGGAATGTTTCGCAGCTCCTGCGTGCACAGAATCTTTCGGTCTCCTGACAGGACAGTGGGAAGAAGTGAGCTGGGAACATTTCTCTGAACGCTTGGAATGATTAGTAGCTCCTGATAGGACAGACAGCGAAATGATGCGAGCTGTGAGAAGCTCTGTGAGTGCATGGAATGTTTAGATCATGACAGGATAGACAGTGGGAAGATGCGAGTTGTAGGAAGCTCTCTGAGCGCATGGAATGTTTAGATCATGACAGGATAGACAGTGGGAAGATGCGAGTTGTAGGAAGCTCTCTGAGCGCATGGAATGTTTAGATCATGACAGGATAGACAGTGGGAAGATGCGAGTTGTAGGAAGCTCTCTGAGCGCATGGAATGTTTAGATCATGACAGGATAGACAGTGGGAAGATGCGAGTTGTAGGAAGCTCTCTGAGCGCATGGAATGTTTAGATCATGACAGGATAGACAGTGGGAAGATGCGAGTTGTAGGAAGCTCTCTGAGCGCATGGAATGTTTAGATCATGACAGGATAGACAGTGGGAAGATGCGAGTTGTAGGAAGCTCTCTGAGCGCATGGAATGTTTAGATCATGACAGGATAGACAGTGGGAAGATGCGAGTTGTAGGAAGCTCTCTGAGCGCATGGAATGTTTAGATCATGACAGGATAGACAGTGGGAAGATGCGAGTTGTAGGAAGCTCTCTGAGCGCATGGAATGTTTAGATCATGACAGGATAGACAGTGGGAAGATGCGAGTTGTAGGAAGCTCTCTGAGCGCATGGAATGTTTAGATCATGACAGGATAGACAGTGGGAAGATGCGAGTTGTAGGAAGCTCTCTGAGCGCATGGAATGTTTAGATCATGACAGGATAGACAGTGGGAAGATGCGAGTTGTAGGAAGCTCTCTGAGCGCATGGAATGTTTAGATCATGACAGGATAGACAGTGGGAAGATGCGAGTTGTAGGAAGCTCTCTGAGCGCATGGAATGTTTAGATCATGACAGGATAGACAGTGGGAAGATGCGAGTTGTAGGAAGCTCTCTGAGCGCATGGAATGTTTAGATCCTGACAGGACAGACAGTGTGAAGGTTTTAGCTGAAAGAAGATCTGAGTGCATTGAGTGGTTTGTAGATCCTGAGAGTCCAGACCATAGGTAGATATGAGCTGTGATAAGTTCTTTGAAGGCATGGCATGTTTCGTAGATCCTACCGGACAGACCATGGGAATATGTTAGTGTTGAGAAATTCTCTGAGTGCATCGAGTGTTTCATAGATCCTGACAGGACAGACAGTGGGAAGGTGTGAGCAGAAAGAAGCTGTGAGGGCATAGAGTGTTTCATAGATCCTGAGAGTACAGGCCATAGGTAGGTATGAGCTGTGATACGCCCTCTGAGTGCATGGAATGTTTCGGAGCTCCTGACAGAACTCCAGTGGGAAGATGTGAGTTGTAAGGAGCTCTTGGAGCAGAGGGCATGTCACTGAGAACTTGAGAGGGCATGGCAATGGAATGTCTCAGTTAGGAGACGTCCTGAGAGTGCAAAGGGGAGGGAGTGTCAGCTTTTGGAGGCCCTTCCAGAGCGAAGCTGGGTCCCCTCTGCACAGCTCAGAGTGCAGAGGGGAGATTGTCCCTGTGAGATCCTGGCAGTATAAGGAATGAAACTGTCTCATCCACGAGATGTCCCTAGTATGGAGAGGGTGGGGATGTCTCAATTCTAAGAGGCCCTGAGAGTGAATAGCATGTCTCAATTGTGAGGGTGCACGGGAGACTTCCCCAGCTATGAGAGGCAGTGATAGAGCACCCTAGGCTTATGTCTCATCGAGTCCAGAGCATGTCTCAGCTGTGAGAGAGTCGTGAGAGTGCAAAGGGGGTGGCTCATATCTAAGAGACAGAGTGCAGAGCATGTTTCAGCTGTGAGAGGGTTGTGAGAGAGCACACTTGGTGATGTCTAATATCTGAGAAACCCTGAGAGTGCAGAGCAGGTCTTGGCAGTGAGGGGGTTGTGTGAGCACAGAGGTGGGTGTCTCATCTCTGAGGCCCTGAGCGTGCTTCAGCTGTGTGAGAGCGCTGAAGAAATGCCTCACTGCTGAGAGACCCTGAGAGTGCAGAGCATGTCTCAGCTGTGAGAGTGCACAGGAGAATTCCCAGCCATGAGAGGGCCTGTAAGAGCGCACTAGGCTTAGGTCTCATCTCAGGGAGGCCCTGAGAGTCCAAAGCATGTCTCAGCTGTGATCGGGCTGTGAGAGTGAAGAGGGTGGAATGTCTCATCTCTATGAGACAGAGTGCAGAGCATGTCTCAGCTGTGAGAGTCGTGAGAGTGCACAGGAGAATGTCCCAGCTCTGACAGAGCGCACGAGGTGATGTCTAATGGCGTCATCTCTTAGAGGCCATAGAAGAGAGAGTGCAGAGCATGTCTCAGCCTTGGGGGAGTTGTGAGAGCGAAGAGGAGGTGAGTGCCTCGTCTCTGAGGCCCCGTGAGTGCTTCAGCTGGGTGAGACTAATGAGAATGCTGAAGAAATGCCACTTCTGAGAGACCCTGAGAGGGCAGAGCATGTCTCAGCTGTGAGGGAGTTGTGAGAGCGCATAGAAGACGGATAACTCTCTGAGAGACAGACCCATGGAGTGTAGCGCAGGGCCCCGGTGTGAAAGTTTTGTGAAAGTGCTGAGGGGACTGTCTCCTTCTGAGCGGCTCCGTAAATCAAAGAGTGCAAGCCTATAGAGCGTCTTGCCGTCTTTTAAGCTGCAGGCGCCCCGGAAAGAATAGAAAAGGGGTGAAAGGCGCCGATCAGCGCCAGATGTTTTCCTTTCAAAAGGAAAGAAGAAAAGTGTAATATTTTTACCGGCCCCAATTTCACGAATGGCTGAGACTGAAGGGAGCGGCGGGATTACGCCGGGCGGAGGACGGAGACGGCCTTTTTCGGTGCTGAATCGAGTGTAACTAAGCGCCTGGAAGCCTTTCTTGCAGGCCCGTCGACGCCGCCAGGCCCTGCCAAGTGCCAGCCGAGGGCTTACTGGCAGCACAAAGGCCCGGGGGCTTGAGAGATTCGCCTCCGTGAGCCTAGTGCATGCAGGGCACTGGGGGTCTCGGTGACCTCATATATAGCTAATGGCGACGAGAATTTATAATAGCACCCTCCCGCCCCGCTAATCATGCCACAGAAGCCTTTTAATAAAGGCGGGAACCAGGAGCCATCTTCATCCGAGCGAAGCATTTCCCACCGCAAGGTCTTGAGGCTTTTTGCATAAAACACTAGTGTTTTCGTTTTTGGCCCACCGCCTCTCCATTTGGAAAATCACTTGTTTCCTCCCCACAGAAAGCTTTAGCACAAAGGAACCAAGAAGGGTGTCGGCTGGTGGTGGTAAGCCTCAAAAGACTGGGAGGCGGTAGTGGGACTACAGGGGCCAAGGATAGGGTGACCAGATTTTAAGAAGCAATAAACCGGGACGGGGCCAGACATAAAAGTAGGCCTAACGCCTTTAACCTTACTACTATGTCTGACCAGAACCGATTTTGCCTAGCCCTCTTAATATGTGTGTATATACGTGTGTATATATATCTCTAATATATATATATATATATATATATATATATATATATATATATATATATATATATATATATATATATATATATATATATATATATATATATATATATATATATATATATATATATATATATATATACTGCTCCAAAGGTTGTTCATCTATAAGTAGCACTCAAACAGCATCTTGGTTTATGTGTAGGTAGGAAAAGGGATCCGCTTGTAGGAGCCGCTCCGTAGTGGATATGCCTGACGCGTTTCGAAGCTCCATAAGCTGACGCCCAGTAACGGTGGGACTACTTATCTCAATAAACTACGTCTTTCCACACAGCCTGCCTTATCGTCAGTAATTGCCAGTGATCAAGAGCATGCTAGTTGCTCAAAACGCGTATGGCCTTGAAAACTCTGCCGCATGCTGTGAGACCTGCTGCCTGTGATGATTTGTGTGGTAACCTCTGCTTGTGTGGAATCTCTTGTATTTATAATATATATATATATATATATGCGGCTGCACCGAAACGCGTCGGGAGTTGAGACAATCTTGTTGTAAATAAAATCATCACGCACTACGAAGTTAGGCTCGAGTTTGCTCCTTTATGGGACTGAAAGGTTTGCGTATGGACAATATATATATATATATATATATATATATATATATATATATATATATATATATATATATATATATATATATATATATATATATATATATATATATATATATATATATATATATAATATATATTATCCACTTGAAGTAATCCAGAATATGATGTAAAGACCAAGAAAGAAGCCAAGAGAATAAACAAAATGAGTAACCAAGTAACAGATTGCACAATGGAAAACAGGAGAAGATTAAAGAGCATACAGCATGCAACACATAATTCACAGTATATGTTTTAGAGTGCCTGTGTGAAAAATATTATGTGGGAAGCACGGTGAACAGGATGTGATTTAGAATTCTGCAACATCTCCCTGCAATTAAAAAAATCAAGATTATTCATATCGAGTTGCCAAACACTTTTGGGATGATCATGAAGGAAATTCAATTAGACTACTATATTCAGAATATAAGGAAAAATGATGGGGTAGGAGATAGCTTAGTGACCTTGAGAAGGATGGAGTAGAGATTAACTATATTGATGGGTACAGAGGCACCCATGGGACATAATATCGATGCTGAACTGCATATACATCTGTAAAACCACTTCTGACCCTCAAGAACATGATACTGTGAAGGTTACGAATATACAGGTGCCACCTAAATATATCTTGGACTTGATGAATTCCAATGCATGATTAAATTATTTTAGACATAAGAGAGGTAGACAACTGGCATTACAGAATGTGGAGAATAAGAGAAATTTGAAGATACAATATTAGAGAAAATGCTACCATATCCATCTATAACAATGGGATTATACTAATTCAGGCCACAGATCGCCACCTAGGCATCTTGAATGCCAGCTTCGCCCTCTTTAAAAAAATAAATGGACCAAAGCGACTCCCTTTGTCACTCTAGAAATGTCCTTCCCCCTGCCTCAGACTCAGGCCCACTTTTTTCGATCAACACTCCTGGGGCTGCCCTGGCTCTATCAAACCTTGGCGCCCTAGACTCACCCACTGTGCCCCAACCGGAACTACCTCATGCCCGTAATTATGGAGCAATTGTTATCCCTATAGCTGATCACCTCACCTACACCTCCCCCAATCCCTCCCTCACTAGATCTATCCCACATAATTCCATCTCCCCACAGCTGACTCGCCCCCTCTCTACCAGGAACTCAACCCTCCTAATAACCTTTCTAGCGCCCAATCAGCTTGCTCACCCAGACTTCATGGAGGGATCTCTTCCTCAGTCAATGCCCCCCCTCCCTGCGACCCTTGGCCCTGAACTCGCCTCCGACCTCCCTGCTCATCAACCCTCCCCCTATCCTCCTCATGACTCATAACTCACATATGGACCCTGCCGCTAAGCTCAAGGAAATAAACCAAGAACTTCCAAATATCAAAACTATCCTTCAAAGTTTCATTAATTCCACTGAGCTGCTGGCCCTTGAGCTCTCATCCAACAAGACTTCGCAAGAGAGCCGGCATATGATCCAACGCCACCATAATCTTCCACCTCCTCCCAATATGTCCACTCCCTACCCGAATGCTCCTTCCAGACCCTCCAGAGCCAAAAATCAGTTATCAGAAACAGACATTCTCTCCCTCCTCTGTGCCCACATTGCCCCGCTTACGCACATACCATTCCCTCCTAGAACCTCGCTAACCACTCCTTTAAATGCCTCTGGCTTGGCCTATGCCAAGAAAGGGATGTATGTCATGACAACGCGGGCTTTACCCCGCGCTGCTATTACGACGCATCCATTACAACGCAAGTCGTTACAATGACTTGCGCTGTAGGCGCTGGATTGTGGAATAGTTTAATTTTCTATTCCAACTCCAGCCCACGTAACAGTAGGGAAGGTGTTGGAATAGAAAATACAACTATTCCTTTACCAAGAGCGCCCTCAAGCGCAATTCGTTGTAACGACTTGCGTTGTGATGGCAGCGTCGTAATGGCAGCGCGATGTAAAGCCCGCGTTGTCATGGCTGTCTCAATAAGAAAGGGAACTCTGAGGCCATCCAAAGCATCACTTCTAACGCTCATAGAACGCCCAGACTCGTCGCCAATGCCTTAAACATTAATAACCTCATACAGATCCCCACTACGAGGCCCCTGATCACTGATGACAAATCACACCTGAAATGCATGTTACTCAACTGTAGATCAGCGGTGAACCACGCTACGGATCTCGCAGATCTCATCCTTGCCCAAGAACTTGACCTACTCGTCCTGACCGAAACTTGGCTCACTGACTCCTTAGGCCCCATCCTTGACATTCTAGTTCCTCCCAGCCACAACATTATCAGACTTGATTGAGCTAAGAAAACTGGAGGGGGCATGGCTTGTATGTACTACAACTCTCTTTCAGCAAAACACTCCCCTGCCGCTATTCCTTCATCCTGTGAATACCTATGCATAGACATCACTATCACACATAGACCCCTATGCACCCTACACATCTTCTACCATCCACCAGGAGACAACCTCCCCCTCATTAAACAAATTATGAAAACCATCTCCTCCAACCTGGGACGACCCTGTCCCCAGATCTTCCTTGGTGACTTCAATCTCTATTGGAATGACCCGCACGACCAAGTGGTTAACACTCTTAAAAACTTCCTAACCGACCTCTCCCTGACTCAATTTTGCGACAGTCCCACGCATAACCTAGACTCGAGCTTAGACCTAATCATCTCCCAACCCAACTCCATTCATCTCGAATCTATTCTCCCCTGTGACTGGTCGGACCATCACTATATCAATTTCCTTATCCTTGAAAGCTGGAACTCCAATCGATCACAACCTATAAAACAAAAACATTGGAAAAGATCACTCCATAATAGAAACGTCAATGAGCTCATATCTCACTGCAATATCTCCCTACCACCGTCTACTAATATGACTGATGTGCACGACCTCACTGAGCACTATAATAATACCATGATGTCTGCCCTGAATGCAACTGCCCCCCTCCAACTAAAAACAATACCCATCAAACACTCTAAACCATGGTTTAATGACAGCCTAAATGATGACAGACGCAGCCTGGGATTAGCAGAACGCGCCTGGAGATCCTCTCCATCCACAGCTCTTCTAAAAACACTAAGACTAAAAAGAAGTAGATACAACAAACTCATCAGAACGGAAAAAGAAACCTTCTTCAAAGCCCAACTGGACAAAGCCAAAAATAACCCGAAACGGCTATTTGAGCTGATTAAGTCACAATCCAATGCCACCTCTATCTAATCTCCAACCTAACTGTAATGCTGTTGCTGACTTCTTCCTCAATAAGGCGAGGAAGATCGAATCAGAACTTAAGTCTGTGCTAATCGAGCTTGCACCCTCCCCTTACTCCTCTTTACACACACCACCTCCCACCTCGCCCAGTCTCTCCCACAAAAACACTGCCTCCTGGAATCAATTCACACCCCTCAATAATACTGCCATCCTCAACATACTCACGACCCTGAAACCGTATGATCACTTCAATGACCCCCTTCCCCCAAACTTCTTCAAAGAAATGATAGGATCACTAGTCCCGCTTTGGTCCAAGATCGTCAACGCCTCTCTTCTTCAAGGTGAGATCCCCGAGTGCCTGAAGGCTGGCCTTGTGCTCCCCATTGTCAAAAAACCCACGGTGGACCCTGATGACCTGAATAACTACCGTCCAATCACTAACATCCCTACCCTTGCTAAACTCCTGGAGAAATGTTTACACAAACAACTGTGCAAACACATTGAACAATTCTAACTTCTCGACTAATTCCAATCAGGCTTCCGCACGGCCACAGCACTGAAACTGCCATCACTCATATAGTGGATGATGCTGTCACTCTTCTGGACCAGAATGAAACCTTCCTACTAATACTGCTTAATCTCTCATCTGCGTTTGACACTGTCAAACATGACAATCTACTTAACCTCTTGGAATGCAGGATGCGGCTGTCAGTCACGGACCTTAAATGTTTTGTCTCCTTTCTCAACAACAGAACGCAAAGAGTCAAATCCAATCAAGCTCTATCTAACGCCAGTCCTTGCACTCTGGGTGTCCCCCAAGAATCCTCACTCTCCCCCACGCTCTTTTACCTTTTCATTGAACCATTGACTTTAATCCTCAAAGCGTCTAAAATTCAATATCATATGTATGCGGATAACACCCAACTGTACATGAAAATATCCTCCCCCGAAGACATCAAATCGCTCAACGGAACCTGCACAGAACCCTAAAATGACTAACCTCCAACCACCTCAAACTAAACACCCACAAAATGGAATTCCTCCTCATCTCACACGCCAAGCAAACCCCCACTGTGAGGAAATATCTAAGTAACCTCACTGCTCTCAAATGCACATCACTCATAATTGACTCCACAAAATCACTGGGGGTGGTGTTAGATAAGAACCTTAACATGCAAGATCACATCAGAGCATCTACCAAAGGAGCGAACTTCCAACTGAGCATCCTAAGACAACTCAAACCCTACCTTCCCCACCGTGACTTCAAATCAGAGGTGCAAGCACTAGTCATCTCTAGACTCGAATATGGCAGTGCTACTCTATGCGGACTGCCAAAACTCATCTTAGCTCCCCCTCAGAGCTTCACTTAATGCAGCAACCAGACTCATCACTGGTTCCAAGAAAACCAACCACAACTCTCCAGATTGAAATTGCTCAACTGGCTCCCTTTTGAGGCAAGGATCCGCTTAAAAATTGCTTGTATGACCCACTTAGCACTACACTTCAGTACCCCACTCTACTTGAAAGACAAGCTCGAACTCTCCGGCTGCAACCGGCCTTCAAGGAGTACCAACACACTCACCGCTCCTTAAGCCAAAGACATTTTAAAAACTGAAAACAAACAATCACACATTCTCTGGCATTGCCCGAGAATCTGGATCTTCCTACCAACGAAAACAAGACTGATTCCTTCAACATTTGCCTTCAAAAGAGAATTTAAGGCCCTCCTAATGAACACTGGGCTGAACTAGAAGCTTTTCTCCTACTGCCTCAGAACCTGTTTAGCTGTTCTAGCTACTCACTGACATTTGTTACTGCCACTTTGTCCTTTTGATCCTGCTGTATTTTGCTTTTCTTGTTCCAGTTGTATATTGTTTCTCTTCCTTTCTTTTCGCCTACAGCTATCATCCTTTGTCTCTGCAACCTGTATGTAAAGCGTTCTGATAACCGCTTGGGTCATGTTCGCGCTATACAAAACTTTTTAAATAAATAAATAAATTATAGTTATCAATTACTGTCAATGCACTTGCACTTTAACATCCACACTACTGTTATAATTGCACTTTACATTGTTTGTAAGGGAGTAAGAATGTGCACTGTAGCATAAGTTGGCACAGATAAGAATATCTTTATTGCCTATTTATTTTCCATCACCGCTTCGTCTACCAAAAACTCTCTACCCTTCCTTTTATTGTTTCATCGATCAATACTCTTGCACTGGCACTTTAGAGCAAAATCATTTCCGCAATGTAAATAGCTTCAGTGTATAATAAAGAGGTATGTTTTTAATCTCCTCCATTATTTATACATTTCTCTATCTCCTCCCGTTGTCCCCTTCTCTTTCTCTCTCTTTTCCACTACCCTTCATCTTACCCCAGTTCTCTCTCCTGCTGTCTTTTTGGAGTAAATTTAAACAAACAGAGCACAGCTCAACAAACAGTTTCAACGGACTATATTGTCAATACAAAATTATTGAATGCGAGCAGGGAGCAATGCGCACATGGTCAATTACGGAAGATGGCTGTCTTACTAGAGGCTTTCTACATTACCTCCTCTCGTCTATTACAACAAGTCATCTAGCTCTCTTGCTGCTAGGAATGAGTATCTTTTGTACTTCGACAAGAAACTTTGCATTTCATGGATATTTATGGAATGGAGTAATATACCCAAACCCCTTTAAAATATAAGAAAAGGGTGTTTAAATCGATTACATTCTCTTTATTTGGACACTATTTTGAGCCTTGAGAAAGTCGTCTTATGACGAAACACGTGTTGGCTGTATGTACGCTTCATCTACGTGTCAACATATCAAGAACTGATCCACTTATGATCAAGACGTTGTTATACTGTTTGTTCTTTAACTGCAAATTTTGTAATTACATTTTTTACTGACAATATAGTCAGTTGGAACTGTTTGTTGTGCTGTGCTCTGTTGTTTAAATTTTCAATTGAGGTTTTGGAGAAAGTTTTCTCCATGTACTGGGTAACACTGTTGGTGGCACAGTGTTTACATTGATCACGCCCTAAGACTAAGTGAACTTACCCCTGCAAACTTAAAAGAGGTGCTGGCTATTTTCTCAAAACCACTGCCATCATTTGTTTATAACATCTTTTTGGAGTACTTTACAGGGATCAAAGCCAAATCTTTTATTGAAATGTCTAATTTATGTCGCTTGAAATCCAGTACTTACTATCAGACTTATTGAAATATTCGAATCACATGTAAATAGAAATATAAAAAACAAAAAACTGATACAATTTTAAAAAGTACAGTAATATAAAAAAAAGTAATTTCTGCCAATTCATGAATTGTGGTCGAGCAGTCATCTGCATAGAAGTTTAATCATAAATAACGAACTGTACTTCACGTTTAGCAACATTGAAAAATGAATTGTTCTAAAATGGTGGATGTCAATCAACAAATATGTGTAACAAACAATGCAGTCTAGTTGTTTTTAAGAAGAAAAGTGATAATGGACTATGATTGAGGGCACCTTTAAAATGACTATCTAGATAGTGGGACTTTATGGTCCTGTGGAAGGCAAATGGCGAAATGCATCGATTGTCCCTGGTGTGTATGCACTGTCGATGAGAATCCATAGGACTCACGTCAGGTCCTTAACCAATCCCTCATTGTTCTGATCTTCTACTGCACTTGTTATACATTACGTCACCTTTGTGTATTCCTAGTAATGCTCAGTATTGGTCTTGGTTTGTAAATAAGGGTTATTTGATTTGCTTTTAAGTGTGTCTATTTACTACTAAGTGTTTGTTATTGTAACTATTAGCAATGTAACAAGATTAAGTCTCATTTTCCCAGTAGTAGGTTGTATAGGATTTTATCTGAAAATGTAGTGCAATCTAACTGTAACGCGCTCTGACACCCATTTCATTGGGTCATGTTCGTGCTGCAGAAAACACGGAATAAATAAATAAATAAATAAATTCAATAAAAACATTGTACCCGCCTGTGGTTCCGCGTGATTCCTTCAGGAGGGAGGACTTTGAAGTAGCTACATTGCTGGTTACTCTCTCTCTCTGTCTGTGTATATATATATATATATATATATATATATATATATATATATGAGCGAAAATCTTCCCCAACAGCAGCAAGAAGCGGAAACCACACAGAGGATTGTTTGGAGGGATTTTATTGCCACGGACACCAGCATTAGGGCGAATGCATTTCGGCTCGGTTCAGCCTTCGTCAGCGCCATGAGGTGTTTGCATGGAGCAGGCAAGCAAAGTGGTTGAAATACCTTCTCCGTTTCAGTCAGGTGAGTCAGCTCCGCCCCTCGGTTGGCCAGCCTGGAAATGTGATTTGCTGTCCGTGTCATCTGTAGGACGCCCAGTGCGTCTGTACTACAGATACCAGGATGCTGTGCGTTGGTTCAGCACAGCCACGGGGGTGATGACATATCGCGGGCCACATCAATCTAACTTCAGCGTGGCGACTCCCTCCTCAGCTCCCCATACTGCACCAACCCTCAAACACAACCGTCCATTTAGCAGGGGTCGAACCGGGGCTCCGGTTCACCCAACGTGGGGCACAATGTCTCCAACACTGCCGGGTGTCTTGAAGTGTCCAAGGGTGGAATACGGTCCACCCAGTACCCTGGGAAAAGTTACAAACTGCGGAGCAGAAGCCAGTTTTGACCGTGTCCCTCGAGGGTGCAGGGGTTTCCAAAGCGCGTGACTGGCAGTCGCGCTGAAATATGAGCGAAAATCTTCCCCAACAGCAGCAAGAAGCGGAAACCACACAGAGGATTCTTTGGAGGGATTTTATTGCCACGGACACCAGCATTAGGGCGAATGCATTTCGGCTCGGTTCAGCCTTCGTCAGCGCCATGAGGTGTTTGCATGGAGCAGGCAAGCAAAGTGGTTGAAATACCTTCTCCGTTTCAGTCAGGTGAGTCAGCTCCGCCCCTCGGTTGGCCAGCCTGGAAATGTGATTTGCTGTCCGTGTCATCTGTAGGACGCCCAGTGCGTCTGTACTACAGATACCAGGATGCTGTGCGTTGGTTCAGCACAGCCACGGGGGTGATGACATATCGCGGGCCACATCAATCTAACTTCAGCGTGGCGACTCCCTCCTCAGCTCCCCATACTGCACCAACCCTCAAACACAACCGTCCATTTAGCAGGGGTCGAACCGGGGCTCCGGTTCACCCAACGTGGGGCACAATGTCTCCAACACTGCCGGGTGTCTTGAAGTGTCCAAGGGTGGAATACGGTCCACCCAGTACCCTGGGAAAAGTTACAAACTGCGGAGCAGAAGCCAGTTTTGACCGTGTCCCTCGAGGGTGCAGGGGTTTCCAAAGCGCGTGACTGGCAGTCGCGCTGAAATATGAGCGAAAATCTTCCCCAACAGCAGCAAGAAGCGGAAACCACACAGAGGATTCTTTGGAGGGATTTTATTGCCACGGACACCAGCATTAGGGCGAATGCATTTCGGCTCAGTTCAGCCTTCGTCAGCACCATGAGGTGTTTGCATGGAGCAGGCAAGCAAAGTGGTTGAAATACCTTCTCCGTTTCAGTCAGGTGAGTCAGCTCCGCCCCTCGGTTGGCCAGCCTGGAAATGTGATTTGCTGTCCGTGTCATCTGTAGGACGCCCAGTGCGTCTGTACTACAGATACCAGGATGCTGTGCGTTGGTTCAGCACAGCCACGGGGGTGATGACATATCGCGGGCCACATCAATCTAACTTCAGCGTGGCGACTCCCTCCTCAGCTCCCCATACTGCACCAACCCTCAAACACAACCGTCCATTTAGCAGGGGTCGAACCGGGGCTCCGGTTCACCCAACGTGGGGCACAATGTCTCCAACACTGCCGGGTGTCTTGAAGTGTCCAAGGGTGGAATACGGTCCACCCAGTACCCTGGGAAAAGTTACAAACTGCGGAGCAGAAGCCAGTTTTGACCGTGTCCCTCGAGGGTGCAGGGGTTTCCAAAGCGCGTGACTGGCAGTCGCGCTGAAATATGAGCGAAAATCTTCCCCAACAGCAGCAAGAAGCGGAAACCACACAGAGGATTCTTTGGAGGGATTTTATTGCCACGGACACCAGCATTAGGGCGAATGCATTTCGGCTCGGTTCAGCCTTCGTCAGCGCCATGAGGTGTTTGCATGGAGCAGGCAAGCAAAGTGGTTGAAATACCTTCTCCGTTTCAGTCAGGTGAGTCAGCTCCGCCCCTCGGTTGGCCAGCCTGGAAATGTGATTTGCTGTCCGTGTCATCTGTAGGACGCCCAGTGCGTCTGTACTACAGATACCAGGATGCTGTGCGTTGGTTCAGCACAGCCACGGGGGTGATGACATATCGCGGGCCACATCAATCTAACTTCAGCGTGGCGACTCCCTCCTCAGCTCCCCATACTGCACCAACCCTCAAACACAACCGTCCATTTAGCAGGGGTCGAACCGGGGCTCCGGTTCACCCAACGTGGGGCACAATGTCTCCAACACTGCCGGGTGTCTTGAAGTGTCCAAGGGTGGAATACGGTCCACCCAGTACCCTGGGAAAAGTTACAAACTGCGGAGCAGAAGCCAGTTTTGACCGTGTCCCTCGAGGGTGCAGGGGTTTCCAAAGCGCGTGACTGGCAGTCGCGCTGAAATATGAGCGAAAATCTTCCCCAACAGCAGCAAGAAGCGGAAACCACACAGAGGATTCTTTGGAGGGATTTTATTGCCACGGACACCAGCATTAGGGCGAATGCATTTCGGCTCGGTTCAGCCTTCGTCAGCGCCATGAGGTGTTTGCATGGAGCAGGCAAGCAAAGTGGTTGAAATACCTTCTCCGTTTCAGTCAGGTGAGTCAGCTCCGCCCCTCGGTTGGCCAGCCTGGAAATGTGATTTGCTGTCCGTGTCATCTGTAGGACGCCCAGTGCGTCTGTACTACAGATACCAGGATGCTGTGCGTTTGTTCAGCACAGCCACGGGGGTGATGACATATCGCGGGCCACATCAATCTAACTTCAGCGTGGCGACTCCCTCCTCAGCTCCCCATACTGCACCAACCCTCAAACACAACCGTCCATTTAGCAGGGGTCGAACCGGGGCTCCGGTTCACCCAACGTGGGGCACAATGTCTCCAACACTGCCGGGTGTCTTGAAGTGTCCAAGGGTGGAATACGGTCCACCCAGTACCCTGGGAAAAGTTACAAACTGCGGAGCAGAAGCCAGTTTTGACCGTGTCCCTCGAGGGTGCAGGGGTTTCCAAAGCGCGTGACTGGCAGTCGCGCTGAAATATGAGCGAAAATCTTCCCCAACAGCAGCAAGAAGCGGAAACCACACAGAGGATTCTTTGGAGGGATTTTATTGCCACGGACACCAGCATTAGGGCGAATGCATTTCGGCTCGGTTCAGCCTTCGTCAGCGCCATGAGGTGTTTGCATGGAGCAGACAAGCAAAGTGGTTGAAATACCTTCTCCGTTTCAGTCAGGTGAGTCAGCTCCGCCCCTCGGTTGGCCAGCCTGGAAATGTGATTTGCTGTCCGTGTCATCTGTAGGACGCCCAGTGCGTCTGTACTACAGATACCAGGATGCTGTGCGTTGGTTCAGCACAGCCACGGGGGTGATGACATATCGCGGGCCACATCAATCTAACTTCAGCGTGGCGACTCCCTCCTCAGCTCCCCATACCGCACCAACCCTCAAACACAACCGTCCATTTAGCAGGGGTCGAACCGGGGCTCCGGTTCACCCAACGTATAATATATATTTTAAAAAAATTCAGAGGGTTGTTTCGGGTGTTACACCCCCTCCCCTATATAAATGTATTTTCTGATGAATAGTTGGTAATAGGTGCTTTCAGGCCAGTATGACGGGTGGGCCGAATTTCACCTGGGATTTTGGTATGCACAACTGACAAAAACACACACACACTCCCTCTCTCATCTCTGTTTTGAAAGTCCTAAAAAATGTTGAATATTTTACAAAATATTGTGTTTCTCTCCCTTAGTAGCCCTACCAATCTGTATTCCTTTCCACTGCCACTTAAGCTCATCCCATGCACGCTGCTTGTCGTATAATGTGTTTTAACATTAAATGCCAGCCAGATTGTCGGGAAGTCTGAATCTCTCACCCCCCAATCTCACTGACCAAGCTATGCTCATGAACATGATGACAGTCCTGGGATGGGAAACCACATCATCAACATGTCTGGAGTTTTAGTCGAAGCTTTGGCAACACGTCTGGTGCACCGGCACCTATCGAACCACCAGCAAATGGCAGGGGGTGTATGTTTGCTGGGATTCTCCTGGATCTCCCACCCGGGTTCAAATTCCTCCAGTGTGTCATTTGTGAGCAGGGTAGGCAGAGCCCTGCCCGGTGTATGAAGTAGCACTGCCTGCTGTTGGTTCTCAGGTAGCCGGGCGGGCTGGGGCGGTGCCAGAGGCATCAGAAGCATAGCTATCATTTGTGCTTCAGGTGCAGTGGCACCGGGACCTGCATGGAGTGTGAGGGGCTCACTGCGCCTTCAAAGCTGTCTTTTACTACCCAAATAGTGGGTGAGTGTGGGCCATTTCTTTACTTGCATTAGAGCCCAAACTTTGCTTCTGGACTAAGTGGTGTTGGTGGTTGGTAGCTGCTCCTCATTTGTACGCAGCTCCTAAGGGCAGTGACGACTGGTGCAGGTAAGAGCAGTACGTTTGGGGGGAGTTGACAGACGATAACAAGGGGGAAATTAAGTTTTTTCGATGCAGCGAGCGCCAAGTAAGTGGTTTTCTTTTTTAAAACTTTATTTTCCCTTGTCGTCCTCTGTCGACTCCCCACCACTCTTACCCGCACCAGCCGTCACTGCCTAAGGGAGTAGACTGAAGGCTGCAGCTACACTACTGCACCTGACGGCGACTTATAGGAGCAGCTACAAGTGCAAAGAAGAAAAACAGTTGGTTGACTGTAAATGAAAACCTCTAAAACCTTTTCAAAAGGCTGTGCTACTGGACTTAAGTGCTAGGGAAACAACCAGGGGCTGATTGTGGTCCCTTCTGCTGGCATCCTTGCCTGGTAGTTTGGGACGAACTGTTCCCGTAAGGAACAGGGGCAGTACTGATTTGCATAAGGCGGGCCTTTGTCTAGAGTGGCACAGTGGGTGAAAAACGATGGACTGGAATGCAGCCCGAACAATTGCCAGTGGTTGTGATTCATTCATGCATTCCATCACTTAGTTGTTGATAAAGTCAATAGGATAGCACAGCTCTTCAAACTATTGTATTACCAGGTTATGGCTGAGGCAACAGCTGAATGAGGTGAACCTTCGCCACTGGAACAAAGCAGTGACCAGCAGGACAGGGGTTCGAATACCAGCAAAGGCCGACTGTGCCTTCCAACCCCACCAATGATGGTAAATTGAGAAATGTGAGTGGGTAATGGGAATATGTCATTTATAGCTCATATGAGTGGTGGAAGTGTGGTGTGAAGTACGTTAGTTATAATTACACTGGGCACTGTTCAATGCAAGGGTTTATGGAAACCAGCAATGGGCATGCTGGCAGTGCCAGATGTGCGCCCCTGAGGATGATGGAACGGTGACAGGCGGATTCATTGAAGTATTTGGAAACTTCCAATTTGCATTTTTGGGTATATTTCTCTGGTAATGTTCCTAGGATATGGAACACACTCCCGACTGACCTCAGATGCAACCCCTCCTTCCCTGGCTTCAAAAAGGACCTGAAACTCCATCTCCTCAACCAACACTTCCCTGACTAAGTCAACCAACCCAGGCCTCAATAGACTAATGGTCTCCCCTCTCACTCTGACTTTTTCTAGGATGGGGGTCATCTGACTGTTTCAACCACCTGCGTTCTTCACTCCCTCAATGTATATTTAAGTGAGATGTCTTTATTTATATATTTTATGATTCCTCATGTCCTACGATGTAATGCAACTTCTTCTTTTCCTTTGTGTATGTAAAGCGCTCTGATACCCCCGGGTCTAGCTAGCGCTATATAAAACTTTATAAATAAATAAATGAAAAAATAAAATTTAAAATTGGCAATGTGTAGTAATGAGGGTCTATGAAGACGGGCAATATTCATTTACTGGGTATATTTGAATCTGGCAATGTGTGTTTGGGCATAATGGAAACTGTGAACATGTATGTATTCTACAAGCCAATGACACACAGAAGCTGATGGATGACATGAAAAACACAAGTAACTCCCTCTCCAAAAAAGTGTTAGGCTCAATCTGCCTGGGTGTTATGCTTTTCTCAAAAGGACTGCTCCCTGTATCACCATAGGAAAACACTATGTTAGTAACTGAGCTTATAACCAGGACCGCTGGCATTATCTGATTGTGCCGCTGCAGTGTTCTTTGCATAAATATGAATTTACCGCATTTGCACATAATCATCATCTGCTAAATAATCCGCATTTCTTAACAACATTTTTTTTGTTTCTTGCTCAAACAGGTAATAAGTTATTAAAACACAACAACACGTGTTGCCACGTAGTGGGAGTCTCTATGGAAAGGTTGACTGGTCACTCTTTTGTTGCTCATTGCTGTATTTAGGTGCCATACTGATACCAATGAGCTGCAACCTATGCCCAGAGAATGTTATCTAGTGTAAAATATCCAAATAATGGCATAATACTATCAAAAAAGTTGCTGCGTTATGCAGCATAATTTACCTTTCCCAGCTGCATAATTTAGTCAACCCTGCCACACATTTTGGCTCTCCTCTGCCGCATAATTCCAGTGGCACTGTGTATAACACCATGCTCATGGTGGTTGACTGGCAGCTGCCAATCACGTTATTTCTGTGTTGGGTCTAATCTAAACCTCATTAAGGTCCCTTAACTCTCTAAGACGCAGCCCTTCAAACAGTTGATTCCAACTCTCATGAGTAGAGCTAGAACATGAATCTCGACTAAACTATAACATCGACTGCTGGGGAGGTTGGGTTGAGGTCCATCCTGCCAATAAGAACTGTTTGTTTGTGAGAAGGCCCTGGAAACATTCCATCCTACCATCTGGGAGAATGTACCATATGAAAGTTCGGGCAGTCATCTCTCAGTCGGCTTGGCCTCCAGGACTCCATGTCTTTCACTTTGGGATTGTATGAAAGTTTCAGGCAGTCTTCTGTGGGTCGGCTTGGCCTTCAGGACTCCATGTCTATCACTTTGGGATTGTATGAAAGTTTCAGGCAGTCTTCTGTGGGTCGGCTTGGCCTTCAGGACTCCATGTCTATCACTTTGGGATTGTACGAAAGTTCGGGCAGTCTTCTGGCGTTGACTTGGCCTTCAGGACTCCGTGTCTATCACTTTCGCATTGTATGAAAGTTTCAGGCTGTCTTCCGTAGGTCGGGTTGGCCTTTAGGAGTCTACATCTGTCGCTTTGGCATTTTATGTAAATTTCAGGCAGTCTTCTGTGGGTTGGCTTGGCCTCCAGGACTCCACGTCTATCACTTTGGCATCATATGAAACTTTCAGTTAGTTTTCTTTGGTTTGGCTTGGCCTTGAGGACTCCACGTCTATCACTTTGGCATTATATGAAAGTTTCAGGAAGTCTTCTGTGGGTCGGCTTGGCCTTCAGGACTCTGTGTTTATCTTTTTGGCATTGTATGAAAGTTTCAGGCAGTCATCTCTCAGTCGGCTTGGCCTCCAGGACTCCATGTCTATCACTTTGGGATTGTATGAAAGTTTCAGGCAGTCTTCTGTGGGTCGGTTTGGCCTTCAGGACTCCATATCTATCACTTTGGGATTGTATGAAAGTTTCAGGCAGTCTTCTGTGGGTCGGCTTGGCCTTCAGGACTCCATGTCTATCACTTTGGGATTGTATGAAAGTTTCAGGCAGTCTTCTGTGGGTCGGCTTGGCCTTCAGGACTCCGTGTCTATCACTTTGGGATTGTATGAAAGTTCGGGCAGTCTTCTGGGGTTGACTTGGCCTTCAGGACTCCGTGTCTATCACTTTGGGATTGTATGAAAGTTTCAGGCAGTCTTCTGTGGGTCGGCTTGGCCTTCAGGACTCCATGTCTATAACTTTGGGATTGTATGAAAGTTCGGGCAGTCTTCTGGGGTTGACTTGGCCTTCAGGACTCCATGTCTATCACTTTGGCATTGTATGAAAGTTTCAGGCTGTCTTCCGTAGGTCGGGTTGGCCTTTAGGAGTCTACGTCTGTCGCTTTGGCATTTTATGTAAATTTCAGGCACTCTTCTGTGGGTTGGCTTGGCCTCCAGGACTCCACGTCTATCACTTTGGCATCATAGGAAACTTTCAGTTCGTTTTCTTTGGTTTGGCTTGGCCTTGAGGACTCCACGTCTATCACTTTGGCATTATATGAAAGTTTCAGGAAGTCTTCTGTGGGTCGGCTTGGCCTTCAGGACTCTGTGTTTATCTCTTTGGCATTGTATGAAAGTTTCAGGCAGTCATCTCCCAGTCGGCTTGGCCTCCAGGACTCCATGTCTATCACTTTGGGATTGTATGAAAGTTTCAGGCAGTCTTCTGTGGGTCGGCTTGGCCTTCAGGACTCCATGTCTATCACTTTGGGATTGTATGAAAGTTTCAGGCAGTCTTCTGTGGGTCGGCTTGGCCTTCAGGACTCCATGTCTATCACTTTGGAATTGTACGAAAGTTCGGGCAGTCTTCTGGGGTTGACTTGGCCTTCAGGACTCCGTGTCTATCACTTTCGCATTGTATGAAAGTTTCAGGCTGTCTTCCGTAGGTCGGGTTGGCCTTTAGGAGTCTACGTCTGTCGCTTTGGCATTTTATGTAAATTTCAGGCAGTCTTCTGTGGGTTGGCTTGGCCTCCAGGACTCCACGTCTATCACTTTGGCATCATATGAAACTTTCAGTTAGTTTTCTTTGGTTTGGCTTGGCCTTGAGGACTCCACGTCTATCACTTTGGCATTATATGAAAGTTTCAGGAAGTCTTCTGTGGGTCGGCTTGGCCTTCAGGACTCTGTGTTTATCTTTTTGGCATTGTATGAAAGTTTCAGGCTGGCTTCAGTAGGTCGGGTTGGCCTTTAGGAGTCTACGTCTATCGCTTTGGCATTTTATGTAAGTGTCAGGCAGTCTTTTGTGGGTAGCCTTGGCCTTCAGGACTCCGCGTCTATTACTTTGTGTAGGAAAGTAGGATCTGCTTCTATGGTTACCCCCCCTTTTTGCTTGATGTGATGCTGTGTTTGACTAGTCTGACTGGGATCCTGCTAATCAGGACCCCAGTCTATCTGCTTTCTCCTTAAATTGTTATGTTCAGTACCTAGGTACACCCCAGATTGGATACTGGTGTATCCTTAGAAGTCCCTAGTAGGGGGCGTGGCTTGCCAGCATGGCCGCGTACAAGTGCCTGTGAATAGCTCCGTGCGGCGGCCCATGTTTCATCAATATCCCGAATGATCGGGACCCTTGTGGCCTGCATCTTTTAGTGAGATGCTTGAGGTCTCTCGCTACTCCAGTGCTTCCGACCTGTGGTTCCTCTTGAGAGTCACACTTGTTTCTTTTGGGCTCCCCTGATTGCTCAGGGCCTACCCTGACTCCCCTGCTTGTGGTGAGTCCCCTGGACCTTGCTGGTCCCGAGGTTGCTCCTTGTTAACATCCTGAGTTGGTTGCATTTGCCAAGGCTTATTGGTGCTACAGCCGGACACTGATTGCTTAGCACTCGACATCCTTTGTGGAACAGCACATGAATGGCTCCTGGTCCTCCTCATCTCCAGGACCTCACAGCTGCAGAGTCAAGGTCATCATCACCCATCTTGCAACACCCGACATTGGAGGGCATTCGTCTTCCAAGTCTCCTGGTCACTCCTCAGTGGCATAGACTCTATCCCGTCTGCTTGCAGGTACCTCTCACCTAAAATCCACCTTCGGATTCCACAGGACACTATCCTCTTCTGCAACAACGACAATTTCCTGAAGTCCTCCATTAGGTTTGATGATGGTTTCCGACACCACTTCAAACGTATGCACCCGGCTTCCCTGGTGTAGGTAACATGGGTACTAGGGTATCCATGGGTGGGGTGGCTCTCCAACCTTCTGTCTTCCACTGGGTTTCTTCGGGGTCCACTGGGAAGTGTCCTTAATTTTTAAAAATCTAACTGCAACTTACACGTAGACTTGTACGGAGCACGCAATCGTGCTTCCAAACTGCAAACGCTCTCCAGGGGGTCCCTATCTGTACAGCTAACATATAGATAGCTTTCTAAGGTTGTCTAAGACCTCTTAAATCACCATAAGGGTTGTCTGGACTGGTGCAAGTTACAAACTTACATAAGTGGACACCATATACCAGGCCAGCTTCTCACACTTTGGCATTGTATGAAAGTTTCAGGCACTTTTCTCTGGGTCGGCTTGGCCTCCAAGACTCCCGGTCTATTTTGTTCCCATTGTGTGAAAGTTTCAGTTAGTCTTCTGTGGGTCAACTTGGCGTTCAGGACTCTATGCCTATCACTTTGGCATTGTATGAAAGTTTGAGGCAGTCTTCCATAGGTTGGGTTGGCGTTTAGGACTCCACGTCTATCACTTTGTCATTGACTGACATATGTACAAATCTATGTTTTATAAATATGACGTATGGATTTTGGGAAACTGCAAACATTTTGTAAAACCCAGTGTGGTAAAATAATTCTATCTTTTCATTGCATTGTATTTAATTCTTTTGTAATATTTTAAACATATGATAAGTAACTAAAAACAAATTATTAAAAAAATAAGCTTCAGTTTCTCCAGGAACTGCAGTGTAATACTCCAGCAAGACTCCAGCAGCAAGCCCAGCTCAGCAAGTAAGTTTGATTTACATTGCAAGGTATAGAAATCCCCATCAATTTTTAACATAACATAAATGGAGCATTTTGGAAATAGACAATGACCGAATGGCATGTGGCAATGTGTGATACTGGTAATCACACAAGGGGGTTTGAGGAGATTATAGGACCTGCGGGAACCAGCTCCCCACTCGTTAATCATATCACTACCATATTCATTTCAGTTAGCTGTATTAACTACCCTGAAGAAGGCAGTGACACTATTGTAGGTCTGCTGGCCGAAACATGTTGTTCTTGATACAACTCAGAAGCCTCTAATTACAGCACCTGTGTTACCAGCGATATTCTGTTTTTAATCCTGACACCAGGTAGCTGAATAAAGGTTTCAGTATAGCTAACCCCGTAGTTAATTTTAAATCACTCACATCCCAGCACTGCACTAGCTTTCAACACACCAGGTTCACATAGGGTTTTAGAATACCCACCTACCTCATGCAAAAACATCCCTCAGCTCCTCCCTCATAACGAGGGGATCGTAGCCCGCGTAGAGGCTAGGTCTCTCACGCAAGGAGGCACCCCTATGATGAAGCATGACACCTCTGGTGTGTGAGGGGACCCGTCCTGAAAAGGAATCCCCCTATGTGCCTAAGAGTACACTTAGCACTGTGCTGTACTTTCCTTTCATTACGGACCCGGGTTTTTTTGTTTTGTGATATGAATGGGTGATACTGACCATCATGCAGTGCACATGCGTGGGCATCATGGTTCATGCTAAGATGTATCACAGCCTGAGCTTGGGTAATGCTCACAGAGCATGGCCTTTCTTAAACAATGTCAGGGAAACCAGCAACTCCCCCTTGTAAAGCGTTTTTTAATCTCTTTGGGCAGTGTTTTTTGGATCACTGTGATTAACAATGGGGGGCATAACCAATGAAAGTTGTTTATTCAAAAGCAGCAACAATTTAAGGAATATTACTGGCCTCCTGGCACCACTTCTACCAAAATGTCCTTGGAAGGAAGCCCCTATCCCTGTAAATTGGTGCCTCAATACAATCACCTTCAAACACACGTGGCTGAACCAGTGTGCATCAGACTTTATTGGGTGACAGCAATTTCCCAAAACCTTATGGCAAAACATCTTAAGCCCTATCAGGGTTTCGTAAAGGCTGCTGACGCCAACATGGATGCATGTTACGATACGACCCCACAGTAGCGACATAAAGATATATTCAGATCGTAATGTTGACTCCAGAAATAACAACAATATAGGTGTCGATGTTCTGTTATTTTGGAGTCCATAGTATAGTCTGGATATATGTGCATGTTATTATTTTGATCACACTAATGTGGTAGAACTACACATCAGTGTGTGTTTAAATGCACCACTTGCACCTGAATGTTTCCTGAAATGGGTGGAAGCTAAGTCTGGTAGCTCAGTGGACTAATTAGTATTGTCCATGGTGCTGTAATTGACCTCACTGTCACAAGCTGGAATCCTGGCTGGTCCACTCACCCTTTCATCCTTCCCATTTTGGTAAAATGAGTAGCACTGAGTGGGGTAACAATAAACATCTCTTATTTCAGCACCAAGAGGACTAACAGTGAATGTACCCTTTACAAATACATGTCATGCATGTGTCTTCTCGTAAAAATGCTCTTCTCTTGGAGTACTTGACTAGCTATGGTGAAAGTGTTTTATCATGGGGAGTGTACCTTCTTAAAGGGATTGTGTCTTCTCATGAGGACGTCTTCTCTGGGGGCTAGTGGTTTCTAATGCATGGGGAAAGTGTCTTCTTGGACATGTGTCTTCTTCTGGGGAACTTGTCTTCTCATGGTGAACGTTCTTATATTGAACATGCCTTCTCATGGGGAGCGTGCCTTCTTGTGGGGAATGTGTCTTCTTCTCAGAGATGTGTCTTCTTCTGGGGAATATGTCTTCCCATGGTGAACGTGTCTTCTCATGGTGAACGTGTCTTCTCATGGTGAGAGTGTCTTCGCATGGTGGACGTGTCTTCGCATGGTGGACGTGTCTTCTCAAGGGGAATGTGTCTTCTTCTCAGAGATGTGTCTTCTTCTGGGGAATGGGTCATCTTCATGGCGAACGTGTCTTCTCTTGGGAAACATTCTTTTCTTGGTGAATGTGTCTTCTCAAGGGGAACGTGTCTTCTCATGGTGAATGTGTCTTCTCAGAGATGTGTCTTCTTCTGGGGAATATGCCTTCTTCTGGGGAATGTGTCTTCTCATGGTAAACGTGTCTTCTCGTGGTGAACGTGTGTTCTCGTGGTGAACGTGTCTTCTCGTGGTGAACGTGTTTACTCAAGGGGAATGTGTCTTCTCAGAGGTGTGTCTTCTTCTGGGAAATATGCCTTCTTCTGGGGAATGTGTCTTCTCATGGTAAACGTGTCTTCTCGTGGTGAACGTGTTTACACAAGGGGAATGTGCTTCTTCTCAGAGATGTGTCTTCTTCTGGGGAATGTGTCTTCTCATGGTGAACTTGTCTTCTTATGGTGAATGTGTCTTCTTCTCAGAGATGTGTCTTCTTCTGGCGATGTGTCATCTTCATGGCGAATGTGTCTTCTCATGGTGAACGTGTCTTCTCATGGTGAACGTGTCTTCTCATGGTGAATGTGTCTTCTCATGGTAAATGTGTCTTCTCGTGGTGAACGTGTTTACTCAAGGGGAATGTGTCTTCTCAGAGATGTGTCTTCTTCTGGCGATGTGTCATCTTCATGGCGAATGTGTCTTCTCATGGTGAACGTGTCTTCTCATGGTGAACGTGTCTTCTCATGGTGAATGTGTCTCCTGCTAGGGAATGTGTTTTCTAATGGTGAACGTGTCTTCTTGTGGTGAATGTGTCTTCTTCTCAGAGATGTGTCTTCTTCTGGGGAAGTGTCATCTTCATGGCGAACGTGTTTTCTCATGATGAACGTGTCTTCTCATGGTGAACATTCTTTTCTTGGTGAACATGTCTTCTCATGGTGAACGTTCTTCTCATGGTGAACGTTCTTCTCTTATTCAACGTGTCTTCTCATGAGGAGCGTGCCTTCTTGTGGGGTATGTGTCTTCTTCTCAGAGATTTGTCCTCCTCTAGTTAATGTGTCTTTTCATGGTGAACATGTCTTCTCATGTTGAACGTGTCTTATCATGGTGAACATGTGTCTTCTCATGGTGAACATGTGTCTTCTCATGGTGTACATGTCTTCTCATGGTGAATGTGTCTTCTCATGGGGAATGTGTTTTCTTCTCAGAGATGTGTCTTCTTCTGGTGAATGTGTATTCTCAAGGAGGATGTGACTTCGTAAAAGGATTGTGTCTAATTTTGGTGAATGTAACGTTGCCTTCTCACATTTTCCTGTTGGTAAAACCAGCGCTCCCAGATCCCTATTCTCCTGTATTCACAGACCTCGGTGTCCAGTGGGCAATATTTTGTGTGTAGTGGGCGT
The DNA here is from genome assembly GCF_964261635.1 of Lissotriton helveticus. NCBI lineage: Eukaryota > Metazoa > Chordata > Amphibia > Caudata > Salamandridae > Lissotriton > Lissotriton helveticus. The sequence goes on along the minus strand of NC_136073.1, from coordinate 31,617,161 downwards.
GACAGTTCATGCTCCTCTTGTGTATGGGCCTTCATCCACCAGAGAATTACAACCATACACTGTCCCTGGGCTTACACTAGGAATTATGGCATTATAATGGCACCAAAAGACAAGGCTTTACAGTAGGCTTCAGACTTGTGCACAATACCACAATTATATGTGGGCAACCACTACACCACCAAAAACCTTGCATTGGTAGTGAACCATTAATTTACAGTGAGCTACGTATCTTCTACAAGCGGACTCATTCCATATGTGAAGACACATTCTCTATGAGAAGACACATAATCCAAGAGAAGACACACTCCCCATGAGAAGACACATGCTAATAAGAAGACAAATTCTGAATGAGAAGGTGCATACCCCATGTGCAGACTCATTCCAAGTGAGAAGACGCGTGCCTGGTGAGAAGCCACTGTCTCGAAAAGATCTGCAGAACAACCTCAGTGCAAAGGGAGAAAATTAGGATCAAGTGGTTCCGTGAACCTCTAGATCCATCAATCGGGATCTACTATGACCAGAGCGGATGGCTCTGCCTGGTGTCCAGCTCTGCCCTCTATGATAGCACAAGGAAGTGATGAAGCAGAGATACTGACCCCTCTTCTGCAGTGAGGGAGACATCAGTCCCGCCTCCTCTGTGTCATCAAGTTTAGGGCCGGTTACCTGAGATGGCCTAAGATTCCTTCCAGCTGTGTGCTTGATAATATCGCTTTCATCGACACATTACAAAGGCCTCTTTTGAGTCATTATGAAAGAGAATGCCTACAAAAACTACTGAGCATGTAGTTAAACAAGCATTTGCAATGCAATTGGTCTCGCCTTTGGGACCATATATGTATTTAGCTATGCAGCACATAAGCCTGGGTGCTGAAACATCTACTGTTCTTTAACATGGATGGAAAGTAAGCACCAAACTGCGTGACGCCTGGTATGGGAACACATGCAGAGAAATATTGCCTTTCAGCAGGAAATGGTATAGTCCAAAGCTCTGTTTTTAAAATAAAATCTGCACCGTCAGTGGTCATTACACTGAAAATTCAAGATTTGAAAAAAATATTACTCTCTACGGATGCTCTTGGAAGACAATTTCTATGGACTGGAATCTGGGGCATGCTAAAGTGATTCTGATATTTCACTGACCTCTGCTGGTCATTTTCTATTAAGACAGTTAAATTGAGGCAGTTGAGCAGAAAAAAAGTTCCTAAGCTGAAGCAGACAAGTCCTAGTGCGGATCTCCAGAACCCAGAAAGTACATACACATATATGTATATACTAAAGTATATACAAGAGGTCTCGAATGCTCGACCTTAAAAAAAAGTTTCCAAGCATTAAAAAACAGCATGCGGTGAAAGCAGATGCAGTGAGAGGGGTCTGCTGTCCGTCGCAGACTTTCACACCTTGGTACAGCAGCCCCAACGTCCTGCTGATGGAGATCCCAAGAAGGCCCATGCCGCATTGCCTTCTGGGGCCTGTAGTCCTAAATGTATAACATGGCAAGCAAAGCTTTAGGCTTCTGGTTGACATACTTACACCAGACATGGGGCAACCTGAGGTGTCTGCTTCGAGGTGATGCCTCCTTGTGCTGGTGGGAGATAACTGCAGGAGTGTACGGAGTGGGTGTCGGGCAAGGGCCTCAGTGCAATGATGTACATTATCATCCCCTCAGGCTGTCCTCTGCCATTTATACAGAGTGAGAGACCGTCTCTAAATAAATAATTCTATGCAAAAATGTTCCCCAACAATAGAAACCTGGTGGAACTATATGAA